>NC_054479.1:57207664-57852535 GCF_017639515.1 Carcharodon carcharias
TGAAAATGGCAGTTGATGCCAGGTTAATTAGCCTTAAACAAGGTTGTTAAGTATTATAGGGCAAAAATAGGTAAACAGAGGTAGGTCATAGATGAGACATGATCTGACTGAATGGCAGAACAAGCTCAACGGACTAAAATGGCCCTGACCCGTTTCCATGATCCATATATAGATACAATTGCACATCAAATGGAGTTTGCTCCAATTATACTGCTCGGTGCCAGTAAGGCAGCATCTGCTTACCTACATTAGCAAAAAAATCATGAATTTTCTGCATATTGGATACATGCTCAGAGGACTAGATGAAACATTTGGTGATTACACCCATCTTTGGACAGCCTCAACCAAGTGATTAGTGATTTACTACACAAAATCCAAAGGCATTGAGTGATACTTAATTTTAACATTAGGAACGGATATTATAATTTAATCACTGGCATATTTCTCTCCCTAAACTTCTCCTTTCTCTCCTCCTTTAAACCTACCTCTTCATTCAAACTTTTGGTCATCTATCCCAATGTTGACTGTTGCCTCAATATCAAAATTTCATTCTTGTGAGGTGTTTAGGGATGTTTCAATATGTTGAAAGCACGATATAAACGCAGATTGTTAGCAACTAGCTCTGCACTAGGGCCTTAACTCAGTGGAGGAAATCTTCATAATCTGTTGATTTGTGTCTTGAACAGGAATGAAAAACTGATAGGTGGGAACACGAGTTACTCACAGCCAATACCAATTGAACCAAAGTTGAGATTGCTTGCAACCAAAAGAAAATTGAGAGGACCTGTGAAGCGAAAGGATAGGTTAATGTTTCAGGTCTAACCATTCCATCTGTCTTTAGTCTTTGAGGCCCTTCAAAAAACAACTTCAATATAGAAGCGAGTGCTACATTTTCAGTAGTAGCTATTTGGATGAGATACCTCAACAGTACCTTTTTACCTTCTAGCGCCGACAGGCATCAAAGAACCCAGGCCACTATTTGAAGGGCACAGACTCCTTCAGGGTTCCTGGCCGAAATACCTCCATCAAATCTGCCAAGAACAAGTTAGTCACTGTTTCACTGTTTAGCAAGGCATTGGTGCACCCACAAATTGGTTGGCACATTTACCCATGTAATAGCAACTTCATTTCAAACCAAGTGTGTGTGAAGCATTTCAGATGGTTACAGTGAGGGGAAGCTCCATCTCAAAGCAAGGTCTTTCGTTTCACAAAAAACTGTGTTCCAAAACAGCAGTTTTCAGACTCTAAAACCTACACATCATGCTCAGCATTCTTGCACTTTCCTCAGCAAAAAAAGGTAAATTTGTGAGCAGGGAAATCACCAAGCAATGCTAGAGGAATCACATTTCACTCCAGGATGATAATACTGGGAGAGAAAGTATGAGCAAATTAAAATCTTTGGGAATGTTTTAACTACACTTCCATCTGTTTCAACACAGAAGGACAGGCGCTGCTATGGCAACAATGCTCTGGGCCCCATCTGTGTACTTCACACCCTTGCTAATGCTTCAACTTTACTGAGTAGCTCCTCAACCATCAGTGACAGACAGGTTGTGTCCTGGTGAAAGTCTTTATTTTAACTCCAGTACAATACAGTGAGTTGCTGCACAAAGTTGATGTAGTTTCAAGACAGATCAGCAAAGCAATGTATAGTCCCAATAGCTATAGGGGAGGGGGGTAGAAAGCATTCAAAAAGTTTATTTCTAAAAATTAAAAGAATTCAGGCACAAAAAAAATCATTACTTTTCTAATGTAGAACAAGCTTTAGAACTTGTAATATTATCAGCCATCCTTGTAGAAGAGCACACTGGCTTGTACTCACTTCACCCTTGCACCAACCAACCAACCACTGGCCATTGCTCTTCAGAGCAAAGCTCACATTCTGGATGTTTATTAACAATTCTAGAGCCCCAATAAACTCAAGATAGTTCAAATCATAAAGAAAAAATATCAGACAGCTCTCTTTTTGAATCAGGAAAAGTTTAAGAAAAAAAAGTGTTAACCAGTCTCTGAAGGTCAAACCAACAGACAAGTATCTTGGGATTGGCCAGCTCATGGGTCTGTTTGATTGGTCCAAGAGGAGCTGCCTCCACCCCCACCACCCAGCCCCACAATCATTTATTTTTTTTTAAAAAAGTTAAAAAATGAAAAGAAATCTCTCAAAAGTAAGAAAAAAAACTTACAAAGAGACAGCAAGTGTTATCGCAACAAAAGACAAGTTCCAGAGAACAAAAGTGCTCAGGTAGGGGAAGCAAATCAACTTACCCAGTAAAAATATGTATAAAACCTTAAATATGTTTTCTCTTCTTCTAAATGTACAAAAAAGGTTTTTTTTTTTAATATATATATGCAGGGAAACTGGTTTAACAAGATTTTCTATCTGTAGTCTGCTTCAAGTATTGTATTTCTTTAGTGTGACCCTGCTGGAAAATCGGCTCAGTAACCAGACTGGCCCCATTTTTCCTTCCTTCAGCGGTATGTATGTGACCAGAGCCCATTCCCAAAGAGTTCCAAATTATTGCACCCCACCAGGGAATGAGAATTCTGACAGCAAGAGCACAGGCAAAAAAAAAGTTACAAAAAAAAAAAGCAGTGATAGGAACACAATGAAAAGGAGATAAGAGCAATCAAACTAGTAACATCACCTTTCTTTCTAAAAAAAGTTAGGGAATAAAAAATACAGAAAAGCAGAATTTCTGCTGGATCTTCCTGTTAACACTGCACGAGACTTTTAGCAGCAGAGTGCACTATTGTATGTAGTGAGCGCACCCACAAAACAAAGAAAATGATTTAACCAGCAAACCATTGCACCCAAAAACCATCCACACTCCAAGAACAGGGAATGGCCATCCGCCAAAAAAATATATCTAGGTGGCAGGAAGCAAAGATCAGAACAGAAGAATGCAGAAATAAAAATGTATAATTCTTAAAAAGGAATAAAACCAAAGTTTTGGTTGTGCGTCTGTGCAATGAATCCCCATTTCCCCGGCATGTGCAAAGGAACTTCCTGCGTTCCATTAAGTCGTAACGGTCCACAGACCGGGAGCCCAGCTCTACACAGAAAATGGATATCACATCCAGAAGACCTCTCTTTTTGCGCCCGGTTTTGTCCAGTGCATTAGTGTACGGCTATACATGGAACCAGCCACATGTGTCCTTATTATCAATTTCAGTGGTTCCCCTTTCTCCCCAACCATTCCCATCAACGTTGCAGTTGCTGAATGCCAGATTGATGCCTACTGGGCACCTAGCCACAGTTTGGAAGTAAAAGAGGAGTCAATCGCAACCAATGGGATTCAACTATCTTAATGTCACAACATTGCGATTATCCCAAGTCCCAAAATAACTCTTAAAAATAAAAATGCTACATTTAGATGTAGATGTATAATATATACACATACCCATTAATATACATATGTATATACATACATATATATATATATAAACTCCCTTCTCAACCCTCTCTATGCTGCTCAGCTAATCCAGTTGTCTAGTGTAAAAGCATGCACAGCAATAGAAGAGAGCTACACAATGGAGTTTAAAGGGAGGGGAGGGGTAGCTAAGTTCAGAACAGTCATTTATAAAGCTATACTCCCCAAAGATCAACTCTTTCCCCCCTCACTCAAACTGTAAAGAGCTTGGAAAAAAACAATTCATCTATAGATGTTTACAGTGTTTCACACGAGAGAACACCAAATCTAGACAGATTTTTAAAAAAGCAAAGGGCTGACAAGAAGGCGACATCAATGGTTCAGCTGTAAGGTTTTAAAAAGTCAGCAAATGTTATTAGAGCTGCCCCAGAGCAGAGCATTTTCTGTCCATTAGATCAGCCTCATACAGTCTTAAAACAGCAGCAGGGGTCTACAGCATGCTGGTCACTCCCATCCATTGTCTTTAATCATGTGGGCCAATTCAATAATGAACTTTCCTTCTTTGTACTTCTGACTGCTCTCAAAGGCATGTTCCTGCAAAGCAAAGAAGGGAAACAGTGTCAGTGGGGAGGAGGAAAAATGGGCGCAAAACAGTATAACACCCAAACAAGAAAATACCAACAGAAAAATAGAGACATCCATAAAATTTTAAACAGGACACACAATCTCTGTTCTCAAAGGGATCTCTCAACCATTATGGTGAAACGAATGTCCCAGTTATGAACTGAACTCTATAGAGCAGTCCACCCATGCAGAAGAGTCATACAGATTCAAAACGTAAACTGTTTCTCTCTCCACAGATGCTGCCAGACCTGCGGAGCTTTTCCTGCTGCTGTTATTATAGGAGATTACTACCTTGTTGACACAGGAAAGTGGACGCCAGCTGATTGGCACATGACTGGATTTCGTGGAGAACTGAATAATTATCTCTTCCTCTTGAAGGCAACAGTTCAGCATGGGCATAGCCTCAAGATGTATTAGAAAGTTGCCCATAGACAGATAGTGATAATGAAGAGAAATATTTCCTGCTGGAAATATCTCAGCAGGTCAGGCAGTATTTGTGGAAGAGAGAAATGTTAACTCAGTTCTCTTCTACAAAATGCTGTCCAACCTGCTGAGCACTTCCAGCATTCACAATATTTTGTTTTGGCTAGACAGTGGATAAAACAGGTGCAAGTGGTGTTCACCAAAGAGTGGGGGGGTGACCTTGCCTTTATTCAGGAGCTCCACATATGGAATTAAGTTGTAGGCCAGCCATGAAGAACTTTTATTGTGCAATAAGATGGGAGTAATTAATGATTGCAGTGAAGGTGCCCCTAAGTAGTAGCAACCATATGATGACTAAATTTTACATTCAGTTTGAGGGAGAGAGGTGGAGGTCAAAGACTAAGTTTTAAAATTTAAATAAGGGCAATTATGAAGGCATGAAAACTGAACTGGCTAAAGTGAATTGGCAAATTAGGTTAAGACCATTAGGGATGCAGTGGCTAATATTTAAGGGGACGTTTCAGAATGTACAGAATAGATATATTCCAATGAGGAAGGAAAAAGTCCAAGGGGCGGACACACCATTCATGGTTAACTAGAAAGGTCAAAGACGAAGAACATAAAATTTTGTGACAGGTGACAGGTCAAAGATTGGACAGAATATAAGGAACAGCAAAGAATGACTAAAAGGCTAATAAGGAGGAAAATAGTAGTGTATGAGAAAGCGAGCCAGAAATATAAAAAAAACAGAAAGTAAAAAGTTTTTATAAAATATTTAAAACAGAAGAGTTAGCAAAGCAAGTGTTGGTCCTATAGAAAGTGAGCCTGGAGAATTGATAATGGAAAATAAGATGGTGGCAGATGAATTGAACAGGTATTTTGCATCAGTTTTCACGACAGAGAATACAAGTAACGTCCCAGAAGCAACTATAAACCAGGAAATGGAAGTGGGAAAGGAAGTCAGGAAAAGCTGTGGGCTGAGAAGCCCAGATCCTGATGGACTTCATCCTAGAGTCTTAAAATGTAGTGTGTAGTGAGATAGTTGATACATTGGCTTTAACTTTTCCAGAACTCCCTAACTTGGGGGAAGGTCCCATTAGATTGGAAAATAGTAAATGTAACTCCATTATTTAAAAAGGGAGGGAGACACAAATCAGGAAACTACAGGCCAGTTAGCTTAACATCTGTCGTAGGGAAAATGCTTGAAGCTGTTATTCAAGTTATAGGGCATTTGGATAAGCTCAAGGTCATCGGTCAGTCAGCATGGTTTTGTGAAAGGGAAATCCTGTTTAACCAACTTATTGGTGTTCTTTTGAGGAAGTAACAGGTGCTATGGATAAAGGGGAATCAGTGGATTACTGTACTTTGATTTCCAGAAGGCAGTTGATAATGTGCCACATCAAAGGTTATTGTGGAAAATAAAAGCTCTGGTATAGCAGGTAACATATTGGCATGGATAGAAGATTGGCTGGCTAACAGGAAGCAGAGAATAGGCATAAATGGTTTTTCAGGTTGGCAGGATGTAACGAGTGGTGTGCCACAGGGATCAATGCTGGGACCTCAAACATTTACAATTTATATAAATGACTTAGATGAAGGAATTGTTACCAAATGTGTTGATGGCATAAAGATAGATAGAAAAGTAAGTTTCTAGCCTCCGTATGTCCTCTTCACAAAAGATATAGATAGGTTAAGTGAGTGGGCGAAGATCTGGCAAATGGAGTATAATGGGGAAAATGTGAAATTGTGCATTTTGGCAGGAAGAATAAAAGAAAAGCATGTTATCTAAATGGTGAGAGGTAGCAGAGCTCTGAGGTGCAGAGAGACCTGGTAGCCTAGTACATGAATCACAAAAGGCCAATATGCAAGTACACTAGTAATTAGGAAAGCTAATACAGTGTTATCATTTATTGAGAGGGGAATTGAATACAAAAGTTGGGAGGATATGCTTCAGTTGTATAGTGCACTAGTGAGACCACATTTGGAGTACTGTGTACAGTATTGGTCACCTTTTTTAAGGGAGGATGCAAATGCATTGTAAGTAGTTCAGATAAGGTTTATTAGATTGATACCTGGAATGGGTGGGTTGTCTTATGAGGAAAGGCTGGATAGACTAGGCTTGTATCCACTGGAGATAACCACACCACTGACCCCCACCCCCCACCCTCCCACACTTTAAACCAGCTTATATTTCACCCCTCTCCTAATATTCATTCAGTTCTGTTGAAGGGCCATGAGGACTCGAAACGTCAACTCTTTTCTTCTCCGCGGATGCTGCCAGACCTGCTGAGATTTTCCAGGTAATTCTGTTTTTGTTTTGTATCCACTGGAGTTTAGAAGATCAAGAGGGGACTTGATTGAAACTTAAAAGATCTTGAGGGATCTTGACAGGTTGGATGTGGAGAAGATGTTTCCTCTGTGGAAAAATCTATAACTAGGTGTCACAGTTTAAAAATAACAGGTCACCCATTTACAACAGATGAGGTGAATTTTTTTCAGTGTCATGAGCCTTTGGAACTCTGCTTCCACCACCCTTCCAGGAAGAGAGTCTTTGAATAATTTTAAGGCAGAGTTGGATAGATTCTCGGTAAGCAAGGGGCTTATAGCTTATCAGCGGCAGGTGGGATGCAGATTTCATGTTAATATCAGATCAGCTATGATCTTATTAAATGGCAGAGCAGGCTTGAGGGGCTGAATGGCCTACTCCTGTGAAATGGCTAGGGATGAACATTTCCTTCCCACCCTACAAAAGCAAATTTAGCTGCATTCAAGGCAGGAGAGAAAGGGGCCACCCCTAAACAGATCTGGATCCTCCAAAACATGCACCATTCTTTTACATGTCAGATCACAGCCCTCTCTGTTCCTACAGACCAGCTGAAACCTCTTCTGAAGGAGTCACCAGGAAGTCTGAAGGGCAGACACACCCCATAGTGGCACTGTGGATAGGGAAGACTCCTGAGCACATTTAAATACCCAGTGACAAACCGTTTTCTTCAACCTAGTGGCATAATACTCTGCTTTATCTCAAACTTTTAGTGCATTGTGCAGCTTGTCAGCACACATGCAGGAACACTATTGACTGGTGACATCACAGCAATCAAGACATAAAAAGGAAAAACAAAGACATTGCATAACCCAAGAGTAGAAGACCCCTCCTTTTCTCCACTGCTTCTCTCCTGTACCCACCACCAGCAATGGAAATGAGCAACACTTTGCAAAACATAATAAGAGCAACAAGGAGACACATACGTATTTCCATCCCAGAGTAGTTTTGCAATTTTCACAGTAGATGTCTGCTACAGCGTGCAATCCCGTCAGCAGCACTCTCTCTTCAGCAGGGCCACAGCCCACATTCACCCTGCACAGGGAAAGATCAGAGTCTTCAGTCTGCTGCACGTCACACCACATATGCACTGCAGAGCTCAAGACAGACACAGAATTAAAGCCTGCAGAGCCACAACACACCCACAGACACACAGACATCACACTGTTGCATTATACTGTGGAACCCATACCTGCTCCACATTACACTGAGCACATAACCATTCAGGATACCAGTGCAGAACGCAGGGCAAGAGTGTGTATGCACAGGCACGTGCAATGTATCAAGGAGGATAGGGTGCAGGGTCTATACCCAGTGCGTGTACCTGTGCTTGCAAAATGCAACAAAGTTATTTTTCTGTAAAAGGTGCTCACTTAAAGACATATCAAAGTACTTCATGAACAATGGACACAGAGGTACAGGGAAGTGAAGAAAAAATTGATGTTATGTTGGGTGGTAACAGTTAAAATAATTGAAGAAAGGCTCATTAGTATGGATTTCAAAGCAGAAATATTGAAGGGGGCAAATGACAATGGAGTAGCTTGCAGAATTAATAAAGTCAGCGTAAGACAACAAACTACATCTGTGAGAATGTTAGGGTTGGAGAAGATCATGAAGGTGAACAGGGAGGGACTTAGAGGGGGTAAACTAGTGAAGCATGGTACAAATACTCAATAGTAGCTGCCATGAGAATATTGGAGGGATTAAAAAAGCAGTAGTTTAAGCATGAGTACCCTCTTTCCACACCGCCCACCCCCCCACCCCCATAAAAGATAAGAATTCTGCACTCTTGCTTCTTATTAAACTTAAAATATCTGCCCAAATTACCAGGTGCAACATTCCAGAAACAGCATTCTGGGTAGGGACAAGAGTGGTAATCACATGACACATTTGCTCCAAGTATACAGCAAGGAAGATCCATCTCCAATCATGTGTCCTACAGATTCAGTTCACATGCACCTTGGTTGACTTAAGTCAATAAACATACTAAAAGTCAAAGAGGTATCCTGCATTTCCAGTCCCATATTGCATGGTTCTCCTGAAATTTAATCCAGTTCATCCAGTAAAACTACTCTGGAAAATCCCATAACTTTCCCACTTCTCCCCTGCCCCCCATACAAAGAAAATAGACAAAGTAGCATGTAGCAGACTGGAGAAACTTAGCCAGTTTCCTGATCAGTGTTCTCTTTACAATGAATTTTGGACAGTATGTGAGTAGTTCCCTCTCTTCTGGTACTGCCTTCCCTTTCAAATCTAATCACTCCTCAAAAAAAACAACACCCCGCAATCTCCCTGCCCCATCCGCAATCTCCCTGCCCCATCCGCAATCTCCCTGCCCCATCCGCAATCTCCCTGCCCCATCCGCAATCTCCCTGCCCCATCCGCAATCTCCCTGCCCCATCCGCAATCTCCCTGCCCCAGTAGAGGTATTGGGACCAAATTCCAGAGCATTGGGCCTTGGCAAGCATAGGTTTACTAGACAAATGTTTTGGAATGCATGGTGTGAAGTGATACACCAACAGTCAGGTTTAATCAGAAAAGGGTCCTTTCTGAATTTTATTTTTGCAGCCAAAATAATAACTCTTCCTATAAGTTGCAAATTTAGATCATTACGACAAGTGAAGTTCTCACTTGGCCACAAAGCGGAGGTCGTGGTTGGGAGAGAAAGAGAGCAAGCCAGCAAGGGGGAAGTTGGTTGGGAAGCAAAGTTGATCTCTGATGAAGAGTGATAAAAATCTAACCAAAAAGCTCCTAGAAATTAAAGCCTCATCCAAACACAACAACATAAATAAATCTGCATAGACAAACTAAAATTTCAGAAAGAGGAAGTGTGAAGCAAGGGGAAAGGGCGAGGAAGTGGTAGTGCTGAAAAGGAATAAATCCTTTAGTAAATAGAAATACCATATCAAGAGAAGACAAATATAAATGGATGGAAAGGCAGGAGAGTGTAGTTAAAAGCAGTTCCTAGCCAAATGCAGAATAAAAGGCAGAGAATTGTGACTAGAGGTACCCAAAACAGAGGGTATTGTTGCAGATACAATGGTGTTCACAAATGTAAACATAAGTCACTCTGAACAAAGCGACAATATCTGGTTTGAAATGTCAAGCTTGTGCATCAGGGTGTGAATATGGTGGTCATCCTCACGCATCAGCTTGCATTTTCCAACCTTATCACCCACGAGTGGCACAACTGTCAGTGACCACTTCCTCCTAAAACCCACTGCTTCACCAGATCACCACCCACTTTGAAAAACCTTTTAACAGTATCTTCTGTCACCTTCATGTTCTTCCCTCCCCCAAATCTGCCCCCACCCCCCAAAATCTCTTGCTCCGTGCCTGGTCCCTCTTAGTTCTTTTCAAAATCCCTGACCCAAGTTCATTCCCATCTTTCCCAGATGTTTGAATCCCTCCAATCAGGTGTTCAGCCTATAATGTACCAAAACAGCACAATGTCACAAATTACATCCTCTGAGTGACTGAAGTAAACTATCTCCTCATCCTACTCAACCTGTCTGTAGCCTTTGACGCGGATGACCACACTACCTTCCTGAAACATCTTGACTGTCATCCAGTTGAGTGGGGCGGCACTTGTCTGGTTGCATTCTTATCTATCCATTCAGAGCCAGAGAATTACCTGCAATTACCTCTGGTGCAACCCAAGAATCCACCCTTGGCCCTCTCCTATTTCTCATCTACATGCTGCCCTTCATTGACAGCATCCAAAAACAACTTCAGTTTCCACATATATACTGATGACATCGAACTACCTCACCGCCACATCTCAACAGCCGCCACCAACTCCCCCCCCGCCCAAGCCACTGTCTAATTTATCACTTTGCTTGTTTGACATCTAGCACTGAAAGAGCAGACGTTCACTCCAAATATTGGGAAGACCAAAACCATCATAGTCAGCCTCCACCCAAACTTAGTTCTCTCACCACAGACTTCAACCTGTTCCCTGGCGGAACCAGACTGTTCACAACTTTAGTGTCATACTACCCAGAGTTGAAGTTCCAAATACACATTTGCACCATCACTAAGACCATCTATTTCCATCTCTATCATCACTCCTGCCTCAGTCTTTCTGCTGCCGAAACCCTCTTTCATGTCTTTGCTGCTTCTAGGCTTGATTATTCTGATATGCCTGGTTGGCCTCCCCTCTCGCATCCTTCATAAATTTCAGGTCGTCCAACTCTCTGCAGCTTGTAAAAAGTCCCATTCACCAATCACCCCTGTGCTTACTGATCTCCATTGCTTGACCTAGGACCCAATCCCATGATTTCAAAATTCTCACCTTTGTTTTCAAGTCTCTATGTCTGTAATCTTCTCCAGCCTTACAACATTCCAACTCATCTGCAATTCTCAAATTCTGGTCCCCAAATTTAAACTGCTTCATTTTTCACAGAACCATTGCAGCGGAAGGAATGGCTAAGTTCTAGAATTTCCTCCCTAAAGCTCCTTTAAGACAGTCCTTAAAGCTTACCTCATCAATCAAATTATCTTCTGTCCTATTTCATCCTTATGTGGTTTGATGTCAAATTGAGTGGAGTCACAGGGCATGACAGAGGTTGTAACTGGCTATTGCACAACAGTCTTCACTATTGATGTAAAACAAAAACAAATAATGCTGGAAAATCTCAGCAGGTCTGACAGCATCTGTTCTCCATAGCATCCAGCACCTGCAGTATTTTGCTTTTATTCACTATTGATGTGCTGGGTTACCAATAATATAACATAGGGTCAATGCTAAAATTGAATGCTAAAGCGTACATTGATATAGTTGGTGCTAGAATAAATGTCCTCAGGGCAGGTCAAACTGCTGACTAACTAGATATCAGCAGAGTGCCCTCAAAGAAATGAGGGGCTGTGGCTTGAGCTACTTGCTCATTTATTTAATAGTTAATCAGGTCTGGAATAGTTCCTATGGATTTGGGGGG
This sequence comes from Carcharodon carcharias, assembly GCF_017639515.1. Taxonomy (NCBI): domain Eukaryota; kingdom Metazoa; phylum Chordata; class Chondrichthyes; order Lamniformes; family Lamnidae; genus Carcharodon; species Carcharodon carcharias. Next base: position 57,219,343 of record NC_054479.1, read on the forward strand.
GGGGGGGGGTGCGGGAGAACACACTTGGCACCAGTATTGAAAAAAGGGCTGCAGGTCAGAACCAGGAAACTATAGATCCATCAGTTTGACTTCAGTTACAGGCAAAGTTCTAGAAAGGATCCAGGGTGTTCATGAAGATAGTGAAGAGCAGCAGCTCTAAAACTGATCCTTGTAGTACTAGTGACCATTAACAGAGAATGCCATCAGCTTTATTACATGACCAATCCGATAGGACTGAGCACTTTGAAAGAGAAGAATGTTTGGGGAATCTCAGCATGGCTTCTGGAAAAGAATATCTTGTCTCAAAAAATATTCAAATTGCCAAGTTACTAATTTGGTGGATGTTGGAACATGGTTAAAATCTTTTGAGTCTTGATAGAAAGAAGGTCCAGTCCTGTAGGATTGGCAGACAAATTTTGAGACATGTAACAAAATCGATGACACAGTCATGGGCACTCATGGAGTCCCACAACAGTTGGTGTTGGGGCTGTTGTTCTTCACTATCTTCATTAACAATCTAAATGAGTCAGGGGGGTGGGGGGCATAGAACTGTCTGCAATGTGTGTTTGTAAAAAATATATAAAAATGAGCGCAGCTGGTTGAGGTCAACATTTATTGCCCCATCCCCAATTGCCCAAGAAACTGGTGAGCAACTTGAAATGGAAAAAAAAGATTTCAGGCAAAAGCAAAATAGGATGGGCAAAAAGGTCAGTATAGATAAACAGTATGATGCCCTTGGGCAGAGGCAGCTCCAAACGTGTACTTACCATGCAGAGCTGTGTGCTCAAGGTTGCTGAGAAGGGTCTCCATTATAGTGCATGAGTCATTGAAGGCCCATGATCAGTGCTCTGAGGCTACTGTGAAAGCAAATAGAGCACTAGGACTAATAAATATAAAACAAATTGACATTTCAGAAGGACAGGAAGCTAGAAAAAAAGTGGAGGGGTAGCTCTGTTAATTAAGGATTGCATTAGTACATTGGAGAGGGGTGACACCTTAGCTCTAAAAATCAAGATGTAAAATCAGTTTGGGTAGAGATAAGAAATAGTAAAAGTTAGGAAGTCACTTGTGGGAGTAGATTAGGGACCACTAACGTTAACCATACTGTAGGATGGGATATACAGGAAGAAATAATAGGGGCTTGTGACAAAGATACAGCGACAATCATAGGTGATTTTAATCCACATACAGATTGTCAAAGGTAGCCTGAAGACAAGTTCAGAGAATGCTTTCGGGACAGTTTCTTAGAGCAGCATGTTCTACAACCAACCAGAGAGAGGGCTATTCTAGACCTGGCGATGTGCAATGAGACAGGATTAAAGGCTCCTTTAAGTAGCAGTGATCATAATGAAATTGAATTTTGCATTCAGTTTGCGGAAGTGTTGGTTGTAGACTAGTTTTAAACTTAAATAAGAGCAAGTAGGTATGTAGACAGAGCTGGCTAAAGTGAACTGGGGAATAAGTGGTAGTGACCACATTTAATGAGATATTTCATAAATCTCAGAAAAGATACATTCCAGTAAGAAAGAGACAGACTGACTCTAGGGGTGATTTTTGGGTTGGGAGGATGTAATGAGTGGAATGCCACAGGGATCAGTGCTGGGGCCTAAACTACTTACGCTCTCCCTCAATGATTCGGATGCAGGGACCAAATATATAGATGCTTAATTTTCTGCTGACAAAGATGGATAGGAAAACAAGTTGTGCGAGGACATAAGGAGTATGCATCGAGGCACAAATAGGTAAAGTGAGTGGGCAAAAACTTGGCAGATGGAGTATAAGTGTGAAAATGTGAACTTGTCCACTTCTGGCAGGAAGAATAGAAAAGCAGCACATTATCTAAATGGAAACAAGGCAGGACTCTTGGTACAGAGGGATTTGGATGTCCTGGTATATGAATCATAGAGTTAGTATGAGGTACAGCAAGTGATTAGGAAGGCAAATGGAATGGTGTTTCTATTCCATTCCCCTTGCAATAAAAGGTAGGGACGTTTTGTTACAGTTGTACAGGGCAATGCTGAGATCACATCTAGAGTACTGTGTACAGTTTTGGTTTCCTCATTAAGGACGGACATAGAGAAAGTTCACTCAGCTGATTCCTAGGACAATGTGGTTATCTTATGAGGAAAGTTTGGGCAGGTTGGGCCTGTATTCCTTGGAGTTTAGAAGAAAATGAGGTGACCTTATTACAACATACAAGATCCTGAGAGGACTTGACAGGGTAGATGCTGAAAAGACGTTTCCTCTTGTGGTAGACCAAGATCTAGGGGACATAGTTTAAAAATAAAGGGTCTCCCATTTAGGACAGAAAAAAATTCTACTCATCTCCAAAGGGTTAAAATTCTATAGAGCTCTCTGCCCCAGTGTTAGGAAATAGAGATTGTTTAAGTTATATTTGTATCTGGGTGTGTTACTTTAAGTTTTAACTTTAAGTTTAATTTGTATTTCTGTATTTGTGTTAAGGAAAAAGGGAAGTTGAGTTTTAGGTTCACCTTAAAAGATGCCTGCATTTTAATGAAGACTTTATGACTCTTGAAGGAGAGTTAAAGCAAACAAGGTAAAAACAATTGTGCTGTTGCTTAGCAACAGTGGTTAGAGAGGGGGACCCACAGACAAAACTAGAAAAGCAGTTTCAGTTCAGTAGAAGCCAGGATTCCAGACAGACTGGACAGCAGAGGGACAGATAAGTCCCAAGCCAAAGCTGAAGCCAGCTACCAAGAGAGGTTGGACAGGAGAGGAAACTGCAGAAGCAGGTTCCAGGAACTAAAGAAGAAAGTCTTCAAATCCAGGATAGTGGAACAGAAAAGTTCTCAAGACTACAGTTAAGTCTAGTCAAAGGGCAGGAATCTGGAAAAGGTCCTATTCTGTGGAAGTGAAAGTAAGGACCAGAGAGGGAGGCTCCAAGCTTAAAAAGGAGAAAGCTGTAGGACACAGATTTAAAGTAATATAGGTGTGCAAGAGGCCAGAAGGTTCAAGGAGACACCTGAAGATCTATAACTCTTTACTTTGGGCATGTGAAGCAGTGGTGTTCTGTTGGCATGGCTGAGTCAGAGAGAGAGTGCGTGGAAGAAAGCTTGAATGCACAGGGTGATCCAGGGGAGAAGAACATCAGAAAGAGAGAGTGTTCAAAACCCTGGAGGTGGATCCTTGCGGAAGGCGTCAGAAAATATTTGGGAGAATGTTCCAGAGCAAGTTCTTAGAAAGTGGAGATTGGAAACCCTCGTGAAAGACGGAGTTCAGGGAGACTGGTTGACTCACGGTATGCCAAGCATCTTGGGGGAGTTGATGAGAGGTCCATAGCATCTGTTTGGAGTGGCATCTATCACTTGGTTTCAGAATGTGGTGTGTCTGACCACAGGTTGCCGATTGGTTTACATGGACTGTGTACTTACTGTGAACATTAGAGTGTAAGATAGCTTTTGTAACTTGTGTTATCCTTACAAATCTGTACATATCTGTGAAGGTATAGTTGAAGGTATAGTTGTGGGTGAAGGAGTATTGTAATATAGTTCATCTTTTCTTGCTTAATAAAGGTTTTATTCTTTTGTTAAAAGTTCATCAGCTGACTCCTGTGACAGTTCAGTCGTCACTCTCCATGTATCTAAACAAAAATAAAAGTTAAGATCTATGAAGCTGGGTTCCACCTTAGGATCTGGCTTGTCCAGTAGTTTCAGCTGGGATCAAAATAGAGAGTGGTAGAAGTAGGGTCACTGAATATTTTTAAAGGCAGAGGTAGAACATAGGAACAGAAGTAGGCTATTTGGCCTGTCAAGCCTGCCCCAAAATTCAACTGGATCATGGCTGATCATCTACTTCAATGCCACTTCACTTTCTGCACACTCTCCATATCCCTTGAAGTCATTAATCGCCAGAAACCTATTGATTTCCATCTTGAACATACTCAATGACAGCTTCCACAGCCCATGAGGTAGACAATTTCAAACATTCACCTTCAGTGAAGAAATTCCTCCTCATCTCAGTCTTAATCTCAAGATAACGGGGTAGCCATTTATGGCCCCTGGTTTTAGACTCACCAGCCAGGGCAGACATTATCCTACATCCACCCTATCACACCCTGTAAGAATTTTGTAACTTTCAATCATTCCTCATTCTTCGGAATTCCCAGGAATACAGACCCAGTCCCCTCAATCTCTCCTTATTCAACAATCCTGCCACCTCAGGGGTTAATCTGCTGACATGCCATTGCACTCCCTCTATGTAAGGTATATTCTTCCTTAGGTAGGGGGACCAAAACTGTGCATAATACTCCAGATGAGGTCTCACCAAGGCTCTATATAACTGCAGCAAGACAGCCTCACTCCTGTACTCAAATTCCCTCATAAATGAAGGCCAACATACCATTTACCTTTCTAATTGCTTGCTGCACCTGCATAGGTAGATAGATTTAAGTATAGGGGATGAGCAGTAAAGTGACAACAAGGACACAGACCAGATCAGCCATGATCTTATTGAATGGCAGAGCAGGCTAGAGGAGCTAAATGGCCTATTCCTGCTGTTAATTCTTGGTTCTTCACATAATGGGATGTTTGGAGGCACCAGAAATAGGGTTAAAGCAGGGTCCCTAAATTGGTATCCAAGGATCTTTAGTTATAAAGATAGGTGGAGACACCTTGGGTTTTTTTTCCCCTCTAAATCAGATTTTATTACTTTTCCAAAGTATATGAAGTCTTTAAAATAAAGCATTATATTTCATCCAAGTGATAGACTAGAGACAGCCAAGGATTTAAGCTACAAAAGCATAGAACCAAGTGAAATACTTGTTTTTGCACAGGCTTGTGGAGCCCAGGAACAAGTTGCAGCAAATGTGAATTCACAATATGTATCCAGCTCACTTTTGAATGCTGTTGAACATGGCTGACAAATCTGCACGTAAACGAGGGGTTAACTGGGGGTGAATCAACCAGTCGCAGCAATTTGCTCTAGCTTGTTTAATCGTATTTGGGAAATTCATGATTTCTGCATCTCTCTCAAACAAGCCCAAGATTTCCTGACTCTTTTTCCACCCATCAGGAGATTGCTTTAATGTGCATGGGGCCAGGGGAGAAAAATGAAGTGGTGGGTGGAAGGGACGAAATTTATACCATGACAGCCAGAACAGCCTCAAACCATTTGGGTCTTTCCCCCTCTTATTACTGTACGTCCATATCTGCCCAAGAATGGCACTGCAGCCAAGTTCAATCTTATCAAGTATCAGCAAACATACACATCACAGCATAGTCACTGAACAACAAATCAGAGGAATCCTGGTCCATTTCCTCATCCTGATCCCCAGCCCACAGGCATGAGGTGAATCATAAAACACCCACCCAGTGAAGAACAGCCAGCTCAGTACCAGAGGTCTCCCTGGTCTAAGAGTTCCACATGGAGTCATGCATCATCCTCTGAACCAAAGTCAAGAGTGTATTTTAGAAGCCTCAAAATCATTGATCACTACACAACTGATGAACAAGCTATTCCAAACTAGAAAACAAAGATCATTATTCTATTCGAAGAGGCATGACAGGAAAGTATCCTCTTTCAAATTCCATCAATTTGCCAAAAGGAAGTACAGAGCTTGCAGCAGTCACTTGTGCTTAAGACCCAATTTTATCGTACGTAACCACAATCTAGGCAGTCAGCAAATCACTGACATTTAAACGGCTGCTGTCAGATAGAAATCCCTGCTGCAACACTAAAAAGAATTGCAAGAGCAGAGGGGCCAGTGTCCAATTCCATTTGCGTTCGACAATCATAACATGGGCAGCAATTAGGGCTCAATTGACCCAAAAGTTAGGGAGCTGGACACAGAGCCAGGATTTCAGCTCCTAATTACTACCTAGTGACACCTGGCAGTGGGGGGTAGAATTAGGCATACCTTCAAGAGCCAAACAGCCTGCTGATACATACACGAGCCAATCTCTCACATGAACAAAGCACATTGTAGACATAGTGGAGGGTACCCAATATCATGGATCTTCAAAATGAGGGGAAAGAAAAAGAAACAGAATATTTAGAGGCTCTACCAGTGCATAAGTAAGAAATTTCAAGAAGGCTGTTTGACTAGCCAAATGGAAGCTGCCTTATGGAGTCACGGGGAGTTTTGGAAACACTTGTTTGTAGGAATGATCTCTATTTGGGGCTACAAATAGGTGTGAAGGGTATTCAACCCTGCCAGCTTGCTCTGCCTAGAAGCCATGGCAGATTAGTCTATCATACATTTCTTTCTCCCCTCCAACTGGTGATCCTCTACATTAATACCAAGTTCCTTCTCTACCCTTCCATGAAAAAAGCGCAAGCAATGCTGTTAATAGCTCTACAACCATTCATGGAATCAACATTCCATGCATTTTAATACAGGTACATTTACACAACTTTATTCCATGATTTCAACACATTGTGTGGTTTTATCATACCTGAACCACCAAACTGTATAGAAACAAATCATTACTTTGCTGGCAGCTGTTTTTACACCAGAGTCCCAATATCTGACTCCACTGAGCGAAGGTATTCATCTCTTGGAATATAATTTCTTTTCTTGAAGTCACAACGTGTGGAACTGGAAAAATCCATTATGATTAGAGCCTTCAAGGTAACAGTGCAGAAGAGGGCAGGCTCAGGGAGGAAATACCATGGTAACACCCACAAACACAATCTTTTCCAAAACGTCCACAATCACCCATATCTCCTCACCCAAAGACCAGCATGTTTCTATGTAACCATGAAAATTTAGCTGCAGAGTGACTTAAATTTGTTCAAATGTTTCAGGTGAAAAAGGTAAGAAAATAAAAAACACAGGAAGGTTTTCAAAGCACTGCGACAAGGAAATCCCAAATAACCATAACCCAGCAGAGGGATACTATTCCACATCCACAGACATTTATTATAGCGGAAGGAGGAACTCCAAACCTCAAACCAGCTAGAACGATCCTTACCCATTACACATGGAGCAACTCATGTCCCAGAAACCCTTCTCTCACTTGAAACCCAAACTAGGAGAAACCATCCTACACCAAGCGATTTAATTCTATAGGGCCTCACACCCAACTCTTTCTTGGACTCAAACTCAAGTTCTGTCGAAGGGTCATGAGGACTCGAAACGTCAACTTTTTTCTTCTCCGCCGATGCTGCCAGACCTGCTGAGTTTTTCCAGGTAATTCTGTTTTTGTTTTGGATTTCCAGTGTCCGCAGTTTTTTTGTTTTTAACCCACCCCATTCTTATTTGCCAACCTCATAACAATGCAGACCTGTGCCCATTGAATATGCAACACCCCCATTCCCAGCAAATTTTAAAGGAGTCAAAAATAACAAGCTGAACTTAAAAGCTTTAAATGTTTCTATGGCATCATGCCATCTTGAAGGAATTTCTCACTGGATATGAAACCATGTACATTCTCCCATTTTACACCTGGTCGAGTGTCATTCAGAGGTCCTGTATCATTGATAGGAGTAAAAGCAGCACCCCTTGCTTAAATAGGGTTCAATTAATCAACCAAGAATCCTATTGCAAAAACGAGTCAGCCCAGTACCTGTTACGTGCTGTTTCCAGTCTTACAATTCAACCCAAAAAAGACCAAGAGAATATTCATGGGTGCAAATTTGGTAGAAAAACAATGGTGCAATGGTGCACGCAGGCACCTAAGAACAGCAAACAGAGCCACATACTTACACGGAGTTGAACAGGTATGCACGTCCCTGGCTGCCTTGGAACGACTGAGAAAGAGAAAGAGGTAAAGATTAACATGCTTGGGACTAAAAGGAACCAGAGATTCCAAAGTTCACCCTGTATGAAAATAGTTGAGCTATATTTTCATACTAAAAAGCACATGGATTCCACACCAAAAGCCCTTCTTAAACTACAGAGACCATTTCTAATGAAGCGTGTGTTCAGACGCACACACTGAGGTTGGTTAGTGTGAGAAACCACTCATTTACTACAAAAATATACTCCAATGGCAAGTTTTAGTTTTATAAAATCACTCTGCTCCATAGTTCAACAAGTCCTGACCAGCTTTACACCAACTCCCCTTCATACTCAAATGCCAATCAGACAAATGCAGAGGGGTGGGGCAACTTATGCACAGTCCTGGAATTAAGTTATGTACATGAAACCAATACCAGAAATGCAAAGTGTCTTAAAGAGATGGTAGATGACACCTGAAACATTACACATCTTTTCCACATGCTTGCCAACATGAGATATGTTTTTAGGATCATTCACCATCTCTAGAAGGGCATACCAAAACACACCCACATCTGTATCAGTTTTTTAGCAATGTTTGCTACAGAAACCATGGTGAATGCTCAGTAAAATTAAATCCATAATGTGGAGAGCTATAAATAGTCATATTAACCTGTTTGGAACATCATAAGAACAGAAATCAGAAAAAAAAATTGTAGAAAATCAAACTAGTCACCAGATTATCTCAACACTTGCAAAAAATGAAGTTGTTGATAGGGAAAGGGAGTTCTGAGCTGGGTGACCAACCACCTAACCCACAACAGTTTAATTAGATATATCGACCTAATTCAAAATTGACAAACTGGCTTCCAATCTGAAACACTGATGCAGATTCCAGAGTCAGACAAAAATAGTTGGGTAGCACCAGCACTGAAATCCACAGCACAGAATAATTGATTCCTTTTCCTGTATTTTGTAATTGCTCTTTATTTCTTTTTAGTTTAAAAAAAATGGTTCCTACCAAATACTTGCCTGGATTGATTGTTTGCAGGTTCTCCAAAGACATTTGGGACCAGCAAGATCTTGCAATATGAAACAATTCTAGTAAGCACAAGCAGAAGTACACAGTGCTTGTGCCATGTAACCATCTTCAGTTATCAGACAATTCAACTCTTTTGTTATTATTCTGGGCTGCACTGTCAATTTTATAACTACATCTTCCATTTATAGGTTGGCACAAGTATTTTTTTTGTTGCTGAAAATCTGCCAAACTTGAGAGATAGGCAGGCTTCAGCCAAGAACAAATCAGCTCATGAGCAGCGAGTGATTCTCATTGGTAATGGAAAAATGATGTAATCTGGAACCAACAGGCAACCCACACCTCTCCCGGCAGTGCAAGGTTACAGCTGGAGTGTCCAGAACTTCTCTAGTGTACCATCCTTGTCAGCTAATCCATAGGGGGACAGCAGCTTCACATCACAACAGTGCCGAATTTCCACACTGTGTTCCCAAGACAGAGGCTGATGAAGCAATGTACACGACAGAGAACTATTTCACGGTAAAGAGCATCGCTGAGCACTAATTATTTGGGTAGTAATGGGAAGAACAAACATTTAAAAGATACCCCAATTTTAAAGTTGGAGTGACTAGTACTCTTGGGATCCAGTTACAAAGGTCACAGAGCCAAATCTAGTGTCAGACAGGTCTGCTTGTGACCCAATTACAAGAACAACCCACCCATCCACACCCACAAGTTACACCACAGAGCATCAGAGAACATCCCCCGCCCGGAGATTTCTGTAATTATTAAGATAGCCAGTCTTTCCCCTTCAAAGTCTGTTGGGTAGTTGTACAGGTGAGATGATCAATGTCACAGGATGTGAAGGAAGGGTAACCATAACCCATGCTGAATTTTCCTTTTCAGGAAGTGTTATAGACCACCGAACTGGCATGGTAATCATCCATTACTCAAGTTTATGCAAACCATTGGCATCAATGGAATTTAAAATTTCCATTCCATTTGTCAGTGTATCCAAGCAAAGCATACCTAATACTTCAAGCTACAGCCTCAGGCTTGTACCCATTTTGGTGGCAAAAGTGTAGACCACATTGCAGGAACTGGGTAGTGCAAACAGATATTGGGAAGAATCCAGGTGCATGGGTTGACTCTGTCCTACTGGCTCTCAGTACACTAAGGAATGGCAGTTTGAACATGTCCAGCATGGGTGCAATAATGTTAGGCTGTAGGAGAAGAGACAACCACGTCCAGGATTGTGCAATCAGCTTCCCTCCGAGATTTGGGCAGCCCAACAGCTCGTCACTTCAACAAAACATCACAGCAACTGATGACATTTTATAAGCTCCCACAGACTCAAACCGCTGTCTTAAATACAGCAGAAATCAACCATCTTGTCTGATCAGCACATTAGGGAGAAGAAAACTGTATATCCTGTTTAGAAGTGCTCCAGTTACCATTTTCACAACCCTTTCATTCATCTCATGCCATGAAATTCCTTACAGTGTAGGTAAACAAACTCTGAAGGCAAACTGCTTTGTACCATACCTCTCATCTGAGAACATTCAAGTGCTTTGCAAAAGGGGTAGGTGGCCATGGAATGGGAGACAGGAGAAGCATGTAACTTAGGGAGAGAACCAAAAGAATGATTGCGGCAATTTTTTTCTTTTAAAAAAGCTTTTGAACCAAGAGCCAGAGAATGCAAGAGAAAGCAATGCAGCAAGAATCCTGGGGGCCGAGGCAAGTAGCTTCATGGAGCTTGGCTGTTGCACAAACATAGCCAGAGTGGTGCAGCAGAACAAGTTCAAAGGCAATACTTGACACATTCAGAGCACTGCTCACTAACAGGGGAAAACAAAAATCTAGAGACTTGTATCAGGAAATGTGGGGAACAATAAACAGCCCAATAGGTCAACTACGCTATTTGCAGCAATGACTCCTCCTGCCCAGGGCGAGCAAAGCCTACTTGAATGCTCGCTGCATTGCCACACTTCCCCTCTCCCACATCAAAACAGAAGTGCTGCAACAAGCCTTTAGAATTCCCAGTCATGGTTCACTCAGTGGTCAAGGCCAGTTGTGTCTCATGTCTGAAGTTGGGTTTCATCAATGGACCTTCCACAATTAGTTATTTAATTTCTTTACACCCAACATCCTGTGGAATTGTAACAGTGCTCACTCCTTCAGTGTTATATCTGCATGACTGACAGAAAATACACCAGCTGTTGCAACCAGTGAAAGTCAGGCAACAAGCACCAATTTGGAGCATGTAGTCACTTAGGCAGTTCATTTATAGCAAGGGAACAGATCACTGTGCGCCAGCAGCAATACAGGAAAAGTGAGCCAATAGGTTGCACTGGCTAATAAGTTACATTATTCTGAAGGCATTTGCACAACTCCCAGGCGATTCCATTCAGAGCAGTTAGGTTCATTGACACTCGCCCCATCGCAGTGTGATGCATGGGATGCATGGGGGATTCAAAAGTTGTTAAATACATCCTTTCAGAGAACAGGTTCCATCAATATCTTTGAGTTTGTTGCCAGTCCCATCTCACGTGACAACACTGCAAGGTCTCAGAGCCACAGCTGGAAAGCCTAGCTTACCCAGAAGTGGCAGGCTTCCATGGCGTTAACAATTCTGTAGGATCAATACCAAGAAGAAAAAAAAGAGGATAAATTAGACAGAGAAAGGATTCATTCCCAGACACAGACAATACAAGAGGCGAATCAGATTGAGGAAGGAAGTTGTGTACACAGCAATTTGAATCCCTGTACACTGTTTTTCTCCCACATTCTCAATGTGTGGGAAATTACACGTTGCAACATTCCCAATGACTACTACACATGCCACAGAGAAAGAAAGGCAAAAGTTGAAAGATGAGCAACTCCACAAACGACGAGGGAGAGAAATAACAAATTTGAAATTCTACCACTCTTAGTTACTCGGGTCCTTTAATTACTGGCTTGTCTTCTGGTCAAAAAAATAAAGAAGAACATGTCAAAAATAACATTGGTCGAGTGTCAGAGTCTGCAATTGTTTACAGAATATTGCCAGCTACAGGGCCAGAGTTGACTGGACACCAGGAGGAACAGAATAGGTCCACATCAGCCTGTCCAAAAAAGGCAGGGAGCTGCTTATACTGAAGCATCAATTAGCTTCTAATCTAACCTCCTGCCCTCATGTGGGAACTCTTACTCCTCCCAAAACAGAAGTTTAAATTTATAACTGGTGAAAGCAGCACACAGCAAATATGTCCATCACTGTTGAGCACTGGGATAAAAACAAAAGGATTTCTGGGCAGTGAGGGGCTACTATTTGTATTGGCCACCACTCTATAATCAGTAATCCCACACAAAAAAAAGAGGGAGGGTGACACAAAAGGAAAAGCTGCTGCTAAAATGGAGCGCCTTTCCTTCTTGGTACCACACAAATCCAACTCTCTGTCCTAACACTGTTCATTGCCTCTCCATCACATCACTCCCTCCTCTTCACCCTAAGGAGCCAAAGCAAAATTCCCTCATTGCTCCATGCTTGGATCACACCCATCTAAAGGCTACCCAGAGCTGGGTTCTCAGATGCTTGTTTAGTCTTCCACAGAGCTGCACCAAGTTCCAGCTATTCCAAACATTTTTCAAACTGAAATTGGCAGCTATGGTTTTCCCCAGCACATCAGTAGAGTGGAGTGCACTGGCAATCAGGAGCCTCGCAGGCACAGAGCCAATGAAAAACCCAGCAGTGAACAGCGAAAAACCTACAATCAGACATTAATGTCACCAAGATTAGGAACAGCAATGCTCCAATACTTATAAGATTTTCCTTTCCCCACCTCTCCCCCAACACCTGTCACATGTTGACTCTTGCCGAGGTACATTTGTGCAGGTTCTCTGATCTTTGGTACACATCCAAGTTCATATTTTGAGCCTTGGCAGTGAACATCAGCAGGCTGCTCAAATACAAGAGATACAGCAGCAGAGTCAGATCGAATCATACAGCCTATGAGGCTGCCATTGGGCATATGGTGTCTGTGTCAGTTCAATGAAGAGTGCTATCTGATTAGTCATAGTTCCTCATAACCCTAAAAAGGGGGAAGAAAAATTTCTTTTTCAATTCCTCTTTGAAAGTCAGTTTCCACCATCCTTTCAGGCAAGGCATTCCAGGTCATAACTCACTGCATATAAAAAAAATCTCATCTCACCTCTGATTCTTTTATCTAATGCCTGTCCTCTGAATTCTGAACACGCCCCTCCCTCCATTAGTAGCAACAGTTACACCCCATCTACTCCAAAACCCTTCATAATTTTGAACAATTCCAACACACAACTGAGTTTTTGTCCTACATTTTTAAAGAAAAAAACATTCTCTACAAAAGCTCAGTGAACCGCAATCAGGAACCCCAACAATTAGTTCTCCTAGTCTAATTCTGGTCCAGAAATATTATACAGAACCACTGTTGCTGGCTCCAGCTGAAGCAGCTAACTCAGCACAGACTGAAGTTGGAACTTCAGGCTATTTATTAAGCAGGGCTCCTGAACAGCTGTGATTGAAATATGTCTGCGCTAGTCAACAGTGCAACAGCCAAATTTCTGGCCTACTCTTGAAATACTCAAGAGTAAAACAAGTACCCCAACCCATCCCCGTCCCAAAGGTCTTACCTTGGAAATTAGCTCGTCATGATTCGCTAGGTGAGCTCGACAATGGATGCAGCTGTATGTCCGGTGACAGTTTGGCAGGTAAGCCTGGAAGGTTTTTGATTTAGTCATTTTTACCATTTCCAACGGGTGTTCTTCGCTGCTGAGCTCTGGGCTGGCAGTCGAAGAGTTACAGGCCTGGTGCACTCTCTGACAGAAGAAACACTGGAAAACGCAAGCAAAAGCCGTCGTTGTAATGGAGTGTGTGTGGTCTTCTCCACACAGACACCACGAGGGAAACTGTCAAAACCTGCAATGGGAAATGTAGATGGGTCACATCAGTACAGGCGAAAAGTCACAAATAAAGTAGAAACTCATTTCAGGATAACGATATACCCAGTTTATGGTGTCTCAGTACAGGGGTATGATTGTATGTGTTAGGCAGTGTTAAGAGCAAGGCAGCTATGTGCAGTTGACATACAGACCAGCCATGACTTAATTGGATAGCAGAACAAAGTGGAGCTAAGCAAACCACACATGTTCTACATTTAAGATCGTTTTTCTCCAAAGTTTCAACTTTAAATTCTGTTTAAAAAAGTCCTAAAGCATTGCTAAACATGATCCACCTCATTTGCAATTTTTGCAACGTCTCATGTGCATCCAGGAATTGCTTACATTTATGGTGCTCCAGCACTAATACAAAAGGTGAGCACAGTTGCATGATTTTCCCCAGACAAAAAAGTAGTTTTTTTAAAAAAGGATTAAAAACAGGAGCAGAAATGTCTCCTTGAATCTAGGCCATCAACTGCAGAATGGCACCTTACCTATTTGTTCTCAGAGTTACTCACTCAAAGTTAGGTTTTTTGAACAGTCAAGCAGAATTCAAGCGTTGCTACATTTCAAGTACCACTGACAAGTGGCAAAAATCAGACCATTGAAAATAAAAACACACAGGGCGAGGACCAGCACAGACAGATTTAAAAAGGCATGTGTTAATATGATGCAACTAGCATCCACAAAGTGGGTGATCTGCTGCAATCCCCATTTTTGTTAAAAAAGCAATTTCCGTGGCACCAATCACAGTTCAGGTTTCTAATAGTCTTCAGCTGATTTTTTTCAAAGTTCCCTTAATTCAGAGTCCAAGAGCCCAGCAGTGAGTGAGCTCTGGCTCCACTTATTCATTGTGTGTTTGTGGAACCTTGCTGTGCTCAAATTGGCTGTAGTATTTAGATAAATAGCAGTCAATGCACTTCAAAAAGTAACTCATTGGTTGTGAAGTGCTGATAAATGCCCGGAGGGAATTACACATTCTCTCTTTCCTTCTCTCCCCGTTTCAAGATGGAGCTATTTAGCTTCCTCTCAACATTCACTGCTTTCACAGAAATTTACAGTATTGTCAGCTGTCATGCAGGTCATTATGACTGTACACTCAGAAATCCAATACCAATTCTCACTGTTAAATGCTTTGCAATGTCCAGGGCTTCAAATATTTATTCAATTCCCCTCTCCCCAAGATGCACAAGTCTCTGTTCCAACCTGTTCCCTAGTAAAACAATACATGGTGAATTTGCTCTGGCCAGAAAATTGGCAGCCAGTTTTTACACCCTGCCCATTTTATTTTCCACTAACTTTAAGGCCCACTTCACCCATGCTCCCCCACCCCTTCTACCATCATCTCCAAACCATATTCCAAGAAATCTCCATGGAAAGAATTTCTCTTAATTCCTCAGTCAGAATCTTAAACTGTTAACACCTTATTGCTGACTCATTGGAAATAGTCTTGCCCTCTTATATAAATTTTTAAAAACCTCAAATCTCTTGGCCTTCTCAGCTCTTGTATTTAATCTCACTATTTCAAGTCTCTGCACATAACTATAGTTTCCAATCCCTGACATTCTAATTCTAGTCAGTCAATGCTGAACATTGTACAGCTTTATTGTCCTTTCCATAATGATGTACCAAGATTGAACTGTGGCTCAGCTTGTGATTTGTATAAACTAATCATTACTCTACTCTTGCACTCAAATGTTGCAAATTATTAAATGCAAAATGCTGTTGGTTTTATGGCTCAATTTCATGCAGCTAGATGTATTTAAACAGATCTCATCGTGCATTCATACCTTTTGGCAACATGTTCCCTATTTTCATCTATATTAGAGTTGTATAACATCTGAATTGAAGTAAATAATCATCTACCTATTCCACTATGTCCTTCCTGAAGTCTTTTTCAGTTTCCCCCTCAGTTTGCCAAACCCCTTATCTTTCTGCCATTGTAAAATCTAAATACTGTCCAAGTTATCCACAAATACTTAAGTGGACCAAGCACTGACCAAGTTACACTTTGAAATCTTCTCCAATCTGAACATCATCACTTGGATTTGCTGTTCATCGAACCAGTTTTCTATTCAAGTCTGCCTTTTCTCAACAAGCTTCCTGCAAGATACCTTCTCAAAGTCTAGATACGCTATATTTATTTCCTTTATCTATTCAAAATCAAATCCCCAATGGCTGTCCTCAATTATCCTGTGTTATTAAATGTTTATGGGACCTTATTTCAATGATGGACAATGGCCAATTAATCTGTTACCCATTTATCCTCCTCTCCCAGTTTGAAGGGAGGTGCCATTCTATAGCCCTCAGCAGAATTTACATGGTCACTGCCTCCATAATCACCTGAGAATTCCTTCAACAGCTGAGGGCACTTACCATCACAGTTCAGTGACATCCATCCAACTCCTCTAGTTCTGATCATTTTTTTCAGAACCAATTCTTGTCCTACAGAGGAATCAATCTGTATTTTAATTCCATTGTTTAGTAAAAGTTGATGAAAGATGATGTTCATCATCCCTGCTATACCAAAGCCGTAGTGCTCAAGACTCATGCTCCAGAACTTGTCACACCTTCCCCAAAACTGAGCACAGCTACAGCATTGGCATCCACCCAGCAATGTGGAAAATTACCCATGTTTAAGACCTCGTCAACAAGGACAGGCAAATCTAATCCAGCTAAATTGCTAGATGGAGTATCAATGTTGCTCATCAGTAACTTACTCAATGCATGATTGGGGTGCCTCGAAGACCATGTCTTTCCAGACTTCATTACAGACTTGCTCCAAACATGGTCAAGAGCTGAATTCCAGAGGCAAGACTGAGACACTAGGGCAGCATTTGACCCTTTTAAAATAGCAATATAATGTTAATCTCTTGATCCAAAGAACCCCATCCTTGGTGGCATGTCAGTTTGCTTTTCCATTTCTTTTACTGTGTTGTCATACCATCAAAATAGCTGTTTATTTAGCAGTCAAGATTCTTCTCCATCACATACAGCAGGACAAATTTCTGTCCTTTGAAGGTGTGTAGATGGTTCATGAAGCCTCACAGGCCAGTGTATAAATTTGTTTCTGTTAATCCCCATTTGCTGATGCTAACACACTTCCATTCCAATTATACCCAGAATGGCAAAAGGAGAAAGGACAGCCTTTTCCAAACCTCCAGACCTACAAAAAAATTCAAACCAGGACACACCAGTAAGAAACATATTTGCCAGAGTTGCACAAACCACATTTAACCCAGGCAGCAATTTGCATTTTCCTGATTTGAGGAACTCAAGTGGCATTAACTGAAGCAAGAATTACAGCAAAAGGGACTGGAGAACCACAATTGTCAAACAGAGGTTAAAGACAGAACTAAAGGGGGCTGATCGCTGTAGAAATTAACTTTACAATTCTGGGTGTTGGCTAAAACTCTATTATTACAGCCTAAAGTTCACTTCCCAATCAAAGATCAGGCCAGAAAATAAATCACAAGTTGAAATAAAAACCAAACAATTCAATAAAGTGCTTTGCAAATGCAAATGGAACCAGGCTGTATAGCATCACTAAGCATTTGGATCAATTCCACTGGGCCATTATGCTACAGAATCTGCTACACAAAAAAGGTTTATGCTGCATTTTTGAAGGAAAAAAAAACTGTTGATCAGGTGGATTTTGCTTGTATGTCACAGAGTTCAACTCTCAGCCATAGCAATTTCTGCATACCTCTACCTAGTGCCTGCCATCTGAGACTGCACTCCCAGGAGTTCTTCATAGCATACAGAAGAGCAACAAGTCTTTAAAAAACAAAAGGATTTTCTACTGGTGCAACAGAAAAATAGAGTTTTAGAAGTCAGAACCTGCAACTCACTGTCGAGGGCAGCACCCTCATTTTTGATCAAACTTAATCCAGGGATGCAGCAGCACAACTTCCTTGTGCAAAGTAAGCAGCTCAAAAGGACGTGTCAAGAATTGGTATCCATTCCATAACTCTCTTCTGGGCTAGTTAACCTGAAATGATATGTTTAATGTTTACTGATACTAGTCCTGTGGTTCATTGAAAGATAACATGAACCCTCTCCAACTACCTGAAGCATGATTGTAAATTAGCTTGCATCAACTGAGGAAATCAGAAGAGTTACAATTAAGTTTGGATTATTTAGCATTTTATGTGGAAGTACTAAGTGTTCACAAAGCCTGAGCGCACAGTCTTAACCTTACCTCAGATCCATTAACAATTGAGTACCTCCCACCCACCACTATTAATAAATATTAAATCCAAGAGAGAAACAAGATATTGGGATAGTCTCCCACCATTGGCAGCCTCCTAGGTTCAATTTTCATTCTAGGCCCTGAAGTTCTAGAATTCCCCCTCTATACCTTTCTCTTTTGCTGCAAGATGCTGCATACCATACTGTACTCAGGTGTACTGCACACTCTAAACATTACCATTTTTAGGACTTAGCTCCGCACAAATCTGTTCTCACGTTTCCTACATTACAACAATGACTGTAAAACACTTTGGGACATCCTAGAGGTGTTGAAAGTGCAAATCTTTCAAACCTCTCATTAGTCAAACTTATTAGTCACCTATCCTAATGCACCCTTTGGCTCCGTCTCAATTTTTGTCGGATTCATTTAGCACCTTTATGCTCCTGTGTACTTTTACTATGTAAACTTCAATCTTTGTTGTTTTGGTGTAGGGCTTACTAAACAAGGAAGTAGGGCTTACAAGAGTAGAATAGGCTTTATGAGGCTGCTTTTCAATGGATTAAACCAGTTTGGTGTCATGTCTGAGAACTTTATGGTGTACATCTGCATGAAGGTGATACCAAAACTGGAATTAGAGAACAGGAACATGGAATAAACAGGTGGGGATAAAATAGCATGTTTGGATTAGCTGAAATTTGTTATGAAGCAATGGAGACACTTTTGCATTGTAGCTATGGTGGAGGAGAAACAAATCACAGAAACAAATGTAGTGTACAAGCATGGGCTAAATAGTAGGGTGGAGCCTTACAATTGTGCCATGATTTGCTCCCCTGTCCATAGCCATAATAAAGGCACAATTCAATAGTTTGTAAAGGCATCTCAATGCATTCATTAGTTTGCAAAGACATCCCAAGTCCCATTCTGGGTGACTTGCAAAGAAGGACATTACCACAGTCAATGTAACAGACACATCAAAGTTTCACAGACAAGGATAAAATAGGTGCCAAATCAAAACAGGGGATATTAGGAGAGGTATCCAACAATAGAGGCATGGCCAGGCAGTGGGCTTTAGAACAGAAATTCCAGAGAAGTGGATGTAAAAGGAGCTGAAGGCACAGCCAGTGATGGAGCAAAGTGCAAGGAGGGGTGCACAAGAGCATAATCAGGGCAGCTAAGAGAGTTCAAGGTAGACAGAAGGTAAAGATCCATCCCTCATAAGCACCCTGACCTCAAGAACAACCACCATAATCCCAAATCCAAAGCCTCACCACTCAGGCAGAAGTCACCTAAAGGGCCCTCAGTGACTGTAAAAACATGATTTACTTTCTCTCCCCATCCAAAACATAAATCACTGCGGGGCTGGGGGGAGGTGAGGTGGGGGAAAAGATGGCAGTTCTTAAAAGCTTCAGACTTCACAAAATGGCTCATCATGCAAAGTGAAAGATGACCATGAAATGCCAAATTCCTATAGTGCTGGCAGTTTAAAACAAAATAAATTTGCTTTCACAACACTATACCATGCCTATACGAACCATTTCCATGATAACTTGATCACTGCACAGTGCAAGCACAAGCCAGACATAATAAGCCAGCATGACACTCATCTACACAGACTGCACTAGTTGCCAAGTTCTGTCACAGCAAAATCCACATTATGACATGACATTTTGCATCACAATTCATACCATGCCTGTAGTCAGAGGCACAATTGCATAACCATGGCCAAATAACTTGCTGAAAGTGCCGACTAGTATTTTTTGTTTTAAAAGTGCCAGCAAGACCTTAATTGGAACTCACTACCACATGGAGTTGTTGAAACAAATAGTATATTTGCCTTATATCATGAGGGCAGGAAGGAATAAAGCAAAAAAACTGCAGATGCTGGAAATCTGAAACAAAAACAAAAACAAAAATGGCTGGAAAAACTCAACAGGTCTGACAGCGTCTGTGGAGAAGAACACAGTTGACGTTTTGAGTCCATATGACTCTTCAACAAAACTAAGGAAATAGAGAAATGAGGTGAAATATAAGCTGGTAGAGGGGGGTAGAAAAGGTAGAGCTGGATAGAGGGCCAGTGATAGGTGGAGAAAAGATCGCCATAGACAAAAGGACAAAGGGGTGTTGACGGTGGTGATATTATCTAAGGAATGTGCTAATGGGGACATGAAGGGTAGCAAGCAGGACAAGCAAATGGCCCTAGTGGGGGTGGGGGGAATTGAAATGGGCTAAAAGGTGGAGATAAAACAATAGATGGGAAATAAATTTAAAAATAGGTGGGAAAAGGAAAAATATTTTTTTAATAATATAAATTATTGGACAAAGGGGGATCAGAAAAGGGGGGTGGGGATGGAGGAGAGAGTTCATGATCTGAAGCTGTTGAACTCAATATTAAGTCCTGGAGGCTGCAAAGTGCCTAGTCGGAAGATGAGGTGCTGTTCCTCCAGTTTGCGTTGAGCTTCACTGGAACATTGCAGCAGGCCAAGGACGGACATGTGGGCATGAGAGCAGGGTGGTGTGTTGAAATGGCAAGCGACAGGGAGGTCTGGGTCATGCTTGCAGACAGGCCAAAGGTATTCCACATATGCTGATGGTGTTATATGAAGTAGGATATGATGTGAAGAGCATTTGGTTGTAAAATAAATCAGGGTGGTCCACTACCATCTTCTCAGGAAAGATGATGATCATCAGTTGAACCGGAT
The DNA here is from genome assembly GCF_017639515.1 of Carcharodon carcharias. NCBI lineage: Eukaryota > Metazoa > Chordata > Chondrichthyes > Lamniformes > Lamnidae > Carcharodon > Carcharodon carcharias. Next base: position 57,239,883 of record NC_054479.1, read on the forward strand.
AGTCTATTCCTGTGTTGTAGATTTTATGTAAATTCCCAGGCAGGCACCAGAGACAAAAAATTAGGTATAATAGTTGGACTGTCAAAGAACCAACCATTTTACCAATGCGCTTCAAGGAAAAGGATCTATCCAGCCTGGCCTGCAAACCCACACTAAGTAATGCAGCATGCAAACATGACAGGCATGAAAAGATCAGCTAGTGAAATCAAGCCTGCCCCATATAAGAATAAGAGCAAACCATTTGGTCCTTCAAGTTTGTTCTACCATTCAATGAGATCTTGGCTGATGTGTGATCTAATTCCATGTGCTCATCTTTACCCATGTCCATTCACACTTTTGGTTTAAAAAAATTAAACCTTAGGTTGATAAATTAACAATTGACTTAGCATCAATTGCTGTTTGCAGATAATGCGTTCCAAGCTTCTACCATCCTCTGATCACCAAAGCATCATAACTAGACATTCTCTCTCCATCTGCCCCTTAGAAAAAAACCCACAGTCATGTAATTTGCTGGGGGTTCCAAAAAAATAAAGCGCCCAAGGTCATGGTGTGTGGCAGGCCAAAAAAAGTCTGAAGAGGGTTAGAGAGGAATTCCAGTCAACTCAATGCCCTCAGAAACCACCTTGTAAGAGCATTTGATTGTAAAATAAATCAGGGTAGTCCACTACCATCTTCAGAAAAGATGATCAATAAATGCTGACTTGCCAGCATCATCCACACCCAGTGAGCAGCAACTGGCGCTACTTATGTGCCACTTAGCACTCAATTTTTTTTTTAGAGAGTGTATGTTTTTGTCAATTGTTTATTTTGTAACTAGCTTGAATTTTAGCACCTTTAACATAGTAAAAAGTCCCCAGGCATTATCAAAATTTGACACTCAGCCATGTAAGGAACATTAGGACAGGTGACCAAAAGCTTGGTCAAAGGGTAGGTTTTAAAGGAGGGGAGGGCAAATGCAGTGTGTGTTAGGGAGGGAATTGCAGAATTAGGAGTTTAAGGCCAAGAACTGGTCACTTCAGATCTCATTTACAGGACTGTGGTCGCACACCATTCAATGCTTTTACTGATTCCCTCTACCCATGACAAAGTAACTTATTATAGTACTTATAGGGGTTCCCCAATGCTGGTCACAAAGACTCAAATCCCAGTGCTAGTAGATATAATTTATTCATTCAAGGGTAATTTTGCTAACTGAAACAGTTTCCTGCACCATGAGCTGGTACACACAGTAAATCAGCATTTCTGCGTTCCTTCATGTAATGTGTAACAAATAGCTCTTACTCATGGCTTTAAAATGTACCAGATGAAGAGATTCTGAGTTTGTATGGCTCAGAGACTGAATCCCAAATCCAGGCTCCTGTGGACAGCAGACCTGAACCATAATGTGTGAGGACACTACAATTGAGCTTGGTATCTTTGGGCTTGAAATTTGAAGTGAGATGGAAAAAAGATTGATGGGGTGGAAGGTAAGAAAGACACACCTAAACAAGGCTCTTCCTGATCTTTGGCAGCCTTCACTAAAATGTTGTTGATTAGGAAGGAACAGACAACAATGAGTAAGGTGCTGAGCAGGGGAGATTACTAATTGGTTTAATGGAGTCAACCAGCAAGAGGAAAAACATGTACAGTATCTGCAACAAGGTGTTATGAGTCAGCATAGATTGAGTTGGCCCAGATAACATTTATCCATTTTCCTTCACATATCCAATAGAAATTGTGTGCAACTTAAGTAAACACCAGTGCATTGCTTGACAGTGACTGGAGGCCATGTTAAATTTGGGTAACACAAATTTGACTGCTTGTCATGTGGCTTGCCAGATTACAGTAGCCCTGTTATTCAAATTGCTCTGTTAATAAAATCTTTAAATTTTACCTGAAATTAAGTATAAAATGCTGAACGGACAAAAAAGTGGTAGAGTAGAATCACACCCTGCACTCCGGATATGGAAAAGAAAGCAAAGCATGACTAAACAAAGCTCAAAATCCATACGTGCAGGAAAAAGTCATATAAATTTGGTAGCAGAGTACAGTTTAATCTGGAATGTAACATTGAAAACTAATTTAGAACAAAAAGCCCCCCCCAAAAAATTTTAAAAATTAACTTAATCATCAAATACCTGTGGCCCTGGGCACCATACATTATCTTTTAAGAAAAAAACCCAAACAAGCTGCCTAGGAAAGTAAACAAAAATCCTGATCATAGAATGTCAACTCACAATGCATCCAAGTATGAATGAATAGCAAATTACAGAAGTGTCTTGTTTATAAGTCTTCACATTACCTACTTAAATTGATTTTTAAAAATTGAACACATATTACATGAGTACTTCACACCACTAAGATACAGCTTCAGAAACACTGATGTTCCAAGGGCTTTCGGCTCAGAGTAATGGAAGTAGTACAATGCAACATACACATTGATCCACAAATATGCAGGCATCATTTACTCTTTTCACACAAGTGACAAGCCCACTCAAGCACTGGGGTGGAGGGAGCAGGCAATCCTTTAGAAGTAAAAAAGATGCATATTGTAGAGGGATCAGGAGACTGAAATACCTTCAGCAATTGGGTTTGTTTCAACACCTAGTCTGATATGACAAAAATCTGTCTCCAAGGCACAGAAATTCAGTAGGCATAATGCGCTGCATACACAGTCCTGTAATACAGGAAAGACCCAGGAGACTGATGAGAGAAAAGTAAATAGAACGACGGGGGAAATACCTTCTACTCTGCGTCAGATCCATGCTATACAGAACTGAATACTTGTTGCATTGCCAGGTAATTGCATAATTTCATTTCCCATCAAGATGCTCCTGTCCTTGGTCTGAATAAAAAGGCAGGAATGACAAATGGCTTAGCCTTTAGCTGTTACCTGGAGCGCACAAACATTTGTTTTTAGTTCCTCTGCCTGAAAGCCAAAAATGTCATCAAATGTACCAGACTTCACAGTGCATAGCTTATAACCAATGGTTAGAGAGTATATCCCATTTCTAAACGCTATAAATTTCAAGATTACAACAATGTTAACTGAGACAACAAAGCAGTGACAGGAGTCAGCAATAATGGTATGAATTAAGAAGCAAGTTTCTCAAATTTTTAATGTTTCCACTAAATTATCTATTTTAAAATTTCCAGATTCTCTCAAATTTTAAAAACAGTTATTAACTGGTTGCACATAATTTGGTTCTACACATGCCATCAAGCACAAAAAGACAGCTTCTAGATCTGGGTCATTCTCCTCTCCAATATCAGTTTTTTTGTATAATTTACAATTCTGCTGCTTTGTGACTGCTACAATTCTTAGCCTATCCATTGTCTCTACACCACTAATCTCCATCTTTTTCAGATGTTAAATGACCTGGACTTTTTTTTTAAGACTGCAAAGTTCTGGGTGAATTTTCAGCATTTTCTTTTCATTTGACTTTTGCATTCTTAGCTGCATAGTTTCACGAAACTAACCTCCAGTAGTAACTCAAGTTAAATTCAAATCAGTTGTCCTTGGGCTACCAGGATTTTTAAATCATTCAGCTACCAGTTCCAGAAATTTATTTTCGTTGTTGTTAAAACAAATATTTGGATAAGTGAACACAAGAAATAGGAGCAGGCAAGAATAGACCATATGACCCATCGAGCTTGTTCTGCCATTCAATATCATGGCTGATCTTGGACTTCAACTCTATATCCCTTCATTCCCCGAGACAAAAATCTGCCTAACCCAGCCTTAACTGTACTCAACAATGGAGCAACCACAACCCTCTGGGGTAGAGAATTCCAAAGATTCACAACCTTTTGAGTAAAGTAAATTCCCCTCATCTCAGTCCTAAATGATTGGTCCCTTATCCTGAGACTTCCTGTATTTTAGATTCCGTGAGCAGCGGAAACAATCTCAGCATCTACCACTCACTTAATTCTAGAAGTTCTCCATTAGGAGTAGCGGTGAAGCATTAAAAATTAACTTAATCATCAAATACCTGTGGCCCTGGGCACCATACATTATCTTTTAAGAAAAAACCCAAATAAGCTGCCTAGGAAATTAAGAACTGTAAACAAAAATCCTGATCATAGAATGTCAACTCACAATGCATCCAAGTATGAATGAATAGCAAATTACAGAAGCGTCTTGTTTATAAGTCTTCACATTACCTACTTAAATTGATTTTTAGAAATTGAACACACATTACATGAGTACTTTAGACCACTGTCTTCTACTGATCACGTTAAAAGGATTCCTCCAATTCCACATGCTTTGATTTTGCTCTCTCATTTGGAACTTTATGAAATACATCAGGAAACTCATTGACAATATCCATAGATAATGCCCTAACCACCATGTTAGTGACCTCAAATTCAATTAGATTAGTCAAATTTGACTTATCTTTCACTAATCTACACTTGATCATTTTATACTCTCTCAAACACTCAGTCTATGATACTCTAATAACTTCTGAATGAATAATTGATGTCACAAATGTCATCCTATGTGACTGTGCCAAAGGTAAGTTATCCCTCCTCACAATTCTTGACCCGTGTGCAACATTTGACAGGATTGACCACACAATGCTCCTTCAACACCTCTTACCGTCAACCAGTTGGGTGGGGCTGCACTTGCCAGATTCCATTCTTATCTATTCAGCCACAGCCAGACGGCTTGCAACAGCTTCTCTCTGGTGCCCCAAGGGTCTATCCTTAGCCTCTCCCATTTCTCATCCACATGATGCCCTCAACAACATCATCCAAAAACAAAAAACTTTAGCTTTCTCAAGTTCCAACTAACACCATCTATCTCTAACTTATCAGTAGAGTACTTCTCTCAAACCATCCACAGTTCTCACATTGTCACACTGACATCCAGTCCTAGATGAACCAATGTTGTCAACTAAATATTGGGTCAGAGGCCTTGAAGTCATTGTCCTTGGTCCCCACCACAAAATCTGTCCCCTAGCCACCAACTTCATCCTTGTCTGAGGCTGAATCAGACAAGAGTTTGCAACCTTGGTGTCATTTGGTACCCAAGATGAGCTTTCAAATACACATCACTACCAAGATTTACTATCCTATCCCAAACTCCATAAAATTGCCTGACTTCACCCCTTAGTTCATCTGCTGCAAATATCATCATTGCCTCAGTCACCTGCAGACTTGACACATTCAATGCACTCCTGGCTGGTCTCCAATTTCCTTCCCTCCACAAGCTGTAATCAAAAACTTTGCTGCCCGTATCCTAATTTGCACTAAGCTCTGTTCATCTATCATTTCAGTGCTTGCTAATCGAAATTGGCTCCCAGTTAAGCAACGCCACAATTTGAAAATTTGCATCCTCGTTTTCCAATCCCTCCATGATCTGTTCTCACACCCCCCACTTCTTCTCTAATCACCTCTAGCCCTGCAGCCCTCTGCACTCATCCAATTCCAGTCTCTTGACTATTCCCAATTTTAAAATTCACTCCACAATGACAGCCTTGCCTTCAGCTGACAAGTCCCTAAAACTCTCCTCCTCTCTTTCCTTCTTTAAAAGGACCTTGGGAGATTTTACTACATGAAAGCCATATAAAAGAAAAGTTGGTTGATGCTAAACTGACAGGACTGTAGTTACCTGGCTTCTCTCTCCCTCTTAAGCAGTGGAGGACTGTGTTATTTTTGGAATCCAAATTCTGAATCTAGAGCGTTTTTCAGGAAATGACTAATGCACTTGAAATTTCCTTACCTATTTCTTTTTTCCTTTCATCCCCCTGCTGATGTTAGATGAATTATATAAATGTTCTGGCCCATTTATTTGGCAGAGATTTAGGTATTTTACAATACTAAACAAACCCTGAGGGTGTGGAAAGTAATGTTAAAGAAGAAAGATGAGGACTATATTGTTTAACCTTCATTTAAATGTGTGTAATGTTAGAATCTGACGCTCCTAGAAACTCTGGAATTATCAGGTCACCGTAAAAAAAAAATCCCCCATCTCAAAAAAGATGAAAACCAAAAATCTTTACAAGATATAAATAAAACACTGAACTTCCACTTGTACCCAGAGTTAAGTGTCAGCAACATCCATCCAACTTAGCTTTCTCGAGTTCCAACTGGCATGTACAGAGAAATTCAATCTTCCATGTGGTCTACAGAATCAAACAAGTCAAACCCGAGGCAGGTGACTGGGAAAAGTCTTCCCGAGGAGGCCCTGGCCTCCTAATCCAAAGGGAGCATGGATACAATGTGGATTGCAAACAAAGGGATCTTCGATAAACTTGAAATGCCACCAACACTCTCCGCAGTGGAATAAGTGATCACTTGAGTGAATGTAATTGGAGCAACAACGTCCACTGTACAAAATGAGACCCAGATGGCATCGATGTCGACTGCTATCACGACAAGCAGAGTTTGGGTCCCTTGGTACATTCCCAATTGAGATGGAGTTTCCCGCCGTTGAACAAATAAATGCACGTCTTGCTCCCACCAAATCCAAGGTAACTGGTTGGCATAAAAATGCAATATATATATATATTGCACACAAAGGGGATGCAGACACAAATGCCCAACTGGCTGGTACTGACTCTCACGCAGCTTCCTCCAAATTTGGATTGTCCAACCAGGGAGCTAATGACGTCAGGTTGCAGGGTGATGGACAGCCACGGAGCCCGGGGATTCGGGCTCTCGGAAACGGCATTGAAGCAGCAGCGGCGGCGGCTGAGCGCTCGGCAACATTAGGTCCGCACACCTCCCACTTGCCAACCAGCCGGCGCAGTGCTTACAACCGCAACGAGCAGCCGCTTTAACTGCGCGCTGTGGAGGACAGCCCAGAGGACAGCCAATCAGCACACAGCACACAGCAACTTCCCATGTCAATTGAAGCAGAGCGACCAATCAGCGCAGAAGATGTGCTGTCAATTATAGCTGGACATCACTTCCGTGTAAACAAGGAGGGAGCGGGTGGGAACGGGGCATTGCACAATTTAATATATTACCCCAGCCTGCGCTTTTCACCACGTTTCATTATTAGTCTTCCTACAGACAAGTCAACTCTATCCAGTGTACTCACAAATCCCGATACACATATACGCCACCGATCCCAACCTAGATTACAAAACAGAAAATGCCGGAAATATTCAGCGGGTCTAACAGCATTTGTGGAGAGAAAAACGAGTCCGTATGACTCTTCAAACTACATTACACCCTCTGCAATTATAGATAACCATTTCATCCCTGCACATATAGACACCAATGCAGTCCCCTTCCCAAAACATGTGCAGCTTGGTGTACATAACCAACGTGTAATTATATCACCCTGCGACAATTTCCCTGAAAAAATGCCCTGCGTATGTATAAAATCCACCCCATCATACGCACCTGGCTAAACAGCCAACTTGACAATCTTTTGAATAGAATATACATCTAAACTGACCTACCCATAGCATATACACTCCAGACGTAGTCCAACATGCCAACTAATCCACAGTATACCTCCCACCTAAACTCTTGCCAGTTTACAGACTCATTTCTGCCCCCGGCAGCAAATGTGGCCAAAGGAGTCGACGTATGAGCTGCATGTAAAACAAAATCTGCCTGAACAATGCCCAAAATAAAACGGCACCTCGTTAAATGTGCACTCAAAATGCCCCAACAGGTAGGACACTCCAAAAAAAGCAACCGCAACATATCCGTGAGACCTTCAGCCTCGTGTTTCGAGGCAAACAAAGCGATTGATTTGTTGAAAAGTTTAATCAACCTGCTTGTTTACAAACGCCAAGCTTTTATTCTGTGGTGGGAATGCGTACGTGCAGCAACAACGCGATACATTAGTAACCCACACCGCGGAGGCAAAACACTGGTAACAAAACATTGTTACAATGTACCGAAGGGGGTACTGGCTCCAGCGACACAAGAACGGGAGATAGCAGCAATTATTCCCCACTTTACAGTCGGATTTCTTTTTAGAAAATCAATTAAATGACATTATTGGCACTGGGCTATCTGGAATCCGCTCCTCTTTACTGGGAGAACCAAGCGCCTGCTGCCCCAGTCTCCTTACCCTGGGCTCGGTTCCTGCCGGCGGCTCTGGTCAGCCCCACTTCCCGGTACCTCGGCGTCGCTGGCTTCCTGGTGTCCCCCTCCTTAACTCCCGATCCCCCCCACCCACCCACCCACCGCCCCCCCCCCCCGCCCCGCCCCGCCCCCCCCCCCTAACCCCCAGCCCCAGGTTCAGCTGGCCTCCTTCAGGCTTTGCCCGCTGTCTGGGCGGCGAGGTAAGGTCGCTGAAGCCAGCTTCTCTCCCGTGGTGTTGACGCTGGCTCGGGGCGCTCGGTGCTGGCTTCTCTCCCCGGCCTGCTCCCCACTCACTCCAGCTTATCGTCCGGATCACGTCTCGGTGCAGCCCGGTCCAGGTTCAATCCGGTCCCTCTCCCGGTGTTGCCCGGTCCAGGTTCAGTCCGGTCCCTCTCCCGGTGTTGCCCCGTCCAGGTTCAGTCCGGTCCCTCTCCCGGTGTTGCCCGGTCCAGGTTCAGTCCGGTCCCTCTCCCGGTGTTGCCCGGTCCAGGTTCAGTCCGGTCCCTCTCCCGGTGTTGCCCGGTCCAGGTTCAGTCCGGTCCCTCTCCCGGTGTTGCCCGGTCCAGGTTCAGTTCGGTCCCTCTCCCGGTGTTGTCCGGTCCCTCTCCCGGTGTTGCCCGGTCCAGGTTCAGTCCGGTCCCTCTCCCGGTGTTGCCCGGTCCAGGTTCAGTTCAGTCCCTTTCCCGGTCAGGATCCGGTTCGGGGGCTCTCGGTGTCTGTTATTGTTCTGCCTCTCGCGCCCGGGTTTTTGCTCCCCGCGCGGCCAACGAGGAACGAGCGGCGCCGAATGTTTGTGTTTGAAGCGGGAGCGAGAGCACGTGGGGAGGGGGCGCGCGCCGCCCGGGCACACGCGGCCGTTAGTGGGTTTAATTCATAAAGAGGGGCCGGGGTCGCGCGGGCGCCCCAGACTGAGCAGTGCGCGCCTGCGCGGTGTCAGTTCGGTTCGCGCACGCGCCACACATTTGGATGCAAACAATAACAAGGCCGAGCGCGCACACACGTGGCGCTGGCGGTCACGTGATGTATGCAGGGTATAGAGACGGAAGGAGCGATGACACCTCTGGGCGAGACATGTGGAATGGCTTTTCCAAATTGTTGCTTATTTTGACTGAAAGCATCCCAAACCCTACCATCTTCCATTTACTTCTAGACATGCGGTATTCTATTTAGGAGTACAAAAAACTTACATTTACACAGTGCCTTTCAGGACCTCAGGCCGCAGTGAAGTGGTTTCGCTATCAACGAAGTACTTTTGAAGTGTAGTCACTGTTGTAATTGGGCAGCCAATTTGCACACTGCAAGCTCCCACAAACAGCAAGGCGATAAATGACCAGATAATCCCTTTTGGATTTTGATTGAGGGAGGGAGAGCTGTAATTGTGCTATGGGGATATATTACATTCATCTGTAAGGACAAAGCAGAGCCTCTTTTTGTGTCTCATTCGATGAGTCAGCAGCACTCCCTTAGTACTGCACTGGAGTGTCAGCCAGGATTACACACTCAGATCCTTTAGTGGGACTTCACCAAAATTGCAATCAATGAGCCACAGTTAGCATATTTTATTATGCAGGAATCCAAGTGAACCTTAGTGCAACATAACATCATGGTTGGTAAACAGAGGGGAGACAGATTAAATAAAAGGTTTGCATTTCAAAAACCTCTAGCTTCCAGGAGGAAATTTTGGGATGAGAATGAGAACAGAAAGAGTGTGATCAATCTTGTTTTCAACACAGTTTACAGGGAAGAGGTTTTGGAGAAGAGTTACGGGAGGGGATGTGAGGAAGAACAGCGAGTGGTAATGCTGTGGAATTGGATGCCTACAAGAGTGGTGGAAGCAGAGATGATCAATGATTTTAAAAGGAAGTTAGATAGGCACTTGTGGGGAATAAACTTGCAGGGCTACAGGGATAAAGTTGGGAAATGGGGCTGGCTAGATTGCTCTACAGAGAGTTGCCATAGACTCGGGTCAAATAAAACAAAATTTGACACGTCATATAAGGAGATATTAGGACAGATGACCAAAAGCTCAGTCAAAGAGGGTGGAAGATAGGAGGCTAGCTACAAGTGCTTTGGGATAGACGAGTCTAGAGGTAACAAAGGCATGGATGAAGATTTCAGCAGTAGAGAAGCTGAGGCCAGACAGACTCGGGCGATGTTAGGGAGGTGAAAATGGGTGATGGCCAGATGGTGGTTAGAAGCTTATCTCAGGATCAAATATGACACCAGGATTGCAAACAGTCTGGTTCAGTCTCAGTCGCCAAGGAAAGGGATGGAGCCAATGGTTAGGGAACAGAGTTTGTGGCTGGGGCCAAAGTCAATGGCTTCAGTCTTCCCAAGAGGAAATTCCTGCTCATCCAGTAGGTCGAGAGAAATGGTGATGAGGTAGAGCTGGGTGTCATCAGTGCACATGTGGAACCTGACATTGTTTTCTCTCCAGGTAAATCAGACATCTGTCTAACACCCCCACTGAAAGGCAGCACCTGTAAAAGTGCAGCACTGCCTCAGCACTGGCTTGAGTGCCAATAATGGAGGAGATGAGGGGAGTGTTATTAAACTAGTAGATGTAGCAATCCAGTCACTGCTCAGTGTGAGGAATGGAGGATCAATGCAATATTAAGCATCAGCCAAAGAGTAGACAGAGTTGGGGGAATGAGTGGAAGATATTCGTGTTATGTAGAAAGAACAGGTTGCTGGGAAACCAAGTTGACAGAAAGAATCAGCAAATGGGCCATCAGCTGTAGCACTGAAGAGCCAATGAGATATCTGCAAATAAAAGTTGGGTGGAAGTTTCCAAGTGCTAGGCCCTGTTGGAGAATTTGCAGATGTCTCCAACAGGAGGGTCAATAGAACCCCCAAGTGTTAAGGTCAAACAGCCAGAGATGTGCACGTTCAGCAGATTTTTCCATTGGTGATCTTCCTTCTGTTACACAACTCTGGCTGAAAGATCTTACACAATCTCTAAAGTTGTATCATCATATCATTTACACTTTCCCAGGAGCCGTTTTAGACATTAAGATTAATCTTGGCAGAAAAGTATCTTGCAGACTGCAAATTCCTGCTTTGAACAAAGCACACAAATGATGGTGGAGAGTGTCTGCTGGTTTCTTGCCAAGAAATTATTTTTAGCACAGTACTGAAAACAGAATAAAATACCTTGCAAAGTTCCCAGCTTATAATACCACATAGGCCATTCAAATAGATCCTAGCCAGTAATGTATTCCCAGGCTTGAATTATTATATATATATCATCCAAACCATTCAATTATTTTCCAGCTTGTAACTTAGCTCGGTACCCATTATTCCATATATAAGCCATACAAATTCCTCAATTAGAGTCTAGCCTGTAACTCACTTCCAGGTACCCATATTTTGTGTGTGTTAGCTGTGGCCCAGTAGGTAGCATTCTTGCTGCTGAGACAAAAGATTGTGGGTTGTAGCTTCAAGTCCCTCTCCAGAGACTTGAGCACAAAAATCCAATGCAGTATTGAGGGAGTGCTGTGTTGTTGGAGGTGATATCTTTCAGATGCAATGTTAAATTGAGGCCCTGCCTGTTCTCTCAGGTAAATGTAAAAGATCCTATGACAGTATTTCAAAGAGGAGCAGGGAGTCATCCCTAGTATTGTGGCCACTATTTATCCCTCAGTTAACATCACTAAACAAAAACACGATGCTGTTTATGGGAGCTTGCTGTGCACAAATTGGCTGCAGCATTTCCAACATTACAGCAATGGCTACACTTCAAAATTACTTCAGTAGCTGTAAGGTGCTTTGGGATGGTCTGAAGTTGTGAAAGGCACTATATAAATGTAAGTCTTACTTTTACATAAATCATATAAATAGATTCAAACCTATAACTCATTCAGAGGTGTCCAATACACGATACATAAACCATCTGAATCTCAATTAGACTCCAGCCTGAATCACATTCCCAGGTTCCTGCTATATATAAACTCCCTGGTGTAAGTTATTTTGTATTTTGCTCTCACCTTTCTCTAATATCACACAGGTCACACACCATTCACCCAACCAAATTAAATTTGCTCCTCAATCTTTTCCAATGTCACTCTTAATTTGCTAGGAGATGAAAGAGACCATGACTCACCCACAAATTAACACTCCCAGTGGGAATGGTAATAGGGAGATGAACAAGATTGGCCCAAAGTGACTCACATTCCCCTTGGGATTTAACTCTCTCCCTTTCCTCCCTGCTGCACAGTAATAGGTTCAAACCTATCTCCTATTACCACATAGCACAGCATGATGGAGCAATAAAGCATTAGCCACTCACAATAAAATGCTGTATAATAAACAATGTCAGATTAATCTGCACATGCATTTTAGGTAAGATAATAATGTGGTGGTTTAATAGACTGATAAAAAGGTGGATAACAGCAACAAAACAGAGAGTAAATTACTCAAGTTCTAAAAATGTTACTGCAAAAGTACTAATCCAATCACTTAGGTTGTTCATACAAAGAGCTTTTGGCAGCTGGTTAATGCTCTACTGCCCCCTGTGGGCGAGTGCTGTAAATCGCTGTGCGCAGTATCACATGTACCTAATGCTTGAGGTATAGCTTTTTAACTTTAGAAATTGAATTTTAAATGTAAGTTCATGTTGACCTGGTAAACATCTAGAGGCTGGAAAACCACAGAGACTTAAGATAATTACAATTCAAAAGGTAACTTGTGGGTGGAATTTTTCATGCCTGTTGGCAGTGGGTGTATTTGGCAGCGTGAGTGGACAATGTGGCGAGAGGGCCAAAAATCGGTTTCACGACATTGTGAAACCAGTTTGCAATTGTCCACTCTGCCTGTCAATGGTGGACCACGTTTCCTGCCGTTGATCATCGGGAACTTCATTTTAATACATCTGCATATCATTAAAAGCCCAGCTCGCCAGAACCATCCCTCCACACTGGATCATCCGAATACTCAGGCCGATGTATTTCACAACAGCATAGATAAGGCATGCAATTGGCAGGCTGCACTTTGAGGGGAACTTGGATGTGAGTGCACAGTAAGTGAGTGCCAGGGTGGCCTATTGGGCTTCAAGGTTGAGGTGCCGCAATTTCAGGCGAGGGCACAGACAAGTCACGTTTTCCTGGCTGTCAGTGCAGTGCCTGGGCAAAGGCTGCACAGCAGTTGATGTAAGTTGTGGGGGGGGCAAGTGCTGCACTATGGCTGAGGTGACTTGGGTGGGTGGGTGAGGGCAAGGGCTGCCCTGCAGTTGATGGTAGTGCACAAACACGTGTAGGGTGGGGTGGAGAGAAGCAGCCATGCTTTATAGAAATCTTGTATAAAGTGACCATTCCTCCACAGCTGAGACAGTTCAGACGCAGCCACATTGACGTGATTGGAGTCGGGCCTCTAGCTTACCTGCCCATTCAAGCAACGCAGAGGCCTGAAAGTACCACCAAGTGCTCCAGAGCTTTCCACCCCTTGGGCACAGACTGCAAACTAATGAGCATTTTAATGGACTGCAGAACAATCGGGCAACTGGGCAAGTTGTACAAACCCCTTACTTAAAGCTGGCCACAGAGCACTCACTGGTGGAGGCACTCACAGCTCCTTGCAATGTCATCATCCTGGTTTGAACCAATCTCCCCCATGGTTCAAGCTCCAGCAACTGCGACATGGCCAAATCCAGAGGCTCATCATCTGACTCGGGCTCAGCAGATTTCAGGCCTCCAGCGGTCCTCCGAGTGCCGCAAACCTGGAAGTCACTGCTGCTGCCTGCTGTGGATTAGACAGTGCAATGTGCTCACCAGATTGTGATCCCGAGGCTACTCTAGAAGTAGGCCCCACCGAGGTGTGTGTCCCTGTGCTGGTGGAGACCATAATCTCAGAGTAAGGGGTCACTCATTTAAGATAGAGATGAGGAGGAATTTCTTCTCTCAGAGGGCAGTGAATCTGTGGAATTCTTTACTGCAGAGAGCTGCAGAGGCTGGGTGGTTAAGTATATTCAAGGCTGAGATAGACAGATTTTTAATCAGTAAGGGAATCAAAGGTTATGGGGAAAAGGCAGGAAAGTGGAGTTGAGGATTCAGATCAGCAATGATCTCATTGAATGGAAGAGCAGACTCGATGGGCCAAATGGCCTACTTCTGCTCCTACATCTTATGGTCTAAATCCATGCTGACTATCCTTGATTATTCCATGCCTTTCTAATCAACAGTTTGTCCTGTCTGTCAGAATTGATTCCGATAATTTGCCCACTATCAAGGTTAGACTGCTGGCCTGTAGTTATTCAATCTCTCTCTTGCTCCCTTTTTAAACAAAAGTACAATATTAGCAGTACTCCAATCCTCCAGCATCCCACCTGTATCCAGTGAGGATAGGAAAATGATGGTCAGACCCACCGCTATTTCCTCCATAGCATCTTTTAACAGTTCGGGTACATTTCACCTGGCCCTGGTGATTTATCCACTATCAAGGATGCTGATCCCCTTAATACTTCCTCTCCTCCTATGTTTATCACATCCAATACTTCACACTCCTCCTCCTCAACTACAATGTCTGCATTGTCCCTCTCTTTTGTGAAGACAGACACTAAGTATTCAATAAGAACCATACCCATATCTTCCATCTCCACATATGGGTTACCTTTCTAGTCCTTAATGAACCCTACTCTTTCCTTAGTTATCCTCTTACTCTTAATGTATTGATAAAATACCTTTGGGTTCTCTTTGATTTGGCTTGCCAATATCTATTCAGAAACCACACCAGAGACATATAATCATAGTATAACCTCTTAAAACTGTCAATTAAACCATACTCTCAGTTTCCTGAACAACCGTGTAAACAAGCCCCCTGCTGAGGTAGGTGTTTCAATAGCTTTTGAAACTCAGCCAATTATTCATAATGGGCTCACATGTCAAATCAAACCATTACGGTTCCAGACAAAGGAGCCTATTGAAACTGATAGACCATATGGTCTTGTTCAATTTCAATGCATCTGGCCCATTGATCAAAGGAGTGGAGCAGGTGTCTGTTTACTTTTATAAGTTTAAGCAACAAGCCAATTCTTTTCTATGTTAAAGAGCTCTGGACATTTAAATCACTGTTCGGATTATGACAGGAGAGTTACCAGGCACTGTTTTCTTCCAGTTTGAATGTATAATAGCACTTTTCCCATGGGAAAGTACTCTAATGCATCTCAGCATTTGCACAATGTTGATCAATGTGATGGTCAACTTACCTTTTCAGGACAGAGCCCCTGTGATCAATCAGTGCAGTAAAAATGCATCTAAATAATAAGACAGCAACTAATAATGACATTTGAAGTTGTCAAAACATTTAGTAACTATCTGAGAGAATGTGCCTGACTCCTCAGCAAGCATCCCCCAAGGTTGCAAACTCTCTTACCTGGGGAGCTTCCAAACCTACCCAACCTGACGAAGATGCCACGGACCATGAAATATAAATTTCCCCTTGGCCTGTCAATGACAATCCCGGCATCACAGACCATATAAGAAAAATGCATGAGGCAGATAGAAAGGTCAGACTTATTCAAGTCCATGGACCAGTCAAGCAGAAGGAAAGATCATGTGCCATGGGCACAGTCACATAGAACGTGGTTGGTGAATCCACTTATGGCAGTTTTGATGCTGTGGGCAATACGGAGGCCATTGGGGTATAGCAAGTATAGCAATCAGAGGCCTAGACTACTGGTCCAGAGAAATACAAGCTGAAATTTCATCAAGGTAGTTTGAGAATTTGAATTCAGTTTGAAAAAGAAACTGAAATCAGTAAAAGTGACCATGAAGCTGTCAGATTGTTGTAAAAACCCAAATGGTCCACTGATGGTCCATAGGGAAGGAAACCTGTCACCCTTACCCATCCTGGACAAACGCGACTCAAGTCTAGCTACTCTGTTATATTCAGAGCAATTAACATTAGGCAATAAATGTAGGTCTTTCCAGTGGTGCCCATATCTCAAGAGTCACTGATTATTTTAAAAAGGCTGAAGGGATTTGAATAGGGATGGCAGGAAAGGTATGCAAAACTGGATGGCAACCACTTTGTGGATGAAAAGGATGTTGGAAAAGAAGGCAGTTGGTCTGCACTGATGGATTGAGTGTGGACATGGTAAGAAGTGGGTGTAGATAGGGAGAATCAATGTGTGGCTTGAGACTTGGTGCTGGAAGCAGGGCTTAAGATTCTTAGGGCATCAGAACTAGTTCTGGGGCAGAAGGCACATATTCAAAAGTGTCGGGTTGCAGCTCAATAGTACTGGGACCGATGTCTTCATGGGAAAGTTGACAAGTGTCATTGGGGAGTGTTTAAACTAAATTGGCAGGGGGATGGGCACCAACATATAGAATTAGAAAATAGGAATAAGGTGCATAAAGTGTGTGTTGGACAGTTGGAGAAGGGAGAAGTTCCACATTAGAAATAAGTGGACTTAGAAGGACAGTGAGGAATGCGAAGTCAGGGTTACTACGCATGTATATAAATGAACTGAGTGTGGTGAATAGGGTTGGTGAACTACAAGGTGAAATAGCCAGGTGGGACTCTGATGTGGTAGCAATAACAGAAATGTGGCTTAAACATGGTGAGGGCTGGATGCTTAATCTAAGGACATATAAATTGTTCAGTAAAGAAAGGGAGGGAGAAAAGGGAGATGGGGCGGCAGTATTGCTTAGAGAAATCATTAAAGTGTTGGAAAGAGGGGATGTCCTTGAGAGGGCAAGGACAGGATTCATTTGATTAGAGATCAGAATGAAAAAGGGTATGATCACCCAACTGAGGGTATTCTATAGGCCTCCAAATATTGAGGGAGAGATGGAGGGGAAAATCTTCAGGAAAATCACAGAAATGTGCAAGAACTATAGAGTGGTGATACTGAGGAATTTAACTCCCCAAATATTGATGGGGATAATATTAGAGTGAATGGTAAAGAGTGGGAGGAACTTCTGAAATGTGTTCAGGAGAACTTCCTTGATTAGTATATTCTTGACCTAATGAGAAAGGGGACATTTCTGGATCTGGTGTGGGGAATGAGATGAGCCAAGTGGACCTAGTGTCTGTGGGGGAACACTTGGAAAAGAATGATCATCATATCATAAAGCTTAGACTGGTAATGGAGGAAAGCAAGGAGCAATCTAAAGTAAAACATTTAAGTTGGAAGAGGCCTCATTTCAATGTGATGAGAAGGGATCCAGCAAGGGTAAAATGGAAACAAAGGCTGATAGGAAAACTGTAACAGAACAGTGGGTGATCTTTAAGGAAGAGATGCTTCAGGTACAGACTTGGTACATCCCAACAAGGGCAAAAGCTAGGTGAACCAAAACCAGGGCTCCCTGGATGATGAGGGAGCTACAGATTATGATGAAACAAAAAGGGAGGGTATATTATGCATTTCAGGTGAGTTTGTCAGGTGAGAACCAGATCAAATACAATAGGTTGAGGGGAGATGAAGAGGAAATGAAGACTGGCAAAGATAGAACATGAGAATAGAATGGCAGTTACATAAAAGGGGAGGCAAAAATCTTTTACCAGAATGTAAATAGTGTTACAAAAATCTAGATCACAATTCATATGTTTTAGAATAAATTTTTTAGTTTTAAAGAATAAAAATTTTAACTATTGATAAATGGGGGTTGAGAATCTTGTTGAGAAACTGGTAAACACAACTCTGATGTCAATGCAACTCAAACAAACCTAGAGTTAACTACAATTAAAAACTAACCTATGTTTATCTTCAAGGTCAGAGTTAGAAGTGTAAACACTGAACAATGGATGACCTATTTCTGGACCTCTTGGTAGAGTCAAGGTGTCTACTGTTATCTCCTTAGAAACGTAGGGCAGAATATTGTGCTCGCGGGCGGGCGGACTCCTGACCTGAATGAGTGTAAATGACTTAGTGGACTTAGAGGGACAGTGAGGAATGCAAAGACAGGATTGCCACAAATAAGGTTGGTGAAATAGCCAGGTGGGAATCTGATGTGGTAGCAATAGTGGAAATGTGGCTTAAACATGGTGAGGGCTGGACACTTAAATCTATAAGAACATATAAAGTGTTCAGTAAAGAAAGGGAGGGAGAGCGAGCATCTCGATGTTTTCACACACTTGTGCGATATTTTGGTTGGCACACGCGTGCGGGAGTTGGCAGCACGCCCGCCAACAATGAACAAGCCTACTAAAGGCCATTAAAGTTGTAATTAAATGACATTTTTCAAGGGGCCTTTGCATTTTTTGCAAAACCTCATCCCCGGGCGGGATGAGGTTTCGATCAGTGATTATAAAAAAATTAAAATTTTTCAAACTAATTTGTAATATGAGTCACATGATGGGACATGTTAAAATTCTTTATTTTTTATGTTCAAAAAGCTTCAGCTCCCTGACGCCGTTAATTGACCAGCCAGAATGAAATGGCGGTCGCAGCCCGATCGTGGGCGGTGGCCTGATTTGCGGCTGCTCCTCTTCGCCCCCGCTGAGCCCACCCGTGGCCATAGACGTAGAAAATAGGAGCAGTAGGAGGTCACTTGGCCCTTCGAACCTGCTCCACCATTCAATATGCTGATCCTCTATCTCAACACCATATTCCCGTTCTCTCTCCATACCCCTTGAAGTCTTTAGAGTCAAGGAATCTAGGTCACTGTCCTTCTAAGTCCACTAAGTCATTTACACTCGTTCAGGTCAGGAGTCCGCCTGCCCGTGGGCACAATATTATCCCCTATGTTTCTAAGGAGATAACAATAGACACCTTGACTCTACCATTTCCTTAAATATATTCAGTGACTTGGCCTCCACAGCCCTCTGTGGTAGAGGATTCCACTGGTTCACCACACTCTGAGTGAAGACATTTCTCCTAATCTTAGTCCAAATGGTCCACCCTGTATCCTGAGACTTTGACCCCTTGTTCTCGACCCCTTCAGCCAGAGGAAACACCGTCCTTGCATCCAGTCTGTCCAGCCCTGTTAGAATTTTATACATTTCAATGAGATCTCCACTAATTCTTCTAAACTCTAGTGAATACAGGCCTAGTTAACACAATCTCTCCTCATACGAGAATCCTTCCATCCCTGAAACCAGTTTGGTGAAGAAGATAAGATGATAAATCTAGTGATCCTGGGAAAGATCATTGTAAAACTCTATTAGAGATAGAAAGGGCTATAGAACAAATTCGTTGTGTTGGAGGTAAAATAATTGGTTTTCATTTCTGTTTGAGACCATACCAAAGCTTGCCATGTTGTCATAAAGATGGTCTGTGGGGTAGAGGGTATTTTTCTTTAAGTTATCTGAGTGTTTTCTCAGAAAGCAGGCAGTTGGAGTTTTGCTTTGTTATGGATTGCATCTCACTGGGTTGAGAGCGCCAACAGGAGATGATTGTTAGTCAGGCCTGCACTTTAGCAGATAAAGTACTAACTCTGTCATTCACTGACTTACTTTCAAGAGAGGGAGGTGGACCTGCAGGAGATACACAGCTGGCAGCAGGTAATTACAAACCGAGAAGCGAGGCCTACAACAGGGGGAGAGACAGAGAGCAGCAGGAGCACCCTGAGTTTGAAAACAGAAGTAAATAGTGACATTTCAGGAAAGTGGTAAAGTGATTGGCTGGTGTGTATTGCTGCTTAGGGGCTGAATCTAAACAACGGGGGGTTTAAAAATCATTAAAATAATTAACAATAAGTAATAAATGAGTAGCTGGCGAGTCTCATCTTTTATTCTTAAATGGGGTTTAATACCAGTAGTAAGGGTTATTTGCAGTAAAAAGGTTATCAGTTTTTTAAAAAAATTCATTCATGGGATGTTGGCATCGCTGGCTGAGCCAGCATTTATTGCCTATCCCCAATTGCCCATGAGAAGTTGGTGGTGAGCTGCCTTCTTGAACTGCTACAGTCCATGTGCTGTAGGTACACCCACAGTGCTGTTAGGGAGAGAGTTCCAGGATTATGACCCAGTGACAGTGAAGGAATGGTAATATACTTCCAAGTCAGGATGGTGAGTGGCCTGGGGGGAAACTTCCAGTTGGTGGTATTCCCATGTGTCTGCTGCCCTTGTCCTTCTAGATGGTAATGGTCTTGGAGTTGGAAGGTGCTGTCTAAGGAGCCTTGATGAGTTCCTGCAGTGCACCTTGTAGATGGTACACACTGCTCTCTCAATCCAGTGAGATGCAATCCATAACAAAGCAAAACTCCAACTGCCTGATTTCTGAGAAAACACTCAGATAACTTAAAGAAAAATACCGAGGACACTACCCTGCGGATCTCCTGCAGTGATGTCCTGGAGCTGAGATGATTGACTTCCAACAACCACATCTTTCTTTGTGCTAGCTACGACTCCAACCAGCAGAGAGCTTTCCCCTGATTCCCATTGTCTCCAGTTTTGCTAGGGCTCCTTGATCCCACACTCAGTCCAATGCTGCCTTCATGTCAAGGGCAATCAGTCTCACCTCACCTTGGGAGTTCAGCTCTTTTGTCCATGTTTGAACCAAGGCTGTAATGAGGTCAGGAGCTAAGTGGCCCTGGTGTAGCCCAAACTGAGCATCAGTGAGCAGGTTATTGCTAAGCAAGTGCCGCTTGATAGCACTGTTGATGGCCCATTCCTTTACTTTACTGATGATGGATAGTAGACTGATGGGGTGGTAATTGGTCAGGTTGGATTTGTCCTGCTTTTTGTGGTCTGAACATACCTGGGCAATTTTCCACATAGCCGGGTAGATGCCAGTGTACTGGAACAGTTTGGCTAGGGGCGCGGCAAGTTCTGGAGCACAAGTCTTCAGTACTATTGCCGGAACATTGCCAGGACTCATTGTCATTGCAGTATCCAGTGCCTTCATGTGTTTCTTGATATCACATGGAATGAATCAAAGTGGCTGAAGAATGGCATTTCTGATGCTGGGGACCTCTGGAGGAGGCCAAGATGGATCATCCACTCGGCACTTCTGGTTGAAGGTCATTGGAAATGCTTCAGCCTTATCTTCTGCACTGATGTACTGGACTCCCCCATCATTGAGCTGTTCGTTGTGGAATCGATTAGTTTTGCCTATTGCTTGCTGCTTATGCTGTTTGCATGCAAGTAGTCCTGTGTTGTAGCTTCACCAGGTTGTCACCTCATTTTTAGGTATGCCTGGTGCTGCTCCTGGCATGCCCTCCTGCTATCTTCATTGAACCAGGGCTGATCCCCTGGGGTAATGGTAGAGTGAGGGATATGCCAGGCCATGAGGTTACAAATTGCATTCAAGTACAATTCTGCTGCTGCTGATGGCCCACAGCGCTTCATGGATGTCCAGTCTTGAGCTGCAAGATCTGTTTGAAATCTATCCCAGTTAGCATGGTGGTAGTGCCACACAACATGATGGAGGGCATCCTCAATTTGAAGATGGGACACCTCCACAATGAATGTGCGGTGGTCACTCCTACCGATACTGTCATGGACAGTTGCACCTGCAGCAGGCAGGTTGTTGAGGATGACATCAAGTATGTTTTTCCCTCCTGTTGGTTCCCTCACCACTTGCCTCAGACCCAGTCTAGTAGCTTTTTCATTTAGGGCTCGGCCAGCTTGGTCAGTAGTGATGCTACCGATCCACTCTTGGTGATGGACATTGAAGTCCCCACCCAGAGTACATTCTGCGCCCTTGCCACCCTCAGTGTTTCCTCCAAGTAGTGTTCAACATAGAGGAGTACTGATTCATTGGCTGAGGTAGGGTGGTATGTGGTAATCAGCAGGAGGTTGCCTTGCCCATACTTGCTGCTATGACTCGCAGGGCAACTCTCTCCGTCCCGAATACCACTGTGCTGCCAGCTCTGCTGGGTCTGTCCTGCTATTGGGACAGGACATAACCATGGCCGCTGATGGTGTTGCCTGCAACGTTATCTGTAAGGTGTGATTCCGTGAGTATGACTATGTCAGGCTGTTGCTTAACTAGTCTGTGAGACATCTCTCCCAGTTTTACTAAGTCCCAGATATTAATAAGGAGGACTTTGCAGTGTTGACAGGTCTGAGTTTGCTGTTGTCATTTCCAGTGCCGACATCGGTGTCGGGTGATCCATCCAGTTTTATTCCTTATTGACTTGTTTTTGGCAATTTGATACAACTGAGTGGCTTGCTAGGCCATTTCAGAGGGCATTTAAGAGTCAACCCCCATTGCTGTGGGTCTGGAGTTACATGTAGGCCAGTCCAGGTAAGGAAGGCAGATTTACTTCCCTAAAGAACATTAGTGAACCAGATGGCATTTTACAACAATTGATAATGGTTTCATGGTCATCATTAATCTTTGAATTCCACATATTTATTGAATTCAAATTTCACCATCTGCTGAGGTGGTGGCATTACACTGGATTTCTGGATAACTAGTCCAGTCTCAATACCACCATGCCACCGCCTTTGCTCGTTCATAAATAGAGAAATGGCAGGGCTGCTCCAACCTCAAAAGCGCACATCCTCTGTGATGTGGGAACTCCAGAATGCTTCCCGTGCCCTGAATAACCATTTATGTCAGAAGCTTCATCAGTTGCAGCAGCTTGGGCTTGGGTTTCAGAAATTGAGCTCCAGGTGGCATCACTGCAGTGCACCAGTGAGGCTGAGAGCTACATGGAGAGCCTCTTCATGCATATGGTCACCCTGCAGCTTAAGCATATGCAGGGAAAGAAGGAATGGGTGAGCACCAGATAGTCAAAGAGGAACAGGCAGGCAGTGCAGGAGTCCCCTACGTGCATCCCACTCTCCAACCAGTATTCAGTTCTGAATACTGATGAGAGTGATGGTTCATCTGGAGAGTGCAGGCAGAACCAAGTCCATGGCGCCAAAGTTGGCTCAGCTGTTCAGAGTGGTACAAGGAAAACTGGAAGAGCCATAGTAATAGGTGATTCGATAGTTAGGGAAATAGATAGGTGTTTCTGTGACCACAGATATGAATCCAGGATGTTGTGTTGCCTCCCTGATGTCAGGTTCAAGGATGTCACTGATTGGCTGCAGATCATTCTGAGTGGGGAGGATGAACAGCCAGCAGTCATGGTCCACATTGGTACCAATGGCATGGGTAGAAAGAGGGATATGGTCCTGCAGTCTGAATTTGAATTTAGGAAATTCGAATTTAGGCCTGTTTCCAACCCAACAAGAAAGGAGGGACTACCAGATCTGGTTCTTGGAAAAGAGGTGGACCAACAGAATAAGTGTCAGTAGGAGAACATTTAGGGAGCAGTGACCATTGTATCATAAGGTTTGGCTGTCAATGGAAAAGGACAAAGAACAGGCCAGAGTGAGAAAAATTAATTGGAGGAAAGCCAATGTCAATGGTATAAGAACAGATCTGAGTCAAAGGTTGGCAGGTAAAATCGAAGTTGATCAATGGGCTACTTTCAAAGATGAGATAATTTGGGCACAGTCAAGGTATATTCCCTTGAAAGGGAAAGGTAGGGACACAAATCCAGAGCTCCCTGGATGACAAAGGAGATTGAAATTAAGATAAGTAAGAAAAAGAGTGCTTATGACATGTGTCGGGTAGAAAATACAATTGAAAACCAAGCTGAATATTGAAGGTTCAGAGGAGAAGTGAAGAAGCAAATATAAGAAGCAAATAGGGTGTACGAAGAGATTGGCAGCTAACAAAAGGGAGTCCCAAAGTTTTCTATAGGCATTTAAATAGTAAAAGGCTGGTAAAAGGAGGAGGGGGCTGATTAGGGACCAAAAAGGGGATTTACTCATGTAGGCAGAGGGCACAGCTAAAATATTAAATGAATCACAGAATCATAGAATCACACAGTGCAGAAGAGGCCCTTCGGCCCATAGAGTGATAAACACCTGACCTACCTACCTAATCCCATTTACCAGCGCTTGGCCCATAGCCTTGAATGTTATGACGTGCCAAGTGCTCATCCAGGTACTTTTTAAAGGGTGTGAGGCAACCCATCTCCACACCCTCCTAGGCAGTGCATTCCAGACCATCACCACCCTCTGGGTTAAAAAGTTTTTCCTCACATCCCCCCTAAACCTCCTGCCCCTCACCTTGAATTTGTGTCCCCTTGTGACTGAGCCTTCAACTAAGGGGAACAGCTGCTCCCTATCCACCTTGTCCATGCCCCTCATAATCTTGTACGCCTCGATCAGGTCGCCCCTCAGTCTTCTCTGCTCCAATGAAAACAACCTAAATCTATCCAACCTCTCTTCATAACTTAAATGTTTAATCCCAGGCAACATCCTGGTAAATCTCCTCTGCACCCCCTCCAGTGCATTCACATCCATCCTATAATGTGGCAAACAGAACTGCAAATAGCACTCCAGCTGTGGTCTCACCAAGGTTCTATACAAATCCAACATGACCTCCCTACTTTTGTAATCTATGCTTTGAATGATAAAGGCAAGTGTCCCATATGCCTTTTTCACCACCCCACTAACTCCTCTGCCTTTAGAGATCTATGGACACGCACACCAAGGTCCCTTTGTTTCTCAGAATTTCCTAGTGTCATGCAGTTCATTGAATACTTCCTTGTCAAATTACTCCTTCCAAAGTGTATCACCTCACATTTTTCAGGGTTAAATTCCGTCTGCCACTTATCTGCCCATTTGACCATCCTGTCTATATCTTCCTGTAGCCCAAGACACGCAATCTCACTATTAACCACTCGGCCAATCTTTGTGTCATCCACAAACTTACTAATCCTACCCCCCACATAGTCATCTATGTCATTTACATAAATGACAAATAATAGGGGACCGAGCAGACCCCTGTGGTACGCCACTGGACACTGGCTTCCAGTCACTAAAGCATTCTTCTGTCATCACCCTCTGTCTCCTACAACTAAGCCAATTTTGAATCCACCTTATCAAATTACCCTGTATCCCATGTGCATTTGCCTTCTTTATAAGTCTCCCATGTGGGCCTTGTCAAAGGCTTTGCTGAAATCC
The DNA here is from genome assembly GCF_017639515.1 of Carcharodon carcharias. Lineage (NCBI taxonomy): Eukaryota > Metazoa > Chordata > Chondrichthyes > Lamniformes > Lamnidae > Carcharodon > Carcharodon carcharias. The sequence goes on from NC_054479.1 coordinate 57,264,765, forward strand.
AGATAAATACGTCAACTACACTACCCTCATCTACTCACCTGCTCACCTCCTCAAAAAGTTCAATCAAATTTGTTAGGCATGACCTCCTTCTGACAATGCCATGCTGACTATCCCTGATCAAACCTTGCTTCTCCAAGTGGAGATAGATTCTCTCCTTCAGAATTTTCTCCAATAATTTCCCAACTACTGACGTGAGACTCACTGGCCTGTAGTTCCCTGGCTTATCTCTATAACCCTTCTTAAATAGCAGAACCACATTAGCTGTTCTCCAGTCCTCTGGCACCTCCCCCCTGGCCAGAGAGGAATTAAAAATTTGGGTCAGAGCCCCTTGCCTCCCTCAGCATCCTGGGACGCAAATCATCCAGACCTGGAGATGTGTCCACTTTTAAGCCTGCCAACACCTCCAATACCTTGTCACTCCCTATATCAATTAGCTCAAGAACCTCGCAGTCTCTCTCCCCGAGTTCAATACTTTCATCCTCATTCTCTTGGGAGAAGACGGATGTGAAGTATTCGTTCAACACTCTACTGATGTCCTCTGGCTCCACCCATAGATTGCTCCCATGGTCCCTAATGGGCCCTACTCTTTCCCTGGTTATCCTCTTCCCATTGATATACTAATAGAATATCTTGGGATTTTCCCTACTTTTACTAGCCAGAGCTCTCTCATATCCCCTCTTTGCTCTCCTAATTATACTTTGTATCTGCCTTTACCAAGGAAGAAGATGCTACCCAAGCCATGGTGAAAAAGGAGGTAATTCAGACAGTAAATGGGTTTAAAGTTGGAAAGGAGGTGATATTGGATAGGTTATCTGTACTTAAAGTTGATAAGGCACCAGGGCCAGATGAGATGCATCCAAAGATACAGAGGGAAGTGAGAGCAGAAATTACTGAGGCACTGGTCATAATTTTTTCAGCCTTCCTTAGACTCAGGGATGGTCCCAGGGGACTGGAGAATTGCAAACATTACACCCTTGTTCAAAAAACGGTGTATAGGTAAGCCCAGCAACTACAGGACTGTGAATTTAACTTTGGTGGTGGGGAAATTTCTAGAAGCAATAATTTGGGACAAAATTAATATAGTCACATGGACAAATGTGGGTTAATTAAGCAAAGCCAACATGGATTTTAAGGGAAAACTAACTTGCTGGAGTTTTTTTTGAAGGGGTAACAGAGAGGGTTGATGAGCAAATTGCTGTTGATGTGGAGTACATGGACTTCCAAAAGGCTTTTGTTACAGTGCTGCACTTGTGAGCACTTATAGTTCATGGAACAAAAGGGACAGTAACAATATGGATACAGAATTGGCTGAGTGACAGGATACAAGGAGTCGTGTTTAATGGATGTTTTTCATACCTGAGGAAGGTTTAGGTGGAGTTCCCCTGGGGGCAGTGTTGAGACCCTTGCTTTTTTGATATATATTAATGACCTAGACCTTCGTATACAGGGCACAATTTCAAAGTTTGCGGATGATACAAAACTTAGAAGTACTGTGATGAGGACAGTGTAGAGCTTCAAAAGGACATAGACAAGTTGGTGGAATGGGCAGACAAGTGGCAGATGAAGTTCAATGTGAAGAAATGTGAAGTGATTTATTTTGATAGGAAGAATATGGAGAAACAGTATAAAATAAAGGGCACAACTCTAAAGAGGATGCAGGAGCCCAGGGAACTGGGTGTAAACGTGAATAAGTCATTGAAGATGGCAGGACAAGTTGAGGCAGTGGTTAATAAAGCATACAGTATCCTGGGCTTCATTAATAGAGGCATAGAGTACAAGAACAAGGAGGTTATATTGAAATAAAAGCAAAATACTGCAGATGCTGGAAATCCGAAACAAAAACAAAAATACCTGGAAAACTCAGCAGGTCTGACAACATCTGTGGAGAGGAATACAGTTAACAATTTGAGTCCATATGACTCTTCACCAGATCTAAGGTAAAATAGAAAAGAGGTGAAATATAAGCTGGTTTAAGGGGGGGGGGGATTGGACAGATAGAGCTGGATCGTGAGCCAGTGATAGGTGGAGATTGGCAAAAGATGTCATAGACAAAAGGACAAAGAGATGTCGACGGTGGTGATATTATCTAAGAAATGTGCTAATGGTGACATTAAGGGTAGAAAGCAGATCGAGCAAGGGACAGATAGCCCTAGTGGGGGTGGGGTGGGGGGAAGGGATCGAAATAGGCTCAAAGATGGAGATAAAACAATGGATGGAAATACATTTTAAAATAATGGAAATAGGTAGGAAAAGAAAAATATATATAAATTATTGGACAAAGGGGGTGGGGATGGAGGAGAGAGTTCATGATCTAAAGTTGTTGAACTCAATATTCAGTCCGGAAGGCTGTAAAGTACCTAGTCGGAAGATGAGGTGCTGTTCCTCCAGTTTGCGTTGAGCTTCACTGGAACATTGCAGCAGGCCAAGGACGGACATGTGGCCTTGAGAGCAGGGTGGTGTGTTGAAATGGCAAGCGACAGAGAGGCCTGGATCATGCTTGCGGACAGACCAAAGGTGTTATATATTGACCTTGTATCAGTCACTAGTTCAGCCTCAGCTAGAGTATTGCATCCAATTCTGGGAAGGATGTGAAGGCAGTAGAGAGGGTGCAGAAAAGATTCACCAGAATGGTTCCAAGTATGAAGAACTTCACTGAAGAAAATAGGTTGTAGAAGTTAAGACTGTTTTCCTTAGAGAAAAGAAGGATAGGAGGAGATTTGAGAGAGGTGTTCAAAATCATGAGGGGTCTGGATAGAGAAGGTAGGGAAGAACTGTTCCCACTCATCAAAGAATCTAGAATGAGAGTACAGAGATTTAAAGTAATTAGTAAAAGTGATAGGGGGGAAAACTTCTTCACGCAGTGAATGATTAGGGTCTGGAATGTGCTGCCTGAGTGTGTGCTGGAAGCAGGTTCAATTGAAGCCTTTGAAAAGCAATTAGACCCTTATCTGAAAAGGAAGAACATGCAAGGTTACATGGAGAAGGTGGGGTATCTGCCACAGACGCATCTATCCATAACATTATTGGTAGGAGTGACCCACCTTCACATTGAGGGTATCCTCCATCGTGTTGTGTAGCACTACCACCATGCTAAATGGGGTAGATTTTGAATAGATCTAGCAACTCCAGACTGGGCATCCATGAGACGCTGTGGGCCATCAACAGCAACAGAATTGTACTGAACCACAATTGGTAACCTTTTAACCAAGCCTATCCCCCACTCTACCATTTTCATCAAGCCAGGGGATCAACCCTGGTTCAATGAAGAGTGCAGGAGGGCATGCCAGGATCAGCACCAGATATATCTAAAAATGAGGTGTCAACCTGGTGAAGCTATAACACAGGACTACTTGTGTGCCAAATAGCATAAGCAGCAAGCAGGGCTAAACAATTCCACAACCAATGGATCAGGTCTAAGCTCCGCAGTCCTGCCACATCCAGTTGTGAATGGTGGTGGACAATTAAGCAACTCACTGGAGGAGGAAGCTTCACAAATATCCCCATCCTCAATGATGAAGGAGCCCAGCACAGTAGTGCAAAAGATAAGGCTGAAGCATTTACAACAATCTTCACCGGAAGTGCCGTGTCAATAATTAATCTCAGCCTCCTCTGGAGGTCCCCAGCATTACAGATGCCAGTCTTCAGCCAATTCGATTCACTCCACGTGATATCAAGAAAAGGTTGAAGGCACTGGATGCTGCAAAGGCTATGGGCCCTGACAATATTCCAGCAATAGTACTGAAGACTTATACTTCATAACCTGCTGCACCCCTAGCCAAGCTGTTCCAGTTCAGCTACAACACAGGCATCTACCCAGCTGTGTGGAAAATTGCCCAGGTCGGTCATGCACACAAAAGGTAGGACAAATCCAGCCTGGCCAATTACCGCCCTATCATCAGTAAAGTTATGGAAGGGATCATCAACAACGGCATTTGCTTAGCAATAACCTGCTTACTGATGCTCAGTTTGGGTTCCACCAGGGCCACTCAGCTCCTGGCCTCATTACTACTGCATTGGTTCAAACCATGGACAAAAGAGCTGAACTCCAGAGGTGAGGTGAGGTGAGAATGATTGCCCTTGGCATCAAGGCAACACTTGACCGAGACAAGGAGCCCGAGCAAAACTGGTCTCAGTGGGAATCAGGGGGAAAACTCTCCACTGGTTGGAGTCATACCTAGCACAAAGGAAGATGGCTGTGGTTGTTGGAGGTCAGTCATCTAAGTTGAAATGGCCTAGTGAGCCACTCAATTGTAATAAACTGCGACAAAGACACAAAAAAGGAATAAAACCGACAGATCACCCGACATTGACCTAGGCACCGGAAATGACAACCCTGGCAATCGCAGCCCTAGCGACTCTTCATAGTCCTCCTTATTAACATCTGGGGGCTAGTGCCAAAATTGGGAGAGCTATCTCAGAGACTAGTCAAGCAACAGCCTGACATAGTCATCCTCACGGAATCATTCCTTACAGATAATGTCCCAGACTCCACCATCACCATCCCTGTGTATGTCCTGTCCCACCAGCAGGACAGATCCAACAGAGGTGGCGGCACAGTGGCATCCAGTCAGGAGGGAGTTTCCCTGGGAGTCCTCCACATCTACTCTGGACCCCATGAAGTCTCATGGAATCAGGTCAAACATGGGCAAGGAAACCTCTTGCTGACTACCGCATACTGCCCTCCCTCAGCTGATGAATCAGTGCTCCTCCGTGTTGAACATCACTTGGAGGAAGCACTGAGGGTGGCAAGGGTGCAGAATGTTCTCTGGGTGGGGGACTTCAATTTCCATCAGCAAGAGTGGATCGGTAGCACTAGTACTGACTGAGTTGGCCAAGTCCTAAATGACATAGCTGCTAGACTGGGTCTGTGGCAGGTGGTGAGGGAACAAACAAGAGGGAAAAACATACTTGACCTCACCCTCAACAACCTGCCTGCTTCAGGTGCATCTGTCCATGACAGTATCGATAGGAGTGACGACTGCACAGTTGTTGTGGAGACAAAGTCCCTGCTTCACATTGAGCCTACCCTCCATCATGTTGCATGACACTACCGCTGTGCTAAATGGGATAGATTTTGCTAGCAACTCCAGACTGGGTATCCATGAGGCGCTGTGGGCCATCAGCAGCAGCAGAATTGTACTCATGACCCAGCATATCCCCCAGTCTACCATTTTCATCAAACCAGGGGATCAACGCTGGTTCAATGAAGAGTGCAGGAGAGCATGTCAGCAGCAGCACCAGACATACATAAAGATGAGGCTGTCAACCTTGTGAAGCTACAATACAGGACTACTTGCATGCAAACAGCATAAGCAGCAAATGATAGACAGAGCTAAGCAATTCCACAACCAACAGATCAGATCTAAGCTCTGCAGTCCTGCCACATCCATCCGTGGTGGACAATTAAGCAACTCACTGGAGGAGGAAGGGCCACAAATATCCCCATCCTCAATGATGGAGCAGCCCAGCACATTAGTGCAAAAGATAAGGCTGAAGCATTTGCAACAATCTTCAGCCAGAAGTGCCAAGTCAATGATCCATCTCAGCCTCCTCCGGAGGTCCCCAGCATCACAGATACCAGTCTTCAGCCAATTCAATTCACTTCATGTATTATCAAGAAACAGTTGAAGGCAATGGATACTGCAAAGGCTGTGGGCCCTGACAATATTCCAGCAATAGTACTGAAGACTTGTGCTCCAGAACTTGCTGCGCCCCTCGCCAAGCTGTTCCAGTACAGCTACAATGCTGTCATCTACCTGGCTATGTGGAAAATTGCCCAGGTATGTTCTGTACACAAAAGCAGGACAAATCCAACCCAGCCAATTACCGCCCCATCAGTCTACTCTCGATCATCAGTAAAGTGATGGAAGGGATCATCAACAATAGCACTTGCTTAGCAATAACCTGCCCACTGACGGTCACTTTGGTTTCTGCCAGGGCCACTCAGCTCCTGACCTCATTACAGCCTTGGTTCAAACATGGACAAAAGAGCTGAACTCCCGAGGTGAGGTGAGAGTAACTGCCCTTGACATCAAGGCAGCATTTGACTGAGTGTGCCATCAAGGAGCCCTAGCAAAACTGGAGTCAATGAGAATCAGGGGGAAAACTCTCCAGTGGTTGGAGTCATACCTAGCACAAAATAAGATGGTTGTGGTTGTTGGATGTCAGTCATCTCAGCTGCAAGACATCACTGCAGGAGTTCTTCAGAGTAGTGTCTTTGGCCTGACCATCTTTAGCTGCTTCATCAATGACCTTCCTTCCATCATAAGGTCATGAGTAGGGATGTTCGCTGATGATTGCACAATGTTCAGCACCATTCGTGATTCCTCAGATACTGAAGCAGTCCATGTCCAAATGCAGCAAGACCTGGACAATATCTAGGCTTGGGCTAACTCTTGGGAAGTAATATTGACACCACACAAGTGCCAGGCAATGATCATCTTCAGCAAGAGAAAATTCAACCATCACCCCTTAACATTCAATGGCATTATCATCACTGAATTCCCCACTATCAGCATCCTGGGGTTTATCATTGACCAGAAACTGAACTGGACTAGCCATATAAATACTGTGGCTACAAGAGCAGGTCAGAGACTAGGAATAGTGTGATGAGTAACCCACCTCCTGACTCCCCAAAGCCTCTCCACCATCTACAAGTCACATGTCAGGAGTGTGATAGAATAATCCCCACTTGCCTGGATGAGTGCAGCTCCCACAACACTCAGTAAGCTTGACACCATCCAGGACAAAGCTTGCTTGATTGGCACCACATCCACAAACTCCACCACTGACACACAGTAGCAGCTGTGTGTATCATCTACAAGGTGCACTGCAAGAATTCACCAAGGCTCCTTGGACAGCACCTTCGAAACCCGCAACCACCATCATCTAGAAAGACCAGGGCAGCAGATAGATGGGAAAACCACCACCTATATGTTCCCCTCCAAGTCACTCACAGCTCTGACTTGGAAATATATTGCTGTTCTTTCACTGTCGCTGGGTCAAAATCCAGGAACTCCCTTCCTAACAGCACTGTGGATGTACCCGCACCACATGGGCTGCAGTAGTTCAAGGTGGCAGCTCACCGCCACCTTTTCAAGAGCAACTAGGGATGGGCAATAAATGCTGGCCCAGCCAGCGAAGCCCACATCCCATGAATGAATTTTTTTAAAAGTTCCAGGACATCACTGCAGGAGTTCCTCAGGGTAGTGTCCTAGGCCCAACCATCTTCAGCTGCTTCGTCAATGACCTCCCTTCCATCATAAGGTCAGAAGTGGGGAAGTTCACTGATGATTGCACAATGTTCAGTACCATTCGTGACTCCTCAGATACTGAAACAGTCCATGTCCAAAGGCAGCAAGACCCAGACAATATCCAGGCTTGGGTTGACAAGTGGCAAGTAACATTTGCGCCACTTAAGTGTCAAGCCATGCCCAACAAGAGAGAATCTAACCATCACCCTTGACATTACCATCACTGAATACCCCACTATCAACATCCTGGGGGTTACCATTGACCAGAACCTGAACTGGACTGGCCATATAAATACTGTGGCTACAAGAGCAGGTCAAAGGCTTGGAATTATGCGGTGAGCAACTCACCTCCTGACTCCCCAAAGCCTGTCCACCATCTACAAGGCACATGTCAGGAATGTAATGGAATACTCTCCCCTTGCCTGGATGAGCACAGCCCTTACAACACCGAAGAAGCTTGACACCAGGACAAAGCAGCCCGCTTGATTGGTACCACATCCACAAACATTCACTCCCTCTACCACCGACACACAGTGGCAGCAGTGTATACCATATACAAGGTGCACTGCAGAAACACATCGAGTCTCCTTAGATAGCATCTTCCAAACCCACAACTGCTGCCAACCGCTACCATTTGGAAGGAAAGGGCAGCAGACACACCACCACCTGCAATTCCCCTCTAAGCCACTCACCATCCTAACTTGGAAATATCTCACTATTCCTTCACTGTCGCTGGATTAAAATCCTGAAACTCCCTCCCTAACAGCACTGTGGGTGTACCTACACCACAGGGACTGCAATGGTTCAATAAGTTAGCTCACCACCACCTTCTCGAGGTCAATTAGGGTTGGGCAATAAATGCTTGTCTAACCAGCAACACCTACATCCCATAAATTAATTTTTTTAAAAAGAGTAGCTCATTTGGAGAGCCAGTACAGACATGATGTGCCAAATGGCTACCTTCTATGTTGAAACAATTTTGTGTTTCATTGCATAGAATGTGGGTGGGGCTCAAGCTCAGTTTGGATTTCTGATGGGGTAAAAGCAGTTGGAAGAATTGCCTAGTTTGTAACAAGAGGGAGAAATCCACAGTGATCCTCAGAGATTTGTGGCAGAAAGCAGTCAGCAGAGTTAGCTTGGGAGCTGTGAAAAGGTATTTTGGTATCTGCTGGTAACCAGAACAAGGAACTGAGCATCGTGACATATTAAATAAAAGCTGGAGGGTTGCTTAGCCAAAAAGCTAATGGAAGGGTCCCCATAAAATCTCACCGCAGAGAATAGCTGGAACACTAAAGAGTAAAGTCAATTCCAGAGGGATGTGGCATACCTTGTGGGTTGGCCCCTTCAGAAGTGAATGAACATTCAAGATTGTTGTAACATATATGGGAATTCTATGGAGGGTGGGGAACGTAAAAATTAGAACTGAATTCATAGCAGAGTTAATTAGAAACTGTAGTGCTAAGTTAATAGTGCTTGCTTTGTTTAATTCTTCTTATGTAATAAGTACATTTTGTTGCTGCTTAAAAATATGAAATCTTGAGGCATAGTTCTATTGGTTGATTGCTGAGTGTTTGGATTAAAAGTTAAAGCAACTAAGTCCAGATCTTGGACTGGGAGGGTTTGTGTCGGTTAAGAAGAGGCAGTTGGGGGCAGAGGAGGAGGGGGTGGGTTTAAGACAGTGTGTGGGTAGGAAGAAAGCGGGGGGTGGGGTGGGGAGTGGGGGGTGGGGGGGGTGTTCAACCTAATGGGGGGTTCATTCTTTGGGGACATTCTTAGCCGATCGTGCCGATCCCTATCAGAATTATAACAATAGTAAGAGGTGGAATGGGTCATATCAGAGACAAAGAGGGTGATATATGCTTGGAGGTGCAGGGCAAGGCTAGAATAATGAATGAATAATTTGTATTGGTGTTTACTAAGGAAGAGGAATCTAACAAAATATCAGTAGAAGTGGAGGTTGTAGAAGTGGGTGGGGTGAAAATTGAGAGGGTGGAGGTACTGGAAAGGCAGGCTATGCTGAGAGTGTTTAAACTCCCTGGTCCGGTTGCTGAAGGACGTGGGGTTGGAGATAGTGGAGAGCTTGCTTTAACCTTCCATAGATATGGTAGAGGTATCAGAGGATTGGAGAGTGGCAAATGTGAATCCTTATTCAAGAAAGCACCTAAGGACAGGCTTAGAAACTACAGGCCAGTTAGTTTAACATCAGTGGTGCGTAAGGTTGTAGAAACAATAATGAGAGGAAAAGAAATCAACAAACATTTCGAGAAGTTTGAGTTTATTAAGGATGAAGAACACGGATTTCTAAAAGGCAGATCGTTCTTGACTGAATATATTGATGAAGTAACAAAAAAGGTTGATGAATAGAATGCAGTGGATTTTAAGAAAGCATTTGACAAAGTACCACATAAAAGGCTGGTTAACAAAATTGAGGCTCATGAAAAAGGAAGTTTATTGTCCAATTGGATAAAAAAAATTGGCTTAAAGACACAAAACAGCAGGCTGAATTTTATGTGCCCCCCCGTGGGCATTTAAAATGGGATGGTCACCCATCCCACCACCTTCCTGCCCACCCCGAGCTCACCCCCATAATATGGGGGATGGGTGGCGGGCGCCAAAATTGGCAGCTCGCCAGCCATCTTTAAATGAACAATTGATAGTCAGTTAGGCTTATTATCAAGACAATTGACCCTGATAATAAACTGTCCATGCCGTAAAACGTTTGGCGTGGGCAGCCAGGCAGGAGTGGGAAGCCTGATTTTTGAACTTAAATATTTAAAGAGCAGGAAGGAAGGTTGCTGTGGTCGCTCTTCAGGGGCTTCCCTTTGCCAATCATGGGCAGCCCCATCCTTAGGCTAAATCCCCCCTTCCTTCCTACCCACTCCCTCCCTTAAAACCACACCTTCCCACCCCACTGCCCCTCTCCCTAACCTACCCAAACCCTCCTGGCTGAAGGCCCCAGACTCAGCTGCTCTGGGGATCCAAGGCCTTGGGGTCCTCTCTTTACCAGCAGCCCTTGCAGTGGCCATGGACAACTTCCTGGCACTGCTGGGATTGATGGAGCTGCCAGCCAATCAGATTGACCAGCAGCTCCAGTAGGTGGGACTTCCGCCTCAATAAGGGGGCGTAAGCTGCCACTTGTTAATTAGCCTCGCAGTGCTTTATGTCTACGGGGCAGATCAATGTGGAGCATGTTAGCTTCACACCCATGTGCTTCCCTGGGGAGGGGGGTGGAGGGGGTGCGTCCCCACCCACCCCTCTCCACCTCCACATTATTCAGCCCAGCGAGTTACGATAAATGATTATTTTTCAGACTGGAGGATGGTAGACAGTAGTGTTCCCCAAGGGTCAGTGCTAGGAACACTGATTTTTTTTGCTATATATGAATGACTTGGATGTTGAAAGAGTAAAATTTCAAAATTTGCCAATGATCCCAAACTTGGAGGGGTGGCAAACAGTGAGGACAATAGGTTGGAGAAGCTGGGGTTGTTCTCCTTGGAGCAAAGGAGATTGAACGGAGATTTAGTAGATGTGTACAATATTATGACAGGATTGGATAAGGTAGACCAGGAAAACTCATCACATTAGCTGATGGTATAACGGGACACAGACTTAAGGTTTTGGGCAAGAGATGTAGTGAGGGAGGTGAGGAAGAACTTTTTAATGCAGCGAGTGGTAATGACCTGGGACTCACTACCCACGAGGGTGGTGGAAGCAGAGATGATCAGTGATTTCAAAAGACATTGGATTGGTCCTTGAAGGAAATAAATTTAAGGGGTTGTGGGGATAGAATTGGAGAATGGGATTGTTCCACAGAGAGCTGGCATAGACTTGATGGACTGAATGAACTCCTCCTATGTGACTTTATGATCTAAAAAGAATAAATATATTCTCACAAATAGATGTTTCTGAATGTCCCAATGCTCCATGGGTCAAGACACTGCCTACACTGTGCTCAGCTGGCAGTCTATGGTCATTAGCTGATCCCAGTTACTGTCACAGCAGGAGCAGCTACACGTTGTCTCCATGTCCTCAGGCTGGATAAAGAATCAGCCAAGGCTCCTTCTGTTGACACAACTCTGGAAAGTCCACGTGTGCGAATGTCAGTGTAGACACCATTGGCAATTCCTTCAAAAGCCGAGGGCTAAGGATTCAGATCCAGCTTTGTGGAAATTGGGGTCTCCTCTGTCTGATGAGAAATGTGCCCTACCCCAGAGGATTGTCAACTTTGTCTTTGTGAGCTGCAAACATAAAGCCTTGTGTGTCACATTTGCAGGTTCAGCCTCTATTTCTGTCAATTTGTATAGCAGTTTTTATTTGTTCCTGGGATGTGGGCTTCGCTGGTTGGGCCAGCATTTATTGCCCATTTCCAATTGCCCTTGAGAAGGTGTAGTGAGCTGCCTTCTTGAACCGCTGCAGTCCATCTGGTGTAGGTACACCCACTGTACTGTTAGGGAGGGAGTGCCAGGATTTTGACCCAGTGACAGTGAAGGGATGAAGATATATTTCCAAGTCAGGATGGTGAGTGACTTGGAGGGGGAATTGTAGGTGCTGGTGTTCCCATACATCTGCTGCCCTTCTTGATGGTAGAGGTCGTGGGTTTGGAAGGTGCCGAAGGAGCCTTGGTGAGTTGCTCCAGTGCACGTTGTAGATGGTACACACTTCTGCCACTGTGTGTCAGTGGTGGAGGGAGCGAAGGTGGTGGATGGGATTACTAATACTGACAGACTGTGGTGTTTTGATTTCAGATTTAACCACCAAAAAGGGGATGGTGCTAGAAATAGCCCCTAGACTACAAAACATTCAAACAAGATAGAAAACTATTATTTGAAAATCACAAACAGGCCTGAATTTTGGCTTCATGGCCTGAACTTTTAGCCGACAGGCAGGTGCGATCAGCGGGCCTGGGATCGGCCGGGAAACGGGCCACCAATCGCGATCAGCCTCCGAATGGGATTTCACGCTGGCTGGCCAATTAACAGCCAGCTAGTGTGAAACGCAGGCTGAAAAGTTCAGCACTGCCGGAGTGGGGGTGGGAACAGGGTGGGTGATGACGTCACCGTGGGCGAGTGCTGAGAGAAAGCTCCCTAATGGCAGAGAGCAGCCTCAGGGAGCTGCAGACCTGAAAATCATCAGATAAAGTTTCAAAGAGCCGGGAAAAAAACGTCCAAGCATCAGAATCAGGTATCTGAAAAATATAGATGATAAAAATGCTGCCAACAGGTTTTTATTTTATTTCATAACAGAAACCTCCCTTGGATGATCTTTCATGAAAAATGTAAAGGCCGCCTGGCCGATTCACCCATCCGCCAACCTTAAGGTTGGATGGACCATGAAAAATCGGTGTCAGTTGCTCGATTATTGGTCTTAATTGCCCTCTTGTCTGTGGGCCACTTCCAATTTTTGCGCATGCGCGCTGACCAAAATTTGGCATGAGCGATTTCACATCCGATCAGGTTGGGCGCATACCTGCCCAATTAGCGTAAAATTCTGCCCCATATATGTTTAAGGCTGTGGCATGTCTTTAAGATTATGAAAGAACATAAAAACAAAAATTTGTATTTATATGGTGCTTTCAACATAATAAAAAGTCCCAAGGAGCTTCACGGGAATGATTTGATAGATTAGATCTTTTCACTTGGTGGGACAGACTAAAACTGGGGACAATAAATATAAGATCATTACTAATTAATTCAACAGGAAATTAACAGGGATCTTCTTTACCCAGAGAGTGGTTAGAAGTTGGAACTCGCTACCACAGCGTGTGTTTGAGGTGAATGGTATAGATGCATTTACAGAAAAGGCATTGATAGGTGAGAGGAGGCTCATTTGGAGCATAAACACTGGTGAATAATTTGTTAGTGTACTGTGATCAGAGCCTTGTCTAATGTTTTCATCAGTGAAGGAGTGCTGCATTGTCAGAACTGTCTTTTGGATGAGATGAATGTAAAAGACTCCGTGACACTATTTCAGAGAATTGCAGGGGGGGGGGGTATCCCTGGTGTCCTGGTCAATAATTTTCCCTCAACCAAAACCACAAACAATATCACAAACATTGGTCATGGGAGCTTGCTGTGCATAGATTAACAACATTTCAAAAGTACTTCATTGGAGCGCTTTGGGTTGCTCTGAAGTTGTGAATGGTGCTATACAAATGCATTTTTAACCTCTCTCTTTCAATACACACACTAACTTTACAGCAGCAATTGCATTTTCCCAACTGCTACTCCAGCTGAGATCAAATCAGCACAGTCCTGGAACATCAGCCGTCTGAATAGGTTTAATAATAAAAACAAAAAACTGCAGATGCTGGAAATCCAAAACAAAAACAGAATTACCTGGAAAAACTCAGCAGGTCTGGCAGCATTGGCGGAGAAAAAAAGAGTTGATGTTTCGAGTCCTCATGACCCTTCAACAGGACTAGGTGAATCCAAGGAAGGGGTAAAATATAAGCTGGTTTAAGGTGTGTGTGTGTGTGTGTGTGTGTGTGTGTGTGTGTGTGTGGGGGGGGGTGGGGGGGGTGTTTGGGTGGTGGGAGAGAAGTGGAGGGGGGTGGTGTGGTTGTAGGGACAAGCAAGCAGTGATAGAAGCAGATCATCAAAAGATGTCACAGACAAAAGAACAAAAGAACACATAGGTGTTGAAGTTAGTGATATTATCTAAACGAATGTGCTAATTAAGAATGGATGGTAGGGCACTCAAGGTATGGCTCTAGTGGGGGTGGGGGGGAGCATAAAAGATTTAAAAATATTTAAAAATAATGGAAATAGGTGGGAAAAGAAAAATCTATATAATTTATTGCAAAAAACAAAAGGAAGGGGGAAGAAACAGAAAGTGGGTGGGGATGGAGGAGGGAGTTCAAGACCTAAAGTTGTTGAATTCAATATTCAGTCCGGAAGGCTGTGAAGTGCCTAGTCGGAAGATGAGGTTCTGTTCCTCCAGTTTGCGTTGGGCTTCACTGGAACAATGCAGCAAGCCAAGGACAGACATGTGGGCAAGAGAGCACGGTGGAGTGTTAAAATGGCAAGTGACAGGGAGGTTTGGGTTATTCTTGCGGTCTCCCAGTTTACGTTTGGTCTCTCCAATCTCCCCCCCACCCCCACTAGAGCTATACCTTGAGTGCCCTATCATCCATTCTTAATTAGCACATTCATTTAGATAATATCACCAACTTCAACACCTATGTGTTCTTTTGTTCTTTTGTCTGTGACATCTTTTGACGATCTGCTTCTATCACTGCTTGCTTGTCCCTACAACCACACCACCCCCTCCACTTCTCTCCCCCCACCCAACACCCCCCCCCCCCCCCCCCCCCACACACACACACACACACACACACACACACACACACGCCTTAAACCAGCTTATATTTCATCCCTTCCTCGAATTCGCCTAGTTCTGTTGAAGGGTCATGAGGACTCGAAACGTCAACTCTTGTCTGAATAGGTTGATCTGCTGTAAATAAATAGATTGAGCAGTGTGAGGGGACAGGATTGCTCTACACTGCCTTTTACCAGTAAGAATACTGCTATGTGAAGTATATGAAAGCAGAGAAGAAAGAATGTGGCCCCAACACAGATCCTATTGGGACACCATCTATACTGTGCAATCTGCACAGAGGCAATGGTGGGTGTTTAAAAGCTTTCAGCCACTTGAGGGCAGTCTTTGACATTGTTTAAAGCATTGGCCCTAAAAACAGGGAAAATATCAGAATATCAGGACAAGCAGTTTGGGTTTGTTTCATTGTTTTTAAATTGCTGCTTGATAAATTGATGATTTGCTCTCTTTCATTAAAACCCTGTATGAAACGGTGGTTTGGCTTCAACTGGACTATTGTGCCCAATTCTGTACACCACACTTTAGGAAAAATGTAAAGACTTTAGAAAGGGTGCAGAAATGATTTATGAGGATGGTTCCAGGAATGAGGAACTTCAATTACATGGATAGATTGGAGAAGCTGCGGCTGTTCTCCTTAGAGAGGAGATTTGATAGAGGTGCTCAAAATCATGAAGGGTCTGGAAAGAGTAGATAAGGAGAAACTATTTCCACTGGCAGAAGGGTCAAGTATCAGAGGGCACTGATTTAAGGTGATTGACTAAAGAACCAAAGGTGATATGAGGAAAAACTCTTTTAAGCACCGAGCAGTTAGGAGCTGTAATACACTGTCTGAGGGTGTGGTGGAGGCAGGTTCAATCATGGCTTTCAAAAGGTAATTGGGCAATTATCTGAAGGGAAAATGTTTACAGGACTAAGGGGAAAGGGCTGGCAATGGAGACTTCATAGGCAGAATTAGAAAACTCTAATATCTAAGACTGTATGGGAGTTATGTGTAGGCTCCTGTTTCAGTAGTGATGTAAAGGAAAGTGCACATGCAGAGATTAGACAAACATTTAGCAAAGACAGGGTGATTTTAATGGGGGAATCTTAACTTTCATATGTAATGGGATAAGCAGAACAGCACATTCCAGAGCTGTGATGAATTTCATGACTGTGTCCGGGATAGTTTCTGCAACAATATGTCCCAGAACCAACAAGGGAGCGGGCCAAATTAGACATGTAAAATGAGCCAGATTTAGTTAACAGTCTAATGGTAAACAGACCTTTATCTAATAGTGGCCATGTTACAATTAAATTCAATGTAATATTTGAAAGGGGAAAAATGCAAAACATTTACAAAGATTCTAGATTTAAGTAAGGCTGACTTCAATGGGTTGAGACAAAGACTGCTCACACAGGGAAAACCTGTTAATGGCTAAAAAGACAGAAGATCAGTAAGAGGTGTTGAAAAAAAATAACTGAGTGTGATACTTACCTGGCAGGGGAGAGACCTTTATCGCGTTTCTGCCAGGGAAAGAGCAATGGCTATAACCAGTCAAACCCCTTACCATGGGGTACCTAACACCATCCGAGTCATGGTGAAGGGCAGCGAGCAAGGAACAGGAATGGATAGGACCTTCTTCACCAAGAGGATCCTATTCAAGCTGTGTGGTTTCGAGGCTGCGGAGATCTACTGCCTATAGGATTTCCCCAGCGCTGGTTTCTTTGATGTGACCTTCAAGCACGTGGCAGCTTGTGTCAAACTCCTGAAGGTGTTTGAGGAAAAGAAAGACCTGCCAGAAATGAAGATCCTGACGGTGGAGCCGCTCTTTGTTCTACTGTTGCATCGTGAACGGGTTGCGACGGTACATCTGTACAACCCCTACGTCCCTGTCGCTGACGTGCTCACCTTCCTTACCAGGTACTTCGATAAGGTTGGGAGCTGCACTGAAATTAAAGATAATTTGGGGATCTGGACATGTAAACGCCAGGTTAAGGTAACGCTCAAGACCGACGGTAAGGGAGCCGTTTTCCACCCCCCTTCCAGATTCGCTATCGGGGGAAGCCGTGGGTACCTTGTCTACGCTGGGCAACCCAAACTTTGTCGCTCATGCGGCAAGACTGGTCATATGGCAGCCAACTGCAGTGCTGTCCTCTGCAAGAACTGCAAAAAGGAAGGGCACCAGACAAAAGATTGTAAACAGGCTAAGTGCTGCAACCTGTGTGGTGAGGCAAGTCACCTCTACAAGACCTGCCCTAAACGTTGCCGTACTTATGCACAGGCAGCTAAAACCAACGAGGGGGAAGCAGAAGAAATGCCTCGTGTCACTCCAACCACCAAGACCCCCAGGGAGAACAACGGGACAAAGGAGGACACAGAGAGAGTCAAGGTGGAGGAAAAGATTGGGGCAACAGACAGCCAATCAACAGCACTGCCCCCTGAACCTCCCATTCCTCAGGAGAGCAAATCAACGGAGGAGGAGGAGGCAGCAGTGGGAATGCAGCAGGGGGAGTGGCAGCTGGTGAAGAGAGCAAAAAGGAAGAAGGGGCAAAAAAGAAACCAAGCCTCGTCCCAGGCAAGAGTCAAGAGGCGTCTCCTATCCGACACAGATAACAAGAGCAGCTGCTCTTCGGACGAAGAAGTGCCAGGGCGGCGCCAACAGAAGAAGCGGCAAAACGCTAGGGAGTTGGAGGACGAGACACCCAAGCTCCAGAACATTGGAGAAAATGAGGAGACCAGCGCACCCCAACTTTGCCCACAACCTGAAGAGGCCAGTGCACCACAACCCCAGGAATCTGGGAACAGTGAGGCGCTCAGCGCACCCCAGCTCTGGGAAGCCGGGAGCAGCAATGCCCCAGAGGGGGAGAGGATTGGAGAAGCTTCTCCAACAGAGGACATTTCAAACCCCGCTCTCTGCACAGACCCCCAGATGCCACCCAAGCAGAACATCTCCAATGGGGAGGTTCAGGACGCTTTCCTCAGCCCATCCCAAGAGAAGCAATTGGAGCACACCACGGGCATGAAGGAACTCTCAGAGACAACAGGGTTGGTAAGCGACTAACTGCTTTAAAATGGGTGTAAAGATTGTATCCATAAATGTGCATAGCATTGAATCTACTATGCGATGTGTTGCGACCTTGGACTACCTTGCCAAGGTCAAAGCTGACCTGTTGTTTCTGCAGGAGTGTGCGATACCGCACCTCAGCTCCTACAGGCAATGGTCACGATGGTGGTCCCATGGGCCATCGATCTGGTCGGGAAGAAACGACTCTCGTTCCTCCGGCCTGGGTATTCTGCTGCGGGGAGGCAGCTTCACCGTCTCCCAGGTTAAGGAGGTGGTGGGCGGGCGCCTCCTCATAGCAGACGTAATGTACAAGAATGCTCCAGTCCGTTTAATTAACGTCTATGCCCCGTCACAAGGGGCTGAGCGGCTGGAGGTTTTTCAGCAGCTCCCACTGCTGCTGGCGACCTCCAGACCGGTCATTCTGGGCAGTGACTTCAACTGCATCATCGATGCGGCTGGACGATCTGGCAGTGCCGACAGCAGATTGGACGCTATGTCCAGATCCCTGATGGAAACAGTAAAGGATGCCAAGCTGCATGACGTCTTCAGCAACCCTGCAGATGGAGCACAGCGTAGATACACCTGGTCGCGGCCAGACGGGTCCGTCTGTTCCAGGATAGACTTCCTGTTTGTGTCCCATGCATTCACAGTCAGATCCACCGACGTCAAGCCGGTGTTCTTCTCTGACCACTGCCTCCTACTGGCTGACTGTCACTTAGAGAAGGACCAGAGGGTTGGCAGGGGGGCATGGAAGCTAAACGTGCAACTGCTGACCCCAGAGAACATTGAGGAGCTCAAGAGGGATTACAAAGGTTGGAGAACCATGAAACCCCTCTTTGAGTCACTGACACACTGGTGGGAAACGATCAAGGGAAACATCAAGAGGTTTTTCATCCTCAAAGGCACCAGAAAGCTAGAAAGGAACAGAGGGAAATGTCCCGACTCCAGGAAAACATGCAGAACCTGCTCTGGCTGCAGTCGATGGGGGTCGATATCAAGGAGGAACTCCAAGAGGTGAAGAGCCAGCAAGCCTCGCTCTTTGCCTCGGAGGCCTCCAAGATCATCTTCCGTTCCAGAGTCCGCTCCGTGGAGCAGGATGAGACGTGCTCACGTTTCTTCTTCCAAAAGGTACACAGAGAGAGCTCTGTGATCAGCAGCCTGAAGGAAGAAGACGGCTCAGTAAAGTCATCGCAGTCTGACATTTTGAGGATTAGCAAATCCTTCTATGCTGGATTATATGACGTGAAGCCCACAGACAGCACGGCCTCCCAGTCCTTCCTGTCCTCTATCACGGAGGTCTTAGATGACAGTACACGGGAGAGTCTGGACAAAGCGCTAACTTCTGACGAACTGACTGAGGCCCTTGAGTCCTTCGAGAAGAGTAAAACTCCCGGAAGCGACGGCTTGCCGGCGGAGTTGTATTTGGCTCTGTGGGACTGGATCGGCCCAGACCTGCTAGAAGTGTACGAGAGTATGCTCCTGGCCGGCAGTATGTCAGAATCCATGAGGAAAGGCATTATCACCCTCATCTACAAGCACAAGGGGGAAAGGGAGGAAATTAGAAATTGGCGACCCATTTCACTGTTGAATGTGGACTATAAAATTCTGTCCAAGGTCATCGCCGATCGGCTCAAATCCGCTCTGGAATTGGTGATCCACCCTGACCAGACCTGCACTGTGCCGGGCAGGAAGATCTCTGACAGCCTCTTGCTGCTCAGGGATACGATTGCCTATGTGCAGGACAGGGGTGTGGATACATGCCTCATCAGCCTGGATCAGGAGAAGGCCTTTGACAGAATATCGCACACCTATATGGTGGATGTGCTCTCCAAAATGGGGTTTGGGGAGGGAATTCGCAATTGGATCCAACTGCTCTACACTAACATCAGTAGTGCAGTCTCAATCAATGGGTGGGAATCAGATAGCTTTCCTATTAAATCTGGAGTCAGGCAGGGCTGCCCTCTCTCGCCTGTTCTTTTCGTGTGTTGCATAGAACCCTTTGCTGAGTCCATCAGGAAGGATCCAGGCATAAGAGGAGTGATGATCCCAGGTAGTGGAGGCACTCAGATCAAAGTCTCCCTGTACATGGACGATGTCGCCGTCTTCTGCTCGGATCCACTGTCAGTGCACAGATTTATCCACATCTGCGACCGTTTCGAACTGGCCTCGGGAGCCAAGGTAAATCGTGGGAAGAGCGAGGCCATGTTCTTTGGGAAATGGGCTGACCGATCCTTTATCCCCTTCACTGTCAGGGCTGATGGCCTGAAGGTGCTGGGGATATGGTTCGGAGGGACCAGGGCACACGTTAGAAACTGGAAGGAGCAAGTGTCTATGGTGAAAAGGAAACTGGGCTTGTGGGAGCAACGCTCCCTCTCCATTGCGGGTAAGAACCTGGTCATCAGGTGTGAGGCACTCTCACTGTTGCTGTACGTGGCGCAGGTCTGGCCCATTCCACACTCCTGTGTGGTGGCGATCACCCGTGCCATCTTCCGCTTTATCTGGAGGTCGAAAATGGATCGTGTCCGCAGGGACACATGTACAAGCCTCTAGATAAAGGGGGAAAAAACGTGCCCAACATCGCCTTCATACTGATGGCCACCTTTGTGTGCGGCTGCATCAAGCGGTGCGTAGACCCTCAGTATGCAAACACCAAGTGTCACTGCATGCTGAGGTTCTACCCGTCCCCGGTGTTGCGAAGGATGGGTCTGGCCACGCTGCCACGGAACGCTCCAAGTAGTTGGACCGTGCCGTACCACCTGTCCCTCGTGGGAAAATTTATGCAGAGAAACACCTTCGACCACAAGTCCGTCAGGCAGTGGTCGGCACGTAACATCTTAAAGGCCCTGAGGGAAAAGGAGAGGGTGGATCCTGTGGGATGGTTCCCTGAGCAGACTGTCAAAGTCATTTGGCAGAATGCCTCATCACCAGAACTTTCCAACAAACACCAAGATGTAGCTTGGCTGGTGGTGAGAAAGGCCCTCCCTGTAAGATCCTTCCTACACGCCAGGAGTCTCACCCCCTCTGCACGTTGCTCTCGAGGTGGCTGTGGTGGGGAAGAGACCGTTGTTCACCTCCTTGTAGATTGTGTCTTTTGCGAAGAAGGTCTGGAGAGAGATGCAGTGGTTGCTGTCGAGATTCATCCCGAGCAGTTCTGTGACAGAGGACTCTGTGCTCTACGGGCTGTTCCCAGGGACACACACCGAGACAAACATCAACTGCAGCTGGAGGATCATCAGCTCGGTGAAAGACGTTCTTTGGTCTGCCCGAAACTCGTTGGTTTTCCAGCGCAAAGAGTTGTCCCCGACCGAGTGTTGCAGACTGGCACATTCCAAGGTCCAGGACTACATGCTGAGGGACACAGTTAATCTTGGGGCAGCCGCCGCAAAGGCGCAATGGGGAAGGGTCGCTGCCTAAGACCTTTCTGCCACAGTGCACTGGGGGCTGGGAACTGTAAAGAGCCCCTCAGGCTGTACAGATTAAAATGTATGTCTGCCAATGATTGAAATATTCGTTGTTTTTTCTGATACACCTTGTGTTTCATGTTGGAAAAGTTGAACCTGTTTGTATTTTTGTAATGGTGATTTGAAATGTTTCGAAATGTTTTTGAAGATTTATGAATAAAGTATATTTTTGCAAAAAAAAACTGAGTGTGATACAGAACCAGTTAATATGCTAAAGGAACAGGAGAGATCTACTTGCTAGAAAAGACAGCCTTGGGCAATTAGAAAGATAAGAGACAACATAAAACAAAAGGCAAAAGCATACAAAAATGCAAAAAGTAGCCCAGATCCTGATAATTGGGAAAAAAACCTAAGAGTGACAAAGCAGGCAGTAAGAGCTACAACAAGGGCCAATGACAAGAAACTTGCAAAGGTTGTCAAAATCAACATAAAACCATTTTAATATTATCATAAGAAAAAGAGGGTGCTCAGAAGCAATGAAAACTGATAATGATGATCGTGTCATTGAAAGTAAGGAGATGGTGGATATGGAATAATTATTTTGCATCAGTATTTACAGCAGAAGAAGGGGTCAGCATGCTGGATATCCCAAGGAAACTATTATTGAATCAAGGTTAGGGACTTACCAAAGTTAACATAAGCAACATGCCAGTAATGAAGAAAATAATGGCATAAAGAACATCAAATCCCAAGGACCAGGTGATTTCTGGATATAGACATGGACTGGTTCTGTATCTGAGGAGAATGGCACTGAACACTGTGCAATCATCTGCAAACATCCCCACTTCTGACCTTATGATGGAGGGAAGTTCATTGTTGATGCAGCTGAAGTTGGTTGGGCCTAGGACACTATCCTGAGGAACTCCTGAAGCCATGTCCCAGGACTGAGATGATTGGCCTCCAACAACCACAATCATCTTCCTTTGTCTGGTTTACTGTGAACAGTCTTTGGCCTGAAATGTTCCTGCGTTAGACAGACTCGGTGGGAGTGGGTGGTCGGGAAACCTACCTCCGCCTGGGTTCTCATCGCCATTTTACACGGGTGGGCCAGTTAAGAGCTGCTCAGTGTTATGTGTGACTCCTGCAGCAGCATGAATGGGAGGGTGGGGGCAGGAACTCAATGTCCGCCGGGTCCAATGGCAGCCTATTCAAAAATGGCGCAGGCAGCCATGCGAAGCAGAACAGGGCAAGCAGGAGGGCAGGTGAGCAGGGCAGTCGGCCCCATGGTTTTCTGAGGAGTGTCTCACTGCCCTCCTGGAAGAGGCGGCAGCACAGAGAGAGATCCTTTCCCCAGGGACGGGAGGAGGAGGCCCCCCCACCTCAACCAAAATGCCTGGGAGGAGGTGGCATCCAGGGCGAGCTCCCATGATGTGGTGAGGCGCACATGGGTGCAGTGCCACAAGCGCTTCAATAATCTCCTGCAATTGGGAAGGGTGAATACCATGTTGGCATGGGTCACTTAGCACAGCATTTAGGAGCTGCCCACCTACCCCACCTTGGACCTCAGAATTCTTAGAGTGTGAGTAGAAAATGTCAATGAGGCAGCATCTGGGCAAGGGGATGAGGCCTGGCTGCTTGGAATGAGTGTCTTGCAGCTCCAGGGTCACGAATCAGCTCAGTCCTGCGAGGTGTTCCTCAGGTCGGGTTGGCCAGGCTGCAATGGCGCTGCAGGTAGAGAGTGGACTAATCAATTCTCCTCTGTCCTTTCAGGATAAGACATTTCACAACAATGCAGAGAGGTTGCGCACTGGCAGAGGAATGCCCCCCCTTCCTAATCCTGTCCAGATACGAGCAGGAAGCCCTGAAACTGGAGAGGCACCTGTGCCCAGGTCAACCGGCCACAGTGAGGTTGGGGTGCCACAGGGAGGCAAGAGTGCACTGAGGTCAAAATGTCTGTAATTGCAACCATTCCAGTGTGGTCTATATATTGACATGAGCCTCGAACATGGAATCCCCATTGATAATGGAAAGACAAGGGCACCTTGATCCTAGTGCCAGGCATGCACAGTAACAGCGTAATTACTTCCAATAATGACATGTTCTTATTCTGCCTTTCAGGCTCACCAGAAGACTGTCGGGGTCAGGAGCCTGAAGGGCCACCGCTCACCCCAGCGGACACAGAGGATCTAGACGCACCTGCTTCACACTGTCTCCATCAGGCAGGCACCAGCGCAGATACCAGCACCTTGGTGAGCATTGCATTGGTGGCTAGTACCTCGGTGCACAACAGTGAGGCCGCTTCACACTCGCTTGAGGTGCAGGCACAGGCAGAGAGTGCCCAAAGCGCTGGCAGTCGAAGGACTGCTGGGGACCAGTAACATGCTCAGTCGATGGCTGATGATGTGCTCTGGAGTCGTTCCTGAGGCAGTAGCTGCTGGAAGTCCAGCAGGGTGTGCAGGAGGATCTGTCAGAGATACATGAGGGATTGCGTGCCCAGGTCTCCATTGTGGAGACACTCATGGCCAAGTGCAATGCCTCCTCCATGGAGAGAGTGGCGACTGTCATGGAGAGGTTCCTCCAGGAGCTGAATCAGGGATTCCTGGGAATGTGCTCGGATCTGCAAGCCCTCACACAGGCAATGACCTTAGCTGGTGGGAGATGGATTGGGCTCCCAGTATCCCACCTAGGTGCCATCAATGGTGAGCAGGGAGGTCCAAAGCAACCACACGTTGGCACACGATCTACCTGTTGTCTCTGCGGGCTCCTCTCAGGGTGCTCTGGATGCGGGCAGCAGCTCCTCTGCCTGTCTGCCAATGACCTCAGCATCTGATGAGACTGCGGTGACTGGAGAGATGCCAGCCAAGTCATTGGCCGCTCCCTCCCAGTCGGGGCCAGCACAGGCTCCACGGACCAGAGGACGACCACCAAGGTCATCAAGCCGACAGGACAGCAGAGGGAGCAGGCTGTCTCCAATGCTGCTGCCAGCGAGGGGGAAGCACCTAGACATAGCACCCATAAATGCAAATGTAAAGTGCCTTAGGCACAACACAGGTTTATCATTGGTGTTATTTTTCTGCCCCACTTTTAAGTTATTTACAGGTAGGTGTGATGGAGATCAGCTTTCCATTTAATTTGTTTTATGCATGCCAGGCACCACAGCATTAAATGTGTTTCTGGACTCATCATCTGTGGCCTGTGCAGCTGCATCAACATCTTCTTTCTCCACTGCGTCCCCCCTTTCCAGTGCCAGATTGTGGAAAGCACAGCATGCAACTACTATTAGTGGCACAATCTGAGGGGTACTGGAGTGTGACCCCTGAACAGTCCAGGCATCGGAAGCGCATCTTGAGAAGAGCGATGGTTCTCTCCACCACAGCCCTTGTGGAGGCGTGGCTCCTATTGTACCGCTGCTCAGGTTCTGTTCTTGGATGGCGGAGAGACGTCATGAGCCATGTTATGAGAGGATAGCCCTTGTCACCCAGCAGCTATCCATCCAGCTGAGCTGGAGCACTGAAAAGCCTCAGCACCTAGGAATGTCTAAGGATGTAGGCATCATGAAAGCTGCCTGAGTACCTTACACAGACTTGCAGAATCTGCGTTCCATGTTCACACACCATCTGCACGTTCATGGAGTGGAATCCCTTCCTGTTGACGAAGGCACCCGGCTGACCCACTGGCGCCTGGATGGCCACATGTGTGCAGTCAATTGCATCCTGGATGTGGGGGAAGCCAGCAATCGTTGCGAAGCCTCTGACTCTTAAGATAAGAGCCCATGATGTTAGAGGCAAGGTACTAGCATGGATAGAAGATTGGCTGTCTGGCAGGAGGCAGAGAGTGGGGTTAAGAGGGTCCTTCTCAGGATGGCAGCCGGTGACTAGTGGACTTCCGTAGGGGTCAGTGTTGGGACCACAACTTTTCACTTTATACATTAATGATCTAGATGAAGGAACTGAGGGCATCCTGGCTAAGTTTGCAGATGATACAAAGATAGGTGGAGGGACAGGTAGTATTGAGGAGGCGAGGAGGCTGCAGAAGGATTTGGACAGGTTAGGAGAATGGGCAAAGAAGTGGCAGATGGAATACAACGTGGGGAAGTGTGAGGTCATGCACTTTGGTAGGAAGAATAGAGGCATAGACTATTTTCTAAATGGGGAGAGAATTCAGAAGTCTGGAGTGCAAAGGGACTTGGAAGTCCTAGTCCAGGATTCTCTTAAAGTTAACTTGCAGGTTGAGTAGGTAGTTAGGAAGGCAAATGCAATGTTGGCATTTATTTCGAGAGGACTAGAATATAAAAGCAGGGATGTGCTGCTGAGGCTTTATAAAGCTCCGGTCAGACCACATTTAGAATATTGTGAGCAATTTTGGGCCCCGTATCTCAGGAAGGATGTTCTGGCCCTGGAGAGGGTCCAGAGGATGTTCACGAGAATGATCCCAGGAATGAAAGGCTTAACATATGAGGAATGTTTGAGGACTCTGGGTCTATACTCAATGGAGTTTAGAAGGATGAGGGGGGATCTGATTGAAACTTACAGAATATTGAAAGGCCTGGATAGAGTGGACGTGGGGAAGATGTTTCCATTAGTAGGAGAGACTAGGACCCGAGGGCACAGCCTCAGAGTAAAGGGAAGACCTTTTAGAACAGAGATGAGGAGAAACTTCTTTAGCCAGAGAGTGGTGAATCTATGGAATTCATTGCCACATAAGGCTGTGGAGGCCAGATCATTGAGTGCATTTAAGACTGAGATAGATAGGTTCTTGATTGGTAAGGGAATCAAAGGTTATGGGGAGAAGGAGAGAGAATGGGGTTGAGAAACTTATCAGCCATGATTAAATGGCGGAGCAGACTCGATGGACCGAATTGCCTAATTTCTGCTCCTATGTCTTATGGTCTTATGGACTCGCTCAGCCTGGCTGGCCTTGTCTGTGCGGCAGTGAATGAAAGTCAATACACCTGCTTGACACAACTGTGGACAGCTGATTGGGAGACTCCTTACAGATCACCCACCGTACCCTTAAAGAGCTGGAGGCTTAGAGGTTAAGGGCCACCGTGACCATCAGAGCCACTGGTATGGGGTGTCCACCCACATGGTAGGAGCTGATCTCAGGCCGATCATCTGACAGACCAAGGTCACTGTCTCCCTGGAGAGACAGAGCCTCCTTGGGCATTGCACCTCAGACATATCGAGGTAGCTGCATCACCGCCTATAAACCCTGGCAGCAGGATAGTGGCGTCTTCTGCAGCCCCTTCCACCTTGGACTTCCTGTTGGCTCTATGCCCCTTGTGCCTGCGCCTCTCCTCCTTTCCATCGATGCCCATAAGAACATAAGACCATTAGAAATAGGAGGAATAGGCCATTCGGCCCCTCAAGCCTGCCCTGCCATTCAATAAGATCATGGCTGATCTGCCCCAGGCCTCAACGCCTGTTTCATGCCTGCTCCTCTAGCCCTCAACTCCTCAATATTTCAAAAATCTATCCACCTCCTCTTTAAATACCTTGTGATCTAGCCTCCACAACTCTCTGGGGTAGAGAATTCACTATCCTCAAAGAAGAAATTCCTTTGCATCTCCGTTTTAAATGAGTGTTCCGTTATTCTGTAACTATGTCCCCTTGTTCGAGACTCCCCAACTAGTGGAAACATCTCTCAACATCTACCCTATCAAGCCCCCTCAGAATCTTGTACGTTTCAATAAGATCACCCCTCATTCCTCTAAACTCTAATGAATAAAGGCCTAACCTGTTTAGCTATTCTTTAGAAGTCAACCCCTTCATCCCAGAAATCAGCCTAGTGAATCTCTTTTGAACTGCTTCCAATGCCAGTATATCCTTTCTTGAATATGGGGACCAAAACTGTACATAGTATTCCAGGTGCGGCCTCACCAACACCCTGTACTGTTGTAGTAAGACTTCCCTATTTTTAAATTCCAAACCCCTAGCAATAAAGGCCAAAATTCCATTTGCCTTCTTAATTACTTGCTGTACCTCCATGCTAACTTTTTGTGTTTCATGCACAAGAATACACAGATCCCTCTGTACTGCACTTTTATGGAGTCGCTCTCCATTAAAATAATAGTCTGCCTTTTGATGCTTCCTACCAAAGTGCATGACCTCACATAAGATAAAAGCAAAATAATGCAGATGCTGGAAATCTGAAACAAAAACAAAAATTGCTGGAAAAACTCAGCAGGTCTGACAGCATCTGTGGAGAGGAAGACAAAGTTAACGTTGAGTCCGTATGACTCTTCATCAGAATGGCATCAGAGTCAGTTCTGATGAAGGGTCATATGGACTCGAAACGTTAACTCTGTCTTCCACCCCACAGATGCTGTCAGACCTGCTGAATTTTTTCAGCAATTTTTGTTTTTGTTGCATGACCTCACACTTTCCTACATTAAACTCCATCTGCCGAGTTTTTGCCCACTCACTCAACCTGTCTATATCCCCTTGCAGATTCCTTCCATCCTCATCACAACATACCCTCCCACCTACTTTTGTATCGTCAGCAAATTTGGATACATTACACTCTGCCCCTCCTCCAAGTCATTAATACAGATAGTAAATAATTGAGGTTCTAGGACTGATCCTTGTAGCATTCCACTAATTATGTCTTTCCAACCTAAAAAAGACCCATTAATCCCGACTCTCTGTCTTCTGTGTGTTAACCAATCCTCAATCCATGCTAATACATCACCCGCAATACTGTGAGCTCCTATCTTGTGCAATAGCCTTTTATGTGGGCACCTTATTGAATGACTCATGGAAATCCAAATACACTACATCTGTTGGTTCCCCTTTATCAATTTTGCTTGTTATATCCTCAAAGAACTCTAACAAATTTGTTAAACATGATTTCCCTTTCATAAAACCATGCTGACTCTGATTGCGTTAAGCTTTTCTAAATGTCCTATTT
This sequence comes from Carcharodon carcharias, assembly GCF_017639515.1. Taxonomy (NCBI): domain Eukaryota; kingdom Metazoa; phylum Chordata; class Chondrichthyes; order Lamniformes; family Lamnidae; genus Carcharodon; species Carcharodon carcharias. The sequence goes on from NC_054479.1 coordinate 57,292,707, forward strand.
CTTACTTAATAATGGACTCTAGCATTTTACCACATCTCAGGGAGAAATAATGAATATTCCTTGATGACCCTACCCATTAAAAATCTGTTGATTCTGAGCTCTCGTGGATTAAGGAGGGAGGTAATCAGTAAGAGTGTCCTTGTATATAAATTGGAAGTTGGGCAAAATTATACTCAATAACTTCAGCCACTTCAGGTGTGGAAAGCAAACAGTGTGTGACACCTAGGAGCAGATTGGGAGGGGGGTTCAGCTGATCAGATTTGGCTGTTCAGAAGGTCTCCCGGGTAAAATTTGGATTCACTCAGGGCAGCCTTTGGTTCACCAATGAGGATGTAGTTTCTCTTTCCCATTTGCCAGAGTTGCTCAGCTGAAACAGTGACAGCAGGCAACAGAAAATGAATCGCATTTGTCATGTGGAAGAGATCATGGGGTTTGAACAGAAAATGAAAAGGAAATAGACCAAAAAGGGAGTGCACCACAGATGTAAATTTACAGCATCAGAACAGATTGTACAGGTCGAGTTCAAAACCTTTTCATTGATCTGTACACTGCCAAATTTAACTTACAGGCAGGAAGGGCAGCATCCAGTTCTCAAGCCATTGTCCTTTATACATCTATCCAGAGGTTGATGTTAAGTAATGATAAATGCATTGAGATTCCGAAAAGATGAACATTTCTCCACTTAAATTAGTTTCACAGCATGGACTGGAATTCTAATGTGGGCCCCTGCCCCATACAGTGGCTGCTTCCTGTATTTTGGCATCCCTTTGTTTCTGTGCTGAGGATACTTACTAAGTTACAATTTTGTACAGGCAGCAGCAGCTCTACTCTACTTCCTCCCTAGCGACTGATCTTCATATTAAAACTGGACGTTGACTGTCAAAAGGGAGTTCAACCCAAAGATCGCAGCACAGCCAATCTCAATTCTGCTCTCCTTCCAGAAATGGACACTATCATTGGATAGTGATCAGAAGTGGGAAGCCAGGCTAATTTCCTCAGCTCCCTAACCTAGGGGCACTGAGGTCAATTGGAGCATGCCTAGTCGCTGCCACAGCCGAGCTCAGCTAACTCATCACACAATAGGAGTGCAGTAAATCCCATAAAATGGTCTTCTTAAAGGTTGTTGAAGCTGTAGTTTAAAAAGGTGGAATTGATGCCCCTTCCAGTTACAAGGTGATTAAAAGATTTCTTAATAACCCAAGGAGTGCATTGTGGCTCTTGGAATTCCAAGCCTGATTCAGATTGCACCAAGAAACTTACGTTCCTCGAAATTATTGTGTCCATGCACTTAGGAAATAAGGCATTGGAGTTAGAAGCAGGGGCAGGCCTTTTGGCCCTTTGAACTTGTTCTTTCATTTGATAAGGTGATGGCTGATCTAGTTGTGGTCTCAAATCCACTTTCCCATCTACCCTTGACTCACTTGCCTATAAAAAAATCCATCTAACTCAGCCTTGAATATATTCAATGACCCAGCTTCCACTGCTTCCTGGGGAAGAGAATTCCACAGACTACCTTATCTTCAAAACTCATATAATCTTTTAGTAATTGTAAGGTTTTTAGGTATTAGTAAACTTTACTAGCAGTAATAAAGCTTATTGGGAGTAGTAGGGTTTATTAATTACAAACTCATTGAGCAAAATAATAAGAAATTAATTAACATAATAAAGATGGCAGTACAGGTGATGTGTTGCGACAGTAGAATGTGGATGCTTCTGGACACCAGCGTGATCCAGGACAAACATATCTGCAGCTTGAGGATTTTTGGCTCAGAGTCATTGAAATGGAGGCCGAGCTGCAGACACTGCAATGCATCAGGGAGGGGAATGTTACCTGGACACTTTGTACCAGCAGGCAGTTACACCTCTTAGGATAGGGTCTCCTGATTTGGTCAGTGGTCAGGGACAGGAGGGTGTGACTGCAGGTGAGGTAGGTATGGGAGCCCAGGAGGTAGAAGTAGAGGAGCCTCAGCCTTTTCAATTGTCCAACAGGTTTGAGGTCTTGCAACATGTATAGATGAAAGTGGGGGCTGCAGGGTAGATGAGAAAACTGACCATGGCACCATGGTACAAGAAGCCATTCAAGCAGGAGGAGTTAATAGAAATGTAGTAATAGTAGGGGACAGTATAGTCAGAGGCATATGTCACAGTTGTCTGCAGCTGAGAGCGAGTGTCCAGATTGCTTGCCCAGTGCCAGGGATGTCTGCTCGGGGCTGGTGAGGAAATTCTAGTGGGACAGAGGGGATCCAGTGGTCGTGCTCCATGTTGGTGCCAATGACATAGAGATAAGACTGGGAAAGAGGTTCTGATTAGGGAGTACGAGCAGTTTGGGGCCAAATTAAAAAGCAGAACCTCAAAGGTAATAATCTCTGCATTGAAAGGTTCAAAGACTGGTGTGGGAGAAATGGGTTTCGATTCATGGAGCACTGGCACCAGTACTGGAGAAAGTGGGAGCTGTAATATTCAGATGGTCTTCACCTGAACTGTGCTAGGACCAATGTTCTAGCTAATTGTTTAACTGGGATGGTAGAGAGGGCTTTAAGTTAAATAGTGGGGGAGGGGGCGGGATCATGTGTGAGGAGATATGGTAAATCAAAGATAAACGACGAGGTAATAGACCAGAGTAGTGATTTGTGTAATGGTAACTAGGGTGTGGCAAAGATAAAATTAAAGGCTCTGTACCTGAATGCACACAGCATTCACAACAAAATGAATGAATTGTTAGCACAGGTAGAAATAAATAAGAATGACCTGATAGCCATTACAGAGACATGGCTGCAGGGTGACCAAGACGGGGAATATTGAAGGATATTTGACATTTTGAATAGACAGGAAGTTAGGAAAAGGTGGTGGGGTAGCACTATTAATTAAAGATGACATTAGCATAGCAGTGAGAGGTGACCTTGGCTCAAAAAGCCAAGATGGAGAATCAGTTTAGGTAGAGATAAGAAATAGGAAAGATAAGAGGTCAATTGTGGGAGTAGTTTATCGACCCCTAACAGAAGTTAAGCTGTAGGACAAAGTATACAGAGAGGAATACATGGGGCATGTGAGAAAGGTACAACAATAATCATGAGTGACTTTCATCTACATGTATATTGGGCAAATCAGGTTGGGGTAGCCTGGAAAATGAGTTCATAGAATGTATTCCGAACAATTTCTTAGAGCAGTACCTTCTAGGGTCAACCAAGGAGCTGGCTATTTTGGAATAAAAACAGAAAATGCTGGAAAAATTCAGCAGATTTGGTAGCATCTGTGGAGATGGAAATAGAGTTAACATTTCAAGTCAGTATGTCTCTTCTTCAGAGCTAAAGGGAAGTAGAAATATGATGGATTTTATACTGTTTAAGAGAGGATGGAACAGGTGGAATGAGATAGAGGGTCAGGGATAGGTGACAGCTAAGGAGAGATTGACAAAGGTGTCCATGGACACAAAAGAAAGGGATTGTTAATGGGAGTGGTGAAGACTAAAGAAGGTGCTAATAGTGGCAGTAAAGATAAGGTTGCAGAAGGTGATAATAGCAGAACAAGGGTCAGCACTGGTGAAAGCAAAACATAAAAACAAGTGACAGGTGGCCCTGTGGGGGCATGGGGTTTTGGGGAAAATGATAAAAATGAACAAATAATTAAATATTAAAATAAATAAATAAAAATTGGATTAAAAAACAAGTCAAGAGGGAAGAGAGACTTCATGGTCTGAAGTTGTTGAACTCAATGTTAAATCCGGAAGGCTGTAAAGTGCCTAATCAGAAGATGAGGTGCTGTTCCTCCAGTTTGTGTTGGGCTTCACTGGAACATTGCAGCAGGCCAAGGACGGACATGTGGGCAGGAGAGCAAGGTGGTGTGTTGAATAGGCAAGTGACAGGAAGGTCTGGGTCATGCTTGTGGACTGAGTGAAGGTGTTCTGCAAAGTAGTCACCCAGACTGCATTCGGTCTCCCCAAAGTAGAGGAGATTGCATTAGAAGCAGCAAATGCAGTAGACCAAATTAAAGGAGGTGCAAGTGGAGCACTGCTTCACCTGAAAGGAGTTTTTGGGGCCTTGGACGGTGAGGAGGGAGGAGGTAAAGGTGCAGGTGTTGCACCTTCTGCGATTGCATGGGAAGGTGCCGTGGGAAAGGGGTGAGGAGTTGGAGGAGTGGACCAGGGTGTCAAGGAGGGAATGGTCCCTATGGAATGCTGCTGGGGGAGCATGGGGGGGAAGATGTATTTGGTTGTGGCATCATGCTGGAGTTGGTGGGAATGGCGGAGGATGATCCTTTGTATGCAGAGGCTGGTGGGTTGAAAAGTGAGGACAAGGGGGACCCTATCATGGTTCTGGGAGGGAGGGGAAGAGGTGAGGGCAGAGGTATAGGAAATGTGTCGGACACAGTTGTGGGGCCTTTCAACCACAGTGGGGGGGTTCCTCGGTTAAGGAGAAAGGAAGACATGTCACAAGTGTCGTTTTTGAAGGTGGCATCAACAGATGCGACGGAGGCGGAGGAACTGAGAGAATGGGATGGAGTCCTTACAGGAAGCAGGGTGTCAGGGGAAGTAGTTGAGGTAGCTGTGGGAGTCAGTGGGCTTGTAATGAACATTGGTGGACAGTCTATCACCAGAAATGGAGATAGATAGGTCAAGAAAGTGAAGGGAAGTGTCAGAGATGGACCATGTGAAGGTGATAAAGTGGTGGAAATTGGGAGAAAAATCGATGAGTTTTTCCAGGTCTAGACGAGAGACGAGTGTCGCATGAAGCTGGCACTGATACAGCCACCCATGTATCAAAAGAAGAGTTGTGGGAGGGGGCCTGAGTAGGACTGGAACAAGGAATACTCCATATACCCCATAAGAAGTCAGGCATAACTGGGGCCCATGTGGGTACTCATAGCCACACCTTTTATTTGGAGAAAGTGAGACAAGTGAAAGGAGAAATTGTTCAGTGAGAGAACTAATTCAGTCAGACTGAGGAGTGTAGTGGTGGATGCAGATTGTTCAGGATGGAGTGATTGGACATCAATGGTGAAGAGGTGGTGGTTGGGGCCACGGAATTGGAAATTGTTGATATGACGTAGGGCATCAGAAGAATCACAAATATAGGTGGGAAGAGACTGGACGAGGGGGAGAGAGAATGGAGTCAAAATAGGAAGAAATGAGTTCCTTGGGGCAAGAACAAGCTGACATGATGGGTCTACTGAGACAGTCCTGTTTATGGATTTTGGGAAGGAGGTAGAAGCGGGCTGTGTGGGGTTGGGAGACTGAGGTTGGAAGCTGGGGAAGGAAGAGCTGCAGAGGAGATGAGGTCAGTGACAGTCCTGGAAACAATGGCTTGATGTTCAGTGGTGGGGTCATGGTCCAGGGGGAGGTAGGAGGAATTGTCTGCGAGTTGACGCTCAGCGTCTGCGAGGTAGAGGTCAGTGCACCAGACAACAGCAGCACCACTCTTGTCAGCGGGTTTGATAAAGTCAGGGTTTGACCTGAGGGAACGGAGTGCAGCAAGTTCAGAAGACAGTTTCGAGTGGGCGAGAGGAGCAGAGAAATTAAGTTGGCCGATGTCACGCTGACAGTTCTCAATGAAAAGATCAAGAGCAGGTAAGAGGCCAAGGAGGGGTCCAGGTAGAGGGAGAATACTGGACGTGGGTGAAAGGATCCATTGAACGGTGGGGGTGGGGGTGCGGACTCTTGCCCAAAGTGAGCACAAAGACGAAGGTGACGGAAAAAGAGTTCAGCATCGTGCCAAGCCCGAAATTTATTGAGGTGAGGACATAAGGGGATGAAGCTGAATCATTTGCTGAGTACAGAACGCCCGGCATCAGAGAGGGGAAGGTCAGGGGGTATGGGGGTATGGTGAATATATAGTTGAGGCTAGGATTAGAAGACGGGATGGGGTCAGAGAGACGGGAAGGAGTGGAGGGTCTTCGGCGGGCGTTGGTGTCAATGAGTTGTCGGAAATTGCGTTCCTTAGCACCTGAAAGGAAGAGAAAAAGTTTCTTGTTGAGGCGTCGGATGAGACGAAGAATAAAATGAAACAGGATAAAGACAGCTTAGAGATAGGGTGAGTTGGTGCTGCTGGAGGGAGAGGTCGAGTGTGTTCATATGGCGGCACATGGCACTGAGAGTGGATCTCAGGATGTGGCGAGATTTGCAGTCCGAGGAATGTTGTATGTCCTGAAGATACCTGCAATCCTGGGTGGATTCGAAACATGAGGGATGGAATTTCAGCAGGAATCCACGTGGGGAAAGTCGGAGATGGAGACAGTCCCTTAGGAAGGAAATATGGCTGTGAAAGCGAGTTTTGGTAAACATCTTGTCAAATGCCAGGAAGGAAATGGAAAGCAATTAAGGTGAACAGTGTGAAAGAGACAAGTGGGGGGAGGCGGTGGCATAGCCACTAGACTGGTATTCCAGAGGCCCAAGGTGATGCTCTGGGGACCCCGGTTCAAATCCCACCATGGCAGATGGTGAAATTTGATTTCACTGAAAATCTGGAATTAAAAGATTATGACCATGAAAGAATTGCTGATTGGATTGTTGTAAGAACCTATCTGGTTCACTAATGTCCTTTAGGAAGGAAATTTGCTGTCCTTACCTGGTCTGGCCTACATGTGACTCCAGACCCACAGCAATGTGGTTGACTCTTAAATTCCCTCTGAACAAGGACAATTAGGGATGGACAATAAATGCTGGCCTAGCCAGCGATGCCCACATCCCATGAACGAATAAAAAGAAAGTAAGATTTCACAGTGTATGATATAACAAATTAGCATGGATAAAAGATTGTTTGGCTAACAGTAAGCAGAGAAGGGATAAATGGGTCTTTTTCAGGTTGGAAGACTGTGACAAGTGGAGTGCCACAGGAATCAGTGCTGGGGGCCTCAACTATTTACAATCTATATCAATGATTTGGATGAAGGGACTGAATGTATGGTAGCTAAATTTTCTGGTGACACCAAGATAGGTAGGAAAGTAAGTTGTCAAGAGCAGGTGGAGTCTGCAAATGGGTATAAGCAGGTTAATTAAGTGGACAAAAATTGGGAAGATGGAACTTGTGAATGTGAACTTTGACAGAAGGATAGAAAAGCAGAATACTATTTAAATGGAGAGAGATTGCAGAACACAGTGGTACAGAGGGATCTGGGTGTCCTGGTACATGAACCACAAAAAGTTAGCAAGCAGGTACAGCAAGTGATTAGGAAGGCAAATGGAATGTTGGCAAGGGGAATGGAATATAAAAGTAGGGAAGTTTTACTGCAGCTGTACAGGGCCTTGTTGAGACCACATCTGCAATACTGTGTACAGTTTTGATCCCCTTATTTGGAAAAAGATATAATTGCATTAGAAGCAGTTCAGAGAAGGTTCACGCGACTCATTTCTGGGATGAAGATAGATTGGCCAGGTTGGGCCTATACCCATTGGAGTTTAGAAGAATGAGAAGTGATCTTATTGAAACATATCCTGAGATGATTTGATAGGGTAGATATCGTGAGGATGTTTCCATTTGTGGTAGAGACTAGGACCAGGGGACACAGTTTAAGAATATGGGTCTACTGTTTAAGACCGAGATGAGGAGAAATGTTTTCTCTCAAAGGGTTACCAGTATGTGGAATTCTCTTGCCTAGAAAGCAGTGGAGACTGTATCATTGAATTTATTCAAGACAGAGTTAGACAGGTTTTTGATAGACAAGGGATCAAAGGTTATGGGGAACAGATGGTGAAGTGGAGTTGTGAGACAACCAGATCAGCTATGGTCTTATTGAATGGCAGAACGAGCTGAAAGGGCTGAATGGCCCATTCCTACTCCTAAGTCCTATGCCCCTTTGTAACAACCCTAAGAGAAAAAAATTCTCTTCATCTCTATCTTAAAGGAAAACCACTTATTCTTAAATTGTGTCCTCCTGGATCTACTCTCCCCCACAGAGGAAACATCTGGTGAACCTCCATAGAGGGAATGCAACAAAGGTTCACCAGACTGATTCCTGGGATGGCAGGACACACAAGTGCCAGGCAATGGCCATCTCCAACAAGAGATTGAGAAGACTGGGTCTGTATTCTCCGGAGTTTAGAAGAATGAGAGAGAATCTCATTGAAACACGCAAAATGCTTACAGGGCTTGACAAGGTAGATGGAAGAAGGATGTTTCTCCTGGCTGGTGGATCTAGGACCAGAGAACACAATCTCAGATTAAGACGTAGGCTGTTTAGGACGGAGATGAGGAGGAATTTCTCCAGTTAGGGGGTGGTGAATCTTTGGAATTCTCTACCCCAGGGGTCTGTGGAGGCTCAGTCATTGAGTATATGCAAGACAGAGGTCAAAAATTTCTAGCTGTTGAAGACATCAAGGGAAATAGGGATAGTACGAGACAATGGCTTTGAGGTAGATCAGCCATGATCCAATTGATGGCAAAGCAGGCTCAAGGGGCCGAATGGCCTACTGCTCCTATGTTCCTATCCTCCCAATATCCACTCTACCGTACCACCTGGTAAGGTAGATGAATCCATTAAAATATCTGGGAGGACAGAACTGGCAGTAGGAGACTGTCCAGGAGACTGTGATATCAGAAGGGATAAAGGGTAATTTAAGAATTTATGGCCTATGAAATGAAGCTCTGCTATAATCCCTCCAAATATGCATGAAGAACCAGAGTAGGCAAACCGAAAGGAACCCCAACTCTGCCACCAACTATTCTAAGGTCAGGAATCTGGACTATTCCTTAGCCACTATTTCTCTGGATTGTTCCCACTGATTTCACAAGTGTATATAATGTACATTGAGGGGGAATGAAACAGTCCAGTGTCAGCCTTTGAATAACATAGAAACATACATGCAAAATGATGAAATGGGTCTGGTGAGTTTTTCTGGTCCATCCATTACTTTATTGTTCCCTTGGAATAATATAACATACAGGAGTCTCCAAGTGTAATCAGATAAAATCCACTTACCTCACTCAAGAATCTTACTGAGCTTCAGAACTGGTGTTATTGAGTCACCATATGGGAAAAGATTTGGGGAGTGGGACCAATTGGGCTGGTCTTTGAAAGAGTCAATGCAGACTCAATGGGCCAAATGATCTTCTATGTGGTACTTGTCTATGATTCTATCATTAGAATTCTCTTTGTTCTACTTGCCTTGTGCCTCTGTTACTTTTACTCTCTCCCACCTGTGCATTTATTATTCTTCCTTCACTCTGCATACCTCTTGTTTGTTACGTTGTCCTTAATTGTTACTGTTTCCTTTTTTGTGTGCGTCTCTCTCTTTCTCCAATACATTTTGCGTCTCTGATATTGCCCCACCCCCACCCCACCTTAATGTACAGAGATGGTAACAGAAGCATGCACATTTCTTATACTCTGTTTCTTCTTCTTCTTTTCACTATCCCTGGTTCTTTCTCAGCGATTGTGCGACCATTGTCTTTTCCCTAAATCCTTTAACTGGACAACTTGCAATTCAGGGGCCCTGAGCTACTGACCAGTACATATTTAGCAATTCATCAACTTTGAAAGGATAAATCACAAGACTTCTGTGGTTTAGCAACAGGAACTCTCCCACTCAAATCAGGGTCACAAGAACACAAGAAATAGGAGGAGTGGCCCATTGAGCCTGCTCCACCATTCAGTTATCTTATGGGGAAAGGTTGGACTGAGCCTGTATCCATTGGAGTTTAGAAGAGGGGTGATATTTTTGGAACATATAAAATCCTGAGAGGAATTAACAGGGTGGATGCTGAAAGGATGCTTCCCTATGTGGGAGAGACTAGAACTTAGGGACAGAGATTAAAAATAAGGAGTTTCCTATTTGAAATGGAGATGAGAAGAATTTGTTTTCTCTCAAGAGCCATGAATCTTTGGAACTCTCTTCCTCAGAGCATGGTGGAGGCAGGGTCAGTGATATTTTTACGGCAGAGGTTTCTTGATTAACAAGGGAATCAAAGGTTATCGGGAGTGGAGTTTAGGCTACAATTAGATCAGCCATAATCTTATTAAATGGCAGAGCAGGTTGGAGGTGCCGAATGATCTACTCCTGCTCCTAATTTATATGTTCGCATGTATTAATTGGCCTCTAAGGTGAAACTGTGTTTAAGGTGGCCTGTTGCTTTAAGGGCACCAAATGTAACTGCCAACGATGAATGGAGAGTTTAGTTCTGTTTAGTGAGGGGAGTTTACAGTTTGGGAGGTAATTGTAAATTTCCATCTATAGGTCAAGGATGAAAATGGTTGCCTTTTTTCAATAACAAAAGATTGTGAAAAAAATCAGCTGCAAGAAATTTGCCTACAGTTATACCTGGCAGAGTGTGATGTGACAGACTGGAAATGCATGCATAATGTTTTAAAATACAGATGAAAGATGACGAGGACATTGGTTCCCAGCTTCATGGAACATGGATCAAAAAATGGAACACGATTCCTCCAAAACACAAGCTAACAATCCAAGAAATTCATCTAATAAATGTGGAATTCTGTTTACCTGTCACCATGAACCAGTTGCATTGCTAACAGGGAATCAATCACTGGATTCTCCTCACTTTGATAATGAGGGTTGGTTGTTGGAGGGGAAAGGGTCAGAAAACTGGGATGGAGAGTCTTCACTCTTTAGCATGGGCTCCACATGCAGCTTTATAACACCGCTCCCACCATCACTTACAGTCATCGCTGCTGTTTTGTTTTTTCCCTTGGGTTGAATTGTAGACAGGGTGGTGGGGGCGGGGTGGAGATGAGGAGGAAATAAAATTGGAGATAAAATTAATTTGTCACTGGATTGAATGATCGGGACTGGGTTGCCAATGGCAGCAGGTTATGCACCGTTGTGCAGACAGCTGTGTCTCTCGACCAGAGCTAGTTTGTGGTGCTGCACAGGGAGAGCTGACTTCCACGACAAAATGAGGAGGAACAATAAAACACTTCAGAGTGTTTGAAAAGAGAGATGAAAGCAGATGTGAACACAATGGCACTGCAGGCAGACAGATGGCTCTGAACTGCGACACTCCTCCCCCGTACTCACTGTCACCAGCAAGAACATTCTCACAAACCTTCATTCAACAAACACAAAATGGATCGGGTCAATCCAGAACAAACATGGACTATAAATTTCACTGCTCTGAAGAGCAGAACTAGTCTCTTTTTTTAGAAAATGTGTGTGTTTGAAGCTTGAGAAGATATCAAAAACCAGCCAGAAAATGTGGTTAATAGCTTATGGCAGATACAAATATGAATTTACAAATCTATTATTGCCTTATATGTTATAAATTTTGCACAGGGCAAGCATTTCTTGTTCACAAGTCTCACACCCTGCTGTTACCATTTACAATTGTAAATTGCTATATCAATATTCTCCATTCAATTTTGCTATGTCAGCTGTCACAATGTAGTTGCAGGCTGGGACCATGAAGTGGCCTTGTGGTGCGGAGTGAGTTTCTGAAGCCTCTAGCCCAACTCTATGACTATCTTAAATTCATCAACTGACTTTCAAACAAGCACCGAGACATAGCTTGGCAGTTGGTGAGGACTGTCTCTGTCAGATTCTTCCTGCATGGCTGGAGTCTTGCCCCCACTGCACATTGCCCTCGAGGTGCTGAGGTGGCAAACAGGCTGCAGCAAACTTCCTTCTAGGGTGTGCCTCTACAGTGCAGGTCTGGAAAGAGATGCAGTGGTTTTTATCAAGGTTCATCCCGAGCAGCCCTGTAACACGGGATTCTGTGCTCTAAGGGTTGTTCCCAGGGAGGCACACTGAGATAAACATCAACTGCTGCTGAAGGACCATCAACTCAGTGAAAGACGCTCTTTGGTCTGCCCGAAACTTGCTGGTCTTCCAGTGCAAAGAGCTGGCGACAACTGAGTGTTGCAGACTGGCACATTCCAAGGTCAAGGACTATGTGCTGAGGGTTGTACTAAAGCTTGGGGCAGTTGTTGCAACTACTCAGTGGGGAATGGCCAATGTGTAAGGTTCTCCCGCTATAGTGCACAGAGGGGATAGAAACTGTGTAAAATGCCTTGGGCTGTATGCTTGACATGAAATAAATAATTGTAAACATATCCTGTAATCATAAGTCTAGTGAGGTATCTCAGAGTGCCATATAATGTATTGAAAGAACCTGATCTGTTTTGCACTTTATGTAATATCAACTTTGAACTGTTATGCAATGTACGAATAAAGTACATTTTTGGAAAAGAAATTGATTGTGGCCATTGTCAGAGGAGATTTACTAGTAATATATTAAAATTCTTGAAACTTCCAACATGCCACATCATCTCCTGTTATCAAAACCTAGAATGCTCCTGTAACATCAGTAACGCTAAGAGATAATGGATGGAACTTAGTGCCCTCCTCCATGGTGAGTATGGGGTGGGGGGCATTTAGTTGGGTGGGAGGGTGTTGGGTGGGGGCCTCTGCCCCGATTAACTCTGTGGCTCGTGGACGGCCTTCCCTGCTCCAACAGCAATTGAGGCCCGAAAGTGGGAAATCAATGCACACTTAAGGGCCTCAATTTGCCACCGCTGGCATTCACTCAGAGGTGGCCAGGGGACTTGCCATGCAGGAAACCTGAAAAACAAACCCTGTCAGGATTGCTTGCAGGCTTTGAGGTGGTCCCTCATTCAAAGGCAGCCAGTGCCTGATCGAGGGACCTGGCCATGCAAAGGGGGCCCCGCTACCCAGCCCCTGCCTTGCTGCTGAACCTACTTGCCCCATCACTCACCTGTGGCCTGTGTCACAGACCGTGATGGGAGGAGTACCTAGCCCCACTTCTCCACAAGTCATAACAATACTTTAAATGTCTAATTCACCCTCTAAACTGGCCAGTTACCCTTTGACACTGTTACTCCCAGCATTAAAAGACTCCAACAAGGCTTCTTTCAGTAAACACAAAAAATTTAATTTATTATAAATAACTACTTTTTAAAAAACAAGTTAATAAACATATAAGTTATCATAAAGTCATAGAGGTCTACAGCACAGAAAAAGGCCCTTCAGCCCGTGGAGTCTGCGCCGGTCAAACAAGTACCTAACTATTCTAATCCCATTTTCCAGCACTAGGCTCATAGCCTTGTATGCCATGGCATCGCAAGTGCACAACAAAATACTTCTTAAATGTTATGAGGGTTTCTGCCTCTACCACCCTTTCAGGCAGCAACTTCTAGATTCCCGCCACCCTCTGGGTGAAAAAATTCTTCCTCACATCCTCTCTAAACCTCCTGCCCATTACCTTAAATCTATGCCCCCTGGTAATTGATCCCTTCATCAAGGGGAAAAGTTCCTTCTTGTCTACCCTATCTATGTCCCTCAATTTTATACACTTCAATCAAGTCCCCCCTCAATCTCCTCTGCTCCAAGGAAAATAACCGCAATCTATCCAATCTCTCATTTCTAAAACTCTCCAGCCCAGGCAACATCCTGGGTAAATCTCCTCTGCACTCTCTCTAGTGCAATCGCATCCTTCCTATAATGCAGATTCCAGAACTGCATGCAATACTCCGGCTGTGGCCTAACCAGCGCTTTACACAATTCTAGCATAACCTCCCTGCTCTTATATTCTATGCCTTGGCTAATAAAGGCAAGTATCCCATATGCCTTCTTAACCACCTTATCTACTTGTCCCACTAACTTAAGGGATCAGTGGACATGCACACCAAGGTCCCTCTGATTCTCGGTATTTCCCAGGGTCCTACCTTTCATTGTGTATTCCCGTGCCTTGTTTGTCCTGCCCAAGTGCATCACCTTACACTTATCCAGGTTAAATTCCATTTGCCACTGATCAGCCCATCTGACCAGCTCATCTACATCCTCCTGTAATCTAAGGCTATCCTCCTCACTATTTACCACCCCACCAATTTTCGTGTCATCCACGAACTTACTGATCAACCCTCCTACATTCAAGTCCATATCGTTAATATATATCACAAACAGCAAGGGACCCAACACCAGTCCCTGTGGAACCCCACTGGACATAGGCATCCAGTCACCCCTCGACCATCACCCTCTGCTTCCTGCCACTCGCCCAATTCTGGATCCAATTTGCCAAATTGCCTTGGATCCCATGGGCTCTTACCTTCATTATCAGTCTCCCATGCGGGACCTTATCAAAAGCCTTGCTGATGTCTAAGTAGATTATGTCAAGTGCATTGCCCTCATCTACACACCTGGTCACATCTTCAAAAAATTCAATCAAATTGGTCAGACATAACCTCCCCTCAACAAAACCATGCTGACTGTCCTTGATTAATCCCTGCCTCTCCAAGTGTGGATTAGTTCTGTCCCTCAGAATTGCTTCCAATAGTTTCCCCACCACTGAGGTTAGACTGACTGGCCTGTAGTTCCCTGGTTTATCCCTTCATCCCTTCTTGAATAACGATACCCCAATGGCTGTCCTCCAGTCCTCTAGCACCTCTCCTGTGGCCAGAGGGGTATTGAAAATTATTGCCAGGGTCCCTGCTATCTCCTCCCTTGCCTCACTCAACAGCCTGGGATACCTTTCATCTGGGCCTGGAGACTTATCTACTTTTAAGCCTGTTAGACTTCTTAGAACCTCCTCCCTTTCTCTGCTAATTTATTTAATTATATCATAGTCCTGCCTGATTTCCATACCCACTTCATCCCTCTCACTTGTGAACACTGACACAAAGTATTCATTTAAACCCTACCTCCGTCTTCCAGCTCCACACACAAGTTATCACTATGGTCCTTAATGGGCCCTACTCTTTTCCTAGTTATGCTCTTACTCTTAATGTACTTGTAAAATAACTTTGGATTTTCCTTTATTTTACCTGCCAATGTTCTTTCATGTTCCTTTTTGCTCTCCTTTTTAAGTTCCCCCCTACACATTCTATACTCCTCTTAGGCTTGCGCTGTTTTGAGCCCTCAGCATCTGCCATAAGCCTCCCTTTTTCTCATTATCCAATCCTGTATAGCCCTCGGCATCCAGGGTTCCCTGGATTTGTTGGTCCCACCCTTTATCTTTACTGAATATGTTGGTCCTGTACTCTCCCTATTTCTTCTTGAATGAGTCCCACTGTTCTGATGCAGGTTTACCTAAAAGTAGCTGCTCCCAGTCCACTCTGGCCAAATCATATCTAATCTTATTAAAATCACCCTTCTCTCAATTTAGAATTCTGATTTCTGGCCCATCCTTGTCCTGTTCCATAACAACCTTGAATCTAACGGAGTTATGCAAAATGCTCCCCCACTGATATCTCTACCTGTTGCCCAGCTTCATTCCCTAAAATTAAGTCCAGGGCTGCCCCCTTTCTTGTAGGACCTTTTACGTAATGGCTTAAAAGGCTCTCCTGGATGCATCTTAAGAATTCCGCTCCCTCTAAACCTATCACAATATGACTAACACAGTTAATGTTGAGGAAGTTGAAATCCCCCGCTATTACTACCCTATTAGTTTTACACTTCTCTGAAATTTGCCTACATATCTGCTCTTCTATTTCTCTGACTGTTTGGGGGCTGATAGTACACTCCCAGCAATGTGATTGCTCCTTTTTTGTTTTTCAGTTCTACCCATATGGCTCCATTTGAGGAGCCTTCTAAGATGTCATCCCTCCTTACTGCTGTAATTGATTCCTTTTTCAATATTGCGATACCCCCTCCTCTTTTACCTCCTTCCCTGTCTCACCTGAAGACCGTACATCCTGGAATATTGAGCTGCCAATCCTGGCCCTTCTCTCAACCATGTCTCTTTGACAGCAATGACATCATACTTACATGTGTTAATTTGTGCCCTCAACTCATCTGCCTTATTCGTCAGATTCCTTGCATTAAAATCCCTCTCTGCCTGCACTTCCGTAAGCTGTGGAGTGACCATGTGTAAAAACATGCTATCCACGAAACTCTCAACCTCGTGAATGCACCTCAGTGTCACCAGCTGCTGCTCAAATTCTGAAACTCGGAGCTCAAGTAGCTGCAGCTGGTGGCACTTCCTGCACACGTGTTTGGTCAGAGCACAAGGAGCTTCGAGGACTTCCCACATGTTGTAGGAGGTACATAACATGGGTCTGGGCAGTCCTGCCATGCCTCTAGTTGAAAAAAAAACCCTTATTTTAAGTTAAATACAGTAAAACGGTTAAATTATTTATAGAACCCTGACCTTTCCTTAGCTTAATCTATTTTAAACTGGAGAAAAACACTTACCCACTACTCACCAATCAGCTCTCACCTTTTTGCTGACATCACTTTTTGAAGCTCCCCGCACTCGCGCTGGTTCTGATCTCTCCGCTGCTCTCTCATGTTGTCTTGTGATGTCACCTTTGTTATTTTCCACAAGAACAGACTGCAGGACACTCTTGCCAGACTGCTTCACTGCGATGCTGACTGCAGGATACTTTGCAGTTTAGAAGTGTAAAAATTCCCCCCTTTCTAAAAACACATATTTGAACTCCATACACTTGCACACACACACAAAATAGGACAAAACAAACAGGACCCTGGAGAGGCTGTGAATGGGAAAATTTCTTTTAAAAAGATAAAATTCAAAGAGATCTCGATGCTGTTCATCTAACAGAATTCTGGTCACAGTAGGTCTGGAAGTTCCTTCAGATGGATTTTTTTGGTGAAACTGTCCTTGATTCTTATTTATCACAACTTTGCAGACTTTAAAAAAAACAGGTGAGTTATCTTGATGAGACGTTTCTGAGGAAAGTTTAACACAAAGTTGGGACAAAGAGAGGGAAATAAAATGTTTTTTTTTATTGCAGCCTGCTTCTAAGGCACCCCCACGCTCATCGGTGAGAGTTTTTAAAAAGACTAAGATGTTCCAAGAATATTTCTTAGGCCAGTTTATTAGCAAGGTTCTTTAGGCTGGCAACAGAAGTTCTTTGTTAACTTAGGTTTACAAAGTTTCTCTTTTCTCTCTGGGTGTTCCCTGCTGGACATCTATCTTGACCTGTGGTTTCTTGAAGAATGGCATACTCTCAGCCCCAAATTAATAATGCAAACTTTTAAAAATAGTTCAGGAGGAAGAATGTCCAAAATTCAATGCCCTTCAAATTTTTTCAAAAATGGGTTCCTCATACCTGGAACCCTGAGCAATCCAGGGTCTTGGGTGGGTGTAGTGCCAGCTGCAGCCTCTGCCTCCCTGATGGTGCTGCCAAGCAATGGCAAGGAGGCCAGTATCTCTCGGTGGGCAGGACTTCTGTCCCCAGGGTTCTTAACCCCCAGGTAATGCTTGCCACTGCCCAGTTAAGTGTCTAATTGGCACATGATGCAGCAGGCCGTCCCAAAAAGAGGCGTGGCAGGGCTCTCACCGGCTCACGAGACCCCTTGTCACCTACATTAAATTCTACCCAATATCTATATGAAACTAAACACAAAAGCAAAAGGCTGTGGATGCTGGAAATCTGAAATAAGAACAAAAAATGCTGGAAAACAGATCAGAACAGATGCAATGGAGATGGAAAAACTGGGAGAATGGAATATAGTCCTTATAGGAAGCGTGTGAGCAAGTGTAGTTGAGGTAGCTCTGGGCTTGTAGCGAACATCAGTTGATAGCCTTTCTCGAGAAATTGAAACAGGTGAGTCAAGGAAGGATAGAGCCAGAGATTGGCCAGGTGAAGGAAGGGTGCAAAATGGAGACAAACTTAATGAATGGTAAGAGCTGGAGGCAGAATGATATCAGTAGTACTGCCTCAGTACTGGAGGCAGTAATGCTACAGTCATTACTGTACCAAAAGAAGTGAGGGAGGGGACCTGAGTAGGATGGAATAATGAAGGTTCCACATATCCCATAACAAAGCAGGCATAAATTATAGTAGCACATTTCATTTGAAAAAAGTGAGTGGAGTTGAAGGAGAAGTTGTCAAGACTGAGAACAAGTTCAGCCAGCAGGAAGAGGATGGTAGTGGATGGGAACTGGTTGGGCTCTGTTTGAGGAAGAAATGCATACTCTGAGACCGTCCTGGTGGGGGATGGAGGTGAAGAGGGATTGGACATTGTTAAGAATCTATATCTCCCAAGAACTATATACTTCTCTAAAAAAAGAAATGGAAGGATGTTGAATTATTTGGATACACACCTGAGATTTTTTAAATGTCACAAGTTCACTTTGGTCTATGAGCAAGCTGTTTGTCCAAGAAATCACATGACTTCAGCTAAATGACCAGCAAAACATCTGGGAGATCAGTTATTTTGTTTGCTTCAACTAAAAAAAACTTGTCAGGATGTTGGCTCCTATTAATTGGCTGAAAAACATCTGGCCTGGGAGGAATTCTGTTTGAACGTGTTTTTTGAACTCAACGTGTCTCTCGGAGCAAACTGAAGGAAAATGGCTCCTCTCTCTCTCCCTGTATTGCCTGCAGTCTAGAATGGTTGTTCACCTTCAGCCAGAAAATTTGCATCTCAGTATCTGTTCTTGAAAGCCTGCAAAGCCACGACAAGCTTGGGTTAACAACAACAGTGATTCACTGAAGATCCTTTGGAAAGAACTTCCAGACAACTACTGTGACTGGCAATCCAACTTCACATGCAGGAACACTAAATTGACAGCATGAAGACCTTTTCGAACTTTATCCTTTTTCATAAAGTGTTCTCTTACACTAAACTCAGACATTACTTGTCTTGTCCTTTGTGTGTGTTGGGATTTTAAAAGAGGTAAATCATTATACTTTTGGATTACAAATTGTATGTTAACCAGTTTTGCAACCTATTTTAAAAAAGCAAGTTTCATTTCATAATAAAGCAACTATTCTGAGTTTATTGAAAGAAGCCTGGTTAAAGTGTCTTTTATTCTGAGTCTAGCAGTAGTGAAGTTAAACAATTGGGCATTTTGTGAAATAAACATCTACACTTATGGTGCAACCTGTGGAGTAGTGGAGCTAGAGAAACAGCGCACTCCTCTCATTCCAGTCGTAACATAGATTGGGAGTTCTTGCAGGGTTTTGAAATGCAGACAACAGATGATTGGATGTGGATTAATACTGATTGGTAAAGGATAAAAGGGCAAATATCAGGTTTCATATATATTGGTAAACCAAAATGGCTTTGGAAGTTGCTAAGACTTTCCTGGGAGTAGATGATGTAAGAGTAGATTATTTGAAATCCTTGACTAAGGCTAAACTGAGAGAGTGAGCAGATAAAGTGAAGGTAGAAATAAAAGCAGGATTTCGTAAGGATGATATGATTAAAGTAGTTACCGAGCATTTAGAATTAAAAGAGGAGACACCTGAAATTGATGTATGACAGCTAGAGTTAGCTAGGAATCAGTTGCAAATGAAACAGCTTGAGATAGAAAGAAAGAGATAGAGAAAAGCAGAAGCTTGAACTTGAAAAAGAAAAGGAACTGAAAACTTGAAGTGGAGGAAAAAGAGAGAGAAGAGAAAACCTAAAAAAAGAGAGAAATGGAAACGTGAAAACTTGACCTGCAGAGAGAGAAGTTAGCAAGGGAGGAAAGGAAGAAGGATAAAGAAAGAGAGGCAGATGAGAGAGAGAGAGAGAGAGAGAGAGAGAAGGAACGAGAAAGGGAATACCAGCTTAAAAGGCTAGAATTTTAAAAGGAGGCCTCAGATGCTGAGGTACGTTCTGATGAAGAAAAAGCTACCTAGAACTCAGTCTCCAGTAGGGAGATGTTTAAGTTTCTACAAGCCCTTACAAAGTTTGAGGGAAGGGACATAGAGGCATTCTTCATTTCATTTGAGAAAGTAGCTCAGTAAATGAAGTGGCCGAAAGAAAACTAGACACTGTTCCTGCAAAGTAAGTTGGTGAGCAGAGCTCATGAGGTTTATGTATCACTTTCAGAAGAAATTTCTATGGATTATGATGCAGTAAAAAAGTTTATTTTTAGTGTGTGAGAGTTGGTCCTTGAGGCGTACAGGCAGAAGTTTTGAAACATAAACAAACAGCCTGGGCAGACTGATATTGAATTTGAAAGGGTAAAGCAAAATAATTCTGACTATTGGATACAGACATTAAAAGTAGATGCCACATATGAAGCTCTTAGGGACATAATTCTCCTGGAAGAGTTTAAAAATTCACTTTTTCCAGTAGTTAGAACACATGTCAAAGACCAGAGGGTTACAACAGCGAGATAGGCAGCAGAGATGGCAGACGATTATGGGCTGGTTCATAAATTCAAACCCTTTTTCTGTCACCCCCACAAACCTAAGGAGGATAGAAGTGCGAGGGTGAAAAGAGGGCAAGTAGCCAGAGAAGAGAAGGGACAGTTGGGAGTGCCCCAGAATACGTCTTCAGAACAGAAGGGAAGGTGATGAGGGTGGAAGTGATATTCAAAGGCCTAAGTGTTTCCTTTGTAACAAGATGGGACACTTCATGCAGGCTGCTGGAAGTTGTGCAGGAAATCCATGGGACTTATTGGTGTACATAGGGGCAATTCAGAATAAAAGAACCCTGGCTGAAAATACAACAGATCAAGTTGTAGTATTAACTACAGCTGATTGTCCAAGTGTGAACACTGCTGAGATTTCAAGGGAGGTGACTAAGGTACATGAGGGTTACAAAGAATTTTTGTTGAGAAGAAAAGTAATCCCTTATCCCTCAAATGAGACAGCTAAACCTATAATTATATTAAGAGACACAGGAGCCACTCAAACACTTTTGATGGGGAAAGGCATAACGTTTCCACCAGAGAGCGCACTAATAGCCAAGGTTTTAATAAGTGGTATTGGTGGGGTATACCCATGCCTTTGTACCGGATGCTTTTGGAGTGTGACCTTATGTCCTGGACAGTGAGGGTAGGGATTGTTTAGAAGTTACCTGTAAATGGAGCTCATTTATTCCTGGGAAATGATTTAGCTGGAGTGAAGGTAGTAGCTTCTCCCATAATTATTGAAAGCCCAAGTGAGATGAAGCAGCTGCAGAAAAAGGTACCAGGACTTTTTCCTTCATGTGTGATGACCCGAGCAATGGCTAAGCAAAGTCCATCACAGACAGATATTTGGTTAGCTGAATCTTTTTTTAAAGGCTTGGATAATCCGAAAGGAATGTTTAGTGAATCTTCTTTAATTGAGGCTCAACAAGCAGATCCAGAGTTAAGTAAGATAGCACAATCAGCCCAAACTGAAGCTGAAGCTGAGGGAATTCCACAACGTTATTATGTTAAAAGTGAATTCTAATGAGGAAGTGGGAGAGCTCCTCACGGACCCACAGACGAAGAGTGGACGGTTGTTCATCAGATAGTGATACCGCCCAAAGATCAAAGATCAGATATCACATGAAATTCCTATGGCAGGATCTGTAGGAATATGGAAAACTCGGGCAGGGATAAACTGGCATTTTTACTGGTCAGGCCTTTACAGGGACATGCTGCAGTTTTGTAAAATGTGCCATACATGCCAGATGGTAGGGAAACCATAACCCACAATCAGTTTTTTGTGAAGCCATTTAGTAGGATGTTAGTAGACTTTGTGGGACTGTTACTGAAAATGAAATTAGGATACCAGTATATCCTGACTATTATGGATATGAAAACTTGATTTTCAGAGGCCATCCCTTTGAGAACAATTACAGTTAAGGTCGTGGTAGAGAAGTTAGCCTAAATTTTTTTGTTTACTCGATATGAATTCCTGATGGAGATCCAATCGGATCAAGGTTCCAATTTTATGTCTAAAATTTTTCAAAACATAATGAGTAGTTTGGGTATAAAATAGTTAGAGTACATGGCATATCATCCATAGACACAAGGTGCTTAAGAGAGGTACCATCAAACTCTCAAAACAATGATTAAAGCATATTGTCATGAATATCCCCACAATTCGGACAGGATTTTCTTTTATTTGCCACCAAATATTCATGGAATGAATCTACTGCTTTTGGTCCTTCTGAACTAATTTATGGACATGAGGTAAGAGGTCCTCTGAAATTAATCAAAGTTTTTAGGAGAGAAAGAAATGGATCCTGTATGCTAGATCACATTCCCATGTTCCAGAACCAGCTCATGGGAGCCTGAAAAGTGGCTCAAGAACATCTTAAAATTTCACAAAGATGAAGGAATGAGCAGATAAGCAAGCTGAGACCCAAACATTTCAACCAGGGGATGAAACGTTAGTGTTATTGCCTTTAGAGGGGGAGCCTCAAAGCATGGTTCAGTGGTCCATACAAGGTAATTAAGAGGGTTGGGTAAAGTAAATTATTTGACAGATGCCCCAAATTGTAGGGAAAAAAGAATCAGCTGCGTCACACCAATATGTTAAAGCAATTCCATGATAGGGAGGTGGATAAGGAGGAGCAGGTTTGTCAGGTAGTAAGGATAATGGAGGATAAAAGTGGCAGTGAGAATGAGGCAGGAGACATCTCAGGCAGTTCACCAATTCATCCAGTTAGCCAATACTGAAATATTAGGACAGTGAAACACCATATTCTCATACTTAGAGGTAGGGCAAGAGAAGATCTAATGAATTTACTGACAGAATTTAAAGGAATCTGTAGGGATAAACCCAGGTGTACAACTTCAGCCACACATGATGTGGATATAGGGAAATCTTCTATAAAACATCCTTACTGTTGAAGTCCAGAAAAACAGGCTTGGGTGAAAGCAGAAATTCAACAAATATGGAAAATCACATAGTTGAACCTAGTCAAAGCAGCTGGAGTTCTCCCGTAGTGTTAGTGCCTAAACCTGGTGGGTTAACCAAATTCTGCATATATTACAGGAAGGTTAATGCAATAACAAAAACAGACTTCTACCCAATCCCTCATTTAGAAGATTGTATTGACAGGGTTGGCGGTGCCACATTCCTTACTAAGATTGATTTATTGAAAAGATACTGGCAAGTACCGTTAACATCGCAAGCTATATGCCAAATAAGCTATACCAATGCTGAGTAATGCCATTTGGGCTAAAAAAAAAAATGCTCCAGCCACTTTCCAAAGACAAATGAATCAAGTTATAACCAGTGTTCCTGACAGTGTGGTTTACTTGGGCGATGTATTGATTTGCAGCAACACTTGGGAAGATAATTTAAAACATTTGGAAGCCCTATTTAAACAATTACAGTTGGCACATCTCATAATAAAACTTGCCAAAAGTGAGTTCGCAAAAGCGTAAGTAATTTATTGAGGACATATTGTAGGGCAAGGACAAGTGTTGCCAAGAACAGCCAAAGTACAGGCTTTGGTGGAATTCCCTGCCCCTAAAACTAAATGAGAAATCATGAGATTTTTGGGGGTGTGCAACTTCTATTGCAAAATTTGTGCAAAACTTCAGCACAATAGCTGCTCCACTAACAGGTTTATTACAACAGAAGGCAAAGGTAGTATGGCCATGAGAGTGCCAGGCAGCTTTTGAGAAGTTGAATGCAATTCTAACTAATGAATGGGGGTTAGCTGCCCCTTACTTCACTAAACCCTTCAAAGTGGCAATTGATGCTAGTGACTTGGTGATGGGTGCAGTCTTATTGCAATGAAGTGAATTGGGCATAGAAGACAGTGGGGTCCTTTTTAAAAAAAATAAATTGGCATCAAAAGAGGTACCCTATGGTAGAAAAGGAGACCCTGGGATTGTTACTGGCTCTTAAACATTTTGAGCTATTTGTCTGTCATGGCTGTAAAGAAACATTAATATACACTGACCATAATCCCTTGGGCTCTTGTGGAAAAGTTTAAGACTCTTATGAAATAGATATAACTAAGTAAGTTATATTTGTATTTGTGGTTGTTAGGAATGAGTTTTAGCTTTAAAATTTAAGTTTGATTTGTATTTCTGTACTTGTGTTAAGGTCAAGTTGAGTTTTAGCTTCATTTTAAAAGGTGCCTGCATTTCAATGAGTTTTACGACTCTAAGCTAAGTTAAACAAACAAGAGAAGAGGAACTGGGCTGTTGCCTAGCAATAGGGGTCCAGAGAGGCAAGTCCCTCCCACAGACACACACGGAAGAAACTAGAAACAGTGGCTTGATTTGGAAGCTTTTTGATTTCAGTTAGTTTTGAAAGTAGCTGCCATGAGAGACTAGAGAAAAGGGGACAGATAGCCAGTCCCAAGCTAAAGAAAATATCCCAAAATCCAAGGGAGTGAAACACGAGGAAGTGCCAAGACGACCTTCTAGTCTGAGGGGAAGGACAGGAACCTGGAAAAAGTCCTGTTAAGTGAAATTAAGAGTGAGGGGCAGAGAGAAAGTCTCTAAGCTTCAGATTTAAAGAGAAAAGAAGCTGCTGAAAGCAGATTTAAAACAAGAACACCTGCAAGGGGCAAGAAGGTCCAAAGAGACAACTGAAGGTCTGTAACTGTTTGCTATGGGCATGTGAAGCAGTGGTACTGTTGATGGCTTGAGTCAGTGGGAGCGTGTGTTTGGAAGACAGCTTGAATGCATGTGGTGCCCCAGGGAAGAGGAACATCAGAAGGAGAGTTTGAAACCCTGGAGGCGAGCTCTTGCATAAGGTATCTGAGAGAAAGTGTCAGTTTGGGAGAAGAATTCAAGGCAAGGTCTTGGAGAATGGAGATTGGAAACGTTCACGTGAAAGACACAGTGCAGCAAGAGCGGTTGGCTCATGGTGTGACAAGCTTCTCAGGGGGAGAAGAGGAGAAATCCATAACACCTGGTTGAGGTGGCATCTGTCACTTATTTTCAGAGTGTGGTGTGTCTGACCATAGGTTGCTAATTGGTTTACATGGACTGTGTACTTACTGTGAACATTAGAGTATAAGATAGCTTTTGTAATTTGTGTTCCCCTTACAAATCTACATATATATATTTGTAAAGGTATAGCTATGGGTGAAGGAGTATTGTAACATAGCACATTGTTTCTTGTTTAATAAACGTTTTATGCTTTCATTAAAAGTTCATTAGTTGAATTTGTTCAATAGCCCCTTGCTATATATCTAAACAAACAAAGTTAGGAGCTATCAAGCTGGGTTCCACCATGGGATTTTGCTTGTCCACTGGTAACCTCAGCTGGCAATCATAATAACTCAGTGCCAGACTGTTCCAATGGAGGTTGCTAATACAGCCTTACAACTTAAAGGTTGTCCATATTGCTGGGAGGGATAATATAATTGTTGATGCATTATAAATAATGCAATTTTGTTAGAATTACATGGAAATCAAGGTGATCAGAGAAAGCTGTATAGGTTCTGTACAAGGAGTGAATGAGAATGGGTGCGCATTTGAGTTTTTAAATATGTTATATTTTTTCCCTGTACACTTTGTAATGAAATGCATTTGGATATAATGTTTCATTTCTTAAGGGTGGAGGCATGCTAGGAAACCATATCTCCAAGGACTATATGCTTTAAAAAAATATATTGGCAGGCTATCGAATTATTTGGACATAGTTTTTTTTAAAGGTTATAAGTTCACTTTGGTCTGAGTAAACTGCTTATTTCAAGATATCACATGACTTCAGCTAAATGACCAGCAAGACATGAGTTATGAGTTATTTTGTTTACTTGAGTTAAAATCTTTTAAAAACTGCGGTTGCCAGGCTGTGGGCTCCAGCTGATTGGCTGAAAATACCTGGGAAAAGCTCTGTCTGAACATGTTCTTTTGAACTCAGTGTGTCTTGGAGCAAACTGTGAAGGGCGATTATTCCTCTCTCCCCATATTGTCTGCAGTCTAGAGTCAGTGTTCACCTTCAGCCAGAAAATTCTCATCTCAGTATAACTAATTGAAAGCCTGCAAAGCCATGACAAACGAGAGTTAACAATGATAACATTTCACCGAAAAGCCTTCCTAAAGGACTTCAAGACAACTACTGTGGTCAACAATCCATCTTCACTTGCAGGAACACCAAATTGACAGCACCAAGACTTTTTTTTAAACGTTATCTTTTTCATTAGGTGTTCCCTTACACCAACCTCTGCAGAGACCTTATTTGTCTTGTCCCTTGTGTGTGTGTGTGTGTGTGTGTGTGTGTGTTGGGATTTTAGAATAGGTAAATCATTACATTTTTGGATTACAAATTGTATGTTAACCAGTTTTGCAACTTATTTTTAAAAAGTTTCATTTCATAACAAATCAATTATTCTGAGAAAGAAGCTGGTTAAAGTCTTTTATTCAGGCTCTAGCAGTAGCAAAGGTAAACAATTTGGCATTTTAGTGAGTAATTTAAATATTTACACTTATGTTGTGACCTGTAGAGTATTGGGGCTAGAGAAGCTGAACACTCCTCCCATCCCAGTCATAACAACGTTCATAGTAAAGAGGCAATTAGGACTGAAGCACTCCCTCAGCATTGCACAAAGTAATCAGCCTAGATTTTGCATTCAAATCCCTGGACTAGGGCACTCAGATAAGACCATGGCATGTGTAGCCTTGTGCAGGGCAGTGTGTGAAGACATGATATAACAACTAGAAAAGTAATAAAAATAAACATTAAAAAACTCAATGTTTTCTCTTCACTTCAATCTGTAGTAAATTGGTATTTTGTCTATAATTTGCCTGATTATTTAATCTGTTAGTTGGGACTATTAGGAAAATTAAGCAAACATCTCTCCATCCCAGCTGCTGGTTGTTATTCTTAGTTGCTCCAAAGGCAGAGTTGTAACCTCTGTCAGTCTGTCACAATAAGAATCATAGAATGGTTACAGCACAGAAGGCCATTCAGCCCATTGTGTCTGCAAGAGCAGTTCAACTAGTTCCACTCCCCAGACCTTTCCCCTTAGCCCTGTAAGTTGTTGCTCTTTGGGTGCTTATCCAATTCCCTTTTGAAAGCCAGGATTGAATCTGTGTCCACCACCCTCTAAAGCAGCACATTCCAGATCCTAAACACATTGCATAAAAAAGGTTCTTCCTCATCTCACCATAGGTTCTTTGGCCAATAACCTTAAATTGGCGAACTCTGGTTCTCCACCATTCCACCAATGGGAATAGTTTCTCCCTATCCACGCTGTCCAGACCCCTCATGATTTTAAGCACCTCTTTCAAATTGCCTCTCACCTTCTCTTCTCTAAGGACGGTACCAGCTTCTCCAATTTATCCATGTAATTGAAGTTCCCTCATCCATAAACCTTAACTAACAATATATTGAGAGGTTTGCTTCTTTTATATGGGGGAGACAGAGGCATTACGGTTGTGTCGTTTAACTAGTGATCCAGAGACTTAGGCTAATGTGCTGGGGACATGGGTTCAAATCTCACCATGGCAGCCGGTGTAACTTAAATTCAATTAACAAATCTGGAATATAAAGCTAGTCTCAGTTTCATGGTCACCAGCATTATCATTGATTGTTGTAAAAACCCATCTGGTTCACTGTTATCCTTTAGGGAAGGAAATCTGCCATCCTTACCTGGTCTGGCCTACTGGTGACTCCACATCCACAGCAATGTATTTGACTCTTAATTGCCCTGTGCAATGACCTAGCAAGTCATTCATTTCAAGGGCGATTAGGGATTTCCAACAAATGCCAGCCTTGTCAGCGACTCCAGTATCCCATGAAAGAACAAAGAAAAGATATGCCACCAAGACCTCGGTAACACTTCTCAGTCACATTTAATGGTAAGTCAAATTTATTTCATTGATCCAATTGCATCATTTAGCAAGTGATTTACTCCCAGCCCTTCCTCCTTTTTCCTCTGTAGAAGTGGCAACCAAATAAAAACAAGCTTGGCATAAAATGCAGGAAAATTAAAAACTTTGTCAGCAACTGCTCTTACAATTCAGATAATTTGCTTTCTACCTCTTGCATCCACCCCCTCTTTCAGATGTAAAATCTCTTAAAACACTCTGCATCCCAATTCCCTGCACATTACTGCACTCCCCTCCTCCACCCTGTCCCCTGCAACAACACATTGATTCCACTGTTTTCCAATTAGCTAATTGACCAAATCAATAAAACTAGGGTTCTGATCTTCAGCCTGACCTGTTACTGACCCCACCGTTCAAATCTGTAATTAAGCCTTCCAGCCTTAAGCAGATGGGCACCTACATTCTACTTGACATAGTACAATGTTCCTATCTTTAAAAAAAGTGCATCATTTGACTATTCCCCTCAAAACTATTAAAGAACATAAAGTATTTTTGTGAACATGAAAATGTGACTTAAAATAAGAGAAAAATATGGGGCACTCCTCTGTAGTGGAAAACTAAGAAACATAGAAAATAGGAGGAGTAAGTCAATTGACTTTTGAGCCTGCTCCGCCATTCAGTATGATCATGGCTGATCTTTTATCTCATCATACCCCCACGCTCTCCCCATGCCCCTTTGACACCTTTAGAGCCTAGAAACCTATTTCCTTCTTAAATATATTCAGTGACTTTGCCTCCACAGGCTTCTGTGGCAGAGAATTCCACAGGCTCACCACCCTCAGTGAAGAAGTTACTCATCTCAGTCCTAAATGGCTTATACTGAATCCTGAGAGTCTGACCCCCTTGTTCTAGACCCCTCCCCCACCAGAGGAAACATAATCCCTGCACCCACTTTCCTGTCAGAATTTTATATGTTTCAATGAGACCTCCTCTCATTCTTCTAAACGTCAGTGAATACAGGCCTAGTCAACCCAATTTCTCCTCATATGACAATCCTGCCATCCCAGGAGTCAGTCTGGTGAACATTTGCAGCACTCCCTCTATGGCAAGTATTTCCTTTCTTAGGTAAGGGAACCAAAACTCCACACAATACTCCAGGTGTGGTCTCACGAAGGCTCCGTACAGCTGCAGTAAGACATCCTTGCTCCTGTACTCAAGTCCTCTCACAATGAGGGCTAACATACCATTTGCCTTAACTGCTTGCCGCACTTGCATTCAGTGATTGGCATACAAGGATACCCAGGTCTCTTTGTACACCGACATTTCCCATTCTATCACCATTTAAAAAATATTATACCATTCCTTTTTTCCTACCAAAGTGGATAACTTCTCACTTATCCATGTTATACTGCATCTGCCATGTATTTCCCCTCTCACTCCACTTGTTTAAATCACTTTGAAGCCTCTTTACATCCTCCTCACCACTCTAATTCCACCAAGTTTTGTATCGTCAGCAAACTGAGAAATATTACATTCCGTCCCCTCATCCAAATTATTGATATATATATTGTGAATAGCTGGGGCCCAAGCCTGCGGTAATCCACTAGTCACTGCCTGCCACTCTGAAAAAGACCCATTTATTCCTACTGTGTTTCCTGTCTGCTAATCAATTTTCAATCTATGCCAATATATTATTACCCCCAATCCCACGTGCTCTAATTTTGCACACAAACCTCTTACGTGGGACTTTATCAAAAGCTTTCTGAAAATTGAATTCACATCCACTGGTTCTCCCTTATCTATTCTGCTAGTTATGTCCTCAAAAAGCTCCAGCAGGTTTGTCAAACACGATTTCCCTTTCATAAATCCGTGTTGACTTTGTCTAATCCTGTTGATACTCTTGTTTTTAAAAAAAATGTCCTGTCATCACATCCTTTATAACAGACTCTAGTATTTCCCTGCTAATGATGTTGGGCTAACCGGTCTGTAATTCCCTGTTTTCTCCCTCCCTCCTTTTTTAAATAGTGGGGTTACATTTGCCACCCTCCAATCTGCCAGGTGTTCCAGGATCTACAGAATTTTGGAAGATGACAACCAACACATCCACTATTTCCATAGCCACCTCTTTTGGTACTCTGGGACGCAGATTAACAGGTCCTGGGGATTAATCAGCTTTCAGTCCCATTATTTTCTCCAGCAGAATTTTTTTTAGGAATACTAATTTCCTTCAATTCCTCTTTCTCTCTAGACTCTTGGTTCCCTAGTATTTCTGGAAGTTGTGTCTTCTTTCTTGAAGACAGAAATAAAGTAGCTGTTCAATTGCTCTGCCATTTCCTTGTTCTTTATTATAAATTCTCCTGTTTTGGACCAAAAGTTTCGGACCACAGTATTATTGCTAATTTGGTTTGCCCAGTCTATATGTATATTGAAGTCACCCATTACTGTAGCATCCTTGTTATATGCATCTCTAATTTCCTGTTTAATGCCACCCCTACCTTACTACTATTGTTTAGAGGCCTATAGACAACTCCCACTAATGTTTTCCACCCCTTTATGTTTCTTGGCTCCATTCAGATTGATTTAACATCTACATTTTCTGAGCCAATATCCCCTCATTGTTGCAGATTTCATCCTTAACTAACAACGCCACCCGACCTCTTTATCCTTTTTGCTTGTCCTTCCTAAATATCGAGTACTCTTAGACATTCAGTTCCCAGCCTTGGTTACCCTGCAGCCATATCTCTATAATCACAGTGCCTGTTTACATCTATTTAAACTGTTAATTTGTTTACCTTTTTGTGAATGCTCCATGCAGAGACAGTGCCTTTAGGCTTGTCTTTTCAATATTTTTACACATTATTTTGGTACTATGGCCATATTTGCTGCCAACCCTCATTTCCTCTGCCTGCCACTTTGCTTTCTACTTTTCTTTCATTCATATCTTTGTTTCACTCTCTGGTATAAGAAATAGGAGTAGGCCATTCATCTCCTCAAGCCTGCCCCACCATTCAATAAGGCAGAGCTAATCTGCCTCAGGCCTCAACTCCCCTTTCATGCCAGCTCCTCATAGCCCTCAACTCCCCGAAATTTCAAAAATATATCTACCTCCTCTAAATACTTTGTGATCTAGCCTCCACATCTCTCTGGGGAGACAATTCCAGACATTCATTACCCTCAAAGAAGAAATTCCTTCGCATCTTAGCTTTAACTGAGTGTTTCATTATTCTGTAACGATGTCCCCTAGTTATAGATTCTCCCACTAGTGGAAACATCTTCTCAACATCTAGCCTGTCAAGCCCCCTCAGAATCTTCTACATTTTACTGAGATCACCCCTCATTCTTCTAAACTCTAATGAATAAAGGCCTAACCCTATTTAACCATTCTTGATAAGTCAATCTCTTCATCCCAAGAATCAACCTAGTGAATCTCTTTTGAACTGCCTCCAATGCCAGTATATTCTTTCTTAAATACAAGAACCAAAACTGTACACAGTATTCCAGGTGTGGCCTCACCAACACCCTGTACAGTTATAACACTTCCTTTTCTTTAAATTCCAACTCCCTAATATGGCCCAAATTCCATTTGCCACCTTAATTACTTGCTACACCTGCATGCTAACTTTTTGTGTTTCATGCACAAGAACACCCAGATCTCTGTGTGCTGCACTTTTTTGGAGTCTCTCCAATTAAATAAGTCTGCCTTTTGATTCTTCTTCCCAAAGTGCATGACCTCACTTTCCTACATTAAACTCCATCTGCCAAATTTTTGCCCACTCACTCAACCTATCTATGTCCCCTTGCAGATTCCTTATATCCTCATCACAACATGCCCTCCCATCTATTTTTGTATCATCAGCAAATTTGGATACATTACACTCTGCCCCTCTTCCAAGTCATTAATACAGATAGTAAATATTGAGGCCCTAGGACTGATGCTTGTGGCATTCCATTAGTTATGTCTTTCCCATCTGAAAAAGACCCATTAATCCTGATTCTCTGTCTTGTGTGTGTTAACCAATCCTCAATCCATGCTAATACATTATCCCAAGTACCGTGAGCTCCTATTTCGTGCAATATTTTATGTGGCACATTATCGAATGCCTTCTGGAAATCCAAATACACTACATCTACCGGTTCCCCTTTATCACCCTCAAAGAGCTCTAGCAAATTTGTCAAACATGATTTTCTTTTCAAAAAACTCTGATTGCGTTAATCTTTTCTAAGTGTCCTATTTCTTCCTTAATAGTGGTCTCTAGCATTTTCCCAATGACGGATGCTAGGCTGACTGGCCTATAGTTTCCTGCTTTTTGTCTCCCTCCCTTCTTGAACAGGGCATCACATTAGCAGTTTTCCAATCCGCTGAGACCCTCCCAGAATCCAGTGAGTTCTGGAATATTTCGACCAATGCCTCCACTAACTCTGCAGCCACTTCCTTTAAAAGCCCGCTCAGGTTCCCAATTCCCTGCCCCTCTAGTTTAAACCCTCCATCACAGTACGAGCGAATACTCCTGCGAGGATATTAGTCCCGATTTTACTGGGGTGCAACCCATCCAGCTTGTACAGGTCCCATCTTCCCCAGAATCAGTCCCAATGCCTCAGGAATCTAAATCCCTCCCTCCTACACCATCTCTCCAGCCACACATTCATCTGGTCTATTCTCCTAATCCTGATCTCGCTAGCACGTGGCACCAGGAGTAATCCTGAGATTACTACCTTTGAGGTCCTTTTTATTTCTTAGCTCGCTAAATTCTGCTTTCAGGACCTCATCCCTCTTTTTACCTATGTTGTTGGTAAAAATATGAAAATGGCCCCTGGCTTTTCAGCCTCCTTCAGAATGTCCTGCAGCTGCTCAATGACATCCTTGACCTTGGCACCAGGGAGGCAACAAACTATCCTGGTGTCATAGCTGTGGCTGCAGAAATGTCTACCTGTTCCCCTTACGATAGGATTCCCTATCACCATTGCTCTTCCACACTACCTTCCCCTATGCCACCACCCAAACGTGCAGCTGAGCCACACATGGTGCCACAGACTTGGCTCTTGCTGCATTCCCAAGAAATTGTCTCCCCCAGCAGTATCCAACTGAAAATCTGTTTGAGAGGGAGACAGACCTGCACTACCTGCCTAGTGCTTTTACTGTCTGGTGGTCACCCATTCCCTTTCTGTCTGTGCACTCTTTATTTGTAGTGTGACCACTTACATGCTATCCACAGTGACTCCAGCTGCAGCTCCAAAATGTGGATTTCGAGTAGCTGTAGCTAGAAAGACTTCCTACATATGTGGTCACCCTGGACACTGGAAGTATCCGACTTCCCACATCGCATAGAAGGAGCATTCCACTTGGCCAAACTGCCCCGCCATGACTTACCCTTAAGTTACTCCCTTTACTTTTACTTCGAGTTTAGAGAATATTAACAGAAGAAATACTCACCAGATCCTATTTATCAAGGCTGCCGCTCTTCTTTTGGAGGAAAGGTAGAAAATGTAAGGAATGCCTCCTTCCCCCTTCACTGAACTCCCTCTCCCAAACTCCAACTTAAGCACTCCAGTGCAGATATTCATGTTAATAAGGAATGTGCTTTGCTAAAAAAACTTTACACCCTAGTTCCTGTGCTCTATGTCTTTATTACCATTCAGCAAGCTATACAAAAGTGTTCCAGGGAGGATACATATCACAATGATGCTCCCTTACCATAAAGCATCTAGTTTCACTCTGTCCAACAGCTGGCCTCAAATCTTCCTTCTGGGTGAGGTTCAGCAGTTACAGCCATCTGCTTATAGTAAGGCCCAGACAGCAGACTACCCTCCCCTACCAATATATAATCGCTCTCCTCTTTAAATCCTGAGACACCGTAGAGCAGCTGCCCAGCCTCAACCAACGCCTCTGTGCAGCTGAGCCCAATCAGACAGGCTTTGTTGATTCAAGTTTTTATCTTCCATCCTTCTGAAGTAGTAGTGGTACACTTTCTACCCTTTAAACTGTTTAGCAGCAAAAACTTGCTACAAAGAGGAGTTGTAATGAAGAGTTAGATGGATGAGTCCTTGGACAGTCCTGTTGTGATAATGCAAAGTCATAACACAAAAACTTAGGGTGTTGTGATTGCAGAACGCTGCTCTCTTCATTGCAAATATTTGATACTTAGCTAAAATTTGAGTTGCGTGTGGTTTGTGTGCATTTTGTTGTAAGTCACTGGAGAACAGCATGCCAATGTTCTGCGATGTAAAATTGAACAGTATTGCTTTATGGACTTAAGGTAGAGTTCATAAATCATATAGGAATCAAGCTTGCAAATTGTCTGATTCTAGCAGGATAATGGCCAGGGAGAGGAGTGAAATTGGTGGCAAAGGAGCAGTTTGTGGCAAGAGCCAAAATCAATGGCATTGGACTTCTGGATATTTAGGAAGCATTTTGTTCTCAACCATGATTGGATGTCAGACAAGCAGTGTTACAAATCAGAGACTGTGGATGGGTGAGAGGTGAGATTGAATTTGGTGTTGTCATTGTAAATGTGGAAATTGACATTGCATTTTCAGATAATGTCACCAGGGGCACAATATGGAACCAAGAATAGATCTTTTGGCAGCTCCAGATGGGGGTGCAACAGAAGACTTTGCAGGTGAACTACAAGTGGATAGCTAAGAATGAAACCAGACATAGGGAGTACCACCCAGCTGGGAAATGAAGGAGAGGTGTTGGAGGAGGATGGTGAGCTCAACTGTGCAAAAGGTTGCAGACAGGTCAAGGAGCATGAGGGGGTGGAGGGATAGTTTACCATGTTACAGTCACATAGGATTTCATTTGGGACATTAAGATGTGACTGTAACTTGACTGTGGCAACAGCTTGGTTGAAGGGGTCCAAAAGTGGATTTGCAGGAAAGATGGCCATAGATTTGGTGGTAACATATTCAATGACTTTGGAGAGGAAAGAGAGAATGGAGATGAGGCTATAGTTTGCAAGGACAGAGAGGCCAAGATTAGTTTTTTTCTAAGGTGGTTTGAAGGGG
Source organism: Carcharodon carcharias (assembly GCF_017639515.1). Taxonomy (NCBI): domain Eukaryota; kingdom Metazoa; phylum Chordata; class Chondrichthyes; order Lamniformes; family Lamnidae; genus Carcharodon; species Carcharodon carcharias. Next base: position 57,327,020 of record NC_054479.1, read on the forward strand.
GAGGGCAAATTACCTGAGAGAGAACTGTTAAATACCAGTTCACATGGGGGTTAGAACAGGAAGTTGGGATGAGCAGTCTGATGGGAATAGAGGGAGCAAGAGGTGGGTCTCATGGACAAGATGAGTTTGGGAAGGGAATGAGGGAAGATAGGAAAGAAATTAAGAGAAAGGTGCAATTCAGTGCTAGGGCAGGGTTAATTTTAGGGGATGTTTGGATTGTTGGGCTAGGAGAAGAGGGAAGCCAGAGGCAGCTAAATGGTCCCAATCTTAGTGCCAAGGGTCCACGAGCTCCTGACACTTCTGGTTAGAGGTGAGGCTGGAGGAAGCCAATGGTAATTTGAGGGCCATTGAGGCTCAATTGAGAGAGAAAGACACACAAGGTTTGTCTGGGAATTAGACAGATCAAGTTGGATGTAAAATAGGTTTCTGGCTGAATTCTATGTCAGTTAATTTCATTGATGGATACAAAAAGAGGAAGTCATTTGGCCTATCTTACCTAACCAACTCCAAGGCATTATGGTTCCAACACAGAACTTAGCTATTTCTTATATGATGTGTCGATTGTTCTTTGGCTGAAGAGCTTCCTGTTAAACCATAAATACGCCTTACATTGGGTAGAACCTGTTGCCTTCTTGTCCTAACAGTTTAAATCGTAGTGCTGCATGCTAATTTTTTTATACTGTTTGTTCACTGTCGTGAAATCCCTGTGTTGTCTGTTTTCAAGGTTAAAACATCTGAATTGTATGACTGTTTTGTAATGCATCTGGGTTTTAAATGTCTTCCTGGTGACCAGAGCAGATCATGCTGAAAATGTGGTCTGACATATCTTTATCTGTATGGCATAACATTTTATTTCCTTTTTGGCACCAAATCTACTATTACCCATCTATTTCAAATTCACTTGTACAGCAGTTGCAGGTCATGAAGGAGAAAAACTCCTCAGGATCATGAATGCTCCATTCCCATCCTACAACTGGTTTAGTCCCAGCCCACCAACCATCAATCCATCTCTCACACTTGAAAAGACAAAAAAAAAGCATCTGGAATTTCCAGAGAGATTTTCCTAATTATCCAGTGTAGCTTCAGCAGATCACCACCAGAAATCCTGGAGAAAAGAGTGACCTTGATCTTCCTGTCAATAGTTCCCCTCTGACCCTTAGGGCAAAACACAGGATGGCCCAGACTTCCTTATTGTTTTCCAAAATAGTTTATTTTCAGATACTTGGGATTCTTTCTTTTTAATATTCCCACCACTAGGGCATTCAAACCCTGAGATATCTGGAATGCTTGAGCTTCTCAATGATCCTTCTTTATGTTTTAAGGACATGCAACTCGTTTATGTAACACATATAATGTAAAAACATGCCTCAAGGTACTTCAGTGGAGCATTGTGAAATAAAGTGATATTGTGCCACATATGATATTTGGTCAGGTGACCAAAAGCTTGGTCAAAGTAGTAGCTTTTAATAAGTGTCTAAAAGCAAAGCAAGGTAGGGAGATGGAGAGGTGGAGGGAGGGAATTCCAAAATTAGGGCCAGGATAGTTGAAGGAATGGCCATCACTCATGGAGAGATTAAAATTGGGGATGTTTAAGAGGCAAGAATTAGAGGCACAGTGACACTTCAGAGGGTTGAGAGCCTGGAGGAGATTCAATGCATAACACATGATTCAATCCCCATGGTCCATAATGATGAGGCATTATTTGCATAATTTAACCCTCACCTCAGTGAACAGTCTCATTACTTGACCTTATCTTAAATGCAAGAACGGTAGAATATGCCCCATATATACAACTAGCTCTCATCACAAAGATTCAGCTATTGCAGTTGAACGTAAAGTGGTCATGTTCAAGGTCACAGCTCTTGGGTGATGTATACAGTCCCAAATCAGGATTATTTCTTGAGGAAATGCTTTAATCTTCACTGCACTCTCAAATGAGAGATAAGTATTACCAGAAATGATACAGGTATAATTTTTTGCATAATAATGCATTTTGTCTAAGAGCAGCTGGAAATGGGAAAGGTTCTCCCGAAATGCCCTTTTTTTTAAAAAAAAAGAGGCCGGAAGTACACAAGATGAGTTAAGAGACCAGAAGAGTTAAATCTGCAATATGGTCTGTGAGCCAGGACAGCTACAAAGACGATAACACTGGCCTGTCTCATGGAGACAGGAATAGAAGGGAGAATCAGCCAGTGTTTTCATTCATGATCTTCTACTCGTTATGCCTCCTGACAGCATAAAGACCTCAGGACATCCCAAACCACTTTACAACCAATGAAGTATTTTGGAAACGTAATCACTGTTCTAATGCAGGAAACACAGCAGACAATTTCCACATAGCAAGGTCCCACAAATGGTAATGAGGACCAGATGATCAATTTTAGTGATACTGATAGAAGGATAAATATTGGCCAAGATACTGGAAGAACTCCCATGCTCTTTGAAATAGTGCCATGGAATATTTTGTTCCCACCTGAATGGGTAGGTAGACCCCTGGTTTAACATTTTATCCACAAGGCAGCACCCACCAAAGTGTATCATTCCCTCAGTAATGGATTGTCAGCTTAGATAGCTGTCCTCTCATTCAAGGGGCTTGAATTGACAAATGTCTCACACCAGTGCTATCCAGAGCCACAGCTGGCAAAACGTACATACATACATAGCAGACAGTCTGCCAATTTTGATACAAAGAACCTCATAAGCAGCAGTTGGGTGAGTTTGGTCACCATCTAAGATGTATTCCAGCACAACCAAGGAAGAAAATTGAAGAGAAATGTTTTAAATTTGCTTCTAAGCATGAATTTTCATTTCTACAAAAATGCATTCAAGGTTTATTGCCTCTATAAAGTTGTTCTAGAAGCAGGACTAATCCAACCCCTGATAAGGTAATCGGGCTTTTATTTCACTTTGAATAAGCCTTCATAGTTAAAGTTGCTCTTCTGTCTCTGAAACCCTGAGCAAAACCCGCATGTTTCAGAAAACATACATATAAAAAAGGATGCTTCTACTCAGAGGGGTATGGAATCGCCAAACATTTCTGAAGCTTGAAATAAAGTCCTCTTAGCACTTGAAGGTCAACATTCAGAAAGCCTCAGTGATGATGAATAGAGAACTTGACACTGGAAGCCTAGATGAGCAGCAGCTCGCTGTTACAATATAATTTGAATTATCTGACCAAATCACTCACCATTCTCCCTAACACATGTGAAGTTGGTCTTCTGCCTAAGCAGGGAATACTTTGTTGCATCTCTTTCCCAAGAATGCCTGTCCCAATGTCCAAACTATTATACAATCTATCCACACATGAATGAGGAGCACTGGAATTATCCAATAGTACACTGCGGTCCAAGTTTAACATTGCTGCACCCATTTTATCAGCCTAAAACTAGCTCAACAATAACCAATTTAGCAGGATAGAAGTTGCATCACTACTAAATTAGTTGAGACCTTTCTTTCAGCTTATTAAATGGCAAGTCATGGACAGAATGGGGATTGTGCAATTTCTCTATCAATGACAGCTGGAAACCACACTGTGGCCAAAATTGATTTTACCCAACTAATTGTACCATATAACTATGCTCCACTTATACTGCATTTTTCTGGAGAAATAATCCTGCTTCAAATTAGGAGGCTCTGCTGTAGTTTTGGACATGAATTCTGATTGCTATAGGTCATTGAAATAGATGGTGGCTGAAAAAAGACTGTTGTATGTCCCACCCCACCTTATTTGCACTGGCTGATAGTGATGTTAATACTCCATTTTCTTTTTTCAGCAATCCTGACAGCAACCTGAAATAAGATTCCTGCATTCATCTGAGCCAGAGTCCAAAACAGACTGCAGTTGACTCCCATGCCTGGATTTTGAGCAGCCTAACCAGTGGTCCTTAATACTTGGTTCCTATGGCTGCCCATTACCAGAATCATACTCGGTTTGGTGAGCTACGGAATTTTGGCATCATTGATCAGAGGTCCAAAATGTAACAGAGAAGAGACAAATATGTTCTCAGACTAAAATTTAGAAATGTGTATTTGCCAGATGTATTGTACTATACCTGTTTATTTTCCAGCCGATATTAGAGAGAATTGGAAGAAACAGCATCCTCACTCTCCCAGTTTATGTTGTTTATGACCCTAAGGTTAAAAGCATTTTTTTCATAATCCAAGAAACATCAGTTTAAACTATTCATTGATGCCAGTTATTACAAAATTATTCTTTGTTAGTCACATTAAACAGAAACTAATGAGCTTTACCCCTCACTGTTCATCTAGACCACTTGGTGATCAAAATCCATGAACAGCAATTATCATAGAAGAGCTGATAAAGCCCACTACAAACCATCACTGTGCAAAGTTGCCAAATCTCTGGCCTGATAGCCAACAAGGCTGCAAAAAGGTAAAACATACATTGGTCACTGATCCCTTGGTCAATGCCTTTATTCAAAGCTGACACTAAGCAGCAATTTTCTTCAGTGCCTCTGGGTATCAAAGATCAGAAAAATACCAAAAGTAGGTGACTGGGCTGTGCTGTGATGCCCTCTTTGTTTAACCTATAAACACACTAAACAACTCAGCTCACATGAAGAATGGTCACCTGGACAAGGCAGCATTTGATATCCATGGAATCATACAAACAGCATGAGATAACACTTTAAATAAGAGAAAATGAAAAGGGAACTGAAGAAATAAAACTGTATAATGTTTTTAAAATAAAATGGAACCCTTCAGAAAAGCTTTAACTGGGTTGCAGCGTGGAACACACGGCTTTGCATAATGAAAGCTGCTTGCATATACTACCTTGTATTTTACTCATTTGTAAAGAATGTTGATCTATGGATTCCAGCTCCTGTGAAAATAAATGAATTGTCTTTTAATCCTTCATTCTGCTCTTAAGATTGCTTGGCTGCCTGGAGGGAAGGAAACTCAATTCCTACTCCCACTCGATGGTAGGAGCTTCACCCATCCAAAAAGGGGACACAAAGTCCTTTTTAAACTGCAGCTGCACTATAGTTGACAAAGCTCTCCCCCACTCAGCGTATAGCTGAAGGAATAGTGCAACCTTCTGATTCTCCCATTACAAATCTGATTGGAGAGGGAACCAAGTCTAATTCCACAATTGGCAGGATAGAATAGACATCCCATTTGTATACAGCTTGTTAATTGGCAAAATGTACTTACAACCAAATAGCTTTGACTATGTCCAAGATGCTAAATAATAGGGTTTGCATACACAAGCATCCAGGTCAGTGAAACAACTGTATAACTATGCTCCCCCCAACCCCCATTTCCCAAAATAAAGTTATGTTTGGTTTTTCTTTCAGCAAGCTGTCTGGCACATGGAACTGGGTTTTATCCCTGGGTTATTGATGCTCTATTACATCATCGTAAGGGTTTTGGATGGGGTCAGTATTGATCTCACAGCTCACGTTTTTGTAATCCTGCCTCTTTTTAACCAAGTGTGGACACAAAGCAGCAATCTCTGCCATCTATCCTTTACTTCCAGTAAACTGGAAAGTGCAGCCGGAGATCAGAAAAACAAGTGTGTCTGATGGACACATAAATATAACATATAAAAAGGAACAGGACTGAAGAGATTAGTCGCGCACGCTGTGGGAAGTTGTGTATAGAACATACTGTATTTAAAAGATGCAGGGAGACACCGATTTAAAGAATTTTACAAGAGCTGTATGTGCTGGAAACAAAAAGAACATTCATTAACAGGTTAAAATTTGTTTACATATATAACATTGAAAAAAACTTAAGGCAAAATAAATCTTTGTACCTACAAGTTTGTCCATATATATAATATGCTTAATCCAATACCAGTCACAATACAATCAGGTATGTCTATGCGGTTACATCACATTTTGACACCTATTGTTGCAAGGGCTTTTCCTTTTAAAAATTAACCATAACCGCTTTTCCATTTATTATATCAGATGTTCAGACCAATCAGAACAAAAAAGCCAACTGAACAAGTTACATGATAGAAACAGAGTGCTCTATACAGTTACATCACAAAGTCTGCAAAAGGCGGCATTTTTTTATATAAAGAAAGGAACAAAGCTAATTGTTACATGATTTATACAGGAAGCAAACCAGAGAGGAAACCGATGAGAGGATTAGGATGAAGCTCGGAGAAGCAATAAGATTTATTCATACTATGAGTCTGCGTGAGTGTGGTGTGTGTGCGTGCATCGTGTGGCATGTGTGCAGTGTGGCATTTGCGCACGGTGTGGTGCGGATGCAGTGTGTGTGGGCGTGGTATGTGGTGTGTGTGGGTGCGGTGTTCGTGGTATGTGTGGTGTGTGGCACTTGGACAGTCTTTGTATACAAAGCTTAACAGTCATGCTTGGACACGGTAAATTGTACAAGGCAATTGTCACCACAATAGGTTTCGAGACTAAGGATCAGGCACTGCACTTTGAATTCAAATATAGCTAAGAAAGCTCCACATTGTACAGGCTTCATCCACAAACACTCTGCAAACACAGAAAAGGGACAGGAATCTTTACGGCACCTTTTGTCCTCAAAGGCAAAAGCACACAGGGTCTTAGAATTCTAAGCTGCTCTCAAGGAAACCCACTCACCAAGGCTTCCTTCACAACTGATCAAACATTCTCAACCTAAAGCATCCTCCATTTGTACTTCCTCTGATAGAGTCAGTTATTACTGCGTAATACAGAAAACTTTTACAGGACAACATGAGGCAGAACCCTCTTACTGACCAGGTAAGACTTTAAACTCAGATGTATGTTATCAAGTTGAAGTTTCTGAAATGGAATCAAATTAGTTTTTTTAATATATTGAATGGAATGTCATTAAAAGAAAACCAGAGTAAAACACAATAGTGTCCTTGATATACATGAACATTACATAATATTTCAGGGATATACACCAGTAATTTACTTTTAAATCTATAAAAGACCTATTAGTGAGGGAACCACCTCAGCAGGGCAGCCATACTTAAAGTGTACAAGTACACACAATCTCTACAGCCAACCAACAGAGCAAAACTGGTTTAAAAGAATGCAGGTTACAGTCACATTTTTTTCATCTCATTGGAAATCTAAACATTTCAATAAGTCTGGGGGATCTCACTGTAACAAGCAAGGTTTAGAAATCCCACACGATGCATTTAAAGATTTGAAGCAACGGACCCGTCACTGAGGTGACCAGACACTGAGCAGTTGTAATACTGAATGATCAGTTATACTTTGATATTTCTCAAGTGCGTTTAAAAAAACTAAACTGAAGTGCTTATTGAAATCATAGGTGTCTGTTATATTTTCAATAAATCAATCCTGCTTTCTTTCAAACACCATCGCTAAGTTACATAGGATGTAAATCATTAAACGTGTATGCACTGGCTGTACATCTTTCAGACTTTTTGCAAACACCAATACAGCTGGAGTGTGAATTCTCATCTCCGAGTTGAGAAAGAGTCCACAGCAAGCAAAAAATGCCATGGCTTCCAGAATGGACAATCTCCACGGTTACAGGTGCCACAGCAGAGTTTTTAGAGAGAGTACAATGAATAAGCTGAGATGCACGAGACAGGATTCAGGAGGAGTTAGAAACAAACGAACTCTGAGCATGTCCAGTCCTGCAGTCCTGGCCCTGGAAAGGCAACACACTGAAAATTAGCAACATTGGGGATGATATATGTACACTCCCTCCTTTGGACCAAAGGTAGCATCCTGAAGTAGAGAAAATTGCTGGTAGATGCAGATTGGTACTGTTAGTATATGAATAATATTAATACTTCAGCTGTTGACTCCTTATATGCATTACCAGCATTTTGCATTTTTGTTTTAGATTCCAACATTCTCCATTTTTCAAAATGAATATTTGTTAACCTGCACTGTAAAATCACAACTATCTTAAAAGTACACTGTAGAGCTCAGCCTGCATGTGCAACTTGTGCCATTTCATCTTAATAAATCTGGGCTCTGAAATTACACCATAGGGTCCCACAAATATTTAATAAATTAACCTGAATTCCCCTTCTCTGCCTTTACTAAAGTAGGTAAGGAACTTGATAGGCAGGTAACCCTTTATACTAAGCCACGTCTTTCTTCCCCAAAACCCACCCAATGCTTTACACCTTTGCAGTCCTCTTAACTGACTGCATGTTTCTCTGGTCTTTGAGTGTCAGCTCAATGACACACTTCATTTGCGCTCAATTTAATCAAATCAGAATCAAGGGCTCCATTAAAGTTGGACAAGCCAATGGCCAAATGGAACAAAGTGGAAGCTGAACCGCTTCAGCAAAAAACACCTCAGATTTTAAAAATGGCATGGTGGACTGCCAAAGTAAAATGTGGTAGATGAGTAAAATGTGAAATTTCCTTACTCCAACATTCAGAAGCCAGAGTCAGCACAACAACTGTCTGTAATTGTAAAAACGCCAGTGTCATATGAAGCCACCAGTTTGTGAAGAATGACCTGCCGATCTTATGCTGAGAAATCATTTTTCTTAATTCCATAGAGTAAAGAATTTCCCCCTGAAGACTCACCCAAGGCTGCAAAACAACTACATGCATCCTTGATCATCTAGGTGACAGACCCAAGATAAATATAGAGCAAGGCGGTTCAATGACCGAAGGAATTTCTCTTAGCATCAACGTAAAGCTCTTTTCTACTTAAGGGTGAAGGATTTCTGGGTACTTTCATAGAACCAAGTAAGGATGTAACTTAGCTAGAAAGCTGATCCTCAACACATACTTTCATTGTACTGCCATTGTCCGAGAAGCTGCAGGGGTGGGTGAATTGGGAAATCATCGAAAAAGTCACACCAACACTTCAAAGATTGGGATGAGTTGGATTAGAATAGAGCAAAATAAAAATTTTGATGCTGTGTGTTTGATGCCAACAATAATGCCTAGCACAGAATCAAGTCCATTCCCCATCACTGGCATTTCCCATAATGAATATAAATTACTTTTTTGAAGCAGGTTGCACTTTAAGACATAAACAGCAACCGGGGTTTCTTAGGCAAACTGTCTCCCAACTCTTGCCTTTGCAGTAGAGCTGGGAGTCAGTCAACACTCAGCAGAACAAGAATAAAATGTTGCAGGATATTTGAATGAAGAACAATTATTTGCACTTTTACACAAGATTATCCTCCAACAACTGTTACTGAATATCTAAAATTTAACTTTTTTTTGGTCAACTGTTTCATCACTACACTGCACCCAAGAGTTTTGTGTGAAAGATTACCTGTATGCAAAAGCGCTTGTAGTTTAGGAATGCTGATAGAGGGGTTGAAACCTGGCTGTCTCCTCGAAGATCAGCTCCTTCAGCTTCTCCTTGGGTAGGTCATCCAGCTCCATATCAAATTTAAAGGGTGCTTCTGCAATAGGCTGAAATCAGACTATCCATTACCACCACTTCTGGGGAAAAAATATCAAAAGCTATATGTTTGTTACATCCCATTTCTTTTCCAGGGGCTCCTGTGCCACTCATCATCCCAAAGCAGTCAAGCTAACTGCAGGAATATAGCCAGCATTGCATTTCATGTGCACCCAACCTAATACAAAATGGTCCCACAGTAGGTCATGCCGTAACAGCAATCAATACATCACAATCTTTCAGCACAAGAGGAAACTGTTTGGAAGACTGCATGTCTACTGACAAAGATCTATTCACTTAGCCCTAATCCCCTAGCATTTTCCCCATAGTCTTCTAACTTTTTAGATTTTAAATATTTAAAAGCCAGATGGATTTAGCTCCACCCCCCCCTTTTAAAACTCCTGTCATCCCACTTCTCAAAATACCTACCCTTATCATTCAGTTCTACCTTCTGTTCCTGTCCAAAGTCCCCAAACAAATGGAAAAGGATTTCACAAGCCATCGCCTCTTTGTCAGATTATCAGGTCTCCCTCATCTTGTCTCTTTATAAACTCCTTTTGCTTAGCACCATCATGGGGCACAGGAGTAGGCCATTCAGCCTGTCGAGCCTGCTCTGCCATTCAATACAATCACGGCTGATCATCCACTTCAATGCCTTTTCAACCACACTATCCTATATCCTTTTCTGTCATTGGCAGTTGTCCAAGAATGATTGGTCATCATCCTTGCCCTCTACCCCATTACAGACCTTCCCTTTGTTCTTTCCTCAGTTTCCCCCGTTTCCGTAGTTCCGTGCCAATTAACCTGAAACAGTTTCCTTCTACACAGATGTTGCGTAACCTGAGTGTTTCCAGCATTTTCTTTTCATCTCAACCATTCATTAACCACTGATTTGCTGTGCTGCCACACTCCTTTTCATAATGAGCCTTAATTTTTTTACAAGTACATGTGGCACCTTCTCAAAAGTCCTTGGGAAACCTATATATTCTTGACCCTCTTCTATTTTGCATCTACATGCTGCCCCTTGGCAACATTATCTGAAAACACAGCAATTTCCATCAATTGTCTCTAAATTGTCAGATTGCTTATGCAAGCTCTCGTACTGTATAAAAAATTTCTTCTAATTAAAAAATGGGAAGACCAAAGCCATTGTGTCTTCTGTCCCAACTCAAACTCTTTCGTGAAACACTAACTCCATCCCTCACCATGGCAATTGTCTGAGGCTGAACCAGGCTGTTTGCAAACTTGGTGTTTTGCTTGATCCAGAGTTGAGCTTCTGACCACATCTCCACGCCATTGCTAAGACCCGTTGCTCCCATCTTCGTAACATCACCCAACTCCATCCATGCCTCATCTGTTGCTGAAACATCCCAACCATGCTTTTGTTACCTCAGGACTTTACTAACCCAACACACTCCTGGCTGGCCTCCCATGGTCTACAATCATAAACAAGATCATCCAAAACTCCACTGCCTCTGTCGTAACTTGCACCAAGACCTGTTGTTCACCCATCACCCCTATGTTTCTTGATCCAACTGGTTCCTGGTTGAGCAATGCGTTGATTTTAAAATTCACACCCCGATTACAAATTCCTCCATGGCCTCGCCCCTTCCTGTCTCTAATCTCCTTTGACTCCATACTTTTCGAAGTATCTATACTCCTCCAATTCTGGTCTCCTGAGCACCATTGATTTGATCACTCCAGCACTAACAGACCTGCCTTCAGCTGTCTGGGTCCTAAGCTCTGGAATTCCCTCTGTAAAGCTCTCAAATGCACTACTTCTCTTTCTTCCTTTAAGGCACTCCTTAAAACCTACCTCACTGGTCAAGTTTTGGGCCGCTGTTGTGATATTTCTTTACAAGGTTTTGTGTTACATTTTGGTTTAATGTGAAGCACCTTGGGACATTTTATGTTAAAGGCACTATATAAAAACACGTTGTTTTATACAATAGCCACAGCATTGCCTTTAATCATTTTAATGTACACTGTCCTACCTCATCACTGGGGTCATAGTACTGCTCCAGATAAGGGTGAGCAAGAGCTGCTTCCACTTCAATCCTCTTGTGTGGGTTAAATGTCAGCATTTTATCCAATAAATCCAGAGCTGCAACAAAATGGAAGCATCTAAACCAAAAATCTTATTTATCTGCACACTTCCCATTTGCACAATTCCCACTGTCACATTACTGGGCCAAATTTTTCTCATTACAAATTCCTATGTCCACTACGTCCTAATGGGGTTGTTGTAAATAAATCACTGATTATGCATTTGGGTTCTGGCAAGTGGCTTGGAATGCTTTCTGAAATTTCCATGCCCTTTTCTTCAGCAAATTTATAACATAGAAAATGAGGGTTGGACAACATTGCTAACTTTAGCCTTGATATTTTGCCTCAATAGGTGACTCGCTTGAATTGGATTGTGTAATCTGAAGACAAGGTCAACTGTGCCTTCAAACAATTTTGGAGAGAACAATTTTCCAAGTTTCACTGAATTAAGATTTATATTGCATGTTGTGGGGGGTGTGGGGTGTGCACACGTGGGAAGTAAAGTGATTTTCTGATTACACATTTGTCGTAGCTTAATTTTTGGTGCTGGGGGATACTGACAAAGACACAGGGAGCAAGGCGAACAGAACTTTCTAAAAATGACACCCATTTTTGAAGCACCAAATACCTTTGAGGATAACAATAAAGCAAGAAATTGGCTGAGGGGGTTAGGGGATCAATGGCCTTCTGTCACTCATCAAGCAAGTGTGAGGAGAGGCGGAGTGGATGGAGGGTTAGGGATGAAACAAGAGAGAGCAAAACAAAAGAGGGGAAGATACAAGGTTTAAATGGGTATTTATAAAACAACAGAAGAGAGGAAATTAATGGCTATGTAAAGCCTTGATGAAAGCCACTTAGGGCCACATTTTCCCTGCCTTTCCCACTCAAAATGCAGCCTCTGGCAGTTCCTTTCCTCACCACAGCAAGTCATCTACCACCTTAAAAGGACAGAAAAGTAAAGGAAAAAGAGAAGAAAGAATTAAGGGGAGAGAAGCACAAGAACAAAGAGAAATGGCAACACAAAGACAGAAGGATAAAAGATTGTAGTCTTTGAATTACTGGGCGCAAGGCCAAAGGAGATCGGCCAGTTGCAAATAAAAACACGGATTATATAGGACAACTTCTAAAGCAGCTGGATCCTTTTCAATTTAGTGACAATAGTAGGCAACTCTCCATTACAGCAGTCCTTTAAGTGGGAATATAACATTTCCTATTCGACGACATTTCTAGTTACAGGGGACAAGTTGCCAATTAGTTGTGATTTTTATTTTGAGATGTATGTACTGCAACTTCCTTGAGGTTTACTTATTATCTTGGGGAGTCAGAGGATTTTCTGGACGTAATGGTGAAATTGCTAAGGGATTTTCTGTCTGTGTTTCTCCCAAGAGGTTGCATGGACCAAAGGGGTGGATCAATGGTGTGTGCTGCTACACCATGTCTAGCTGCTGTGAGCTTGATGCACTTGTGCTGCCTTTTTCATATATGGCATTAGTCACACACAAATTATCCCAAATGTACATGCCAACACATTTTATAATAAAGATTATTTAACTGGTTCACTGTTGATGGGTCAACTGATCAAGGTACTTGGGTTGAAGCAAGGAAGGTTACAGGTTTTAATTTCCAGTATGTTTAATTGAATTTCAGCTGGACCGGTGAGACTCAATTTGCAAGGCCAAGAAGAGGGAATGACAGACAGCATTACAATAGTGAGTTGTACAATACAGGAACAGTGAATTGTCTATTCATGGATATGGGCCAATAAGGGCCCTAGTGGAATTGGATATTCATTCCTGTCCACCTTTCCAAAGGTCGGCTCCTGAAGTACTTGCTACACTTCTCTTCATTCTTTTGATTGCATGAATGCTATATAAGCTGCAACTGAGCCCAATCCAAGTCATCAATAGGGCAAATCACAGTATTGCTGGTTCTTAAAACATCCTCAATATGACCTTCCCTTCCCATTTTACATAAGAAGTACGTCCCCTCAGTCCAGAGGCAAAATCAGTAATACACAATCATTTACAGTATTTCTCCAAAAAAGGTTACAGACTTAGATGGAAAACAAGAGTCTGACTTGTCGCCGGCACTTCAACTTTTAGATCCCTTTCAATGCTCACTCAAGCTGAACAATACATGCAAATCAGCAGGACATTCTTGAATGAACCCTTTCAGCTAATTCTTACCTTTCCCATCAGCCTTGGGGAACAGTCTGTTCCAAGGAACTTTGTTCTTGTGAGGCAGAGATTGCAAGTAGTTTCTGGCTTTGACATTGATTATACAGTTCAGATCTTCTGGAGAGGGTGAGCCAAGGATACCTAAAAACCAACAGTTGGTTACATTGGAAGTTCTTCGCTAGGGTAAAATTTAGACAGAGCACCAACCAAGAACTTGAAAGGTCAGTTCACTGACAGCTTAGCCTGTAAATATACTGGGGTGTTGTGGCACTAAACCATGCAGACAAGATCTCATATTCAGTCACTAGTCTGCATTAAATTAACTGATTTCAGTTGGAGTGACAGTATGGGTATTACAACTAGACTCAGGGAGCATGGGCTATGGGAAATCCCTGAAACAAAATACAATGCTAGGACTAACAATAGCTGTGATACCGTCCCACAATCATTGAATCTTGTAGCACAGGAGGCGGCCAACTTCGCTCATTGTGCCTATGTAGGCGCTTTGAAACAGCTATCCGAGGAGTCCCACTCCCCTGGACTTTCCTTGATGTTGAAAATGCTCCCTTTAAAAGTAATATCTAATTCCATTTTGAAAGCTACTATTGAACTGCTTTCTGCCACTTTTTCAGGAAATGCTTTACTGTGTAAAAAAAATTCTCCTCATCTCTTGTTCTTTTGCCTAAATGTGTTATGCTCTGCTTACTGACCCTCCTGCCAGTGGAAACAGTTTCTCCTTACTTACTCTATCAATCCCCACTGTGGTTTTGAACACCTCCATTAAATCTCCCTTAACCTTCCCTGCTTCAAGATCAATCTCAGCTTCTCCAGTCTCTCCGCATATCTGAAGTTACCCATCCTTAGTATCATTCTTGTAAATCTCCACACTCTTTCTAATGTGATGCTCAGAATTGGACAAAATACTCTGTTGAGGTGGTAACATAGTGGTATTGTCACTAGGCTGGTAACCCTAACGCTCTGGGGACCTGCGTTCAAATCCCACCACGGCAGATGGTAGAATTTGAATCCAGTAAAAATCTGGAATTAAAATAAGTCTAATTATGACTGTGAAACAATTGCTGATTGTCATCAAAACCCATCTGGTTCACTAACATCCATTAGGGAAAGAAATCTGCCATCCTTAGCTGATCCGGCCTACATGTGACTCCAGAACTACAGCAATGTGGTTGATTCATAAATGCCCTCTGAACAAGGGCAATTGGGGATGGGCAAAAAATGCTAGCCGAGCCAGTGATGTCCACATCCCATGAATGAATTAAAAGAAAGACATTTATAAAATCTTAGCACATCAAGTAGCCTATACACCAGATTATTTAAACCTAGATGTTTGAGAAAGCACTGTTCATTTAATGCACTGTCAGCTTGTATATGGATAAGATCCATTTTCCACACTACAGCACCCATCATTAAAAATATTGAGATTACAATTAGTACAATTGCAACAGAAATTACAGGCTTGAAAACAAATTTTCTCAAAAAAAAAGGGATAAATGGCTGTGAAGTTATTCAGCCAGGGTTCCCAGCCCTAATCATTGTTGAGCAACTCCTGCTGAAAACGTGTAGAGATCAGGAGGGGACAGGCAAGAGCTGGACTATGATGCATATGCACTCTCCCCACCTCCTCTCTATACACCTCAGGTCTAATAACTTGCAAACACTGACACGTGAAGTAAGGTCATTCATGTAAAAATAATACCGGGAGTGATGACACTTTTGATCCTTATTTCACCAACAATTTAACAGATTTCATGGGAAATGAAAAAATTATCAGAAAAAAACCATAATCAAATTGTACTCTCTTCACCCCCGACTAAAGGCCATTGGGGAAGATCTGCAGTTACAAGTTAAATATTGTGGGAACTATTATGCTTCAAAGCAGTCTCCTCTCACACAAATAAAAGCCATGTCCTCTAAACAGAAAGTCAAGAAGGTACTGTATTTTTTACCCAAGATATGGTTGAGCTGATCCAAATAGTGTTTCCCTGGGAAGGTGGGTCTACTGGAGAGCATTTCAGCCAAGATACAGCCTACTGACCAAATATCAATGGACTTGGTGTAGCCCTGCAAGAAAAACAGAACTACAGTGAATGTTCTCAGGGTTATACGTTGAAACTAAATTAAAGACAGATAAGAACATAGATTTCAAGTAGAAAAACAGAAAATGCTGGAAAAACTCAGGTCTGACAGCATCTGTGGAGAGAACAAACAGTTGACATTTTGAGCGCATGTGACCCTTCTTCAGAGCTACAAGTAGTAGCTTTCAAGTAGTTTTGCAATAACTCCTGAATCTCTATACCTTTTTTTAAAACCTTGTGATAGCTATAATTTCATCCTTGCTACTCCAAGTCCAGTGATGCATAAACCAACCTGACAACAGCAGCCACAAGATTATGAAATGCAGTGTTAAATGCCATGTGTACAGAACACAAATTCAGACAGTTAACTGGTTATATGAATGCATAAATATTGAGGATATAGTTGAATTCAGTTGTATAAAAAGAGCCCAACAAGGTCTAGACTCAAAATAAAGCACCATTTGGTGCTACCAATGCCCACTGCAGCCTAATCACCGTCTTCATAGGGGAATGGAGAGGGGGGAGGGAGATAGAAAGTAATCAGCTGGTTATTGGTGCACACAGTATCACAGGAGTCAGAACTGTGCACAGAAGGGAAACACACGCTTACCATTACTGCTCTGCAATCCATTTGCCCAAGTTTCAAAATTAATCAATTTTTGACTTTTTGTTTTAAAGGAAGATAGATTTGTCAATCTACAATTTATTATTTCAAAAATCACAGAATCACAACTGTTACAGCCAGTCATGAATGAGCAATTCACCCAGTCTCACTTCCCTGTCTTCTCCTCGTAACCCTGCATATTCTTCCTTTTCATATAATAATCCAATACCCTCCTGAATTCCTCAATTGAACCTGCCTCCATCACATTCTCAAGCAGTGCATTCCAGATCTTAACCACTAATCTCCATTTTCAAGATGTGATTGATTGCTGGGCATTATTTCTGCTATGCACGGAGTTAACGAGGGTTTCTAATGACATCTTCTCCTGCATATCATTAGAAATATTTTGTGTGTATTGCAGGGTTAGCAAACCTGGAAAAAGCAGATTTGAAAACTAACAAATACTAATTTTTTCCCCAAATTTCAGACAGACTCAATTTGTAAATAAGTAAACTAAAACTTCCTAGAAAATTTGATTGAGAATGCAAATACCAAAATGTCAAGTCAAAATATGATGTGACTTTCATATTTGAGTCCCAATTCAAGATTCAAACTCTGGTAGGTCAATACTCCATATACAGAAACCTTAACTATGTTGAGCATGCAGCTTACTGACCAGGAATTCAACACAATGATTTCCTGACCAATGCTCAGAGTGTAATGCTGTAATGATTATACATGAATGCAGCAGAGTGAATTTAAGCTCATTAAACTCATTTAGGAATGAACTTTGCTCATTTAGAACAAGTACATTATTGACACTTATGACCTGTTCTCCTCAAACTCCAATCCCTCAAGGAGGCACCAAACAAGCAAGAACCTTGTCTGCCGTACACCTTTTTCACTTGAAAACATTTAACAAATAAGAAAATGGAAATAAGCAGGGAGAAAGAAAAGTCAAATTAATTTCAGCTGAGGTCAGTTGTCAATGTGATACCCAAAGCACCATCTACCCTCCTTTACTTGTCTGTCAGTAGCTGAGAAAAGCCATCTACTTCCAGCATTTGTCATTTTTATTTGATTTATACTTTTTGAGCTTTATAACTCATTAAATATAGCATTCAGCCTGTTTTCATCAATCGTTCTTGTTGACAGCAATCATTATAATCATACAGTTTGTGTTCTGAGGGGGGTCAGGCATTACCTATAGCAGAACGTTGTGTCCTGCACCAGGGACAGGCCAGGCACCCTCCAGGCTGTGCAGATTCACACAAGCAGTGAAGAAACAGACAGTGAGTTCATTTACAACAAAACAAAAATGCCCTCGGTATTCAGAATTAATTACAGTAATTCTCAGCAACCAACGAGGCACATAAATGATTAGGTTGGGTTTTCACTGACAGTTGATACTCTGAACGTACAAAAGCAGCATTTTAAAACTGTGGAGACTTTGTCTTCTCTGCAGCCAGACATGTACTCAAGACTGCAAGATGAACAATGGGACTGCAGAAGTTTATAAATTACAACGGAATTATTACACCCATGGGCAAGTCACACAGTCGGGTGGCTGTTACTGAGAAACAATTCAGCTTAATATCAATGTCTGCAATAGTCAGTCCAACTGTTTTAAGTTTCAGTCGCATCTGTTACAAGGCTCACAGGACAGGTCAATTCCAGCACCTGACATTTCCTCTCCCTTAAAGCTATATAATGTTAAACAGGATTCTGCAGTGCCACTCCTTTGTAGCAATTTTAGCATCAATGAACATGCAATGATTATTGATCACGACATTACTTTTGCAAGTGTTTAAGACCCAGGCCTCCATGCTGGAGGTGGGTGTTCTGAGAAGTCAGCGTAATCATTTCTTCAAATCAGGGTTAAAATAAATCTGAGCATCAGTTTGGGACAGACATTGAAAATCTACACGTACCAAATACTTAATATAGTGCTATGGCTTCTGTAGAATATAATAATCTTCATATTCCGATCTCATGGTTAATTGCCTTATAAAGTTGGATTTCTGGCAGTAACTTGCATTTATTGTTATCTAAGTGCCCTACTGAGTGGCATACTGGTGTTCCAAACTTTCCAATGAGATCAACAGTGGATGACCTCATTGCAGTTCAGGTTCACGGACACTGTACCAAGCAAGGTGCTGACACGAGTGGTGCCAACCCCATTCATTCTGTTGTCTTGATAAGAATGGTTTATACCGACCATATTTGACTAGGGAAAAGGGAAGCATGAGGTGGTTTCCTGTTGCCTTCCTCACGTGTGTTTGAAGGCAACACAAATCCTCTTCCCAGAGGATCCTCCGCCTGGCACCAGCCAGCTGTTGTCCTCCAAGGTCATGCTCCACTGACTCTAGGTCCACTTAGCTGGGTAATGAAGAGTCATTAGAGGAGGTGGTTATAAGTTATCTATTGTGATACCTAGTAATTGATCTGCACGCAAGGCCCAATTTTTAAAAAAGTTACCAGATTTTAAGAACAAATGAGACTCCGAATTCCATTTGATCTTGTGCATACTTTTGAGGCATTGGCCCTACCCAACTCTGGACAACATGCATGACTCTCACAATATCCCTTACAATTTACAACCCTTTAATTAAAATAGCTCTTTCATACTTTTCTACTAAAGACCCATGCCACAGATTGTTCAAATTAGTTATCTGGATTTACCAATATAACCTCAATGTTGGCGTCAAAGCCATGTAAACGATGCACAACAGCTGAGCCCTGCAGTTGTTACAGCATTATTAGTCTCATTCGATGACCTGTATCAAGAACGTACATAAACATTGCGACTCATTTCAAGCTGGACGCAGACTAGTCATCTGAATAATTCAATATTTGTATAGTAGAAACAACTCTAGAAAAAGGGGAGCTCCTCTCCTCAAATATCCTATCAATTCTTACTCTCAGGTATAAGCCTCCACCAACATTCCAACAAGTTTCATGAGATTCGCAGCTGCTAAAATGCATTATCTACAGAACATCGTAGCATTTATCAAAACAAGTTGTCTCACTGGCATATTTCCCCACTATTCCCAATTTGAAATCCAAGCTAAGCTTCAGAGTGATGTCCAACTTTAAGCTAGTCACAATGTTCCCTGTATGCTCAAGATCCTATCAAAAATACAGCCATATCATGAACAATTAAATTCCTCAATTCATCCCTTTAGATGAAATTTAATGCAATTTTAACATGATGAGAAAAAGCACTCATTTAAGCCAATGCAGTTTGTGTGTGAAGTTTAATTTGATATGCATAATATGTCAGCTCAAATTGCTCCCACCAGTGACAGTCTTAAAGTACAGGACAAATGTCACCAAATGACAAATGGTGCAACTCCTAATAAACTACCAGGCTAGGACATGGCGGGAAGGAAAGCACACCTTGTCAGGGGCCACCCAAAGTTCCAAATCAAAATAATTGGCCGATCGTTACCTCTTCCCAGGTTTGGGGATCAGGGAGCAGACTCAATATTTTAATCTGAATAATTAGAACAAAGGTGTCAATTCACAATGTCACTTGTTTTCTTTTGTAATTAAGCAACAGTTTGAAGCAGTTGTGCTGCTGCAAAGAGACAGTACAGCCACCTTTAAGGACTGATGATGGATAGAGTCCATGCTTTTAGGATATTACAAAACTTGTTTTGTTTTCAGAGCCTGAAGCAGTGGGTCAACTCTGGTTCAGCATTAAAAATAAACAGCCCAAACGCTCACCTTGGAGTTGAGCATAATCTCAGGTGCTCGGTACCAACGGGTGGCAACATACTCTGTCAGGAACCCGGTATGATCATGGTCGGGGTCAGCCACACGTGCCAGTCCAAAGTCACAGATCTGCAAGGGAGGAAAATCAAGGTTTTATTTTGAATTAGGAAACTACAATATTTTGTACTCCATGTACTGAAGTGGTGCCAACATCTGAAGAAATTATGCTCTATACTGTAATTGAGTGCAGGCCCATCGCCACACCTGAGCCACAGACCTTGTACGCAAGTTGGTACTGCGATTACTGCCAAAATTGCAAATTAAAGCTTTCTGATCAATCCACACAGCATCTCAAAACTCCCAACCATTCTTCTGGCAACACATTCTATCCACATTACCTTAAATGTTAAATTGACAGGTCTAATTTGCTGGGGGAAATGAGATACAAAGCTTCACATGTTGCAGATTTAAAACAATGGAGGTTCAAGGGAATTGCACAAAACACATGAGTTGCATCCTTCCCCCCCACCACAATAAAATAACAAACATTTGACTGGGTGGTGATGAGTAGACCAATGGGATGTAGGGCAGTGTTATCTGGTCCTACAACAACAAAAAATATGCTGATTTTTCAACACTGTAATTGAGTTTGATGAAATGTGTTAAGACGGAGCCAAGAAACCCAGGAGGCAGAGAGGTGTTTTCAGTCTGTTAGCTGATATCACAGTTTGCTCACGAATTGGGAAATTACTTCCAGACTGACAGTAAGTGGAGGAGGTAAAGATGCCCAAATACAGTGAAAATTGAGCTAAATGGTCACCCTGGGGATGGCACTGAATTGGTTGCTGCATCTGGCAACATTGAACCACAGACAAAACAGCATGTCCTAAACCTGGCCACGGCAATCTTCTACAAAGCCTCGTTTATATCAACCTAGCAATTTTATTATTGACCGCAGCAACATTACTGATCATTTAATCCAGGTCAGCACTAGCTGAATAGGAACCAGCCAGCAGAATTCTGGCCTACTGCATCAATAATGTCAAAAATAAACCCCATTTGTTTTCAGTAGGTTACAGATATTAATTGTTTATTTTCAAATAATTGAAGAATAAAATGAGATTTGTCTAAAACATGTGCTGAGATGGAGTCTTGCTGAACATTTGTCCTGTGTCACCAAGCATTGAAGAAACAGATCACACATTTCAACTCATTTATATTTCCACAGTACCAACACACATTTTCAATTTTGCCGTTTTGCAGCCAAAAAAAAGGAACTACCGTGTGGTTATGCTGTTTTACTTTGGTTCAGGCGCCAAATTCAGACCTGGTCACAAAACATCAGGTTCTCACACTCTCTCAGCCTACTAAGTATAGGAAGAGTTGAACTAAGTTGGTTAAAGACTGGTTCCTATGCCAATAGTGATATTATGACATAGTTCATGGGCACTATGCTGGCAATCAGATTACCATTGGGGCCAACACCATGTGAATCTGGCATCAGATATTCCACAAGTCTGGGAGGTAGTCATGTAGAGGAGGGGATTTGCATATCAGTGTTGCTGTATTACAAATTTAGTACTGGATTTGCATCAATACCAGTGTGAATTTGGCATCATATGTATGCTGCAATAAATGAAGTCTGTTCGCTAACCTGTTTTTTTCCCTGTGATAAATACAAAATGTAACAGAGTGAGCTACTCCAACAGTCACAGAACAAATTTCAGGCACATTTAGAAGTCACAAAGACACAAGGAAAAGTCGCAGAAAAAATCTGTTTAAAGTCACCCCTGAAGTAGGATTCAGATACCAGAGCACAACAACAAACACAGGCCTTTTCATTAACCATTTTTAGGAAAGACAAAAAACCCTGAATAGGATTTCTATGCAGCTGGTTGGGTGGGGGTGGCGGGTGTTCTATCACAATTGTGTTCCTAAAGTTACAATTTTGGTGGCACAACCCAACATGTACTATGATTGCAAAAGCCAACAACATTCACTGTCAGGCATGGCAGTAGATCTGCCATTTCTCAACTTGCATGGCAAACAGCTAAGGGCACTGTGGCAGCCAGTAAAAAGATGCATTTAAATACTTGACACTAGGGATACAGGCCAGGTGCAGGGATAACTAATATCTTTATCTGAAATTCTAAAGTCTTCCTGGCAACTGTCTTTGGCTAGGTCAGCCAGTTTGCAACCTCAGCATCCTACTTAATCCTAAACTGAGCTTCCAACCCTGAACCAAGCTTCCAATTTAATGTGTTCTACATCACAGACTGCCTGCTTCCATATCTGTAATTTCACCCATCTCTGCTTCTGTTTCAGTTCGCCTACTACTGAAACTGTCATTTATGATCTTTGTTGCCTCCAAGTTCTATTATGTTTCAATTCTGCTGGCTGGCTGCCCATCTTCCATCCTTAATAAACTTTCATGTTCAAATCCCTCTGCGGCCTCATCCTTTCTAACTCCGTAACCTCCTCCAGCCTGTTTGAGCATGGTCTGTACCTATTATGAACAACCGAGGAACATGTTCGATTTTATCAGCTAATCATTGGAACACACGACATTGCTTGTGTGGTAGGCAGAATAATTTTTTGGGCTGATGGCAGCATCCTATTAGTTGAAAATACCATTCATGTAGCCACTGCACAGCAGCAGAGTGAAACAGCTTGCCTAACCAGTTGTTCAAGTTTTTGAGATACTTTGCCTTTTCAGGGTAATGTGGTCCAAAAGTGGTTGTCTTTGGCCCTTTTGTAATTTTGCGCAATACAAAACAAACAATGATCTGATCAGGATAGCCGATGTCCCAGAGGATAGCTTTGATGTGCTCTATTTTTGCATTAAACTTGCAAGATGAACAAATGCTATTTACAGGATTGCCAATAAGGCCAATTTTATAGTGCGTGGAGCTATACAAACCCCATGGTGTATATTGATTGAAGGTAGGCTCGAGGTAGATAGCAGTGGAGAACCCATTTCTGGATTTTTCAACTAGCATGTCAAGGAAAAGGAGCATGCTAGACTGCTCCATCTCGAAAGTGAACTTGAGCGCGGGATGGGACATATTAAGGCGAACAATCCTGAGTTCGCTAATATCTACACTTACAACCAATTTAAGATAATTAGTTGAGCTCAGTGGTTCATTTACCCTTGTTAGAAGCGACATACCTTCATACACAAGGGCTCGTTCTCTGCAAACAAAAGGAATATGTTCAAGTCTTACATGTTCTTTGCACTACCTGGGAACTTACTTTCTTCACAGCACCACTTTAGCCAGAGTTGACTTGCCATCAATCAGCATCCTTTCTGTAGTATAAATTGTTGTGATCATTTGAAATTTGGCATTCTTGCATTTGTCCTGATGAGTGCAAGACTAAAAGCTTTAGCATCATGTCTCCCTTTTCAGCAATGTTCTAATTCTGAGTTATGTGGCCTCTATATTTGGCATTTCAGTAGCTATTAGTTCCTTATTTTGCGAGGACAGTCATCCTCAGGCCTTCACCAACATCAAATGGTCCATGCTGAATCAGTCCCTGGTTTCCATCTGAGAGAAAGTTCCTGATAGCTATTTACCAACTCACTAAGTTAGCCATATTTAGGCTGAAAAAAACACTGCTGACAAAACTATAACTCCTTGTGTGGTGCAACATATTGAGACATCTAAGTGCAGCCAATTTGAAGAGTGGATTCCATTCCCCTGACAGCATTCTACTCCTTTCTCCACTGAAGGCACCAAGTTCCACTAGGTAAAGTAACAATAAAACCAGTCATCGTCTGGTACCTCACCCAGGTAACTAGTCCCATTGTAAAAGCCTAGAAGAATCAACCAAGTTTCTGACTACTGGGGGGAGATGAGAAGGATGTCACCAGGCTTGATCTTACCTATCACACATTCACTTTTCAGCAAACAAGTGCATGAGCCATAGACTAAGAATTGAACCTGTCATCTTAAGGTGGTGTATGGCCTTTACCAACTGAACTATCAGGGGAGTTAAATCCCATTAATAGCTGCTAGATTATAAAGTAAAAACGAACGAAAAATGTTGCATTTACAAGGTAGGCCCAGCTGTATCTATAAAGAAGAATTGAAAGGTTTCAAACTGAGGCAGTAACTAGTCTTTTCTCTTTTCAGATGCTGACAGAACTTCTCTGCACTTCCAGCATTTTCTTTTATTTCCTCATGGTGAATACAATGGATGGCACATTTGGACATCATTTCGATTTTTCTTTAACAAAGGGTTTTGGACTTCTGGAATACATTACCAGGAAAAGCAAAGACAGTATAAATAGGTGTTTATGAGGAAGAAAGATCAAGGAATGGATTTAAGAGTAGGGTCAAGTGGTTATCATTTATGAAAAACGAATGAGCTTAATGTCTTGGCCTGTTCTAGAAAATAATTTTGTATGTTTATGTGCAAGAGAAGAAATGCATTGATTGTTAAAATACCTCATGATCTATTATCTGTTCATTTAAGGTTGCTCCTTTAAGGAGGTCACTTATACAAAACAAAGGTTCCCCATCCTATTCTGTTACTTGCAGGTCCCAAAGGGAATTGAATCTAATTAAATCTCATCAGTAAAGGGATAACTCTAGCAATTTACGGAAATATAACTCTATAAAAGCAGACAGGTTTTGCTACAGCACAGGGTGTGGGAGCACAGAGTGAGCAGAGGCTTGAGTGGGGCGAGGAGTGACTGCTAACTTGGGAATTTGGTGCAGAGGGGGAAGGAGGTTTGTTTTTTAAAAAATACAATTTTGAGCCTCCAGTGTTCAAAGGCATTAAATAGGTGAGCAGGTAGGTGATGAGTTATCAGATTTTATCCCTCTAAACAGTTTGACTCACAGCAACCACATCTACAGTAAGTGCCTGCAGCTCGAGGAACTTTGGATCTGAGTTGATGAGCTGAAGTCCAAGCTCTGGACACAGTGATGGATCAGGGAGAAGGAAAGTTATCTTGACACTTTATTCCAGGAGGCAGTCACACCCCTTAGGCTCAGTACTTCTGATTTGTGGTCAGGGACAGGAGGGTATGACTGCGAGGCAGGTTGGGGACCCAGAAGAAAGCAATACAAACATACATGCATACAAGCAATGTATAAGCCTCAGACCCTGCAACTGTCCAACAGGTTTGATGTTCTTGCAGGGGGGATGAGCAAACTAACCATAGCAGCGTAGTGCAGGGAACCATTCAAGTGGGGGGAATAAAAAGGAATGTAATTATAATAGAAGACAGCATAGTTAGGGGGATAAATACTGTTCTTTGCAGTTAAGAGCATGAATCCTGAAGACTGTGTTGCCTGCCTAGTGCCAGGGTTAAGGGCACCTCCTCCGGGCTGGACAGGAACTTGGAGTGGGAGGGGGAGGATCCAGTTGTCATGGTCCATGTGGGTACCACCGGCATAGGACTAAGAAAGAGATTCTGCTGTGGGAGTACGAGCAGCTATGGACTAAATTAAAGAACCACAAAGGTAATAATCTCGAGTGCTACCTGGACCATTGGCAAATTGGCTTAGGGTAAATAAGATCAGAGAGTTGAATGCATGGCTCAAAGACTGGTGCGGGAGAAATGAATTTTGATTCATGAGGCACTGGAACCAGTACTGGGAAAGAAGCTGTACTATTGGGACAGCCTTCACCTGAACTATACTGGGACCAGTGTCCTGATGAGCTGTATAACTAAGGCTGTAGAAAGGGCTTTAAACAAAATAGCTGGTGGCGGGGAGTGCGGGGAGAATGCTTTGCATGAAAGGAGATTTGGAAAGTTAAAGAAAATGTGCAGGGTAGAGATGTAGGTAATGATAACCAGAGTGTGATAGCATTTGTAGCAAGATGGATGGAATTGATAGCACAAATAGAAAAAAAAGAGTATAATGTGATAGCCATTACAGAGACATGATTGCAACTAGCCATAGCTGGGACCCGAATTTTCAAGGGTATTTGGCATTTTGGAAGGACAAGGATGAAAGGAAAGGAGGGGTGGATCTGTAAGTAAAAGATGAGATCAGTACAGTATTGAGAAATGAACTTGGTTTGGAGGATCAAAATGTATAATCAGTGTGGGCGGAGATAAGAAATAGTAAAGAAGTCACTGGTGGGAGTATGCAGTTTATAGGCCCCCTGATAGTAACTACACTGTAGCAGATAATATAAATCAAGAAATAATGGGGGTTTGTAACAAAGGTACTGTGTTACGGCACAGCCGATAGTAAATACTGAGTGGTTCAAATCCCAAAGGGAAGCTTGAAACAACTGCCACAACTTGTTTTGCAATTTGTATAAATTTTAAAATGCATAAGATCACCAAGTCTTATAGGTTTTGGCAAAACCAGATTAAACATTAATAAGAAAAATGATTTTTAATACATGTCTACAAATTACAACAATTTCTAAATCCCCTACTTAATCTGACTCCCAGTTACACTTTCGTTAAGGCAACAGTAAGACACAGATTTTAAAAGGCCCAGGCAAGGTGACACAATATCCTGAACCAGTCAAATTCAAAGTGAGTTTTAACTTCAGTTCTTTGAAGGCAGCAGCTTGAGGCATAGATGTTGAAGGCTTTTCATACTTGTTAGATCCTAAAATGCCTACCCTTACACAGCCTTCGCTCCTCTATACATATTTTCCCCTTTGAATGCAAATTCCCATTGTTTTGCTACGTCTTTGGACTTTACCTCCCTGATAAAAATCTCTTATGATACTAAGTTTTACCAGTAATCTTTGGGGAAAGTAAACACTGTTTCTAAACTCCACCTGGCTAGGTGCAATATTTCACTCCCTCTTTTGAAAACAATCTAGTCTGGTTTATTCAAAAGTGCAAATGTCCTTTTACACCTCACATTCTAAACTTCCCCAATATTTACCATGTTTACATCAAAGACTTCAGGCCAGCTGCCTTTAATTCAATTAAGTCCCTCTCACACACACACACAGACAGATAGCACTATTTTACAATACTATTATATATTCCTGACATAAAGCAATAATAGTGGGAGATTTTAACCTTCTTATAGATTGGACAATTTAATCAAATTGGCTAAAGCAACCTGGAGGATGAGTTCACAGATTGTAGTTGGGACAGTTTATTGGAACAGTACGATATGGAATCAACCAGGGAACAGGCTACTTTAAATCTGGTAATGTGTCGTGAGACATGATTAATTAATAACCTCATAATAAAGTGTCCTCTAGATATGAGTGATCATAACATGATAGAAATTCACATACCATTTGAAGGTACGAAATTTAGATCTGAAAATTGTCTTAAAACTTAAAGGCAAATACAAGGGTATGAAGACACAGTTGGCTAAAATAGAATGGGAAAATAGGTTAAAAGGCAAGACGGTGGAGAAGCAGTGGCATTTAAGGAGATATTTCATAACTCTCAACAAAGATATATCCCAATAAGAAAGAAAGACTCTACAAGGAGGATGCACCAACAGTGGCTAAGGATGGTATCAAATTGAAAGAAAAGATGTACAATGCTGCAAAGATTGGGAAAATTTTAGAAGCCAGCAAAGGATGACTAAAAAAATGAGGGAGAAATTGGAGTGCAAGAGAAAGATACCAAGAAATAGAAAAATAGACAGCAAAAGCTTCATGTATACAAAAAGGAAGAGAGTAGCTAAAGTGAGTGAAACTATGGAATTAATAATGGTAAACATGGAAATGGCAAAAACTTTGAACAAGTGTTGTGTATCTGTCTTCACAGCAGAAGATGCAAAAAGCAACCTAAGAATAGTAAAAACATAGGGGGAAAAAGGGAGGGAGAACATAAAACAATCACGATTACTAGAGAAAAAAGTACTAGGAACATGAACGGGGTGAAAGGCTCACAAATCCCTTGAACCTGATGGCCTGCATCCCAGGGTACTAAAGGCAGTGGCTACAGATGTAATTGAAATTGGTGTAATCTTCAAAAATTCCTTCGATTTTGGAAAGATCCCAGTGAATTGGAAAATTGCAAATGTAACATCACCAATCAAGAAAGGAGGGAGACTGAAAGCAGGGAATTATACACCAATTGGTCTAACATCTGTCACTGGGAAAACGCTACAGTCCACTATTAAGGTAGCAGTGGCAGGGTGTTTAGAAAAATCACAATACAATCCAGCAGAGTGAACATGGGTTTGTGAAAGGGAAACTGTGTTTGACAAAGTTATTAAAATTCTTTGAGGATGTTACAAGCAGGGTGGATAAAGGGGAACTAGAATATATTGTGCAATTGGATTTCCAAAAGTTCTTTGTTAAGATGCCACATAAAGGATTTCTGCACAAGATCAGAGCTCATGGTGTTGGAGGTGATATATTAGCATGGTCAAAAGATTGGTTGACTAACAGAAAACAGAGAGTTGGGATAAATGGATCATTTTCAAGTTTGCAAATCGTAACTAGTGGAATGTCACAGGGGATCAGTGCTGGGGCCTCAACTATTTATGATTTATATTAATGACTTGGATGAAAGGCATGACTGTATTAGAGCCATATTTGCTGATGATTTCATACCTACATTTGTAGCAAGTTGTGAGGAGGATACAGAGTGTTTGAAGGGATAGATAGGTTAAGTGAGTGGGCAAAAATTTGGCAGATGGAAAATAATGTGGAAAAATGTAAGCTTGTCTACTGTGGCAGGGAGAATAGAAAAACAGAATATTACTTAAATGGAGACTGCAGAATGCTGCATTACAGAGGGATTTGGGTGTCCCAGTACATGAATCACAAAACGTTGGTATGCAGGTACAGCAAGTGATTAGGAAGGCAAATGTGGGCCTTTATTGCAAGGTTTTGGTGTTGGGGGGGGGATAAAAGTTAGGAGAGTCTTGCTACAACTGTACAGGGCATTGGTGAGATCGCATCTTGAGTACTATGTAGAGTTTTATTCTCCTTCCTTAAGGAGGGATATAAGTGCATTGGAAGCAGTTCAGACAAGGTTCACTAGATTGATTCCTGGAATGAAGGAGTTGTCTTATGAAGAAAGGTTGAAGAGGTTGGCCTACACTTACTGGAGTTTAGAAGAATGAGAGGTGATCTTATTGAAACATAAAATTGAGGGGGCTCGACAGGGTAGATGCGGAGGGGATGCTTCCGCTGTTGGGGGAATCTAGAACAAGGGGCACAGTGTAAAAATAAAGGTCCTCCTACTTAAGATGGAGATGAGGGGAAATCTTAGCTTTTAATCTTTAGATTTCCCTTCCACAGAGAGCAGTGGAGGCTGGGTCATATCCAAAGCCAAGTTAGATAGATTTTTGATTGACAGGAAAGTCAAGCATTTTTGGGGCGTGGTGGTGGTGGTTTGGGGGGGGGGGGGGGGGGGAGGTAGCAGGGAGAGTCAAGAAATTGAGTTAAGGCCACAATCAGATCAGTCATGATCTTCAATGGTGGAACAGGCTCAATGAGACAAATGGCTTACTCTTGCTCCTCCTTATGACGGTATGGTTTTATGGGGGTTATATAATGGATAATTTCCTTGTACTCAGTGTCACAACCATGACCATACATAGGCATCCCATCCCCCACAAACCAGAAACTATTCCTGTCCAAAATCCAAATAAATATAAAAGATCCAAAAGATCAAACAAGAAAATCCTTGTTCCATACTCTAGATCCACACGTGTCACCATTTGGCCATCTTAACTTCCAAGAAATGAAAGCATAAAGGCTGTCTAAATGGGGTTCATGTCATAAACTGACCGGTTTAAACAGTTAAGTGAATAGTACTCCATACGGACAGTAAATTTGCAGCAAGGACAATCTTCAATGTCAAAGTAACAGATGCTTCAGCAGGTGATCCTTCAGCATATGATCCTTGAAACATAGTCAAATG
The DNA here is from genome assembly GCF_017639515.1 of Carcharodon carcharias. Taxonomy (NCBI): domain Eukaryota; kingdom Metazoa; phylum Chordata; class Chondrichthyes; order Lamniformes; family Lamnidae; genus Carcharodon; species Carcharodon carcharias. The sequence continues at coordinate 57,356,837 of NC_054479.1, forward strand.
GTAAAATGTTACCAAGGTGCCAATTAGCTTCACTTCGCTAAAAGCCTCAAAGTGAACTACTCTACTGCAATTCATCCACAATATGTCAAATTCCTTTGAAGATAACACAGAACAAGGACATCAAAACTGTATTCCCCAATTCATATAAATAAATCATTACTTTATAAAGTTAACAGGGTCTTAATTATGTAGGGTGCTTGCCCCAATTCAATTTTTTTTTAAATTATTCATTCATGGGATGGGAGTGTCACTGGCTAGGCCAGCATTTATTGCCCATCCCTAACTGCCCCTGATTAGAGGGAATTTAAGAGTCATTGCTGTGGGTCTGGAATCACATGTAGGCCAGACCAGGTAAGGACAGCAGGTTTCCTTCCCCAAAGGAAATTAGTGAACCTGATGGGTTTTTACAACAATTAACTTTTATTTCTAGATTTTTGTTGAATTCAAATTTCACCATATGCCGTGGCAGGATTCAAACCTGGGTCCCCAGAGCATTACTTGGGTCTCTGGATTACTAGTCCAGTGACAAAATGATGAAAAATTAATAATTTACAAAACCAGTTTTCAGTGACACCACATGGAAGGAATGAATTAAAGTCTTTACGCTCAGACATTAGCACTGGGAGCTATCCTTTGTTCAACAGCAGATGTATACCAATGCCTTGAGCATACTTCCTGCAACCAGAACAAAAGTTTCTATGACCCAAGAAAATGGAATAATAGCCATACAAAAAAAATGCTTCTTTCTTGTCAAAGGATCAGACTTTTTTATAAAGCAAGTTACACAAAAAGTCACAAGGTTGAATCCTTGCCTTGAAAGTTCTTTGACCCTTGTTCTAACTGGATTAAATATAAGTAGGGAGTAGGCTATAAGACCACTTGAGCTTGCTCTGCCACACAATAAGATCATGGCCAATCCTCTGCCGCAACTTTGCTTTCCTATTCTATCCACGTATCTTGTTTCCCCTGATGTCCAAAAATCAATCCATCTTCGCCTTGATTGTATTTACCAACTGAACATCCTGTCCTCTGGAATAGAGGCTAAGGTTTATGACAGTCTCACTGAAGAACTCTCTCATCTCCATCCTAAATGACTGACCCCTTATCTGAGACTATAGCTCTAGATTCTCCAGGCTGGGGAAGCAGTCGCTCAGAAGCTATCTTGTCAAGTCCAATATGGGTCTGAGAGCTGCACAGCAGTAGTGCAACTATAAACCTGCAGGCAAGCTTACAATTTATTTTTACATTGATTGAGGGAGGAAGGAGTTGTAATGAACTGGGATTTTTCAACCAACAAATGAATCATTTTAATTAAGGCAAGTCCAGTCAAGAGCAGAAACAACTTTACCTCTAACATGACAGATGGGACTCAAATTACAGCCTTTAAGCTGGAAAACCTCTTTACCCTAGCAAGTAACAGTATTATGTAGCATTCACAACTGCTCGATACTGCTGCAGTCTGCCACTGGATGACATTAAGTCTCAGAGATCTGTGGTTAATCATGTGATGGCATAAGTACAACTTAAGACAGGTAAGCAGGAACATATTAGACAGTACTTTTGTCCCAATTTCCAAACTGCTGGTTTACTGTATATTCAAAATCAATTAAAAAATATCCATTATAAAAGTTATACATCATACCAAAACACCAAGTTAAAAAATACAACCCTCTTGCTGATGTGATCATTGAGCGACGTGGATATTCTTTGCAGTTAGCTATATTGTCCTGCTAGTTCATTCAGAAAGTGCTTGAAGCTCGAGAGATAGTGCAGTCCAGTTCAGGGTTCAGAAAATAATCTCTGAACCCTAGGATAACATTCTGATCTTTCAGCAGTCTTAGATTTTACTGCATTTGATTGAAAAATAAAACTCAATTACTTAAAAAAAGAGAAACTAAAGTAAAAGCAAAAGAATAGTTTGGTTCCTGGCTGGCTATGTTCAGGGGGTTCTTAGCTACAGATATGCACCGTTACTGGCAGTTAGGTTTTATAGCTCTGATGAAGTGGATGAGAAAGCACTGCAGAAGCCACTGACAAAAGATCAGGAAAAGGGCAGCTAGAAACATCTAATACATTCTAGTTTATGCCATCTCAACTGCTGGCACCACAAGAGATTAAAACGTTTTCATTAAACATTTGGCTATTCTGATTTGTTGGCAATGCATTTGAAGCTGTCAGTTACTGGGTCTGTCTCAGAAATTCACAGGGTGAGATAACATTCAAATTTCATTAACTATGTACTTAAAATTCTGTGTTCAATGAGGATGCCAGGGCTAAAGATACATTTGGAACATTGTATTTCCATTTAAAAATGTTCCATTAGTCCACACACAGGATTATCTACTTATAACAGTATAATTTATGCTGTTCAACTGCAAACCTTCAAATTGCACATCTGCAAAGCTTACCATTTGACGATCTGAAAAAATGATTGCACACTTTTAATTGAAAGGTTTAACTGGATATGAAACCAGTTTAATAAGATAAATCCCTCCTAATCTGAGTGTAAATTGAATAATTTCCTAAAGTGTCTAATTAAGTGTCCCTTCATTTAAGAAATTAATTTGTGTATTAACTTGTTTATTTAAGTATACCACATATGGCTAAGCTGAATAATAACTCCCACAGATTGGAGTTGTAAGATGATTTTATTATGCCGAGAGGTCAGGTTTAAGTCCTAGCATCGCCAATAATAATTTGCTTTAGTTAAAGTGTGAATTAGTCTCAATCTGATCCGAATTGATGGGCTAACAGGTGAGCTTTTCAGCTATATAATTTCAACCTAATTACTGCTCATGGTTGAGCTGATAGAGAATTGAAAGTGATTTGATTAAAATAGGTCAAAACTGGCCAAAGAGAGACTAAAAATGGCAAGAAACCAGTGGGTCTATTAACCCCTTCCAGTTCCTGCATATTAACCTCTGTTACTACTTTAAAATCATATTTTGTAACAGATTCAACATGGCATTTATACATCATCTCACATTATGCCCATTTTAGTGCTGTGCAGTCACAATAATAATGATACAGTACAGAGGGAGGGCACTTGACCAGTCATGCCTGTGCCAGCTCTTTGAAAGAGCTATTCAATCAGCCCCATTGCCCTGTTTTCTTCTCCCCATAGCCCTGAAACATTTTCCACTTCAAGTATTTATCTAATTCCATTTTGAAAGTTATTGAATTTGCTACAACCACCCTTTCAGTGCATTCCAGATCATAAAACCTCATGGCATAGACGTGTTTCTCAAGTCGCCTCTGGTTCTTTTGCTAATCACCTGATGACCTTCATCAGCTTATTGATCCTCCTTCCATTGGAAGCAATTTCTCCTTATTTACTGGATCAAAATCCATAATGTAAAACATCATATCAAATCTTCCCTCAATCTTCTCTGCTCTCAGGAGATCAATCCCAGTTCCTCTCGTCTCCACATAACGAGTCTGTCATTTACCATTCTAGTAAATTTCCTCTGCCACCTCTCCAAGGCCTTAACTTCCTTACTAAAGAGCGATGCCCAGAATTAGCCACAATACAGCAGCTGGGCCCCAACACTGTTTTACTTCCTTGCTTTTGGCTCTATTTATAAAGGCAAGGGCCTCTTTTGCCTTTTTAACATTCTTCTCAACTTGCCCTGCCACGTGTAAAGAATTGTGTATGTATACCTCCAGGTCTCTGTTCCTGAACCCTGCTCTCCCCCCACCCCCCAAAAGCCATTCCGTTTAATTTACATCACCTCTCTTCACTCTTCCTACCAAAACGAAATTTAACAAGTCATCTGCCATGCTCTTTTCTGGTCACTGTTTAGTACATTTCCATGTTTTAGTTCACCTACAAACTTTGCAATTATGCTCTGTATACCCAATCCCAGGTCATTTATATATATCAAAAAGAGTATTCCCACTACCAACCCTTCCATAGCATACTTCCCCTCCAGTCTGAAAAATAACTTCACAACTACTCGCTCTCCCTTAGCCAATTATATGTCCATGCAGCCACCACCTTCTTAATCCCTCTTAATTTGGCTAACAAATCTATTATGTGGTAATTTATTAAATATGTTGTCAACGTTCATATACATTTCAACTTCAAATCAAGTTGGTCAAACACTATTTGCCTTTATCAAGTTCATGCTGACTTTCATTTACGAACCCACATTCTAAGTACCAATCACTCGTCCCAATTAATGCTCTAAACATTTATCCACTGACATTAGGCTGACTGGCCTGCAGTTGCCAGGTTTATACCTCTTCACTTTGAACAAGGGTGTAACCATTTGCAATATTTCAGTTCTCTGGCACTACTCCCATATCCAAGGAAGATTATGACCAGAGCCTCTGTAATTTTATTTCCCTCATGCAACCTACAGTGCATTCCATTTGGACCAAGTGGCTTTTCTTTTTCTTGAGCACTGCCAAGGAATAAAACAAACTTAAGTAAACAAGATTAAAGTTACAGAGTTAAAACAGTTTTACAAAACATCCTTATAAAACACAAACCCACTTGGTCAGAACACACAAGTAAACTAGTGGGCAACAGCTCCCTTATAGAGTTTTAACTATAAAAATCCAGCAATATTACCCCAAGGCAAAATTGCTGTCACTTTAATAAAGGTATACCACATGACTTCTCACTCTTTTCCACTCTGCTGTGGAAATGAAGAAAGAAAGATTCAAAACAGGCTGCTTTCTGAAAACAAAGACTTTTCTGGCTTGAAACTAGATGTCTGCTTCAGATTCATAACGTTCACACCTCCTCCGAGCACAGATCTGGTCTCAGGACATCTCCACCGAATAGCCACACATTTCAGCTCAACACCTTTCCTTAAATATCCTTCACCCCTTTTATCTTAGATTCCATTGTCCTAGCCATTCTTTGAACTCAACTTTCACAAAACATAAAAATCTTTCATGTTTTCCTATCACCTCCACTTTCATGTCAAATAAAACTTAATTACCTTCCCTTGTTTACTTATGAAACCTTTGTAAATTGTAGAAGTTCCTTGTCACTTCTAAACTCCCCTCTGAAATTTAACGCTGAAAAGTCAAGTCCCTACCTATCACTGAATGCAAACTTTAAAACCCAACCTATTTACTTGTACTTCCAACTTTACCATAGCTTCTCATTACAAATGCATGCATCTAGCTCCATTACCTTTCATCTCTCAGTTCCCACAGACAAGTTGTCTTTATAACCTTCCCCCAGTTTAATCGATCATGGACACACAGGCACACACAGTCTTCTTTACAGAACACCACCATATTCCCAAAAATATTTTAAAACATTCATCTTCCCAGAAGCCAAACTGTGGGGTTGTGGGTACACAGAATCAGGGTGACAATCTGATTAAGAATAACCCTTGCAAGAGGTTTTCCTGCCGTTGAATGAAGTGATATTCCACGATTGTCACAGATGGACTTCCTCCCTTCTGGTTTGTAGAAATTAGTTATGGAGCCATCCTTGTAGTCTTGGGCACTGCATCCTGGTTCCAGATCAGGCATGAGAATAGTGATTTTCCTAACCATGCGAGTTCCTCTGTACTTGAATACTTCAGGTGGAATGCCATAGAAAGTTGCTTTATGGTCTTCGTGATTTCTGCTTGACAAGGATCAAGAACAAATGCTTCCAGAGCGCACTGCTGTGTAAATGACTCAGTGGTATCATTGCACACTATATTATTGGTTTATGAGACTGAAGAGCACTGTCCAACAAAAGAGAATTTAATTCATCTTTGTTAGGAGCTGATTGCCATCTGTTGACAGGATGGGTGTCACACCATTGGTTTTGAGGCTGCAGACTGATTGAAGGCCTTTATGTAGAGCCTTCAGGTTTTTTTTTAAAAAATGAGCAAAAGCTTGAAGCTTATCAGCCTTGTTTACCCATCATTGGTTCTTCATCTCAGTTTGTCCTGCAGCAAGTGTTTTGAGTGATGGTATCTAGTGTTCTTTACTTCGATTTCTTGTCAGCTATAAAACAGGACTATTTGTATGCCAAACAGCATAAGCAACAAGTGATAAATCCCACAACCAACGGATCAGATCTAAGCTCTGCCGTCCTGCCACATCCAGTCATGAATGGTGGTGGACAATTAGACAACTCATGGTTTAATGGTGACTCCACAAATATCCCCATCCTCAATCATGGAGGAGCCCAGCACAGCAGTGCAAAAGATAAGGCTGAAACATTCGCAACACTCTTCAGCCAGAAGTGCCATGAATGGATGATCCATTGCAGCCTCCTCCGGAGGTCCCCATCATCACAGGTGCCAGTCTTCAGCCAATTCGATTCACTCCAGGTGATATCAAGAAATGGCTGAAGGCACTGGATATTGCAAAGACCCTGACAATATTCCGGCAATAGTACTGAAAGCTTGTGCTCCAGAATTTTTCGTGCCCCTAGCCAAGCTGTTCCAGTACAGTTACAACACTGGCATCTACCCTATGTGGAAAGTTGCCCAGGTATGTCCTGTACACAAAAGGTAGGACAAATCCAACCCTGCCAATTACCACCCCATCAGTCTACTCTCCAGCATTAGTAAAGTAATGGAAGGAGTCATCAACAGTGCTATCAAGAGGCACTTGCTTAGCAATAACCTGCTCACTGATGCCCAGTTTGGGTTCCGCCAGGGCGACTCAGCTCCTGACCTCGTTACAGCCTTAGTTCAAACATGGACAAAAGAGCTGAACTCCTGAGGTGAGGTGAGGTAAGAGTGACTGCCCTTGACATCTAGGTAGCATTTGACTGAGTGTGCCATCAAGGAGCCGTAGCGAAACTGGAGTCAATCAGTTGTGGGAATCAGGAGGAAAACACTCTGCTGGTTGGAGTCATACCTAGCACCAAGGAAGATGGCTGTGGTTGTTGGAGGTCAGTCACCTCAGCTGCAAGACGTCACTGCAGGGAGCTCCTCAGGGTAATGTCCTAGGCCCAACCATCTTCAGCTGCTTCATCAATGACCTTCCTTCCAACATAAGGTCAGAAGTGGAGATGTTTGCCGATGATCTTACAATGTTCAGCACCATTCGCGATTCCTCAGATACTGAAGCAGTCCATGTCCAAATGCAGCAAGACCTGGACAATATGCAGGCTTGGGCTGACAAGTGGCAAGTTGCAGGCTTGGGCTGACAAGTGGCAAGTAAAATTCACGCCACACAAGTGTCAGGCAATGACTATCTCCAACAAGAGAGAATCCAACCATCGCCCCTTGATGTTCAAAGGCATTAACATCACTGAATCCCCCACTATCAACATCCTGGGGGCTACCACTGATCAGAAATTGAACTGGACTAGCCATATAAATACTGTGGCTACAAGAGCAGGGCAGAGGCTAGGAATTATGTTATGAGTAATTCGCCTGCTGACTCCCTAAAGCCTGTCCACCATCTACAAGGCACAAGTCAGGAGCATGATGGAATACTCCCCACTTGCCTGGATGACGAGCGCAGCTCCAACAACACTGAAGAAGCTGGACACCATCCAGGACAAAGCAGTCCGCTTGATTGACGCCACATCCACAAACATTCACTCCACCACCAACGTATAGTAGCAGCAGTATGTACCATCTGCAAGATGCACTGCAGGAATTCAGTGAGGCTCCTTAGACTGCATCTTCCAAACCCACGACCACCACCACCTGGAAGTTTCCCTCCAAATTACTCATCATCCTGACTTGGAACTATATTGCCATTCCTTTACTGTCGCAGGGTCAAAATCCCGGAACTCCCTTTCTAACAGCACTACAGGTGTCCCTACACCGCATGGGCTGCAGCGGTTCAAGAAGGCAGCTCACCACCACGTTCTCAAGGGCAACTAGGGATGGGCAATAAATGCTGGCCCAGCCAGCGACACCCACATCCCATGAATGAAGTTTTTAAAATGGAAGATGTGTGAGCATTCTGCACGTTATCTAGAAGTCTTGGCTGCTGTTGTCAGACCCGGCTTAGTGCTTCAGTTTAACGATTCCTAGAACCTCAGAAGCTCGGTTCGTGCAACATTAGAACATTTATAGACAACACAATGAGACCAGAGCACAGAACAGCCCTCAAAGCCAGAAATAAAAACAGAAAATGCTAGAAGAACTGAGGCCTTGGCAGCAGTTATGGAGGGGAAACGGAGTTAATGTTTCGAGTCCAATATGGCTCTTCTTCAGAACCAGGACCAGTATTTTTCTTTTATTCTCACAGCCAGAGGCTGGGTCAGTACAACATTGACATAGTCACTTCAAGCAAAATAAGACCACGAGTCTCAACTTGAGGGGATTGGTGCAAATTCAAGAGATTGGCAGGTCCAAGGGCCAGCCTCAACAGTCAGATGTGGGTTTTGCCATTCAATCTGAACTGGCGCACAAGCATGACTTATTTCCTCTGGGGATCAGTGATCGACTCATGGTTCTTTATTTAAGTTGTCAATAACCAGCATGCAACGCTCTAGTGCCTTTGCCCAAATAAATGATACATACAAATGAAGTCAAAGGAGCATTTTGTGTTGACTTCAGCAAGATAACAGGACAAACTCATTATTCTTGATGATTTCAATGCCCAAGTGGGCCCAGATTGTAATAGATGGATTGGAGTACTCGGACACCACTGTATATACAGAGCAAACGCCAATGGCCAACTCTTCTTTTCCAGTGCAGCGAATTTGACTTAACCATCACAAGCAGAGTCTTCCAGCAAGCAGACGAACTGAAAAACAACATGCATGCAGCCCGGATCCAAAAACACACACGGGTTGGACCATCTTATGACAGAAACACCTTAAGGATATGTGCTCTACCCACTCTCTTAGAGGTGCAGAATGGTGGTCAGGAGTATCGAGTCCTACGAACATATGAATTAGGAGCAGGACTAGGCCAGTCCGCCCCTCAAGCCTGCTCTGCCATTCAATAAGATCATGGCTGATCTGAATATAACCTCAACCCCACATTCCTCCCTACCCCCGATAACCTTTCATCCCCGTTAATCAAGAATCTACCTAGCTCTGCCTTATAAATATTCAAATAACCTGCTCCAAAGCCTTTTGAGGAAGAGAGTTCCAAAGACTCGAAACCCTCAGAACAAAGTTCTCATCTCTGTCTTAAATAAGAGACCCCTTATTTTTAAACAGTGACGCCTAGTTCTAGATTTTCCCACAAGAGGAAACATCCTCTCCACATCCACTCTGTCAAGGCCCTGCAGGACCTTAAAGGTTTCAATCAAGTCGCCTCTTACTCTTCTAAATTCCAATGGATACAAGCCTAACCTGTCTAGCCTTTCCTCATAAGACAACACGCCTTTTCCTGGTATTAGTCTAGTAAACCTCCTATGAACTGCTTCTAATGCATTTACATCTTTCTTTAAATAAGGAGACCAGTACCATACACAGACATAGATCCACCAATCCCCTGCACAACCGAAACATAACCTCCATACATTTGTAATCAATTTTCCTCACAATAAATGATAACATTCTATCAGCCTTCCTAATTACAAGCTGTACCTACATACTAACCTTGTGATTCATGCACTAGGACACTCAGATCCCTCAATCTCAGAGCTCTGCAATCTCTCACCGTTTAGATAATAAGCTTTTTTATTCTTCCTGCCAAAAAGAACGGTTTCACATTTGCCCACATTATACTCCATTTGTCAGATCTCTGCCCACTCACATAACATATGTCACTTTGTAGCCTTCTTACATCCTCTTCATAATTTACTTTCCTACCTATCTTTGTGTTGTCAGCAAATTTAGCAACAATTCCTTTGGTCCCTTCATCCAAGTCATTTATATAAATTGTAAAAAGCTGAGGTCCCAGCACTGATCCCTGTGGCACACCATTCGTCACATCCTGCCAACCAGAAAAAGGCCCATTTATGCCAACTCTGCTTCCTGTTAGCTAGCCAATCTTCTATCCATGCCAATATGTTACCCCCTACGCCATGAACTTTTATTTTCTGCAATAACCTTTGATATGGCACTTTATCAAATGCCTTTTAGAAATCTAAGTACAGTACATCCACAGTTTCCCTTTACCCACAGCAAGTGACTCTTTCAAAGAACACCAAGAAATTGGTTAAACATGGTTTCCCTTCATGGTTTCCCTTTTACAAAACCATGTTGATTTTGCTTGATGACCTTGAGCTTATCCACGTGCCCTGCTATTACATCTTTAATAATAGCTTCTAACATTTTCCCTTTGACAGATGTTAAGCTAACTGGCCTGTAGTTTCCTGCTTTCTGTCTCTCTCCCTTTTTGAATAAAGGAGTTACATTTGCAATTTTCCAATCTAATGGAGCCTTCCCCTAATCTAGGGATATTTGGAAAATTAACACCAATGCATCAACTATCTCACTAATCATTTCTTCCGAAAGCTTAAGGTGAAGTCCGTCCTGGCCTGGGGATTTGTCAGTCTGCAGCCCCAACAATTTGCTTAGTACCACTTCCCTGGTGATTGTAATTTTTCCGAGTTCCTCCCACCCTTCCATTTCCTGATTTACAGCTATTTCCGGGATTTACTCTATAGTGAAGACTGAAGCAAAATGCCTCTAATTCATCTGCCATCTCTCTACTTTCCATTATCAATTCCCCAGGCGCACTTTAGCTCACTTTTGACTTTTTTCTTATTTAAATGTCTATCCGTCTTTGAAGATAAAATCTAAGGCGCTTCAGCACAGAGTCAAACCACAAAAGAAGCATGATAAAGCTTTTTTTAATTTGTTCAAGGGATGTGGGCGTCACTGACTGGGACAGCATTTATTGTCCATTCCTTATTGCCCTTGAGAACTGAGTGGCTTGCTAGGCCATTTAAGAGGCAACCACATTGCTGTGGGTCTGGAGTCACACATACGTCTGACCAGGTAGAGGGTTTTTACGACAACCGGCAAAGGTTTCATGGTAATATTTAGACTTTTAACTCCCATTTTTTACTGAACTCAAATTTCACCATCTGCCGTGTTGGGATTTGAACCCAGGTCCCCAGACTTTACCCTGGGTATCTGGAGCACTAGTCCTTGACACTACCACCTCCCCAGCTGTTCTGAAGGACATGGCCAAGTGACAAGAGATGAGAACAGGAACACAAACGAGCCATAGGAATTGCTGACATCCTGAGAGCAACACTGCCATTGAAGACTTTTCCCTTTAGTGTTACTATCCTAGCCTATATTAGGATATATTAAAGTCCCCACCATCCTGCAGTGCTTTCATCTTTCTGTAATTCACCTGAAACTTTTCTCCTCTAACTCCTTTTCATAATTTGGTGCCTACTAAATACACCCAGTAGCATTATCCTCTGTTGTTCTTTAATTTTAGCCAAAGATTGCAGTCTTTGAACCCTCAAGTACATTATTCCTTTCTGGTGCTGTTAACAGTATCTTTGATCAATATGGCCACCTACTTATCTTTTTTCCGAGTTGTAACTTTCAACTAGCAAAGTGCTGGCCCACAGAAATTAAAAGAAATAAATACCTACTTACCTGGGCTTAAGAATTGCACGGCCACTTCCAGTTGCCAGAGCTGCTTGGGGCCTGCTGCGTATTCAAGGAGGATGTGCCCCCTTTCTTACAGCACTTGCTATCATACAGCAGGAAAGTTTAAAGGGCCAGGGTAAAGGTAAGTGAATAGGATTTGGGGGGCTGGGGTCAGAGGTCAAGGGGGTTGTCAGAGGTCTTTTTGGGGGGGGGGGGGGGCGGAGGGAAAGGAAGAAGAGGAAGAGAGAGAGAGAGGAGATGGGAGTCCTGTGGTGTCGGTCTGGGTCTTTACAATAGTTACCCAGAAGTTACAAGAGGTTTTAATTCTAACTTTTTCTGGGTAACAACTGGTATAACCCCAGTGGAACCATTGAAGTTTGTGATTTCAATTGGGTGGTTCCCAGCACAGCACAATTGTCCAGAGGTAGTTAGCACTTCTGGGCAATTGCCTTGCAAACCCTTGCCGGGGAACTTGCCAGAGGGATTCCCCCAGCCCTTCTTTGGGGTTCCCCCAAATCCAATGCTGGGGAGCACGGAAGTTATGGGCCCCTATCTTTCCCTGAATATATTGTAGTTAAGCATGTTGTACCCATTCTTTGCCCTGTTTGAGCCAGGTCTCCATTACTGCTGCTATATGTTAATCCTACGTGGCTGCTCATGCCTGCAGCTCACCAGCCTTATTTTCAACACTGTATACATTAATGCACATGCACTCCAAAACCATCATTTGTCTCTCATTTCCCCATCTGATCTGCCCTATTTCTGGAGTACTCTTTATTCTACTTCTTCATATCTCTCCCAATTCTCTCTGTACCTTATACCTCCTCTGTAATGGGTCATTTAGATTCCCACACCCCTCACCCTGCCAAATTATTTTAAACTATCCCCCGCAGCACAGGTTTACCACCCTGAGAGAACATTGGCCTAACACTTTTGAGGTGCAATCCATCTTTCTTGTACCACATCGCCAAGATCCCGTCCAAGTAATACACTATTGTGACTTGGAAATATATCATTGCTCCTTCATTGTCACAGGGTAAAATCATGGAACTTCTTACTTAAAAGCACTGCGGCAGTACCATCATTACAAGGACCAACAGTTATTTAAGGTGGCAGCTTATCACCTTCTCAAGAGCAATTAGGAATGGGCAATAAATGCTGGCCTTGACATTGATACCCACATCTTGTGAATTAATTTAAAAAAATGACTTTCCTGCTGTAGAAATCTGAAGACCTTCCTCTGGCATCATTTTCCAGCCACGCACTAATCATACTTCTGCAACACTAAGCAGATAACTGGACGGGACTGCAGTGCCCGAGTGGCCACTGGTACATCAACATTCACTCTCAATTGCTTGTCAACCCCTCTGGGAAAAAAAGGGGAATGTAATGAGACTAACCTTCAGGTCACAGGTGGTGTTGAGCAGTAGGTTGGATGGTTTGAGATCCCGGTGAAGGACATTGGCAGAGTGGATGTACTTTAACCCTCGCAGGATCTGATACAGGAAGTAACAGATGTGATCATTGCTAAGATGCTGAGTCTTCAGCAGTTTATACAGGTCTGTTTCCATCAGATCCTGTACAATGTACCTGGGAATAAAAGTCAAGGAAGCCACAAATATTCCCAACATAGAATATCCTGTTTAAAGCTCTGCATTCTGTTAAAGAAAAATGAAACAGCAAAACTCACAAGTTAACTCATAAGAGACCTGCAGTTCTAGTGACGTTCTATTGATTCTTGCAATTTGACTCTAAAACATGCAAGTCAAATGGAAAGTTCTCACCATCTATTTCATGCAACCTTGTTCCTTAATCACATTCCAGAGCTATCAATTTCTCAGAAGTGCTTCCTCTGAGTGGGTCACAAACTATGCACTCCCCCGTTTGGTCAGGAGGGTGTAGCAATATGTGCCCTCTTGATATATGAATGACTATTGAATTATACCCAGTGAACAGCACTGCACCAGTCTACAAAAAGATTGACATAATGGTACCAACATTTACATCCAGATATTGTAATGATTTATAGTCAGATGACATGTGGATTCATGATTTCTGTGCATTTTTGGGAGTGTATTTATGCACTCAATGTGAGGAGGGAAGTTAGTGCTGAGAAATGGAACATTTTGTCAGACTGATTTTATTCTGGAATTAGGTGTAGCACAAGCATATGCTGAATAAAGCTTCATGTTCTGTCCTAACAAGATTCTTTGATAGCAGAGTCAGAAGAGCTCTCTTGCTGCACGAGTCTAAATTCTACCAAACTCCACACCTGCCATCTTTGTAGGCTTGCAGCAAGGTTGAAAATCACTGCAAAAAATATATACCTATCTGCCTTTGAGCCAACACTCACCAGGAATTGAGTTGATACTGCTCATTTTCTTTCATGCAAAACCCTTACAACCAGCACAAACAAGGAACTTTCATCGCATTAGCCCAGGTTGGATGCAAACTCATGTTCAAGAGATGAAAGGCAGAATGCTAACCCTGTACATCAAGCAGCCATATTTTTTTTTAAATGCTACTGTATAACCAGGATACACATCTTTCATCTGCTCAATGGTGGGGGCTCGGATGATGTCATTGATGCCGATGATATTCTCATGTTTGAAGCGCAGCAGGATTTTAATCTCACGCAGAGTCCGCTGGCAGTATGTCTGGTGTTCAAAAGGGCTGATCTTTTTGATGGCCACACGGACTTTATTCACGTTGTCATGGGCTGAGCTGTAAAGACAGACATAACGTTTCACTGGGGTAGAACACAAATTCACCAAAAGGCTAGCACCCTAGAGAGACCAACACTCAGTAATAAATCTACAGGACATGGAAAGATATGTATTTTTTTTTTTTACAAACCATAACCTTAAAGGAGACAGATAACAATGGTTAAATCTTCTAAAAACATCAGGACAAAGGATTAGCAGTTGAGTGACAGATTAAATGCTCATCAGCAGCTTCTCTAATATGCCAATAGACTACACAATGGAATATGTGGATGAAGGCCCCCTAATAAATTATAATCTCATTTGGGGACAGATGAACAGTCACTGTTCACTCATAGGAAGTGAGTAGGGTGGAGAAGAGAAGTGATTAATATCAAAGCGCTCTAACAAACTGATCAAACACGATTCTAATTTCACCCCTTTTTCGTTATCATTTGCAGTTTCTAAAGTTTTCTGAATCCGCTTGCCCACTACTAATCTTTGCAGCATTGTATGCCTTTCCTTTCAATATGATACCATCCGCAACCTCCTTAGTTAGCCACAGACATTGCATCCTTCTCAAAGAGTCTTCCTTCCTCAATGGAATAACCTTGAGTGTTATGAAATATCCCTAAATTCTGTCACTGTTTCTCTACCAACTTACCTTTTAACCTATTTCCCAATCTACTTTAGCCAACCCTGTTTTCCTACTTTTGTAACTGCTTTTAAGTTTAAATTAAATATTTTAATTAAATTGGCATTCGCACAAAACAAGATCTACTGTGCATCAACCAATTTATGCGAGACATGCCATAACTTAAACTGCACCTTCCAAGTCAATTTAACATTAGAGGATCGGCTCCATAGATCATACCTGATAAATAAGAACGGTTTTTGAAGAGTTTCACAATCCTTACCTCACTGTGAATGTGAGAATTACATACTTGCAATAAACTTGATGGGCGCATATGTGTTCCTGCCTGTGTACATGTCATGCTCACTCGCAATATCCTGAATCATCTGACATTTATCATGTAGGCCAAGAATGATCAAGCCTCTTAGATTTGAGGGTTGATTGGATGCATACCATGGAACTTTGAGCATGCACATATGGTCTTAGTCCATATTCTCATGAACTTACACATCTCAAATGGGGAAACCTGGGTGTTCTTTGTGGGTTAAGTGCCACTGCTTGCGTGACAAACAACAACTGGACCTCAGCTCTAAACTCATGAAAGATGACCAATAGGACAGGATGCCTTATGGCTACCAATACCTGTGGAATTGTGGCCCA
Source organism: Carcharodon carcharias (assembly GCF_017639515.1). Lineage (NCBI taxonomy): Eukaryota > Metazoa > Chordata > Chondrichthyes > Lamniformes > Lamnidae > Carcharodon > Carcharodon carcharias. The sequence continues at coordinate 57,372,273 of NC_054479.1, forward strand.
ACCCAGTCATTGGCTCTAGGAAAGGAGGGGAAGAAACTGGACAAAAACATTAACAAGCAATGTACTAAAATTGTGGGGGGGGGGGGGGCTCGCAGGGAGAGGAAGAGGAGGAAGAGGAAATTATCCCAAACCTGACAATAAACTGAGGCCATTACGCTATTTTTCATCAGTTAGAAATACCATAGTGACAAGAGACAGGTAGATGAGAAAGCTAATTTTGCAGATAAGTGAGGCTGTTTAGAATGTCACTGGGCCTGCTAATACTCATTTCTGAGCATGCTTTGCAGGTTTGCTAAAACTCCAACATCTGAATTAATTCAAATCTTTTGGGCAGTAATCCAGTCACAGCAAAAGGAGAAAGTGTATGCACCCACCCTGAGGCAGTGCATCTTTCAGTGTAAGGTTTCAACTGCTCTCTAGGAGTTAAAACATATCAGTTGAAGATAACACAATAGGTGAGGTTCTTGAGGCTCTGAAGAGTCATACAGATTCAAAATGTTAACTCTGTTTTTCTCTCCACAGATGCTGTTAGACCTGCTGAGTTTTTCCAGCATTTTCTGTTCTAGTTTCAGGTGAGGTTCTTGTACTGTTAGCTGAACTGCAACAAACACCTAATGGTACAATTGTAGATTTTGGCTTGAGGTTCAGTTCAATCTGGAGAGGGCATTTTGCATTGTGTAATATTAGGGTGAAGTAACTTAGGTCAATTCAAGGCAATGAATCAGAAACAAAAAGGATACCGTCGCCTTGATAACTGCACTGGTCTAATCACCAAAATGAAAATGCACAGGTATCAATACACTAAATGTGGCTAGAAACTTTGCTGCCTTCCTATCATACATGGGTACAATACACACACATACAAACAGTTGGCAAACGATAACATGCAGCTGACCAGTCAAATGCGGGCACTGAATGGTTACAAGCATATGGGGTTTACGGCTGCATAAGCAAGTTGGTTGCATCTTGGTTTTTGCACTGGTCATGCAGGCTCATTAAAATAAACCCAGGACTTTTAAAAATTTATAGATTTGCAGCCAAGGCTCATTTTGTACTGGGTTTTCTTGACCTCCATCAGCTTAAGGCCAGTAATTGTGTTGCTTGCTTTGGTGGCTAGGTCATGATAGACCTTTTGACATCACCACTCTGCACACATGCAACAGCCAAAATGACACATTAAATCTGCGCTTGCATGGCCTCACATTAGAAAGGTAAGTGAGAGCAACACAATCATGCTCCTAACATCTTGGCTACAATCCAAACTGTGGCATACTGTGCAATTACTTAATATCCTTTTTATCCAGCTCCAGCTCACGTGTTCAACATCCTGATAAAGATAAAGGCAATGAGATTATTGAAGAGTGCAGAGCTTTCACCAGCCCAGCAAGAATTTATGGTTCAAGGATCTAAAAGAAATACTGGCTCTGATTTTGCAGTCAGTGGGGGAGAAACAGCAGGCGCCATTCATTACATTTATAACTACCAACAGACATTTCGCGAGATTCAGAGCGGCAATTTACAGTTTTTAAGAGACCACCTCCAGTAGGGTGCTCTCTACGGTTGATCTGTGACACAGAAGCAGGACAGCAATGTAGCTCTTCAACCAGACTGAAGAATCCACACAGATATGCAGTCTAAACAGTGAGTATAAAGTAGAAACAAAAACAGAATTACCTGGAAAAACTCAGCAGGTCTGGCAGCATCGGCGGAGAAGAAAAGAGTTGACGTTTCGAGTCCTCATGACCCTTCGACAGAACTTGAGTTCGAGTCCCAGAAAGAGTTGAAATATAAGCTGGTTTAAGGTGTGTGTGTGGGGGGGGCGGAGAGAGAGAGAGAGAGGTGGGGTGGGGGTGTGGTTGTAGGGACAAACAAGCAGTGATAGAAGCAGATCATCAAAAGATGTCAACAACAATAATACAAAAGAACACATAGGTGTTAAAGTTAAAGTTGGTGATATTATCTAAATGAATGTGCTAATTAAGAATGGATGGTAGGGCACTCAAGGTATTTATATTTATTTTTTTAACCTTTTTCTCTTTTTATAATGGAAATAGGTGGGAAAAGGAAAATCTATATAATTTATTGGGAAAAAAAAAGAAAAGGAAGGGGGAAACAGAAAGGGGGTGGGGATGGGGGAGGGAGCTCACGACCTAAAGTTGTTGAATTCAGTATTCAGTCCGGATGGCTGTAAAGTGCCTAGTCGGAAGATGAGGTGTTGTTCCTCCAGTTTGCGTTGGGCTCCACTGGAACAATGCAGCAAGCCAAGGACAGACATGTGGGCAAGAGAGCAGGGTGCAGTGTTAAAATGGCAAGCGACAGGGAGGTTTGGGTTATTCTTGCGGACAGACCGCAGGTGTTCTGCAAAGCGGTTGCCCAGTTTACATTTGGTCTCTCCAATGTAGAGGAGACCACATTGGGAGCAACGAATGCAGTAGACTAAGTTGGGGGAAATGCAAGTGAAATGCTGCTTCACTTGAAAGGAGTGTTTGGGTCCTTGGACGGTGAGGAGAGAGGAAGTGAAGGGGCAGGTATTGCATCTTTTGCGTGGGCATGGGGTGGTGTCATAGGAGGGGGTTGAGGAGTAGTGGGTGATGGAGGAGTGGACCAGGGTGTCCCGGAGGGAACTATCCCTACGGAATGCCGATGGGGGGGGTGTAGGGAAGATGTGTTTGGTGGTGGCATCATGCTGGAGTTGGCGGAAACGGTGGAGGATGATCCTTGGAATGCGGAGGCTGGTGGGGTGATAAGTGAGGACAAGGGGGACCCTATCATGTTTCTGGGAGGGAGGAGAAGGCGTGAGGGCGGATGCGCGGGAGATGGGCCGGACACGGTTGAGGGCCCTGTCAACGACCGTGGGTGGAAAACCTCGGCTAAGGAAGGAGGAGGACATGTCAGAGGAACTGTTTTTGAAGGTAGCATCATCGGAACAGATGCGACGGAGGCGAAGGAACTGAGAGAATGGGATGGAGTCCTTACAGGAAGCGGGGTGTGAGGAGCTGTAGTCGAGATAGTTGTGGGAGTCGGTGGGTTTGTAATGGATATTGGCGGACATTCTATCACCAGAGATTGAGACAGAGAGGTCAAGGAAGGGAAGGGAAGTGTCAGAGATGGACCACGTGAAAATGATGGAGGGGTGGAGATTGGAAGCAAAATTAATAAATTTTTCCAAGTCCTGACAAGAGCATGAAGCGGCACCGAAGTAATCATCGATGTACCGGAGAAAGAGTTGTGGAAGGGGGCCGGAGTAGGACTGGAACAAGGAATGTTCCACGTACCCCATAAAGAGACAGGCATAGCTGGGGCCCATGCGGGTACCCATAGCCACACCTTTTATTTGGAGGAAGTGAGAGGAGTTGAAGGAGAAATTGTTCAGCGTGAGAACAAGTTCAGCCAGACGGAGGAGAGTAGTGGTGGATGGGGATTGTTCGGGCCTCTGTTCGAGGAAGAAGCTAAGGGATCCTCAGACCATCCTGGTGGGGGATGGAGGTGTAGAGGGATTGGACGTCCATGGTGAAGAGGAAGCGGTTGGGGTCAGGGAACTGGAAATTGTTGATGTGACGTAAGGTGTCAGAGGAATCACGGATGTAGGTGGGAAGGGACTGGACAAGGGGAGAGAGAAGGGAGTCAAGATAACGAGAAATGAGTTCTGTGGGGCAGGAGCAAGCTGAGACGATCGGTCTACCGGGGCAGTTCTGTTTGTGGATTTTGGGTAGGAGATAGAAGCGGGCCGTCCGAGGTTGGGCGACTATCAGGTTGGAAGCTGTGGGAGGGAGATCCCCAGAGGAGATGAGGTCAGTGACAGTCTTGGAAACAATGGCTTGATGTTCAGTGGTGGGGTCATGGTCCAGGGAGAGGTAGGAGGAAGTGTCCGCGAGTTGATGCTCAGCCTCCGCGAGGTAGAGGTCAGTGCGCCAGACAACAACATCACCACCCTTGTCAGCGGGTTTGATGACAATGTCAGGGTTGGACCTGAGAGAATGGAGTGCAGTAAGTTCAGAGAGAGACAGGTTAGAATGGGTGAGAGGAGCAGAGAAATTGAGACGACTAATGTCGCGCCGACAGTTCTCAATGAAAAGATCAAGAGAAGGTAAGAATCCAGAGGGAGGGGTCCAGGTGGAGGGAGAATATTGGAGATGGGTGAAAGGATCCGTTGAACTGGGAGAGGACTCCTGCCCAAAGAAGTGAGCCCGGAGACGAAGACGGCGGAAGAGTTCAGCATCATGCCGAGCCCGAAATTCATTGAGGTGAGGGCGTAAGGGTATGAAACTAGGTCCTTTGCTGAGCACTGAACGTTCAGCATCGGAGAGGGGAAGGTCAGGGGGTATAGTGAATACACAGCTGGGGTTGGGATTGGAAGATGGGGTGGGGACGGAGGGACAGGCCGGGGTGGAGGGTCCTAGATGGGTGTTGGTGTCGATGAGTTGTTGTAGCTTGCGTTCCTTAGCACTTGAGAGAAAGAGAAAAAGTTTCTTGTTGAGGCGTCGGATGAGCCGAAGGATAAAATGAAACTGGGGGCACGCGCAGCTTTGAAAAAGGGTACGGCGGTGCTGCTGGAGGGAGAGGTCGAGTGTGTTCATATGGCGGCGCATGGCACTGAGTGTGGATTTCAGAATGTGACGGGAACAGCAGTCCGAGAAACGTTTTACGTCCCGGAGATACCTGCAATCCTGGGTGGGTTCGAAACATGAGGGGTGGAATTTCAGTTGAAATCCACGTGGGGTAAGTCGGAGATGGAGACAGTCACTGAGAAAGGAGATGTGGCTCTGAAAGCGGGTTTTAGTAAACACCTTGTCAAACACCAGGAGGGAAATGGAAAGCAAGGAAGGTGAGCAGGGCAAAAGAGAGATACGGAAATCTTGTCGCAGAGAGGAACAGAACTTCTTCAAGGAGGTAGGCATTTCTTGAAGAGCAGTGGCAGTCAATTAAACACAGAGATAGAAACAAAAAAACTGCGGATGCTGGAAAACCAAAACAAAAACAAAAACAGAATTACCTGGAAAAACTCAGCAGGTCTGGCAGCATCGGCGGAGAAGAAAAGAGTTGACGTTTCGAGTCCTCATGACCCTTCGACAGAACTTGAGTTCGAGTCCAAGAAAAGTATAAAGTAGAATGCTTAATCCATTGGAAAAGATAGCGAAAGAAAGATTGAATTGAGATAAGATACAGAAAGAAAAACATTTTAAAAAGCTCCAATAATTAAATTCTGATTGAATGAGACTCAATACACTTAAAATTAAATGTTCTGTGTCAGTGAGGTTGTTAGGCAATAATGAAGACTTATGCCATTAAAAATTTACTTACACCTGAGTGTGCTAGCCCTAACCTTTTCTGGCGCATTTAGTGGGCAAGAATGCCACCTTCATAACAGGCATTTCAATGCTGAGGCTATCAGCAAGGTATTGATGCAACAGAGCTTAGAGGAGCAGGGCAAATCGGACAACTTCCAGATTTTTGGTCTAACAGCGCATGTTCGGGCTCAGAAACTGCTGTCCATTTGCTCCCTAATAACGTTGAGTGCTGATAGTCAGCTGTTTTCATTGCAAAATACCAGCCATTGTGAATGTTGGACACAAAACACCGGAAATATTTAATAGGTCAATCGACATTTGGAAATAAAAAGCTATCCCTGATTTCACTAATTCTGAAGAACCGCACTTGAAATATTAAATATATCCTTTGTTTGCATTTATGGCAATTTCTCTGCATTTACAGTTCTATTCCACTTAATTTTGGAGTTAGCTTTTGCAAGAAATATTGCTATTTTATTGACAGATGGAACGATAATGTACTTGAAATAAACATGGTGTTTCAGATGAAACAGTTCACGTGTAAAGTGCCCCGCAAGTCTGTGGTAGCACAGGGAGGTCCTAAGCTATACGGTTAGTACATTGCTTACCATATGTAGATCATTCCCACCACTGTACACAATTACTGTTTAAAACTGGCCATTTGCACACAAGTATTCAGCCCGCTCCTTTACTTTCATAAAATTGGTGGCTTTGACTTGCAGCAGCTGAACATGCTTGCACTGTTAGATTTGCATTTTTAAATTTGCAGTCTGCATGAAACAAAAGATGGAAACTTTACACTCTAAGGCACTATGAAATATTCAAACAGCAGATTGTAAGCACTGGTGACAGTCTCAGCCTAGTTGTCTTCTGCCCAGCAACAGGTCTTTAGAGCTTCAAGTAATGTACAAGATGGTGATCACTTGCACAAAATCCAAACTCACGTGTACAGATTGCCACAGGCTGATTATTTATAGACTAAAGGCACGCCAAGGTCGTCAATGGATTTTTACTGCCCTGGTAAGCATTGCTGCTTCACTGTCTGCACTCCAAGCGTAAAGTCCCCTGGTCAAAGCAAAGCTGAAGCAGTAATATTACAATTACATACAAGGAGAGATGACAGGACAAAGAAGCAATTTCCAACAAATACAGTTCTTTTATTTAAACAACCAATGAGATTATAATGATTTTAAATTGTCTGCAGGCTGAGGTTTCAATGTTTTCTTCAATGTAACTGAGAATCAATCATGGCTGAGCAATTCAATTAGTTAAGCACCCAAATTAAATTTGTCCCCCTAATGAAAAACAGGTGTATAATTTCTCATTTTTGTCCCAGACAAGGTTGTCAAAGCACAGGCTGTATAGCCATTTCATAGACTGCATAGGTGCGCCTCAACACATCCTGATGGCTATGCCTCAACAGCATACATTGTGGTTTTACTGAGCAGGCTAGTGAAAAATGAACTGCACAAGTTATATAATGTATAACAAAACAGCAAACTGGGTACAGATCAGGTTGACAAGAAGTGGCTAATGAACAATCTACTGCATAAATAGACACACTAAGCAACAAACTCAGTCTAACATCCTGGTCTAACATCTTGACCACTAAGCCCAATCTCAATTTGTGCTTATGTTTGAAGCCAATGGGTGGGCCCTGTTTAAAACGGATGTGTGTCCAATTGGTATTAGTTACAGCCATTAGGATTTTCTAAAACGTACCAACAAGCCACTTTATTCTCAAGCCGTTTTAAACAGGCGTTGCTTAATTACACAACCACTCTGGGAAGATGCCATCAAATTTCTATAATTAAATGTTACCATAGAAAGAGGCACTGCTGCTTTATGATCAGCAAGTAAGTCTGGAACAGTGGATACAAATTTGGTTGAAGCACTCAATCAAGACAATTGACAGGCTTCCCAAATGGGTTAGTGGATAAAAGTACCACATAGTGTAGTACTCAGCTATATAGGCCAGATGGGTCCAGGTTAAATGTACAGCTTGTGTTGAGATAGTTAATCTCAGCTGCAGCAGCAACTGGGGTAAAGGTTTAAAAAGAACTCTGTTCCCAACAAGTGAAAATGTGTTGACAGCAGAGGAAAAAAAGTCAAGGTAGTTTCACTTGCCAATAATCTGTTTCAGATCGCAAGTGAAAAACTACTTGGGTAAGCTACCAAAGAATTGCTGCTGTTAGATGCATTAATCCCAGCAGAGGGGAAAGCACTAGCAAAGACTTTGCCAATTCACCTTTGTACAACACTGAGCTTAAACGTCTCCAGTGAGGATAGATAGATAAATGATCTAGGTGAGTTCCACACCTGAATCTGCATGATGGGATAAGAAAGATAGGGTGAATGACCAGCCCTCACCTCTTTTTATCCCCATCCTCAAAAAGATTTCAATGTGTGTGTCAATACGCATCCTTTTCACAGATCATTCAAGCAAGGAGCCAAAACACAAGCCAGCAAATCAGTGATACTGGAATTAGCCCAAGCCTGTTGCAACAACTTTGACCATTTACATCTACATGGCTCCGCCAAAATACAAAGAGTTTCCTCAAAGAGCATCTTGGCAAGATAAGTTTACTACACCTCATCCATTTCATCAACAGAGGGAGAGCAACAAAGGATAGCGATTCATTTGAACTAATTTCTGTGGTAGAATGCATAAAAATATTTTTACTGAAAGCCGAATGCAGCACATGTAAGGGAGGGGCGGAATTCCAAACAGCACTCCAATCAATCAGTAACATAAAGCAAGTATGCTCAGGTCAACCATATTTGATCAAGACAAATTTTGTCTTGCCAAGATGACTAAACTGAAGCCAAACATGGTCTTATCAATTTTACAAAATAAATTTTACAATGTAATTGAGGGATTGGCATAGTTTTAATTGGGAGATTGGCATATTTATCCCCTTCTCGTGTCAGGCAGGCAACCTATTACCTAACTCCTGTAACTGTAAATGAGTAAACTGGCGGGGAGGTGGTGTTGTTGAGAGCATGGGGGCATAACCTTAATATTGGAGTCAGGATGTTCAGGGATTATGAGGTGAGGAGGCACTTCTTTAGACAAAGGGTGTGGAAATCTTGAACTTTCTCCTCCAAAAAGTTGTTCAGCCTAGGTCAATTAAAAATTTCAAAGCTGAGATTGATAAAATTTTGTAATGCAAGGATATTAAGCATTATGGAAACAAGATGGTTAGATGAAGTTAAGATACAGATTAAGCATGATTCAATTGAATTGTGGGACAGGCTCAAGGGGTTGAATAGCCTGCTCCTGTTCCTTTGAGAAAGAGCAATTACTCTCCCTCTGGAGAAACATCTAGCAACTCCTCTACATTCCATTTTCAAGGTAACATTAGCAGCCACAGACAGCCATCAAGACTAAGCCTGTTACACAACTTTATATGGAATTGTTTGTAATCTATAATTTTCCATTATACCTCTGTACAGTAATGGCATTCTCACCAAAACCTCATTTCCTGTCAGCTGACTTCATATTTCTATTGTAATGGATGCAAAATATCTCCATTTCCTGCCATTCGACATTCTAAACAGAAACAGAGGATCACAATGACAATTACAGAAATAAGAGTTAAGCAAAACTCCAATAACAGCGCTCCAATGAAGTAAATACCCAGACTACAAATTAAGTCTTTCATATTTAGGAATTACAGCTCACACAAAATAGGCTCAGATGACAAAGCTACTACAGCTTTGAAATCATATCCAAACATCAAGTACTTTAGTGATCATTCATCCAGTTTATTCAATCTCTAGCTTAGTTAAAATACATTGGTATCAAGAACAAAGAACATAGCACTGAAAGATCAGCTTAAAATGAACAATCATCCAAAGATAACTTAAGACAGTCCTAGTTGGTATGTTTGATTGCAACATCTGATAGCCCCTGCACCACCTCCTGAAACTATAAGCCATTAGGGCACACAGTTAGAGAAAAAAGAATATTCACATTTGCATCAGAAGTCCGGGTTTAAAAGGAAAGAGGAAATGGATGTCGGCTGATTGCACATATTTTAATAGAAAAACTATTCATATTTCCCTTGGGTGAGTGGGTCAATAGCCAGAGGTCACATTAAAATCACAGGCAAAAGATTTAAAGGGGAGGTGAGGAGAATTCTGCCAGGATCTCAAGTGTCCTATCTGAAAAGATGGTGGAAAATGATTACGTAAATAATTTCAGATGGTATTTGGACATGTGCTCGAGGATGAGGAACTTACAGGATTATGGACAAAAAGCAGGGGCGCAGGGCTAAGCACTGTTGCTCTTTCAGAGCCAGCACAGGCATAATGGGCTGTTTGTAGGATGCTATGATCTTATTTGACCACCTTCACAGAAGAGAACTATAATATATTTATTCAGTTGCATCTCCTTAAAACTCTAAAATAAAGGCCGAATGATCAGTTCTTGTTAGGAACAGTGGCTAACAAATTAATCTTTCTTAATTTGTGAAAAATAATGGAATTGATCATAAGAAAGCTTGAGGATTATCGGTATGATATTAGCCTAGAAAACAGCATTAATTCAAAAAAGGAAAATCCTGACTGATTAATCACTCGACTGATTTGAGGAAGTGATAACGTAAGTGGGCTCTGGAATACTCCAATACAGTATCCTCAGACATTTGATAAAAATCTATTAGTTGAGTCAAAGCTTCAATGATCCAGGTAAACCGTAGAAATGGATAAGAAACTGGCTAAAAGATTTTTAAAAAGCAGGTATTCGTTCAAGGAGTTATGCCGTATTGAGAGCATTACTGTTTCTAAACTGTGTCAATGATTTGGTTTCAGAACCTCAATGTCAATTAATCAAACCAAGCTAGCAGAGCAATAGAATCAGAGTGGGCAACTCAAATTACAGAATAAGCTGGGTAAAATTCGCAAGCAGTAGAAAAATGGCATGAGACTTCATGAGGACAAATGTGAAGTCATCTGCATAAGAAAAACGATCAACATGAATTATGTTGAAATTGAGAGACCTAAGAATCTTATATCAATGTTCAATGTATTTAAAACTCAGAACAGTAGTTAACAAAGCCAACAGAACATTGAACTATAATCGCCAGAGTACAGTCACGAGTAATGATCAAACTGTTTAATGCTCTGGTCAGGCTATATTTCCAGTACTGTGCCCCGCCTGGTTACCAAGATACAAGTGAGTCATTGACATACTGGAAACAGTGCTGAGATGTTGATCCCTAGTGTCAAAGATCTGAGTTATAAGGCAAGACTGGAGAATCTTTGGCTTTTCAGCCTTCAATAAATCATTGGAGCAGTGGCCATGCTGCACAGCAGAGGAAACTCTGTTACAAAGTAATCAATAGATGAAATTCATTTCTGTATATAGTGCAGGCAAAAACACATGAAATAATTTAGACAACAGAATGACATGTGGGAGCTTAAGGTTCTTTCTTGAGAGATCGAAGAGGAACCAACTGGCCTTCCTCATCCTCAATTTTCTTGGGAAATAATTATGATTCAGTATTAACCACCCTATGTGATCCCTTCTCGATCAAGTATATGTAAAAAAATGCAGAAAGCTCAAGAAACAAGAATACAGGAGAGTAAAATACAATTAAAAGAATGAAAAAAGGAAATTAACTATACAAATGTTAAGAAACCTGAGCATGAAATTTACGCTCTATTCACGAGGACAGCTGGACAATAACAGGCATGCAATAGATTTACACAATTAAACTTGCATTTAAGTATTTTTTCATCTGATGGGACTGAACCTCGAGTGTTAATTTGACTCATGTGGAACTCAACTCCAAATCAGAGGGTTGTGGATTCAAGTCTGTATCCAGGAATTAGTACATAGCCAAGGATGACACTTCAGTACAACATTAAAGGACTGCTGCATCGTTGTAGGTATTGTCTTTTCAATGGTATGTATCTACTTGGTAAGGTGAGCGTAAAAATCCTACAGCATTAGAAGGTGGAGAGTTCTGCCAATGTCACAGCCGACACACATCCCTCAACCAACATTACCACTGCTGTTTGTGGGACCCTGGTGTCCAAAAATCACTGATGTTTCCCTGCATAACAGCATAAATATACTTCAAGGTAATTCAGTGGCTATGAAGTGCTTAGGAATGTCCAAATGAAAAATACCAAATGCATGAAGGTTTTCTTTCTAATACCATTCCTACTGCAACACTCCTGGCCAGCCTCCATAATTCTACCGTCCACAAATTTGGGATTATTCAAGACTCTGCTGCCCATGTCATAACTCAGACCAAGTCCTGGTCACCTGTTTCCCCTACGCTCACTGATCTACTTTGGCTCTCAGTCAAGCAATACCTTGATTTTAAAATTCTTATGCTCACTTTCAAATCTCTCCATGGGCCCCTCCGGAACTCTGACTTCCTCCAGCGTTCCAGCAGCAGCACAACTGCCTCCTCCTCACTACTCCAGTTCTGACTTTTTAGAGCATTTCAGATTCTATTCACTCCACCACTGGCAGCTATGCCTTCAGCTGTCAAGGTCCTAAACACTGGAATTCTCTCCTTGTGCATCCCCTCCTCACTCTCATTCCTCCTTTCAGATGACAATTCAGTGCAGCACTTTTGACACTGAACTCTGATCAAGTTTCTGGCCATTTCCCTAATATCTCATGAGACTTGGTGTCAAATTTTCTTTTATAATGCTTGAAAAGCACCTTGGAATGTTTTACTACATTAGAGACGCTTTATAAATACAAATTAAGAAAATGTTCTGCATTAGAATTATAATATGAAAGCAAAAAGCTGCGGATGCTGGAAATCCAAAACAAGAACAAAAATACCTGGAAAAAAACTCAGCAGGTCTGACACCATCTGCGGAGGAATACAATTAACATTTCTAGTCCCTATGACTCTTCAACAGAACTAAGGAAAATTAGAAAAGAGATGAAATATAAGCTGGTTTAAGGGGGGGGGGGGAAGGTGGGACAGGTGGAGCTGGATAGAGGGCCCGTGATAGGCGGAGGTTGCCAAAAGTTATCATAGACAAAAGGACAAAGAGGTGTTGACGGTGGTGATATTAGCTAAATGTGCTAATGGGGACATTAAGGGTAGAAAGAAGGACAAGCAAGGTACAGATAGCCCTAGTGGGGGTGGGGTGGGGGAAGGGATCGAATAGGCTCAAATGTAGAGATAAAACAATGGATGGAAATACATTTAAAAATAATGGAAATAGGTGGGAAAAGAAAAATCTATATAAATTATTTGAAAAAAATGGGATCGGAAAGGGGGTGGGGATGGAGGAGAGAGTTCATGATCTAAAGTTGTTGAACTCAATATTCAGTCCAGAAGGCTGTGAAGTGCCTAAGCAGAAGATGAGGTGCTGTTCCTCCAGTTTGCGTTGAGCTTCACTAGAACATTGCAGCAGGCCAAGGACAGACATGTGGGCATGAGAGCAGGAGGGTGTGTTGAAATGGCAAGCGACAGGGAGGTCTGGATCATGCTTGCGGACAGACCGAAGGTGTTCCGTAAAGCTGTCACTCAGTCTGCGTTTGGTCTCTCCTATGTAGAGGAAACCGCATTGGGAGCAGCGAATGCAGTAGACTAAATTGAGGGAAGTGCAAGTGAAATGCTGCTTCACTTGAAAGGAGTGTTTGGGCCCTTGGACAGTGAGGAGGGGGTAAGTAAAGGGGCAGGTGTTGCACGGGAAGATGCTGTGGGAGGGGGTTGAGATGTAGGGGGTGATGGGGGAGTGGATCAGGGTGTCCCTGAGGGAACGATCTCTGCAGAATGCCGCCAGAGGGGGCGTGAAGGGAAGATGTGTTTGGTGGTGGCATCATGCTGGAACTGGCGGAGGATGATCCTTTGAATGCGGAGGCTGCTGGGGTGATAAGTGAGGACAAGGGGGACCCTATCATGGTTCTGGGAGGGAGAGGAAGGTGTGAGGGCAGATGCGTGGGAGATGGGCCGGACATGGTTGAGGGCCCTGTCAACCACCGTGGGTGGAAAACCTCAGTTAAGGAAGGAGGAAGACATCTCAGAGGAACTGTTTTTGAAAGTGGCATCACCAGAACAGATGAGACGGAGGCGAAGAAACTGAGAGAATAGGATGGAGTCCCTACAGGAAGCGGGGTGTGAGGAGCTGTAGTCAAGGTAGCTGTGGGAGTTGGTAGGCTTATAATGAATATTGGTGGTCTATCACCAGAAATTGAGACAGAGGGGTCAAGGAAGGGAAGTGTTCCATGTGAAAATGATGGAGAGGTGGAAATTGGAAGTAAAATTAATAAATTTTTCCAGGTCCAGATGAGAGCATGAAGCAACAGTCAGATGTAGGGTATAAGAGTTGTGGGAGGGGGCCGGAGTAGGACTGGAATAAGGAATGTTCCACATACCCCATAAAGAGACAGGCATAACTGGGGCCCATGCGGGTACCCATAGCCACACCTTTTATTTGGAGGAAGTGAGACAAGTTTAAGGAGAAATTGTTCAGCGAGAGAACAAGTTCAGCCAGACGGAGGAGAGTAGTGGTGGATGGGGATTGTTCGGGCCTCTGTTCGAGGAAGAAGCAGAGAGCCCTCAGACCATCTCGGTGGGGGATGGAGGTGTAGAGGGATTGGACATCCATGGTGAAGAGGAGGTGGTTGTGGCCAGGGAACTGGAAATTGTTGACATGATGTAGGGTGTCAGAGGAATCGCAGATGTAGGTGGGCAGAGACTGGACAAGGGGAGAGAGAATGGAGTCAAGTCAGCAAGAAATTAGTTCCATGGGGCAGGAACAGGTGCATTAGAATTAGGTTGGTGAAAGTGGAAATGTTTATAGTTAATATTCTAAGTCAAATAGAACTATATAGAACACCCAAGTCAGAAACATGCCATTCAGTCCCATCAGTCCCTACTAATAGTTTTGGCTCTACCAAAACTGCTCCTGCTTTTCATTGCAGCATAACCCTCTGTTCCCTTCTCTCTCACATTCTTAGACAGATTTCCCCTTAAATGCATCTGTATTATTCACCTCAACCAACCTCGCTCTCTTCTGAATTCCCTAATTTTTTGGTGACTATCTTTATATTGAAGGCCTTTGATTTTGTTCTTGCTCAAAGTGGAAATACTGTGCCTATTTGATCAAAACGTTTTATAATTTTGAAGACCTCTATTAAGTCAAACCTCGGCTCTTTTCAAGAGAGAAAAAGAGAACCAGCCTGTTCAGTTTTTCCCAATAGATATAACCTTGCATTTCTGGTATCATCCTTGCAAATCCATTTTGCACCCTCTCCAGTGCCTCTACATTACTTTTATAGCATGGTGACCAAACTTGTGCACAGCACATCAAGTATGGTTTGACAAAGATTTAGTGCAAGTTTAGCACAGCTTCTCCATTTTTCAATTCTATCCCTCCAAAAATAAGTTAGGTTGCTTTATTAGCTTTAGTTATTGTCTTATTAGCCTGCATCACTACTTTTACTAACTTACATTTGTATTCAGAGACTCCTTTGCTCCTCCACCCCATTTAGATTCTTATTTTCCAAGATGTATATGATCTCTATTGTTCTTACCAAAATGTAACACCTCACATTTAAGTGTTGAAATTGATTTACCAAGTTAAAAAAGGACAAATTATTCAACTATTATACATCATTGGACTTCACATCAAACTGTCATACAACCAATCAGGGTTGGAAGTCGCACCACATCAACATCCTGATACTAAGAACTGCCTTAGTAGTTGTCCTGTTCAAGCACTCACGAGCTTGAGAGGGTTACTCCAGCAAATTGTCCTTGTACAGAAATCCTCAAATGGACCACCCCTCACCAGTTATATATCCTCTTATAGCCCTGTAACCCAATTCCTTCAGCCCTGGCTCGTGTGCCCCAACTCCCTTTCATTAGCTGTCCAGGCTTTAACCCCAAATTCCCTCACTAAACCTCTGTGCCTATACAACTTACACTCCTCCTTCAGGATCCTTCATAAAATCTGAGACCAAGCTTTTACCCACCCCATCAAATAACTCCTTTAGATTAGCATCAACTTTTAACCAATTATGCTTTTGCAGCTTGGGACATTCTTCTATTTTAAAGACATGATATAAACGCAAACCGCTGCCGGTGGAATCTGCTAGTATTTCACATGGTGGCTTTTGACACTGCAAGTGTTAACTGTATCTTCAATTCAATGCATGATTAGCAGCTCTACTTGACTGCAAAATTGTACATTTTATTTCTACCAGTTTGGATCAAATTTCACAGCTGCAGGAAAGTATACCTCTGCCAGTCTTAACGCAGTTGTTCCAGACATCACTGAGATAGAGGCTGTGTCTACACTACATAATATAGATTATATCTTGGATGCTAATGCAAACCTTGTATTATTAAATTAGCAAAACACTAATGCTCATTATTTTCATAGAAGTGTATTAAAGTTCTATCAACTATAATTCACACTATTGACTATTATAATGAACCGTCTCTTAATAAATCCATTCAATAGTTTGTATTCTAAGCCATTGTCTGATAATGAGAATTTTACTACTTTCATAATATGGGTGATCAAGAGGGTTTAAGGCATATCCAGTTAACTAAATACAGGAGCAATGGGCTCTCTCTGACCCCTGGTCTAGCTATATTATGCTGCTCTTGTATACCAGTATTTACAAGTTACAAGGTCCTGAGTCTTATTTTACAAACTTTAAATCTGCATAATATTCATACTGAAAACAGTTTGTCCCTTTCTGGTTATGAAGACATTGACTTCTGGCTCTATTATAGTTAAATAAACATGTCAGCAAGCTACTGAATCACAGGAATATTACAACCCTATCCTCGCCATATGTCCATACATTTGCACTTTCAGTAGCAGTGAGTAACAATGAGAAATGGGAACTTTGGCCAACTTTCCCATCCTTAACCCAGGGACACCGAAGTCAACTATGACATCCTACCCTCCCCTATTCAAATTTCATTTAGCCTCCAGCTAGGGTCAGCTCATTCAGGATAGACTAGAGATCAAATCTGGGATCATCGCTCAAGTGCTGACAAGATGAGCCATCGAGGCAGCCAAGATCTTGTGAATTTAAATGTACTCTCTCTGCAATGCACCAGCTTATTGCTGCACGATTGTTTTAGCTTCATCCACCATTCAATCATCTGACGCAGAAGGATCGCATTGCAGCAAGGAAATGATTTCTAATTTATATAATTTACTCAAGAATTGACAGGAGAATAGCACATATTGTAAATGAATCCCAGCAATTATCCCCCATATTGGGGGAAAAGGAATCTAGAATTGCTGTGTGTGCCATTAGCAGTTGATAAAAGCATTAAGTTACCTTAATTTGGAAAATAAGGCCAAAATTAAATCTCAAACTAGAGGTGTGTAAAAATGTATCCAGTTTCAGGTTTTATTTAGTCAGCAAGGTGTCTGACGTCCAGAAATACATATTTAGAAATCTCCACATCAAGTTGTGTGAAAATTTAAATCCATCTGAAGGCTCAGCGCAGGTCATCAAGGTTGAACAAAACAGGAATGGGAACACAGTTAACCAACAAATAATCAATAGGCTACATCAAGTTTGAGCTTTAAATGCTTGTAAGAAAGAAAAATTGAGGGAGAGAAGTTACAGTTTCAAGATTCTTGAAATGAACAAGTTATATCAGGAGAATGCAAGTCCTGCGTTCAACACAATGGGACGGAGAAGAGTGCAGATTGCTAATTTTATTCATTTAATATTGTCAGGGGGTAGGCAAAGGCGAGTTTCCCCACACTGAAGGTAGATGCCATATGGTTACTAGCTGCAAAGGGGTATGTGTAGAGGAAAATGGGCGAACATTACATGAAAGGATTGTCAATGACCACTGATTTCTCGGCTCTTTTCAGCCAGAGTAGAAGTGGAACAATTTCAGACAATATCACTGTATAGTTAGACACTGGTAACTACGTAGTTAACCTGTCACCAGCAGGCTCCTTGCTTGCATTACATTTGGGGGAGGCAGTGGGATAGTGGTATTGCTGCTGGACTAAAAATCCAGAGTAATGTTCTGGGGTCGCAGCTTTGAATTGAATCCCACCACGGTAGATGGTGAAATTTTAATTCAAATAAAATTCTGGAATTAAACATCTAATGATGACCATGAAACCATTGTCAATTGCCCTAAAAACCATCTCGTTCATTAATGTCCTTTAGGGAAAGTAACCTGCCATCCTCACCTGGTCTGGCCTACATGTGACTCCAGATCCAAAGCAATGGGGTTGACTCTTAAATGTCCTCTGAAATGGCCTAGCAAGCCACTCAGTTGAATCAAATGCTAAAAAGACTCAAAGGAATGAAATCGGATGGACCACCCAGCATCGACCTAGGCACTGGAAATGACAACTCAGCCCTGTCAATCCTGCAAAGTCCTCCTTACTAAAATCTGGAGAACTGTCTCACAGACCAGTCAAGCAACAGCCTGACATAGTCATACTCTCAGAATCATATCTTAACAGGCAATGTCCCAGATATCACCAGCACCATCACTGGGTATGTCCTGTCCACCAGCAGGAGAGACCCAGCAAAGGTGGTAGTACAGTGGTATACAGTCGGGAGGGAGTTGCCCTAGGAGTTGTCAACTTAGACTCCAGACCCATGAAGTCTCATGGCATCAGGTTGAACATGGGGAAGGAAACATCCTGATCACCACATACCGCTCCCCCCCCTTCAGCTGATGAATCAGTACTCCTCCATGTTGAACACCACTTGGAAGAAGCACCGAGGGTGGCAAGGACACAGAATGTGCTCTGGGTGGGGGACTTCAATATCCATCACCAAGAGTGGCTCGGAAGCATTATTCCTGGCCAAGCTGGTGGAGTCCTAAAAGACATAGCTGCTAGGCTGGGTCTGCGGCAGTGATGAGGGAACCAACTTGCCTGCCACAGATGCATTTGTCCATGAACAGTACCGGTTGGTGTGACCAATACACAGTTCTTGTGGAGACGAAGTCCATCTTCACATTAAGGATGCCCTCCATCGTATTGTATGGCACTACTACCGTACTAAATGGGATAGATTTCGAACAGCAACTCAAGACTGGGTAACCATGAAGCATTGTGGGCCATCAGCAAGAGCAGAATTGTAATCGGCCACAATCTGTAATCTCTTGTCCCGACAGGTCCCCCACTCTATCATCACCACCAAGCCAGGGGATCAACGCTCATTCAATGAAGAGTGCAGGAGCGCATGCCAGGAGTAGCACCAGGCATACCTAACAATGAGCGGTCAACCTGGTGAAGCTACCACACAGGACTACTTGCTGCTTATGCTGTTTGGCACGCAAATGATAGAGCTAAGTTATTCTCCAACCGACGGATCAAATGTAAGCTCTGCAGTTCTGCCACATCCAGTAGTGAATGGTAGTGGACAATTAAACAACTCAATGGAGGACGAGGCTCCACAAATATCCCCATCCTTAATGATGGGGGAGCCCAGCACATCAATACAAAGGATAAGGCTGAAGCTGCAACCTTCAGCCAGAAATGCCAAGTGGATAATCCATCTCAGCCTCCTCTAGGAGTTCCCCAGCGTCACAGATGCCAGTCTTCTGCTAATTCGATTCATTTCATGTGATATCAAGAAACAGTTGAAGGTAATGGATGCTGCAAAGGCTGTGGGCCCTGACAATATTGCGGCACTAGCACTGAAGACTTGTGCTCCAGAACATGCCACACCCTTAGCCAAGCTGTCCCAGTACAGCTACAACACTGGCATCTACCCTGCAATGTGGAAAACTGCCCAGGTATGTCTTGTACACAAAAAGCAAGACAAATCCAACCAGGCCAATTACCACCCCCATCAGTCTACTCTCGATCATCAGTAAAGTGACGGAAGGGGTCATCAACAGTGCTATCATGCGGCACTTGCGTAGCAATAACCTGCTCACTGATGCTCAGTTTGGGTTCTGTCAGGGCCACTCTATTCCTGACCTCATTACAGTCTTGCTTCAAACACGGATAAAAGAGCTCAACTCGAGCGGAGGTGACAGTGACTGCCCTTGACATCCAGGCCGCCTTTGACCGAGTGTGACATCAAGGTGCCCTAGCAAAACTGGAGTCAATGGGAATCAGGGGGAAAACTCTCCGTTGTTTGGAGTCATACCTAGCACAAAGGAAGACGGCTGTGGTTGTTGGAGGTCAATCATTCTTGGGACATCACTGGAGGAGTTCTTCAGGGTAGTGTCCTAGGCCCAACCATCTTCAGCTGCTTCATCAATGACCTTCCTTTCATCATAAGGTCAAAAGTGGGGATCTTCGCTGATGATTGAACAATGTTCAGCATCAGTCGCGACTCCTTAGTTACTGAAGGATTCCATGCCCAAATGCAGCATGACCTGGACAATATCCAGGCTTGGGCTGACAAATGGCAAGTAACATTCACGTCACACAAGCGCCAGACAATGACCATCTCCAACAAGGGAAAATCTAACCATCGCCACCTGACATTCAATGGCATTATCATTGCTGAATCTCCCACTATCAACGTCCTGGCGGGTTACCATTGGCCAGAAACTGAACTGGACTAGCCATATAAATACTGTGGCTACAAGAGCAGGTCAGAGGTTAGGAATAGTGCGGAGAATAACACATCTCCTGACTCCTCGAAGCCTGTCCACAATCTACAAATCACAAATTAGGAGTGTGAAGGAATACTCTCTACTTGACTGGAGGAGTGCAGCTCCAACAATACTCAAGAAACTTGACACCGTCCAGGACAAAGCAGTTCACTTGATTGGCATACCATCCACAAACATTCACTCCCTCTACTACCGACGCACAGTAGCATGAGTGTGCACCATCTACAAGATGCACTGCAGAAACTCATCAAGGCTTCTTAGACAGCATCTTCCAAACTCACAACCACACCATCTAGGAGGGCAAGGGCAGCAGATACGTGGGAACACAACCACTTGGAAGTTCCCCTCCAAGTCATTCACCATCCCAACTTGGAAGTATGTCGCCGTTCCTTCACTGTCGCTTGGTCAGATTCCTTGAACTCCCTCCTTAACAGCACTGTGGGTGTACCTACACCACATGGACTGGAGGAGTTCAAGAAGGCAGCTCACCACCATCTTCTCAAGGGAAATTAGAAATGGACAATATATGTTGGGCTAGCCAGCAAAGCCCACAACTCTTGAATAAAAAGCTCTCCAAATTAGCATTCTGCTTTCCACATTATCTTACAGTGTGAGTAGCACTCTGCTATTCTCCCTAGATAGAAGGTGAACCTGCACATACTCTGCAGCTCTTACTGTATGATATTTTAATCAGCTTAATATGTACTGCCTCTATTTTGATTGCATCCTTGGACTTTGCGTTGCTGCAGTAACTGCAAATGCACCAACAAAACTGTCAAGGTTTGCTGCTGCAGGACTTTACCAGACCCTGCATAGCAAATCTCTCTCAATATACTGAAACAAAATAAATGATAATGTATTAAACCGTACGGTGGCAAAGTGGCATTATCATTGGATTAGTATTCCAGAGGCCCAGGGTAATGCTCTGGAGACCCAGGTTTACATCACATCATGACAGATCGTGAAATTTGAATTTAATAAAAATCTGGAATTATGAAAGTCTGATGATGACTACGAAACCATTGCTGATTGTTGTAAAAACCATCTGGGTTCACTAATGTCCTTTAGGGAAGAAAATCTGCTGTCCTTACCTGGTCCTTACCACGTGACTCCAGAACCACAGCTATGTGGTTGACTCTTAGATGCCCTCTGAGCAAGGGCAATTAGGGATGGGCAATAAATGCTGGCCTAGCCAGCGACACCCACATCCCATGAACGAATAAAAATAAAAAAATCAGGTCAGGGAATTTACGCCTCTTCACGATAAATGCACAGCTATGTCAATTGTTACATCATATGGACTCTCCAACTGTACATTGTCATTTAAATTGGCCCAATGGTAAAATGTTGTAGGTGCCTAAATTATTCTTCCACATTGAGTTCCTGACATGAGCTGGGTTCCCTGTGTGGTGAACAACAGTCAGAGACTCTTCACAGAATAGGAATATTAACCATAGCTAGAGAATCATGTATGCCAGGATTCAAAGGTTATTTAGCGGCCATTGGCTAGGGAATTATTATTCGTGGCACACACACGGAGGTAACAACAAGCACTGCTTAGAAAATGGTGCACAGTATGCAAGCACTGAAATGGGAGGTTACCACAAAACAGAGGGAGGGAAGTCCCTCCCAAAAGAAAAACACAGTTTGCTGCAGATTCTGCATGCTGATCTCAGCCACATCACAGTGTACAGATCTGGTATCAGACTTTTTGTAAAGCTCTTCGTAATTGAATACAGAACAGACAAGTCAAACTCAGAAACCTGGCTGACCTTTCAGATCTACCGCAAACAGTAATTCAATTAGAAACTTAGATATTTGAGAGGAGGTCTCAGCTCAGATGTGGCAGACTAATCATTTACATCAATTGCCGTGTCTGGTACAGAACTATGCTAAATGCAATAGCTCAAGATACTAGAGAAGCACTTGATAATTCGGATACCAAGGCTGAATCAGTCAACGCTGCTGACATCAAATCCAACATTTAAAAGCATCAGTAAAACTATATGACATCATTGCTGACTCATTCTGGGGCAGCAATCCATGGGCACCAGTAGCCTTTTGCAACTACTGTAAATCTTCAGTTGTAAGCCTGTAATTCCCCCAGATAACAATGAGAAGAGCAAGGCCAGTCTCTGCCACAAACTCCACAACACTGCCCATGGCTATCCATGCCTCAATTTTCTGCTACTGAAATCTTGATTCCTGTCCCTGTCACCTTTGGATTCAGCTACTTCAATGTTCTCCCTATTGGTTTTCCATCTTCCACCCTAAAACTCCAACTTGTCCAAACTCTGCTAGCTGCATCCTACCCTGACCTTGCTGACCTATGTAACTCTCTATCCCCAATATAATAACAAAAATCTTCACCTCAGTTTTTATGTTCCTCAAACGCCTTGTTCAACATCATCACTAGCCTGTTCCATACCTATTATCTGTTCCTTACTATTCAGTCCCTCCAGCTCCTGTTCCCTTTACCTCATCATTGGTAACAGGGCTTTTAGCCATGTGGGTCCCTCTCTCAAATTCCCCCATGCCCACCTTTGAAAAAATGCCGTAAGACTCAATTTTTGACCAAGCTCTTAATCTCCCCTTTCCCGGCTCAGTAGTTTTGCACATGCTTATTTCGAAGTACAAAAGGATTTTAAAAATGCAGACACACCCTAAACGGAAGTTGTTGCTTTAATAGATGGTTCATGTCGGAAGGCTACTAAACTGCTGAGGAATTCAAAGCCGAACTCAATCATCACATTATCAAGGATATATTTTCCAGGATCCCCTAGATAGCAATCAGGAGTAGAAATGCTGGCTGCATTTGCTCTCTGGACACAAGCACTGAAGCCCATTTCTTTGGCTGTTGTCCTGCTGAGATCACCTCCTTCAGGGAATAAACCCGAGCCCTTTTGGTTTGGATCCTTGCATTACAATGGGCAGCACTTTTACAGGTCAATCATCTCTTGCTGCAAATCCAGAGATAATATGCAATAGTAAAATTCTCCCTACAACCTTCAAATATCTAAATCTTGAGCACATTATCAAGCAGTATCCAATATCATAGTCTAAAAGTTAACAGAGGTGCACCCATAAAAAACTTCAGTGGTAGGAGCGAAAAGCCTGCTGTTTTATAAGTGTTCCACATCACATTTACCATAATTATTTATCAGCACTTTCAGCCTTCATGATAAGCAAAAAGTCCCTTATCCACTCCTATGCCACATCCAGATTCAACTATTCCAATGCGCTCTTCAACCCTGCTCCCTCCGTATTGAAATTGCTCAGGCACGCACCACAAATCTGGAACACCTTGTTCAGTTCCTCCTGCAGTAATGTTGAGGGGCAAAGATTGGAATGCCTGGCCTGAAAGTAATTCAGATTTGAAAGTTAAACAACCTGGTCTAAGCTGCTTTCAAGAAGTTAATCAATTTCCTTCTGAACGGCAATGGTTCTAGCTAATGTAGGGAATAGCCAGGTAGCTTTTACAATAGCAAAAAGCATGAGCATTAACTACTGCAAAAAAAATGGAAATATAGGAATAGCAAGGGTATGACTACAAAACATACAAATTAAATAATAGCTCAGACTTTGCATCGAGAACAAGGGCGGGGTTAATGGAGCTCACTGTAATTATGGAATAGCTTGGACAGCAACTTCTGAAGTTAAGCCACTGCTCCCCTATAGGTTTTACTATAACAGTATCATGCTGAAAGACTCAACACTTACATTCATGCAACAGCATGAAGTTGTTGTACTTACTCACAGGTTACCCATTAAACACAACAGACTATGTTCTACCTGAATGAGCCAGCCATAAGTGAATTTTTAATGGTGTGATAAGTCATAATTATGATCAACTCACCTCTCTAACCCTAAAAATTTAATTCTATAAGCGTGGTCTCTCATTCCTTCAGAATTTTAATTACTGGATTTTTAAAAAGTATATGTAATTTTGAATTTAGCTTAGTCTCCTCACTCCCATAGACCCATTTTTCTTTCCCGCTTTTTTATTTTGATTTCTGTACACAGTTTAAATCTAATTTATACTTCTTGATTTGAACTCTGCAAGTCTCAGTGAGGGTTCTCCAATCTGACCGAAGAGCCATACTTCTGCTTGTCCTATTCACACAAGCCACAGATCCTCTGCAGAGGGTGGTGTGCTGGATCAGACACCTGATGACAGTAAGTTGCTACTCAAAAGCCCACATAGTGGACAGCTATCATAATGGTGAACAACAAGTGTATTCCTTCACGAACCACTGCAAAATCTGTACTAACATCTCTTTCTTACCAACTCCTGACCTCAGAAAGATAAATTTTACACAAGGGCACAGCTCAATTGACTGACCACTCAGGTATCTCAGTTGGGATTCTAGATGGTAAGCAGTGTCAGCAGACATTTCAAGCATGGGGTATGGCAGCTGAGCCTGTCCTTAACTGAAGTCCGCACTAATGGCCTTGCCAATATAGGTCACTGAACTGCGACCAAGAGGAGTCAAGGCTGACATGTTTTCTCCTTGGCTTTGTGAGCACAGAGTCCAACTATAGTAACCTGACCCCTGTCCAGTTGAGATCCTACTTCAGTCAAAACCAGGGACTGAACCTGGACTGTTCAGCCTAGCTTTACATCGAGTGATATCTTTCCCTTCGGGGCTACAAAATTATATTTTTGAGTCATAACAAAGACAGCAGGGGGGTCTTGTTGGGTAGTGGTGGCATCCCTACCTCTGGGCCAGAAGCTCCAGGTTCAAGTCCAACTCTGGGACTTGATAGCCATGGAGGGTGCCTTCATAACATGGACAAACAGGTTGGTTATCAGCCTGTAAATCCTTCCCATGCCCAGCAAACCACTTGCCAAGCATATTCATGGATCAATCTAATGAAAGTCCATGGTCGTCGACACGCTCTTGGGCACAGAACCTGAATGAGGAGGAATAAAGACAGTATAAGTCTGTCACTGCAGGCAAATAAGCTACCTGTTCTTGGACATTAACTAAGGCATGCTTTTACACCGTACCCTGCTCTGACCATATTCTCCACACCCGCCTTGTCTTCTTTGCCAGCACAGAACTCACCTCCTAAAATTAATCTCTTATGTGTATGTATTTAACATAATGAAAGGAGCATCTGGGAACAGCCTACCACTGTGTACCCACATAGTGTGTATTAAGCATTCTAGCATCAGATCACAGCAAGAAATTATAGCTTTTACAAGTGGTATAGTTTGTTGGAACAATAAAATGCACCTGTATTCATGGGCTCCCACTGCAAGAACAAAGGCGACATCCCCAAGTCACCTCTCATTAACAGATTGCTCCTTGGAGACTTGACTTCTGAATGCACCATAATTCAGGCAAAGCAATATTGCAGAACAGCGTTGAGAACTGTTGACATCCTCTAGGGTGAGGTCAAAGCTGTATCACCCAGTGCCACCAGTACTCTCTTCCCAATATTACTGGGAACGTGCCAGATTCTCCACATACCAGCATTAGTTACTGTGCAAATAAATGCCGGTCATGGCGCCTTGTTTATTCAACACATTTTCCACATGATTAAGATGCTGTGCACATCAGCAACAGAAAGCTGGAGGGGAATGAAATATTAAGCCAGTGTCAGCAGCAGACAGTGGTTTAAAAAGGAGGCCCATTTTAAACCTCAAGATTTATCCACTGAATTATCTGAATTTTCAACAAGCTAATTTTAGACTTAACAGTTTACCTTTGTGTGCTATTACATTGCTAGTTATGTGGAGGTTGCCATGGACACAAGGCCTACACTGTAGCTTGGATTGCAGCCTGCATCAAGTGATAGTCACGAAGGAACAAACATTATAGAGGACTAAAGATAATACTTGGGGAACAAGATAATTCTGAAATTTTACCAATTGCTTCTGGCAGATACTAATTGTTTTAGATTATATTACAAACATTTGCAAAATAGTATATTTTGCCCATCATTTAAAATGCACTTTGAAGAGGACAGTGCTGGAACGTATCTGTGGTGCAATGGCCTCTGCAACTGAACTTTCTTTGAACTTTAAACATCAGTCAAGCTCTTAAGGCGGTCAGCAAGAGTAGCTACAAACAGACCTTTTAAAATGTCATGGGGAGAGAGACCTTTGAGGGTTCCCAATAACATTTTTATATCAAAATGAACTGGAACAAACAGATTACATCAACGTACAAAGAAACCAAATGAAATATTATCCCACACAAGTTTACAGAGTTCAGCCACCGTCTACCATCCCTACTAGGAGATAAAGATAATATCGGCATTCAAGGAATTCAATTCAATCCTCTGAAAAGATATAGGCAGAGTATACTGAAAAAGGAATAGCTTGCCCTGAGCACTAACAGTCTTTCTTGCTGCTCACTCTCCTCTACTTCATACATAACTGGAACCCCATTAGACCCACGGTAATTTCCACCCCTTGGTACAAGTGCATCTAATATTCTACAAGCTGCATTGAAACCCATTTAACTTTACATGCTAGGCTAGGTTAAATGAAGCAGTTTTGGCAGAAATCCAGAGTTTCCACTGGGTGCCACAACTAGTCCCAACAGGAAATCTACCTCAGCAATGGATTTACCACATTCATTCACAGCACAATTACACTGAATTACAGTTCTAAGGTCCATTCAGGTCTTCAACGTTCAAGTTATCAGCAACTTTTCAAACTTCCTTACCTTGCAGCCAAAATAGGACTTAATGCCCAAAACAGAATTAAAATGGCATTGTCACAGATTACAGCTTTCAATCAGTCATACTGAATCATTACCTGCTCCAAGCCCTCTGATCAAGAACGTATAAGCAAGAAGTTAAAAAAAAAAATCTCAACCATTTCAGTTGGGAAGGTTCATGCCTTGTGGGCCAGACACTTGCCACTGGGGGTCATCAGCACTCAAATATAAACATACAAATATACTCTTCACTATAACCCCTCCAGCCTGGAAATCTGAAGTCCAGAAGCACCAGCTGCCTGGAAATTCACCAGACTCAAAGAACTCTCAGACTCTCAATTGTTCAGGTGCTGCAACAAATTGAGAAGGCATGGGATTACCTGACCTTCAGAATGAGGGGAGGAAATGGCAGGCGATGGGGGGTGGGGCACGGTGACTGTGTAGTGCGGGAAAATGGATTGCAAGGTTACAAAGCTACTTGATTTCTCTCTCTACGCTGTCTGTCTCTGTTGGCCTATTTCTCCATTTCTCTATCTCTAAATCTCCCTCTCTCGACTGCTCTATCAGTCTCTCCCTCTGCCTGTTGGTCGTTCTCCTTTCTCACCAAGCCCAATCCCGTCAACCAGCGTACTGGATAAAACACAGGACCCAGAATTAGCTGCTCTTGCTGTCGATGAGCCACTTTCTCCTACACCTCTTCCAACTATTGGTGTAAAAAAGCAGTGTATGAAATCACCTGTTCCCTCAACGTCATCAGTACCATTTTAGTACAGTACTTTGGGAGCAGAAACATGGAAGATACAGTATTTCAATAAGTCAAACAATTATTATTAATGCTTTATAAAGTTTTAGAGCTTGTGTGTGTCAGGTAAATATTTCTACCTTGTTTTCCAGTTCACACTCTTGTGGTTAGAAATTCTAGCATTATTCTATAATCCAAAAAATTCCAAAATCCAGAAATGGCTTGGTCCCAAACATTCTGGACTAGAGAGGTTACAACTATTTGATACTTAAACGAAGATCGAGGTGACAAAACATTTTAGTTGCATCTTTTATGCATCACACTATACAAAACCATCTTTGTGCACAGCCTAGTCCAGACATTTTAATTTGAGGTATGGAATTAGTACTTAACCACACTTCCAAGTTTATCACTCTTCATTACTATGAGAAGTGGCATTCAATATTTGCCCCTGGCGAGTTACTGGCCTTCCTACAATATTAACTGATTAGATCTGCAAATTACTGCTTAAATGTAAAACTATCACTTTACAGTCTCTCTGACATGACCCCAAAACCGTGGTAAATTATTTGGGGCTCTTAAAATGAGTTGGACTTCAATCTTTCATTATATTATTGGCACTCAAAACAAAGCAACCAGAACTGTAGAGTTATAAGTTTAGAGAGGCTTCTGAAAGCATTCCTAACACCCAGCATTAATCTGGCACCACTCCCAGATCTCGTTCGGCATTTTATAGGCAGCAGTCCCAAACCAAATTCATATCATAGCACAGTTCCCAGTCAGCCTAACATTTTCGTACATAGCTGCATTGAAAGCACTGACCATTCATTACAGAAAACTTTGTACTACAAAGCCAAAATAGATTCACAGCCTTGAAAAGATATGAAAACCTTAAAATCTGAAAACCTCTACAGTGCACTGCAGGCTTTCTACAGTTTAAAAAAACCAATATTTTCCTACTGAAAATATATAATGCTAGCAAAGGGAAATTTGATTGTACGTATAAAATATTCTTGGATAAGTTACCTGGAGCTAAACTAAAGCAAAGCTGTCAGCATATGTCGAATACGGCAAAAATCAAGCTTGTTTCAGTCATGAGTGACAGCTTTTCAAAATTTCTAACAGAAACATAAAAAATGGCAGACAGAAAAAGTCTAGCTGATCCACTGAGGTTATCCCATTTAGTCATATTGCAATTAAACATCATGACCCTCAATACTCCCCACCCACTAGCAACAATGAAGTCTCCTGTGTCTCCTGCAAACTTTTCTTTAAAACGTTAGGCCAATGCAGAGAAAAATAATTGCACAATTCTCTCTGGTGCTTTAAAGACAATCAATTCAAGTCCCTGGAGATAACAGCTACTTAAAAAGGTACATCAGCCAACTTCCCACCTATTTTTGTATGTGAGTTTATCAGCCTCGTTCAGGAACTTGACCTACTCCCTTTTCAACCTTTTCAGCTCTTCTGGACTAGCCAGCACGTTATTCCAAAGATCTGTGGCTCCGTGAAGCGAGAAACCTCCTGACATGTAATTTAGCTCTATGCTTACATAACTTATATGCATGTTTTTTCATTCTCTCTAGCCTATCGAATTCAAAATAAATTAGACAGCCTCAACCTGTTTTAAATACCTCAATCAAATAACCTCAAGGTCTACTTTTTTCTGAAATAATTTGTCAACCTAGTTATCTCCTCGAAGAATTTAATCAATTGGTAAGACCTGACCTTTTCCAGAGTCATGTTGAGAGACTCTTAATAACCCTTTCTCTGTTAAGGCAACTACAAAGAGTCACCTTTCCCATTGCTAGTTTGTAAATGTGCTGCTCAGCATGGAAGTGAGTCAGGCAGACCAGGAAATCCTAGTCTCAGCTGAGTTAACTGATCACAACCAAAACAGTGGTGGGGCCAAGAAGTCCTGGATGTTGCTGGCAGAGGAACCTCAACTCCTGATCGAGTAAATCAACTTTCCTCTTGGAACAAAAACCTAAACACAAGGGTTGTCACGTATGCAGATAAGGATTAGTTTCTAAGAATCATAGTTATACTACTAATTTGACTTTAGGTACAGGAGTCCATTGGGACCTTTTGCTCATTGTGTCCTGATAATTAGATGGATGTAAAGCTGAAGAGGTTTGGAAGGGGAAAAATTGAAAAGAAAAATCAATAAAGGAGAGTATCTCACAGGCCAGTGAGCAACTGGAAGTAATTATAGTTTCTGGCTTGGTTGTGATGCAACCCCAGTTGAAACCAACAGCAAGGTCATCCATGAATATAATGGTTGATCACTTGGGAAAGGTAATGGAGGAGAAGAGATGCCCATAAACCATAACCTAACAAGGTGTCAGCACCTTCAGAAGAGAAGGGAGGTCGAAGGAACCTAGAGGGAGAAAGCTGGGAAAATATTCTTCCTTGCTTCCTCCAATGACAAATCAGCCACAAAGTGTGGAAGTGAGACTTAAAGGGCACAAGCTAAGTGCAATTATTCATCCTAGCATAAATTTCAGAAGTGACTTCTGCACTCCTTAAATTAAGGAAAATTGGGAAGTCACAGATACTGATTGCTATCCAGTATCTCTTACTGAAACACACACACAGAAATTTGGCCACAAGAGAAATTTAGTCAAAGGTCCGCGTATGAAGAATGATTATTTGAGTATTGTATTGGAAAACAAGCGGAGTCTGGCAAAGAAAATCAGAATGGAAAGTAAGGGAAAAAATAGTTCCCAACTTCCTCAGACTTGGAGTGCATCATATAGAATGTCACTTGCTGAAATTAGCTACCCATCCATGCAAGAAGCTTGTTTTCCCACAGAAAAATGAAAAGCCCTGTTTGCACATTTAGTCCTCCGTAACTGCTTCCCCCATCCAAAACAGGAAAACGAGAACATCTTACCTTCTGGAAAATACTGAATGCAACCTCTAGAATCTGCAGCAGGGATTGCTCCCAATCATTGACACTGGGGATTTTAACAGTCTTACCTGAACTCACAAGCATCATCTGACTGCCACCTTCAAACCTCCTGTTTAGCAGCAACAAATGCAAGGGCGCAACAACGTTTCTTCCAAAATCTGATTAGCATCAACATTGGGTTTACAAGAGTAACTGTGCAGCTATAAGTACTAGATTGGCACACAAATAAAAATCAGGTAATCTCAAGTGTACATAACCACCCCGCATCAGTTTGTTCTTTACAGTGCCACCAGATCTGAAGCAAGTCTGGAAATACTGGAACATTATGCACTTGCCCACAGTAACTTAACTGCTCCTATACTGTAATGTTCTTGTATCCTGATGCTATTTTGTGCCATGGCTTGAACACATCAACATAACCTGAATCCTGGACTCATTTCATTGGTTGCAAAGCCAGTACAGAAAGGAGATTTTCACCATAACCATTCAAGTCAGACTCAGTGTACCATTCACACCTTATCCATAGCAGGCCTGTACTTCTGAATGCAGAGTGCTGGGACTAGGCTTATACAAATATCAACACACTTCTTAATGTCACCTCTAACGTACAACCAACATTGCTACCACCACCAAAAATGGCTTAAACTTGTTGCATAGTGCAATCAATGGCAAACAAGCAGCTTTCCCATTAGCTGCAGCAACAGAAACCCACTTTTCAAGGGTCTGTGAACCCTGTTTTTAACAGATGTTGGATAGGAATTTAAGTGGGTAATATAGGGCCGAATCTTCCAAGCAGCAGCAATCACCAGATTGCTGTTCCTCTCCTATTTTTCTCTACCACACCTGAGCTCCCCATTTCTGGTTTGGATTTCTGATCCCAGCTTCTTTAGAAACGCAGAGCATACTACTTGAAAACCAACTGTTTCCTCATAGCGCTGGCCATTGAGTGAAGAAAAGCCATGTCCCTTTTTTGTGGCACTAGCTGCCATATTCTGCTAAGTGTCCACTAACACACCAAAAAGCTGGGACATTTGGACGGCTTTTCAGTGCATTTGTGTACGAGCATCCGCGTAAATGTGTAGGTGGGCCAGGTTGGGGCAGTCAAGGGGGCAGAGACCAGTTTTCAGTTCAGGGGCTATTTAGGTCAGGTTGAGGGTGGGGTCAGGTGTAAAGTTACCCCAGGAATAACACTAAGATTTTTCTGTCTACCATTTCATGGGTAACTTTCCAATCAGAACCAAAGTCTCTGGCTCTAACTTACAGTTAGAGATTATTTCTGAGAGCAATAGAGAGCAGGGGAATTGCTCATTGCAAGTTCAAACTTCCTGGGTAATTCCCATGGCGTTCTTGCATTGAGACCTCAGAGAAGTCCTGTAGCACATCTTCTGAGGTACACCTAGTCTTTGGCCATCCAGAGACTGGAAGATCTGAGCCATTGTAAAAGCGTCACTCAAGAGAATCAGCAAGAAAAAAAAACCCCTTTAACACATTCAACTACCCTCCCCAAATATAAACGTTTGGAATGATCAGATTTATTATTATACAGCTGAGCATATTTTTATTCTTCAAACTAGTGCTTTACAAAAATTCCCATGGTCAAAAGTGTATTGCAATTCTAGTGGCAATGCGGCAATAGTTAAAGGGAGTATTGACTGCAAAGAACACATCGATAAGTGAGTCAAGCCTTACTCCCTTGTGGAAAAAACATTTTTCAGTTTCACCATCTATATTTATAAGTTAAGGCTTAGGTAAATTTTCATGCTATATTCCTTTGTTAGGCTGTTTTATCACTTCATGAGACCTTGCCTCCACTCAAACTAGACAGGGAGGTAAATGTACTTTGGATATTGCTGTGTCCAGAAGATGCACATAATCATCACAACCTGTAGCTCTTCATGATAGGCAGCATATGACTGGACAGAGGAGGGTCTGTAACAACTGCAACAAGTCTCTGCAGTCTTACACAGATATATGAATCCACAGGTTGGAAGATTAACCTTCTCTCCCCCACCTTTGTTTCTGCTTAGTATCCTGATTCCTTGGAACAGCTATTCCATACCCTTTAAATCCATATAAATCTTCCAAAAACAGAAATTTTACTGCTTAGAAAGTACATGTCTTTGAAATGAGTCAAGTTTAATGGAATCAACTGATGGAACTGCACTTTCTCCTCTTTTGGCAACACCTTGATTTTAAAATTCTCACCCCATCCATGGTCTCTCCCCTCCCCATCTCCGCAGCCTCCTCTAACCCTACAAACTTATGAGATCTCTGTGTTCTTCCAATTCTGGCCTCTTGAGCATCCTCATTGTTAATCGCTCCATTACTGGTGCTCATCTTCAGCTGCCTATGCCCAAGATCTTGAATTCCCTCCCCAAATTCTTCACCTCACTGCCTCTCTTTTCTCCTTCAAGGCACTTCAAAAGCCTACCTCTTTGTAAAGTTTTTAGTCACCTGTCCGGATCATGTGGTTCAGTGCAAATTTTTTGTCTGATAATTGCATTTATATAGCGCTTCCCAAGGTCAAGTTGTAGAAAGAGAGATGGTTTTAAAATCAGAGTAGGAGTATCAATGAAAATGCAGAATCATTTAGAGTGGAAAAGAAAGTTAATGGACGTCTGTTAGTAAAACAGTAGAGTTTGAACCACCTCCATAAAGAGGAGAGCTCTTCTGTTAACAGCCTCTCCTTTAAAGAGTCATTTTAAAGCAAAATTGATCCATCTTCTCGTGAAGGTAGCTACATGTGAAAATGTAGTTCAACTCAAGTTACTGTGCAGCACTTTAAAGCAGTCTGTATGCAACTAATGCATATCCTTAAGGATGATCTATCTTCTGTATTAGCCAATTACACTAAACGCCTTTGAAATGCAAAGCTGTTGCAAACAAACACTGTCCATTTACACCACAAACACATTCCTATACCACAGCTCCATGTAAACCGAGTACAAAATCATGGTATTCCCCTGAAATAATGAGCATGCATCACAAAGTCCTAACATTGTATTCTCTCTCTCTCTTCGTCCACCTCCCCTCCAACTGATCCCAGGTGCAAAGAAATTTATTGTCTGGCACCCTGCTCCTGCAATGGCAACACACTTGCTCAAGCAAAGAGTAAGCATTACCATCCAGCAAGTGAAGTGTTCACTCATAACCACCAAGCTGATAAAAAGAGTGCCTTTTGAAAAAAATCAAATCTCCATAGCTGGAGCCTGCATGACTCTACAGCATTAACCAAAATCAACTAGTATAATTTAATCAATAGCAAACCATAATTTGCTACAAATAACCCCATCATCTCCTATGACAGCTAAAGCTTATTTTACAGACAGAAATCAGCATTTGTATAATCACAGCTCTTGAAATGTCTCAAAGCACTCTGCATACAATAAATTTAAAATGCAGTGGCTATTGTGTAGGAGAGCAAGTCACTTGTGCATTTATCTGTCCTTTCAAGTCAAGCAAGGACATGAGAGAACATTTTAAACACATCCTTACTTTATATAATAGTGTTTGCCTGTCCTCATTCCTCTAACATTGGGGGGTAGGAGAAAGCGTTCTGGAATCAGCAATCGTAACAGGTACTAAAATGAATGCCCAAAAATCAGGTGAAAATCTGTCATTTGCTGAAAGAAGTTGCTGGGATAAGATCTATGATGCCTAAATACAAGGTCTTCAGAGAGCATCTGATCCCAGCTGGGCAACTAACTCAACATGCATTTGCCATTGTTTCCTTCAAAGTTTTTGGAAATGCTTCTTCTGAAGCATGCTACCTTTCTGTTCAAGTCTTTCCCAAAAGTCTAAATAAGTTGACCCCAAAGACAATAAATACATTACTTATCCGTCAGGCAATGGGTCACTCTTAACATCCTGTGCTACAGTTTGTCAGAGTGTTAGTGATAACTACATGGATTAAACTGCTCTACAATGTTCCACTGGTGATAAATGTTAATGTTCAATCCCATCAAAAAGGTGTGGAACTCTAAAAATTTCAGTACCACAATCTGATTAGTGCTACAAAGATGATATCTAACAGAACATCTCCCACGTCCCAAAACATGTGACAATCACATTACACAGCAAGTGTCTTAAGTCATTATGCAGCAGGCTGGATCCCAAAACCCAAGGACAGATTAAACAAATGGAAAGATCATCATTCATCCAGAACAACTAAAAATATCCTCTAGCTAGCTGATTAACATACATTTCTGATAAAGATATAGGATTGTGCAAAAGTTTGTTAGAAGGAACTCAGGCAGATTTTGTCCACGAATGGTTTTGAAAGCAGATCCCACCGTGGCAATTTGAGAATTTGAATTTAGTTGAAATAAAACTGGAAATTAAAAAAAATGACTGGGAAGCTGTCAGATTTTCATAAAAAGCAAATGGTTCATTAATATCTTTTATGGGTGGAAACCTGCATCCTTAACCAATCTGGCTTGTGTGACTTCAGTCCTGCACCAACTTGGTTAACTCTTAACTGTTCTCTGAAGTGGTCTAAATAAGCCAGTCAGTCCCATCAACCAGTTTTGCAGCAGCTAAAGGCGATGACTCACTACCATCTTCTCAGTGTACCCAGGGGTGGGCCAATCTTGCCAGCAATGGCCATAACCCAAAAAATTCACTTCAGCCAAGCATTACAAAAAAAGCTGTTGAAGCAACAATATCATTGCCACCTAGGCAGGACAATATTTCAGTTGAATCTTCATTTAGAAAAAAGATTCCATTTTCAGAGAGCCAATGAATTCCCTGCCCTAAAGCCTCATTCTCAGTGACAGTTATGTCCCCATGACAACCAACCAGCAAACCTTTTTCATCTCTTCAGCTAGGAACATCAGCTAGGAAACAGGCTAATGGCTGTTATACATTTATCCTTTTTTTTCAACTACAGATCAAACAGTACAAACCACTGATAAATCTCACTGAAAGAAAACATACACAAGTGTTAGAAGCAGACACACTGCTGTTAATTGGGAGGACTTCTTACCATTACAAACAGTGGCTTTGAAAATTGACCCCTTGTGCACCATTATTTCAGTGGAGCTGCAAATAAAAATGTAAGGATGGAAGGAAACCCTGAAAGCTGAAAATTTCAAATTAAGGTAGAAAAACCCTGAAAATGCACAGCAGCTCTAGAAGCATCTGAAAAATGAACATTTCAGGTGAGATTTTGCACGAAATGAGATAGTGGAAGATTAAAAAGAGAAAAGGTTATAACAGAGGTGCCCAATAACATCAAAAAGTTAAAATACTGATTTCAACTGAAGTGCTTGGACAGAGCAATAGCAAATCATCTGGTTACTGGGTTATCTGGCAGAACACAGCTCAAGTCTCAAGACTGCCAACAATCCACTCTCCTTGCCTGGTTTATTTAAGATCAACTGGCTTGTCCGCAGATAAAATAATTGAGACATCCAAATACTATAATTGCTTTTTATATGACAAAAGAGTGTGAAAAATAATTCTGGTAATCTTGATTGCTCCATTCCATTCCAACAAAGAATCAGTTTAACAAAAAAAAAAACTCTCCAGATTTGTAAAACTGTAAAAGGTTTTTTTTCCCCCTCTATTCGTTCATGAGATGTAGGCATAGCTAGTAAGGCCAGTATTTGTTGCCCATCTCTCAGTGGTTTACCAGGCCATTTCAGAGGTTAAGAGTTAAATACATTGCTGTGGGAGTGGAGTCACATATAGGCCAAACCAGGTAAGGATGGCAGATTTCCTTCCCTAAATTAGTGAACCAGATGGGTTTTTACAACAATTAATAATTTCATGGTCACCATAACTTTATATTCCAGATTTATTAACGGAATTCAAATTCCACCAACTGCCCATGTACCCACAGCATTAGCCTAGGCCTCTGGATTACTAATCCAGTGACTTTACCCCTACGCCATCATCTCTACAGCATGCTAAATGTCACTGCATTGTTTCTAAAGTCAGTCATTCTGCAACTAACTTTCATTACTGTTAAGGAAAGATAACAGCATGATGCAAATATATCGAAGGATCAGAACCCATTTGCATGCAGCTAACTGAAGGTGAGATATGTTTTTAAAGCTTTGATGGCACTTTTGTGACATGACAGTACACAAAACACTTAGCTTAAAACAGTAAAACATTTAACATGCTCTCCTCAGCAACACAGCTTAAAACCAAAATCTTATTTAAAAAAGCATTTGTGATTAAGTGTTCTTCACTTAGTACTCTGAACAAACACTCTCTCTCACCCAGCCTACCAATAACAGCTGATAAATGATCCTATGGTGCACATTTGTCATGCAAATCTTTCTTAACCACAACTTGTTACCTAACCTAAAGGCAAGGACAGAATATGGTATCAAATTTTCAAGCATCTAGTAATAAAACTTACATTTAATTGGTTAGAAAATGACAAAGGACATCATTGCCCAGCCTCTCTCTGTTAGGAAGCATCCAAAGGATGAAGCACTTTACTGCTGGATCTTTCCGTCCTCCTGATCAATGGGGCTTGGTGCTGTTTCAGAGTTCAGGGAGCAACATGTTTCAAGTTTGCATCAATGCTGCTTTGCAATTAACCACTATAAGTGCAAATGAGCATCCTAGGTAACCCATTCTTCTTCCCCAAGAATAAGGGCTGATCTCTGTACCCATAATGCAGCTGAGGCGCCAGAAACATTAAATGGGGAAACTTGCGCTGTGGAAATCTGCAATATCAGGAAGGTCCAATTGACCAAAATAAAAAGGAGTAACTCAGAAAATGGCACATTGCAAACTGTGTTCCTAATTTGACTGACAACCGAGCTAAGAATATGTTGCGACTTCATCAACGACCTTGCAAATGTACACAGAAATCTGTGGTAGCTACTTGATAACTGGACTGCAATGAAGTGTCTATCACAACTGAATTCAGTTGCCTCACTATCGTCAAAGGCCAATAAAAATCTGTGTTTAACACATGGATTAAAGATCACACCACGTACTGCGCATAAATTCTATAGAAGTCGTCATTTTATATTTTACTCACTCATTAATCAAATCAAGGTTTCATGACCAAGGGCACACCCTATTCTGCAGCCTGTAGGAGGCTGTCAAGACTGTCAGGATTTGATTACTAAAGTTTCATTCTTATTTCAGAGCAATCTCTACCCCCTTATTCTGAATATGACAGTGTGCTCACCCCATTTCACTAATGCTATTTCCAGCAGAAATTAAGAAGCCTGTAAAAAGCTATCAGAGTTCATTAAACGATGTGCATTGACACAAAACAAAGTGCAGCATATTGCACATACACAAGTTATCCCGCTCAATATCTGAAAACTGCTTTCATACTGTTATACATTCTCATTAGTCTCATGAGGCATTTAATTTGCAGTGACAACTAGCAGTAGTTCCTGTAGGTCCAACAAAGTGAACAAGCCTCCAGGAGCTCCAAGGGCTTCCATGCTTCTTGGCTGTTACCAGACTGAGAAGTTCAGCTTGCCAATGTAAACTAGAAATGACAAGTTTAAGTAGCTTCCCATCCTGAACTATGACTATCAAGCAACATTCCTATGCATTGCAGATTGTGGTGCAGTAGAATCTGTCCTGCAATATAGGCAGGACAGCCACAGCATCAGGACTCTTGGAGGAACATTGAAGTAGTTTTGAAATATAAAATTCCACATACCATCAGGCGTTTGCTCTACATGCTCGTGCTCACTTGGTCTCACACCTTGGAGGTGAAATTTAACAATGGTTTTCTGCATGTGGAAATGTCTTAAGCTGTTCCATAGTTGCAACAAAACTGCATTTAGTTTTACGAAAACATTTGGGTGGTTCTGGTTGATGGAGCAACAGAAACAATAAGCTATCATAACACAAGAGCTGGAGATCTGAAATAAAAACTGAAAATGTTGGATTTACTTGGGTCACACAGCATTTGAGACGACAGAAACAGTGTTAATGTTTCAGGTCAATGATCAAAGATCCATCAGTACTTCTGTTTCACTCTCCACAGATGTTGCCAGGCCTGTTCACTTCAAACATTTTTAAAAAAAAATCACTAAACTACCATATTGCCCTAGACAGTATGAAATTTCAAACATGCATTTGAATTGAGATTTCAGAACAATGCATCGGGATCAAAAGTATCCATGCTAAGCTATTCAACATACCCCTTCCTACTGTCAGCATTGTAAGCTCTAATGTTAAGTACAGCAAAAATCAGATACATAGCTACGTTTTCTCTTTTCTAAACAGCCCCAACTTGCTTATTTTCCCCCGATAGCTGCAAATGAAAGACAGAGTTCTTTAAGATTATGAATGTATTGGGCAGGGTGGCTGAGGAGAATGTTTCCATTTGAGATGGAATCTAAAACCAGAGGCCATAAATAAAGTTGTTACTAATAAATCCAATAAGGAAAAATTATTTACTCAGGAATTGGATAGAACATGGAACTCAGCATCAGTGTCGGGGACTAAGACCTCACTCCCACATTTATCTCTCTCTCCTCATGGCTAATTTCTAAAATTTTAAAACAAGACAATGACCTTCTAAAATGACTGAAGCTACGTCTCTGACCCTGAACAAAACAGGCTATTTGGCAGCATTGTAGAAGTTTGCATCTCATTATCTCTGAAGAGGCCCTAATGGCCCTCCTGCGGGTTGCAGAGATCAAATTTAAAGGGAACTATATAAAGACCATCTGCATTTCAGAACTCACGCAGGCCAACCAGAATCTACAAGTTTGCTAGGACAAAGAGCCCTGCAAACCTCCTTTCAATTCTTAACGGCCAAGACATTTAAGAATCTTGGGGACCCAGGCAAGGAATACATGTCCTTTGTCAAAGGTGTATGGAGAGATGGGAGTCATGTGACATGAACCGCTAGCTGAGAGAAACCAGTTATACTGTCTTGCTGCACTGCAAAGTTCAGTCCGCCATCTTTCCATCTACCTTACAGCAGCACAGAAGAGAGACACTGTCCGGGTTTGAATTCTTGGTCCCATCTACACTGTTTTGACTGGAATTTCTTACCATCTGTACAAGACTGATTCATCTGAGTGCTTATCTCATTATGGAAGTCAACTCTACTGGAAAGGTAAATTATCAAGCATCAGTTGTCAACCTGCCGACCTCTGTGAAGGAATACACCATTGGACTTTGATTCTGGACACTCGTGAAATAATTATTTTCTCTGTGGTCTTTGCCCTATAAATCTTCCTTTCTGTGTCCCTCCTTTACTGTATGAATGCTGGAGGGGGCTACATAGAGAAACCACCCCCCCCCCCCACCCCTCCGCATTTTGTGTGTGAATTTACTCTATCTCCAGTTTGCTGTAGGGTTAATAGAAAAAAAACTGAGGTTGGGAAACACGCCACCGCTTATTAAGGGGGAAGCAAATCAAAACACCTTTCTGTTTACAGACAGGTGGTGGGAGAAGAAATCAGGGCTGTTTAATTAAATCCCTCCCCCATCCATAACAGGAAGTGATTGAAGGAAATAGCTCAGCTGCTTTCAAAAGGGAATCAGACGTGTGTATGAGAAGGGAGGAGATAGACAGAATGAGGCGCTTGTGTGATGTATAACGGCCAGCACAAACTGTTAGTCAGGTCAAATAGTTTGCTTTTATGCTGCATAATCTATCTACTATCTTACCTAACAATCTCATACTACAACCACATTTGCATTTCCATTTTCCAAACCCAACTACCCCATAGTCTCTGGTGCCTAATTATGGTCAGTAAATCCAGTTCAGGGGCAGGAGTCAGCCATTTGGCCCCTCAAACCTGCTCCGCCATTTAATAAGATCATGGCTGATCTGATAGTAACCTAAAATCTGAATCCCGCCTACCCCGATAGGCGGGATGCAGAGTGAGAGCCGGAGTGAGAGCGAGAGTTCAGTTTCTCTAGAGATTATAAACATATCTATTTATTTATTCTTTCCCCCATATACTTAGAGCTTCCCCTTAAGTTCATCAACTTTCTCTCATAACTTAATTTTTCATCTGAATTTCTAGTTAAGGGGTTATCAGTAACTATTCAACCAGAGAGCACTGAAAAGTTTCAATCTAACTTCCACTTTCCAGAAACAGCCACTTGGTTCTTTAGGTCCTTAACCCTAACGCATCAAGACCACTTGTGCCACTCCAACTACCATGCTGGTTGAAATCATCTAAGATAGCAGATTAGGGATCAAATTTGAGACACTGATCTGTGTAGTGTAATGGGATTAAGACCTCACACTTTACATTTTTATGAAATATATATCTATATATCATCTTGGCTAATCTCTAAAATTTTAAAGCTGGACAATGACTTTTTAAAACAGTTGAGGCAATGTCTGGCTATGACCCTTGAACAATAAGAGCTATTTGACAGTATCACAGAAATTTGTTATCTCTAAAGAGATGTTAACAACCACTGTGGGCTGCAGAGGCCAATTCAAAGGGAATTATACGAAGGCCATCAACATTTCATAAGCTAGGTCTGACCAACTGGAGCCAAGTTGTCTGATAGGACAAAGGACTCTGCAACTTCCCATTAAGACTTAAAAGTTGGAACATTAACGACCTCAGGAAACCAGGCAAAGGGATACACACCCTTTGTCAAAGCCAAAGTGGAGAGGTGGGAGTCACGGGCCCTCATCTACAACGTTTCTACTGGAACTTCTATACCATTGCCAACAAAACTAATTCATCTGTGTGCCTATTGAACTGTGAAAGTCATCTCTACTGGAAAAGTGAATTATCCAGCATCGGTGTTCAGCTTGCCAACCTCTGTGAAGGAATATACCATTGAACTTTTCATTCTGGACTCATGCGAAACAATAATTC
This sequence comes from Carcharodon carcharias, assembly GCF_017639515.1. NCBI lineage: Eukaryota > Metazoa > Chordata > Chondrichthyes > Lamniformes > Lamnidae > Carcharodon > Carcharodon carcharias. The sequence continues at coordinate 57,413,251 of NC_054479.1, forward strand.
TTTACTCTGTGGCCATTGCCCTGTAAATCTCTTTCTCTATTCCCCTCTTATCCTATGAGTGAAACGAAGGCCACATTTGTGGGATGATTAATAAAAATTGGATCACACCAAAACTGAGGGCTTGGAAAAATATGTCACCACTTATAAAGGAGGAAATCAAAATCAAAACACCCTTCTGTTTATGGACGGGTAGTGAGAGGAGAAATCAGGGCTGTTTAAATTAAACCCCCTCATGTCCATAACAGCAGTTTGGTCCTTTACCAACTGGGTCACTGTGGGGACAGCGTTGCCAAGATAATCTAACCTCTTATATGAGGGCCAAAGAGTCAAAAGGTACAACCACTGTGCTTTTGTGACATTAAACTATCTAATAAAGTAACAAGCCAAGCTGCTGCATGTATTGAACTATGCTAAAGGTGCTATTTAAATGCAAGTTGTGGTATTACACAACATTAACACTAAATAGTAATGCTAAAATGATGGCTGGAGCAAGACAGTAGAAACAATCCTCAGTTCCACAAATCGTTCTTTCTACAAAGGTCCTAAATCTTTTAAAAAATGTACTTCCACAAAGAAGCCACAGGGTCTGAATACAGCTCAACTAAAATCTCCTCAAATTAAAGAATTACTGTAATTGTGCATCAGGTGCACAAATGGCAGGGACTCAAGTTTCTCATCATGAACCATGATATTGGAAAAGTTTCCACAGATGGAAAAACAAGCAGCTCATGTTTAGTTACTAGCCATAGACAGTACTATGGTCACATTATAAGCTGAATACCTGGAATACGCTTGCCAAAGGAATTGGCTGATAAAAATAAAAGAAAAAGCCCTACAAAATTTAACCATTTGATGTCAGGTTTTGCTTGTACAAACTTAAGTTTCACTTTAAAGCCTTCCACTATTAAAAAAAAGCAGCAAACCAGCAAGCTCATTTACCCTATATATTTAGTACCACAACAAACATATCAGAACAATTTAGGAACAATTTAATATGGCGTTGTTATTGAAAACTGTTACAAATAAACAAACTCCTTAATGTAACATATTCACATGATGCATCAGTGAGGTGGCCACTTTTTTTTTTAAAAAGCGTTCACCCTTTTGTCTCTTTTAATTGCACCTGTCCATTTTCTATTTATTTTTGATACATATACTTTGCCTCGTATAAAACCACAACAAAGGATTTTATGAAATGCAAACCTGCAACCTGCATGATATCCAAGCGGAATTCTTGGTATATGATGTTAGGAAGGGAGGCTGAGGATGCAAGTGGATTAACAGACTGCTAGTTCACCTCAGTGAACTGGGTTCAGAGACAGCCTGAACTGACAAGTTATTTTTCTTCTAACCTGTAAACCTCCAACATAACCACAAGTTACAGGCTTATGACCTTTTTAATAATTTTAGATCATCAGGGGCAGGGAGAGATTTAAACTTTAAATAGTCAAATTACTAAAAAAAATCCAGCTCCTCCAGGGAGGTGTGGCTCTGCCAAAATGAAAACTACCTTTATGTAAAACATTACCCCAGATAGTATGGCACATGATCTCTCAGTTGGAACAAGTCTCTTGCAATGAGAGCAAGTAAAACAATCTGCAATGCAGGCTTCTAATACCTTGGGTTATATGTTCAAAATTGTTACTTAAACATATTACTCCTTTTCACCCCAACTCTGACACGGGAAAACTGAAAAATCTGAGGGAGAATAACAGATCACTAAGAATACTGTATATTCTCCACTATATTAGGTACAGATAACCGATACCAGCGGTTTTCATATTTTCCATAGGAGGGATGCAGTGCAAATACTGATGCACTCCTTGGAAACTCCTGCAAATACTTTTGGATGCCTGGGAAGACTGTACAAATCCTGAAACTCCTGGAGAACCCTGCCAAATACCTACATACAACTATTGAAGGGAAACAATCATATAAATGATGAGAAAATGTCAGCATAAAACATAAATAATATGCTCATAGATGAAATATAACAAAACGTGAAATAATGAGGACTTTGAGGATCCTGGTTGACACTGGCCCCACAAGTTATCTGAGCAGTGCATTTTGAAAACTTCCTTATTGAAGAAAGGGTAAGAAGGATCATTGTAACTACAGGCCAGTTAGTTTGCCAGTGGTGGGGAAGGTTTTTAAAACAATAACCGGAGGGAAAAAAATAACAGGCACTCAACTGGTCAGATTTACTCAAGAGTCAGCCCAAATTTGTAAAAGACAGATTGTGCTCGACTAATCTAGTTTAATTTTTTGATTAAGCAACAGAGGATGTTGAAGGAAATGCAACGGAAAGTGTTTGGCAAAGTGCAACATAAAAGGCTGGTTAACAAAATTGTGGCTCATGGAATAGGAGAGTCACTGCCAGCTTGGATAAAATAAAATTAGCTTAAGGACAGAAAACAGCACGTAGTGGCAAATGGTTATTTTTCAGGTTGGAGGATAGTAGACAGTAGCCTTCCTGAAGGGTCAGTGGTAGAATACAGGGTAAAATGTAAAAATATACCAATGATACCAAACTTGGAGTAGTGGCAAACAGTGAGGATGACACAAATCAACTGCAACAGAGCATAGACAGGGTAGCAGATTCGGCAGATGGAATTTAATCCAAAGAAATATGTGGTGATACTTATTGGCAGAAGAGGTAGACAGTGGCAACATAGACTTAATGGCACAGTTCTAAAGTATGTGCAGAAACAGAGGGACCTGGGCGTGCATGTACATGAAGTTGGTGGGCCATATTGAGAGTGTGGTTAGCAAAGCATATGGAATCTTGGACTTAATAAATAGAGGTATTGAATACAAAAGCAGGAAAACAATGCTGAACTTTTATAAAGCTCGGGTCTGGCCACTAATACAGTCATGTGTTCAATTCTGGTCACACATTTTAGGAAGGATGCAAGGGCCCTTGAGAGTGTGTTTCGTCATGTCTACCCAACTATGTGGGCAGTTTGGAGTCCCACCATTACCAGGAAGAGATAGGAATAGAAATATCATTTCTTATTTACCTCCTGCACTGACAGTCCTAAATATGCAACACACAAGAGCATCACAACCTCCCATCAACTCAATCAAGCCCTTTCACATTAATCATTATTCAGCCATAAGTGGCTGCTTTCTTGCCCAAATGCAGGTGATATTAAAATCTAGTTGCTATTTGTGGCCTCAGGCAATTTTTGTTTTGCATTTCATGACTGATCCGGCAGAAATAATTGGCATTTTGGCAAGCTATTTCTGCAATAGACTGGTAAACAATTCTGGGGTTTAAGTTCATTCCTTTGAGGTGGCTAATCAAAGTTAATTTGAGGCTCCCATGTCACTGACCCCAGCATTAGTTCATTTAAATGATCTGGGAACACTTTGAGATAGTCAGGAGCGTGAATTTGTTGCATAGGAAACCATGGGGTGTCTGCGCAAGAGTGGGCAGGCACATGGCACTGAATCAACCAATCCAACTCATTCCATGCTAGGAGTTAAGTTGAAATGAAATGGAATCTCATTATTCACGTGTTCTGACATCAAAATTCCAGCTTTTTCAATGAAACAGCCAATTACAAAAGTCTCTTTCCCACAACACTGCTTGAAAGTACATTCATCTAAACTGCCATTTGTTCCGGATATTATTTGTACATTTCTCCACTTCACTTCTTCCATTTATTCCATTTTGTCTTGAACTCTGAATGCTGTCCATGTGTTGTTATTCCATTCACAATAAGACCAAAAAGGTATCAGCTTTGACTCAATGAAAGCACTCTCCCCTGAATGAGGGTCAACACAGCACTGTCAGATGTACTGAATTTTTGCTGGGAAGACCCCATTTGACCTCTCAGATAAATGTAAAGGATTCAAAGAAAAGGAGTTATACCAGTTTCCTAGCCAACAACACTCAACTAACACCACTGGTACAAATCATGAAGTTATTTAATCTCATTGCTGTTTGTAGGCCCTTAATGTGTAAATTTCCATACATTACAACAATTATGCTTCAGTAGTACCTCAACAGCTGTGAAGAGTTTTGGGGTGGCCTGAGATCATCAAAGGCACTGTATAAATTTGTTCAAGTTTGTTCACTTTCCTCAAAAGATCTCAGAGGCTCACAGACTGCTTTGGCCAACAGTTTTTATACATGAGCAAAAAACTATTCATGTTTAGAATTACAGTAGTTGATATAATTTACTTTTATTTATTTCAGGAAATAAAAAGTTCCCATGCCAGGAAAGCGGGTAAAATGCACCATATCGTATACTACAGGCCTCCTTGGTCTGATCCCTAAGCTTGCACTAAATTAGCCTACGTGAACTATATGGCTGTGGGAGTGCTTACTGTAACTGGCTTCTGTTAAGGAGGAAAAAGTGTTATTCAGGGTTCCCGCCTGGTTACAAATCAGCAAATCATGACCATACAGCCTTATGAAGTGGTGATTCCAGGATGACTGAGCATACCAAATGGACAAAAACATCTGGCAGCCCTCCTCTGCACAAGAATGATGAGTTTTATATTTTTTTAAAACTGTACAGTTTTTACTGAAAGGCCATGCTTCCAATGATGCAACACATTGATAGGAAGCGTAGTGACTACACTTCCTCACGGCTCACTTCCTGTAAGGATTCTATTCCATTCTCCCAGTTTCTCCATCCCTGTCACATCTGTTCAGATGATGCAATCTTCCATACTGGCACTTCCGATATGTCTTCCTTTTTTCTCAACCAAGGATATCCCCACCATCGTGGCTGACAGGGCCCTCTGTGCCCAATCTATCCCACGCACCTCTGCTATCATCCCTTCCCCTCCCTCCCTCCCCCAACAATTGTAGTTTTCCCCTTGTGTTCACCTTCCACCCCACCAGCCTCTGTATTCAACAGATCATCCTCCGTCATTTCAGTCAACCTCCAGAGTGATGCCAACAAACAAACATCTTCTTTTGCCTATATATATAGATATATATATATATATATAAAAAAACAAAAAACTGCGGATGCTGGAAGTCCAAAACAAAAACAGAATTACCTGGAAAAACTCAGGTCTGGCAGCATCGGCGGAGAAGAAAAGAGTTGACGTTTCGAGTCCTCATGACCCTTCAACAGAACTGAGTGAATATTAGGAGAGGGGTGAAATATAAACTAGATTAAGGTGGGGGGGATGTGTGTGGTGCTGGGTGGAGAGAAGGGGGGGTGTGGTTGTAGGGACAAGCAAGCAGTGATAGGAGCAGATAATCAAAAGATGTCACAGACAGAAGAACAAAGAGGTGTTGAAGGTGGTGATATTATCTAAACAAATGTGTTAATTAAGAATGGATGGCGGGACACTCAAGGTACAGCTCTAGTGGGGGTGGGGTGGAAAGGCTAACAGGGCATAAAAGATATAGATTTAAAAATAATGGAAATAGGTTGGAAAAGAAAAATCTATATAAATTATTGGAAAAAACAAAAGGAAGGGGGAAGAAACGGAAAAGGGGTGGGGATGGAAGAGGGAGTTCAAGATCTAAAGTTGTTGAATTCAATATTCAGTCCGGAAGGCTGTAAAGTGCCTAGTCGGAAGATGAGGTGCTGTTCCTCCAGTTTGCATTGGGCTTCACTGGAACAATGCAGCAAGCCAAGGACAGATGTGGGCAAGAGAGCAGGGTGGAGTGTTAAAATGGCAAGCAACAGGGAGGTTTGGGTCTTTCTTGCGGACAGACTGCAGGTGTTCTGCAAAGCGGTCGCCCAGTTTACGTTTGATCTTTCCAATGTAGAGGAGACTGCATTGGGAGCAACGAATGCAGTAGACTAAGTTAGGGGAAATGCATGTGAAATGCGGTTTCACTTGAAAGGAGTGTTTGGGCCCTTGGACAGTGAGGAGAGAGGAAGTGAAGGGGCAGGTGTTGCATCTTTTGCGTGGGCATGGGGTGGTGCCATAGGTGGGGGTTGAAGAGTAGGGGGTGATGGAGGAGTGGCCCAGTGTGTCCCAGAGGGAACAATCCCTATGGAATACCGCTGGGGGGGTGAAGGGAACCAAACACCGTGGTCCACTCCTCTATCACCCCCTACTCCTCAACCCCCACCTATGGCACCTCCCCATGCCCACGCAAAAGATGCAACACCTGCCCCTTCACTTCCTCACCGTCCAAGTGCCCAAACACTCCTTTCAAGTGAAGCAGCATTTCACTTGCATTTCCCCTAACTTAGTCTACTGCATTCGATGCTCCCAATGCGGTCTCCTCTACATTGGAGAGACCAAAAGTAAACTGGTCGACCGCTTTGCAGAACACATGTGGTCTGTCCGCAAGAAAGACCCAAACCTCCCTGTCGCTTGCCATTTTAACACTCCACCCTTGCCTACATGTCTGTCCTTGGCTTGCTGCATTGTTCCAGTGAAACCCAATGCAAACTGGAGGAACAGCACCTCATCTTCCGACTAGGCACTTTACAACCTTCCGGACTGAATATTTAATTCAGCAACTTTAGATCTTGAACTCCCTCCTCCATCCCCACCCCCTTTCCATTTCTTCCTCCTTCCTTTTGTTTTTTCAAATAATTTATATAGATTTTTCTTTTCCCACCTATTTCCATTATCTTTAATCTATATCTTTTATGCCCTGTTAGCCTTTCCACCCCACCCCCACTAGAGCTGTACCTTGAGTGTCCTGCCATCCATTCTTAACTAACACATTCGTTTTGATAATATCACCACCTTTAACACCTCTTTGTTCTTCTGTCTGTGACATCTTTTGATTATCTGCTCCTATCACTGCTTGCTTGTCCCTACAACCACACACCCCCACTTCTCTCCCCGCCCAACTTAAACCAGCTTATATTTCATCCCTCTCCTAATATTCACTCAGTTCTGTTGTTGAAGAGTCATGAGGACTCGAAACGTCAACTCTTTTCTTCTCCGACGATACTGCCAGACCTGCTGAGTTTTTCCAGGTAATTCTGTTTTTGTTTTTATCTTCCCTTGCCCTCCTCTTTCAGCATTCTGAAGGGATTGTTCCATCTGCAAAACTCTGGTCCACTCCTCAGTCACCCCCAACACCTCTCCTTTTCTTATGGAACCTTTCCATGCAACATCTGCCCTTTCATCTCCTCCCTTCTAAACATCCAAGGCCCTAAACAAGTGAAACAGCAATTTACTTGTACTTTTAACTTAATATACTACATTCACTGCTCACAACCTGGTCTCTACATTGAAGAGACAAAAAGCACTCTGGATGACCACTCTGGGGAACACCTCCATTCAGCCTGCAAGCATGACACTGAGCTTCCTGTCACTTTAATTTCAATTTGCCATCTTGTTCCCACTGACATTTCTGTCCTTGGCCTGCTACAATGTCCCAATGAAGCTTAATGTAAGCTTGAAGAACAGCGCCTCATCTTCGACTCAGCACTCTACAATTTTCTGGACTAACTTTGATTTTAACAATCTTAGACTACAACCTCTCCCTCCATTTTGTTTCCTTTTTTTGCTGCATCAGTTTTTTCTCATTCTATTCTTTATTCCTTCACTTTGCATTCAGATGGGTGCTATACAGCCATTAACATGTCATCTAGACACATCTTCTGTTTCTTTACTATAAGCATTACCAATCCCTTTGGCTTTTGTACGATGAAACCTTTTGTCATTTTGTCTATCCTTTCCTCCACCCTATCTCAGACCTTACCATTTTGTTCTTCCACCTTCCTGCTCAAAATCACTGTATCTTTCCTCGGTTTTGATGAAGGGTCATCAAGGTGAAACCTTAAAAGTTTGTCTCCACAGGTGCTGCCTAACCTGAGTATTTTCAGCATCTGCAGTATTTTATTTTTGCATTCATGGGACATAGTTTTCTTGAATGTTTATTAACGTAATGGCTACTTTTTTTATTCACTCATGGGATGTGAGCATCATTGGCCAGGTCAGCATTTATTGCCCATCCCTAACTGCCCTTGTTCAGAGGGCATTTAACAGTCAACCACATTGCTGTGGGTCTGGAGTCACATATAGACCAGATCAGATAGGACAACAGGTTTCCTTCCCTAAAGGGCATTAGTGAACCGGATGGGTTTTTACGACAATTGACAGTGGTGTTGTGATCAAACTTTTTAATTCCAGATTTTTCTTTATTAAATTCAAATTTCCTACAGGTGTTTAAACAAAGTCACAAGTCAAACTAGAATATCTTCAAGCACCTCCAACTATCCTTACACGGTGCCACTAATGGTATTTACCTATCAGCTCTACATCTTTCCCCCCTCACAATTGTCAAAGTAAAGTCAGGTCTCCCTCCAAATGGCTGGTACAACAGAAATCTTCAAACACCAGTAAGTGCCCTTTTTACTCATACTATAATTTATTTAGCGTCTTTCACAACAGGAGGACAACACAAAGTACAGCTAATGAAGTATTTTTTGAAGTGTAGTCATCTGTAATGTTGTGGCTGCTATGTAAAAGAATCAGAAAATCAGCTTTATACTGGAATCAAGCCCTATTATTGCCTCTAGAGCTGGCAAACTGAATGGAACAGGAACCAACACTATCAGCCAACCCTCCAATTTTCTTCAGTTTTGTTACAATAGCAGTAAGTAATAGAGCTTGAAATTAGTTGCCATATGACCCCCCACCAACCCCCGATTTAACAAAGCAAAAAGGATGTTATGCAATTATTTAAATATTTTTATTTAAACAGCAAATGCCAATGACATCAGGAGAACTACCCTGGGAGGCATTACAGAACAAAACAGTGTGATAGAGCAGAGTTATGAGTAAACATAGTGATTAACCCAGGCTGCTTCCATGGACTTGTCATTTCAGCTGTCAGATTCTTAACCCCTCCCACCTAATTCCCCAATAGACTATCACATTTTAAACATGCAGAAAACAAAAGAGGACGTTAAGCAGAATTATTACTTCTAAAAAAGCAGCCTAATGGTGTAACTAAGGAGGCTGAATGCTGGTTACAGCTTTTGCAACCCTGAATTCTAAGATATATTTAGCTTATCAAAGCAGATCATGAAACATCACTGTCTTGTTGCTGTTTGCATAGAAAGTGACAGCACTTGTGCTCCCAACCCCTACAGAGACTCCCTGCTGAGCAGTCCTGAAAGCATTCAAGCTTCTAAAATCTAAAGCTGAAGCAATTTACACATGGATTTTGAGAAATGCATGCTTCAATCTACCCTACCATTTGGGAAATAAAGCCACCACTCAGGTTACAACTCTGTGCAGTTCTGCCCTGGGAGGCCAGTGACAGAATCAATGTCCTATGCTGCTTTCATTCTATATTTAAGGCTGCCAATGCCCCTAGTTTCACTGGAACTTAAGGAGTGCAATAGGGTTATTCATCTGTCTAGGGAACACTGAGTAGTAGCCAAATAAAAGAATAATTGACCCTTTTGTTATTTCAGTCACTGTGCATTACCAGCGAAGTGTACCTTTTCTAAAACAACGGGTTCCATTGCAAATCATGACACCGAGCTAGTCGTGAGCATCAGAATATTTGCATCAATATAAGCAGTTATGCACAGAAGTGGCTCAGCATATTAAACAAGCCAGTAGAGGCGAGTCTCTGCTTCCAGTCCATTTATATTAGCCGGTATCGTTGATGGCACTCAAGTAAAATGAAAGTATCTTAGACATCCCACTTGTGAGATCATTAATGTGCCTGTTATTGCACCAGTACTGTTCACTATAGTTATTTAATAAATATTCAAAGGGACACCAATACTGAAGGACGCCAACTGAACAACATGAAGGTACAACATGGCTATTTTCAAGTCACCGGGCAATTAATTTAAAGGCAACCATAAATAAAATGCAACAACCATGAATATACTGGAGAAAGAAACAGAATGGACTGCTGTCCCGCACTACTTTTGCTTCTAGCCCGTGAGCAAGTGTTAAATACCAAAAAAAGTTTTCAACCTTTGAGTAAGGAGAACACAACAGTAATAGTGAAAACATGGAAAGCTCCAGAGTAGTTTTGACTAAAATAGATACGATCAACTTTTGGGGAGATTCTGGAGAAAGAGGAGCTACGTGCTGTGTTTGGAATTTGAATCTAGGATTAAACGATTTTCAGATGGCCTTTACTCAAGGTGAGAATAGGAACAGTCTTATGGTTTAGACAATTATCTGAAGTGTTCATTGCAACAGAGGCTTCAGTATGTTCATACAAAGAGAGTTAGCATCTGCACATAAATACCAAATCAGGACTGCCTTCACACAATTTATACTCCCAATGAAAGCCTGTAGCACACTAGGAGGCTCTCATCCAATTAGCTTCACCTGGCAAAGGAATGACATAACAAAGTTGCATTAAGGAACAATTTAAAGATAAAGTAGTACCCCAGGCTTGGCCTAAATAGCCAAGTGGTTATGGTACTGGGTTTGTAACCCCAAGATCAAAAGTTCAAATCTCACAATGGCAAACTATGAAACAATGTAACTTCATCTGAAACAGATGGAAACAGGTTTACTCAAAAAGAGTATCAACAGTTCAAATCTCACAATGGTAAACAATGTAACTTCATCTGAATAGGAACAGATGGAAACATGTTTGTACTCGAAAGAGTTACAGTTTACCTTTGAAAAAAAAAGGCTTGGCCTAAATAGCCAAGTGGTTATGGTACTGGACTTGTAACCCCAAGACTCAAGAGTTAAAATCTCACAATGGCAAACTATGAATCAACAGTTCAAATCTCACAATGGCAAACTATGAAACAATGTAATTTCATCTGAATAGGAACAGATGGAAAACGTGTTTTCCCGCAGGAGTTGGCGCGACGCGCGTCTGTGAGTGTCCAGGTCGCAGCCGATGCCATCCAAGATCTGAGAACGGTCGTGCTCGGACCCGACGTTATTTTGGGTCTTGAGGTGGCCCAGGTGCGCGGTGGTCTTCCGTCTGAACGTTCCCCTGTTCGGACAGAATTCCACATTGGCCCCAAGCCCCGAACCCTCCCTCGGGTGCTGGTGCCCCGCAATATGAGCTGCCTCGGGGACATGCCCTCCGTGCCTTTTGGCACGGCAAAGAGGGGCTTTTTGTACGGACTGCTGCTGCACACCTTCCATTTTCTCGCCCTTGTCCGTCGACCGGACACGCCCTGGCGTGCCTTGTTGCCGTCCAGCGGCGGAGCCCCCCAATGGGAGGCCCTCTGCGGAGGTGTCCTCCCCCTTTCTATCAGGGACCTGGGTGGGAGGGTGTTGCATGCAGCAGTCCCCTATAGTAAGAGGATGCATAGGTTCACGGACTCTCAGGACACATGCCCTTTTTGCGGTCTTGTGGAGTCTGTGGACCATGTATACATAGGGTGTTGTAGGCTGCACTCCCTTTTTAGTTATTTGAAAAACCTTTTATTGATGTTTTGTTTGCACTTCAGCCCCACGCTCCTGATCTATGGGCACGCAGTGCGGAAGGGGGTCGGGAAGGAGGAGGACCTCCTCGTGAACCTGCTCCTGGGCCTGGCCAAGTTGGCCATTAACAGGTCCAGGCAGCGGGCGATCGACGGGGGAGTCCCGCCCGATTGTTTGTCCCTCTTCCGCGGCTACGTTCGCTGCCGGATGTCCCTGGAGAAGGAGCACGTGGTGTCTGCTGGCACTCTCGAGGCCTTCCGTGCTCGGTGGGCACCGCGGGGACTGGGGTGTTTTGCTGACCCCTTTAATCACATTTTGATTTAAAGTTTGTAAGGTTCCTTTAAATTTTTGTCCTTGGTTTTACAGCTGACCTGAATTAGGGGCTGTGCCTGATTTATCCCAATTTTGTTGATTTGGTTTTCATTTAAAAGATTATCAAGAGTTCAAATCTCACAATGGCAAAACTATGAAATGGAAGAGACATAAAGTAGTACCCCGCAATTCCAGACTGACATCATGCTTGTTAACTCAGAACAAGTGCTGTTGCCTCATATAGATAGAGAAGCAGTACAACGGTACTTAGCCTTTTCTGTATTGAAACTTGGCTTTTAATCTCAATAGACTCAGGGGAACAATTTCGTGCCAATATAGACAAGACTTACAATCAGTACCTGAATAACACAAGCACTATTACTTTGGGCTGCAAAAACATGTAAATATCAGGAGCTGCAATTTGCCTATTTAGCAAACTCATCACCCAGTTATCTCACAGGCTTTTCTCAATAAAGAAGCGGACCATAGACTTACAAGCTGGGAAAGGTATTGTTTGACTGTCAGATTCCTGCATGTTTATTTGTTATTGTAAACTAAAAAAGGCACATTCTACAACTAAAGCACTGTGATTCTTTGGGCAGCTGCTGTTTTCCACAAATTGGAACAGGGAGACCCTGGAGATTGCATCATTTGTGGGTTGAGAGAATTGATCGGGAATGGGGGGGGGGGGGTTACCGCAGACAGAATTTAAGACCATTATTCGAGACAACCAGAATGCTTGGTAACATTTAGAGGGGCACACCCATCACCTCAAGTACAGATTAACTCTGTACAGTGGCAGCTCCTTGGACTCTTGCCTTAACACAATTTCACAATTACAATGATAGCATAAAGCTTCATTGCATTTTTTCTAATTGTATACATTTAGAAAGGTCCCATTTCCATAACAGAAAACTTAAGAACATTTGAGGAAAAGGTTAGCATGATAACATTGAAGGTTATGCAGCCAAATATGAGAATGGTGCATCAATAAATATGCTCTCTCACTAGCTATCTTTATTTAAGGCAGATTAGAAACAGACCTCGGCCATCACTGGATGTCAGGCCCATGAAAATGCATTAACTGTGATTGAGTGTCTGCAGACATTGCAATGCCCCTCACTGTGCAAGAAAGTGCAACCTGCAGCTCTGTCACTAGGATTTCAGTAAAGCGCAATAGTTGCCATGCAAAGTCATTCACTGTTTGTGTCAACTGTGAAATCCAACCATCAATTCAAGATTCTGTCCTTTCAAACTTGGATGGCATCCAAAAACAGTATTGCGCACTGTATAAAACTGGGGTAATGTAGAGGTGGTTAAAGATTTGTCACTGGTGATGATCATGTGAGAACAATTTGAGGTGAGGGGCTAAGTATCATACAAGCAGACCAAGCAACACTTTGAATTTTGGTTTACATGTGACTTTTCCTATCACACATCAGTAAACAAAGCGGCCCATGCCAACATCACATGGAAGCCGAATGCAAAAAACTATGGACATAATTGATGCTGGTGTTCCATTGCACTAACAGAGGGATTAATGAATTTTCAGAACTGCAGGCAAGTAGCAAAAGCAGTTTCTCTGGCATCTTGTCCTATGTCACTCTTTCGATAAAAACAGACAAGAATTTATACTACAGTTACAGAACAGGAGGGGGCCATGTCTGTGCAGGTTGTTTGCAAAAGCAATTCACCTAGCCCCACTTCCCCATCTTTTCCCTACAGCCCTGCAAACTTTATCTCCAGGTAACTGGCTGATTTTCTTTTGAAAGCCATGACTGAGTCTACCTCCACCATACACTCAGGCAGTGCATTCCAGATCCTAACCACTTGCTGTGTAAAAGAGCTTCTCCTCATGTTGCATTTGATTCTTTTGATACTTACTTTAAATTGGTGTCATCCGGTTTCAACCCTTCCAAAGGGAACAGTTTCTCTCCATCTACTCTGTCTGGACCCATGATTTTGAACACCTCTATCGCATCTTTTCTCAACCTACTCTTCTTCAAGGAGAACAGCTCCAGCTTCTCCACACTATTGACATAACTGAAACCCCCATTTCCCCAGAACCATTCTCAAATATTTTGTACACTTCCTCTAATGCATTCACATTCTTCCTAAAGTTTGGTGCCCAGAGTTAGACACACTATTTCAGCTGAGGTCAAACCAGTGCTTTATAAAGGTTCACCATAACTTCCTTGCTTTTGTACTCTATGCCTCTACTTATAAAGGCCAGGAACCCATTGCTTTCGCAACCTGTCCTGCCATCTTCAACAATATTGCGCATATATGCCCCCAGGTTTCTCTGCTCCTGCACCCTCTTAAGAACTCTATCACTTATTTTATATCACCTCTCCTCGTTCTCCCGACCAAAATGTATCACTTCACACACACTGCATTAAATTCCATCTGTCTCTTTATGTCTGCTTGAAGTCTATCACTATCCTCCTCACTGTTCAAAATACTTCAGAGTTTTGTGTCATTTGCAAATTTTGAAATTATGTCCTGCACATCTAAGGCTAGGTCAGTCAGTTTTCAATTCCAATTTACATGGGTCTTCTCCATTCTCACAATATTGAAACTGGCCCTTCCCCAATTAATTATTTTTACTCTGGATTGTTCCTTTCCCCTTTCCACAGTTAACCTAAACCTTATACAATGGTCACTGTCCCCCTAAGTGTTTCCTTAATGACAACTGATCCACTTAACCCACTTTGTGCCCAGGATCCAGATCCAGCAATGCCCCCTTCATTGTTGGACCAAAACATATAGCTCTAGAAAGCAATCCTGAACACAATTTAAAAATTCTTCACCCTCTGTCTTTCTGAACTATAATTATCCTAATATAGACTAGAATAGTAAAAGTCCCTGGTTATAACTACTCTCTAATTTCCTTGCAATTTATTCCACTATATCGTTCCCACTAACTGGGTGGTCTATAGAAGACACACACTAGTTTAACAGCACCTCTAACCAAGATTCTGTCCTGGACTCCTCTGGGACATACTCCTCTCCAGCATTGTAATATTCTCCTCAATCAATACTGCCACCCTCCCTCAGTTCCTTTTTGTCCTTCCCCATCTTTCCTGAACATCTTGCATCCAGGGATACCTGTACCTCCAATATCACAACACCATATGCGCCTACAGCTCTCTAACTTTATTTGCCACACTCTGTGTTCATACACATGTACAGAAAACCTAATTGCATTCCCTCTTACTCTGACCCCAATTAATACATTACCATTTCTTATTCTCATGCTATCTGTCTCTCCCAATTTTTGCATCTTGTTTTTCTACTGTAATGTTACCTCCTGGTTCTCATTTCCCTGTTTAAACCCTAATTGTCATTCATCTCATTGTTTGTTGGATCTTTGCACAAAATAATTGTTAACTGACATTATTCAGATCACTGCAATTCAAAGGACTCACTAGTTGTTAAGCGTTTGGAGGCACGTGGGCACTTTGATTAGGCACTCCATGAGAGCAAGGTTTTCTTTAACACCGCTTGAAGTTTCAAGTCTGCAGATTAAGACTTGCCAATAGCAGGTCACAGCACAACACATTGTTGAATAGTCCAACCTTCAATTCAATACACGTTGCCTGAATGACAATCTGGTTAATGCATTATTAAAAATGAATTGCTGCAAGATAAAAAGGCAGCATGTACTCAAAACAGGAAAGTTCATGTCCATTCCAAAATGCAGAACACTAACTATAACATTTAGTAAAGGATAAAATGTGATTCCATATGTAAGCTGACACCCAACTATCTCTATCATACCCCTACTCCCTCTACTAGCTTGCAAACCCAACATCAATTCCTAACCCCAAAATTCAGCAAAGATTGGAAAGGCCAAAACCATTGCCTTTGGTCCCTACCACAAACTATGTTCTCCCGCCACCAATTCCATCCTCTTTTGTGGCCCCTGCTTTAGGTTAAGCCGGACTAATTGTGGTCAAACCAGACTGTTTGCAACTTTAGCGTTCTATGTGGCCCCAAGCTGAGCTTCCAATCACATATCATCTCCCTTACAAAGATCCCCTTAACTTCCGCCTCCATAACATCACCTATCTTTACCCTTGCCTCGGCGCATATGCTGTGGAAATCTTCATCCATATTTTCATCAACTCCAGATTGCAATATTCCAATACTCTCCTGGCTGACCTCCCATCATCCACCCTGCACAAACTTCAGCTCATCAAAAACGCTGCTGTCCATATCCTAAATCCTAACATCCTAAGCTTCAAGTAGATGCAAGTTGCTGCTGGTACAACATAAAGGTTGATGTCAACAAATTAAAAAGGCAGACTTGCACTTGTGAGGTGCCTTCCACGACCTCAGGTCGTCCCTGAGTGCTTTACAGCCAATTAAATATTTTTGAAGTGCAATCATTGTAATGTAGGAAGCACCGCAGCCAATTTACTCACAGCGGCTCCCACAAAAGCAATGCATTAATGACCACAATCTTCTTTATTGATGTTGGTTAAGGGATAAATATTGTACAAGTAACAGGGGATAACTCCCCTGCTCTTCTTCACAATTAGTGCCATGGGATATTTAACCTTCACCTGAGGGGTCAGAAACAGCCTTGAGTTGTCGTACCATCTGAAAGGAGGTACCTCCAACAGCACAGCATACCCTCTGTACTATACTGGAGTGTCAGCCTTGATTTTTGTGAAGTCCTTAAGTAGGACTTGAACACACACTTAGTGACAAGAGTGCTGCCAACTGAGCCACGGGTAACACCATGAAAAAAATAGTTGCCCTAAAATTAATGCAGTTTTGAGGAAAACAATGAGTTTCACAAGACAGGAAAAATGCGAGAATGGTGTAAGTGCTTTCATTTAATCACACTTACTGTATGGTCTATTCTATAGCTGACTACAAATTATACTCTACACTATGGATGAACATAGACTCCCATCTGCCAGACAGGAGGGAAGCAATAAGACAAAGCATGCACTGAGTAGAACATCACAAATTTACATCACTACTGTATATAATGCAACCAGCTGCACTCTGTCCAGATGTGCAACAGGCTAAGTCCAACTTTCCTAATGGTGATTTACTCTTTAAAGCACTTCAAGAAAGATTTCCATTATTTTAACTGCAGTACCTAGAAATACCTGGATATGTAAACAATAGTAGCAAATTCACAGGTCACATAAGCCTCCAAGATTATTTAAAAAGCAAGTTTTGAGGTGTGTTTAGTTTTATCAATCTCCCAAAGACAAAACCAGCATTGCACACTCTGAAAATATGATTATTAGTACAAGAGGTTTTATTTTTCTTTAAAAAAAATTGCAAGATTCTTTTTTTGAAAAATTATTGCATTTGCTCCAGCAAGCGAAAGTCTTCGCTGCAACCATAAGCTTCTGCTCAGTGGCGTACAGAGAAGAGAATGTACTTTCCATATCACGGCATAGCAAACATTATACACTATCACAACTGAGGCTGAAGACAACATTTGAATCCAATTTTATGCTCTTGTGCTCCTCTCACCCGCAATTATCTGAAGTAGCAATCAACTACTTCACAAGTATAAAACCACCAGGTGAGCTAATAAATCACGGCAGTTGGCTTCAAACTTAATAAATTTAATTAGTGTTATTTTAGTGTTAGTCTTATTGAATCAAGTTCAAATTATGAAGGATATTGATAGTTTCTCCTTATTTACCCAGTTTCCACTGACAGGTGGGTTGGTAACCAGAGTACGCAGATTAAGGGTAATTGGCAAAAGAATCATAGGAAGATAAATACAAATATTTACGCACCGAGTTACGATGATCAGGAATGCACTGCCTGAAAAGGGCAGTGAAAGCAGATTCTATGATAATTTTCAAAAGGAAATTAGCTATATCCTAGATAAGGAAAAAAATTGCAGAGCTATTGGAGAAGAACAGGAGAGTGGGACTAATTGAATAGCTCTTTCAAAGAACCTATGAAGGTATGATGGGTTGAATGTACTGTTCTGTACATACAATTCATGAAAAGTACTTTCATTTTACTTTATCAACAAGTAATCCTATCAGAAAAGTTTGAATACATGACAATCTGTAGTTTAGAGCAAGATATTTAAGAGAATTAGCAACAGATCAGAATTATATTCCAGCACAAATCAAAATATGGAATCGGCAAAAAGCAGCAAGGTAACAGTGACACTGCACTATACTATGGGATTCATCACAAAATTTCTCCAATGGATGAATCCCAAGTGTTAGCTGTACGAAGGCAAAGTAGAAATCTTCAAAGAACATCCATTTAGGTTTGAGTGGAAAATGATATGGAGCATGAGTGAAAACATAGATTCTTGTTAGTATACCAAACTAAATCTGATAGCACAGATTAACAGAAAGTGAAAGGAAAGGCTCTGAATCAGCATCAGAGCAACAAGCCAGAAATAAAAGTAGGTGCCAGTGAAAGCTATAAGTGGGACAAATAGTACAGGTACAGTGTCTCAAAACTGGTAACTGAATCTGTGCCAGTCAGAGAAATTTCAGAACCTCAATTCAATTAATAGGGGATGCATGAAATCGGGCCAAGCCGGTGGGGGTCGAGAGTAGAGCAGGAAAAGACCGGTGTGCAAAGCCAATAACTAGTCCAACTCGCCACCACAGCAGCTAGTCAAATTGTTGCATGGCAGCGTATAAAAATCATCTGGATTTTGGACAGCTGTATTTGAGACACTTGACCTGTATGATATTCCTCAGAAGTCCTGCAACATTATTAATTTAGTAACACCACCTGAATGGACATTTGCATCATAAGACAATCATCCCAACCTCAACGATGTACATCAATTCAGAGGAACTCTCTGCATAGAAGTAAACACTTGACATTAACATAAATTAGTCACAACTCTTCCTTCCCTGTCACAATAATCCAGAGATCATTTTACATAATAAATTTCAAAACAGAAACAATCAAGAGGGATCAAGATATAAGCCATGGTGTCCATGTACACAAATTCTTAAAAATAGCAGGGCAACTTAATCATGGTTAAAAAAGGGGAATTGGTACCTTGTGTTTATAAATAAATTAATAGAGTTATAAAGGGAGAGAGATCATGCTAAAACATTATAAATACTGTTTAGGCCACAGGTGTAGTAAAGTGAACAATTCTGGGCACCACACTTCAGAAAAGCTGTAAATGCCTTAGAAATGGTGCAGAAGAAGTTTACCAGGATGTCAGCAGGGTTGAGGGACTTCAGCAGTGAGGACTTTGAACATGCTACCTGAAAAGATGGTGGAATCCAATTACTTAAAAACTTTAAAAAGGAAGATGTACAGGTACTCCCAGATGAAGAACTTGCAAGGGGGCAGACAAAAAGCAAGGAAGTGGGACTGAGCATATCTCCTCTTTCAAAGAGCCAGCACACATAGGATAGGGCAAATGGTCTCATTCTGTGCTGTAAGTTGCATTGATTCTACGTAAGGAGGGCTGTAGAGCTGGAGCTGCATTCTACAGTATGTAAAACATAGCTATTGTGGGAATATCCGCATTTAGATCACTAAACGCTACACAAGACCTGCTTTAGAGGAGTTGCATGAAGCCACAGGAGAGGAAAATTTTATTCCATGTTCCAGAAGCAAACATCAAGCATATTCAAATATCACAGAATTTGAGAGTGTGTGTTTCTACATTTACCATAAGTCAAAACACGTTATCTGCCCAAAGCCTTGAAAATAATCTGTAGCACACATTAAATGAAAACATATCTTGTGGGAGAGGATCAAGGAGGTCATGCCCAGAAAAAAACCTGCACCTGTCTGATAATATTTTTATAAAAACTCTTCAGGATCAGGTAAAATTATAGAACCTAGTTTTGAAACTGATACAAAACTCCTTGCAAATGCAGGAGGTGACTCTACAGAAAGTGTAAGAATCTGGACACTAATTCAAAATGCAACATTTTAATACAAAAAGGCACAATTAATTTTTGAATAACTACACACTATTAGTGTGGGCATCCTACCTAATTAATCTCCTTGTCAGTGGGTGAATTACACAGCACTTTTAAATGGTTTCTCTATTTGTTGAGGAAACATTCTTGATTGTAAAATTCCACCTTATTTTACAACAAGAGGCAACTAAATCACAATACCAAGTCAAGATGCTTCAATTGGCGCGATGTGTTTGAATACAATAAAAGCTATACCATTTCCCCAAATAGTATAATTAATTTTCCAAGGGCGGTGGTGGGATATAATATTGTTTAGGATAGGCTGAATTTATATCACATTTTATTTAACCACACACTGATCTACTGTCTCTTGCGTACTCAGACCACATTAATCTAATAAGTAGTCATATTCTCAAAAAGTACAGCAAGCCATGACAAGAAAGCAATTTTTACACAAAAACACAGCACTATAAATTCCAGCTGACCTTGCCTTGTCTATTTTAATTGAATAGACTTCTACAAACTTCAGTATTACTGAAAAAAGAGACACACTGTCGAAGTTGTCTTGCACTCATCAGGACAGATCCGCAAGAATGCCAATTGTTAAGGGAACAATTTATACTACATGACAGTATAAATATGCAGCATAAATTGTTGTTCCCTTTACAATTGGTATTGTGAATCAGTCCTGATGAGTGCAAAATGAAAAGCTTCGACATCATGTCTCTTTTTTCAGCAATACCCAAGTTCTGTATGACCAAACAACTACTTCTACAAATCTGATTTTTGTTTTGCACAAAGGCATTTCAGTTGAAGCTTTCCAATTAACCTTAGTAAAAAGTCTCATTAAAAAACTGGAATTAGTTGGAATGATGACAGAAAAATAAACTTACAAGCACAACAGGAAGGCAGGGTTATAGAAAGAGGCATTATACTAAAGCTATAACTTTGTGCATTTTTAAACAGATAACTGATGATGTAATGTTTCACTCAAATGAACATCTAGCCATTATCAACAACATGACAACTCCAGGAAATGAGACTTCAATTCTGGGATATAAAAGCCTGCTACAACTAGCATTTAAACATCTGTGTGGGAAAACTGTGCTGAGATAAGACAAGAATCTTACACCACACACATTAATTTATTAATTATGAAATGTTTTTTTAAAGGGGGCCTTCCTCAATGGAACAGCAAGTAAACATGCTGTCTTTTACCAGCCACAAAGCTGCCGGTTCAATTAGCTGATCTTGGTGGGGATGCTTCCAGTTGATTTCAATAACTGTAGGCTGAGAAGGAACACAAAAGCAGCCTGGATTTTCTCTTCTGATCTTCACTCAGCAAGCCCGACTGTAAACCGTATATATGGATATTGGGCAACAGGGTTGGGCAGGGCTGAAATGTCCACGACAGTCGAACAGTCTGAAAATGCTCAGTGTCTAGACTCAGATGAAAAATGGCCACTCAGGCAAAGTAATAGAGGGCTGCCAATGTCAGTGGAATGACAACTCAGCTAAAATCACTAGCCTGAGGAGAGAAAATGGTTGCTAATTGAAAACTGTTGCTAATTCACAAATTCTTTTAAAAAATGCCCCGGTCACAGGAGTTTCTCAAAAGAAGATATGTAAACTATTAAAACTTTATTAGGGTTACCCCAGATGTGTTTTCAGTTTTTTTGTGCTCACCTATGTGCTCCGACTGCTAATACTTATTATCTGCCTTATTTATTGTGGGGCGTATTACACAGCACCAGTTATGCAAGCACAGACAAAGAGTCACTCTCATGGCCTGTTGCAGCAGGCTAAAAGTTCCATAGCATCCAGGAAAAAATATATCTTTAGGTGGTTCCCCACACTTTGAGACACAACATTGCTTAATTCACTCCATGGCACTCCTGTTGGCCATTAATGTACAAAGGGCCTCTGAAAGAACCAAATGCAATAATAGAAGGCAGAGTCATATTTGATCAAAGAGAAGGATTATTTGGCATCTCCACTCTTCGATCTCAATTTTGCACTCAGTACATTCTACGGGTTATTTGCATGTATGCATGCCAGTAAGCAAAACGAAACCCAAACCACAATTACATTTCCAAAATAAAATGAACAGACTTCAGAACACCTGTAAATTTAAACTGTATTTACAGCCTTATACCCTGTAACACGATATATGTAATCTCCACTTTTCCTATAAATTCACAGCCTCTCCCCGCTTACTACATCCTCGACTGCATTTATTTCCTGCTCCGAATGCCCAGACTTTTCTTCTACCTTTATCCTCCCCGCACCCAAATACTGGAACTTCTCCTCCACCCGCACCCCCCCCCCCCGCCCCCGCAATCCTTCCTCCGCGCTCCCTTTCCCTAAATTCTCCACCTTCCATCGTGTATTTTGTAAATCTTCGCATGTATTTGACTCCTTTCTCCTTATCCTCTCACTCCCGGACCTCTCTCCTACCCCCTGTAAAGCCCCAGTACTTTCGCTTTCCTCCAAATCCCCACCCTCTTCGCTTATCTTTCAATCCTGTCCAATGCCTTCAAGGATCTTAACCAGCCCGATCCACACACCTGCTTTTGCTGCATCTTCCTTCCCGCGGATCCTCGGCTTGGAACTCCCTTCTCTCTGTGGTCCCTCCCCACCTCCGGCCCCAAAATCTCTGGCTCCTCTCCCGCCCCCTCCCATTCCCTCTGCGAGCTCTGGCCCTCTCCCCGACCCCGAGAACTCGCACTCACCAAACCATGCCATAAGCTCCCTCCCCGATGTAGCTGAGGTTGGTGTATCGCGGCCCGGTGTCGAACACCTGCCCACGAATCACTTCGGGCCCGGTTGCGCACTGAGGCAAAGTCGGCGCTGCCGCCATCTTACTCAGATCATCTGGAATGACCAAGGCTCGAAGCTATTGGACTGGCAGCCACACGTGACAGGGAAGAGCGCGATTGGACAACTGGAAACCACCTGACCAACACCAGCCATTGAGCAATTCAATTGGATAATGATAGACCACCTGACCTGCACCCGCCGGCGAGCATTTCGATTGGATAACGATAGACCACCTGACTCGCAGCCCCCCAACACACCTCCCCCCCCCCCCCCCCCCCCACCTCCCCACCCCACCCCCCCAACCCAGCGAGCAATTGGATTGGATCGTGTTTGAAGCACTTGGGTGGGGGTGGCTGTAAGAAGTTGAGTGATGAAAGGTGGTGAGTAAAGAGAGGAAATGAATACTCGAGTTTATATAGTCCCTTTCATGATTCAGGAGCCCCAGTAATGTCTTACAGCCAATGAATGAATTTTTCCAGGCAGTGACTAGTAGTGTAGATGAGGGTAGTGCAGTTGATATAGCCTCCATGGAGTTCAGTAAGGCTTTTGACAAGGTTCTGCATGGGAAAATGGTCAAGAAGGTAAGAGCCCATTGGATCTAGGGCAATTTGGCAAATTAGATCCAAAATTGGCTTAGTGGCAGGAGGCAGAGGGTGATGGTTGAAGGTTTTTGCGATTGGAAGCCCGGGATGAGTGGTGTACTGCAGGGATCGGTGCTGGGACCCTTGCTGCTTGTAGTGTACATTAATGATTTAGACGTGAATATAGGAGGTATGATCAGTAAACTCGCAGATGACATGAAAATTGGTGGTGCTGTAAATAGTGAGGAGGAAAGCCTTAGATTACAGGATGATATAGATGGGCAGAGCAGTGGCAAATGGAATTTAATCCTGAGAAGTGGTGAGGTGATGTATTTTGGGAGGACTAACGTGGCAAGGGAATACACAATGAATAATAGGACTCTAGGAAGTACTTGGTGTACATATCCATAGATCCCTGAAGGCAGCAGTACAGTTAGATAAGGTGGTTAAGAAGGCATATGGGATACTTGCCTTTATTAGCCGAGGCATAGAATATAAGAGCAGGGAGGTTATGCTGAAGCTGTATAAAATGCTAGTTAGGCCACAGCTGGAGTACTATGTGTAGTTCTGGTTGCCACACTATAGGAAGGATGTGATGACACTGGAGAGGGTGCAGAGGAGATTCACAAGGATGTTGCCTGGGCTGGAGCATTTCAGCTATGAAGAGAGATTAGATAGGCTAGATAACTGGATATACAGTTTTCTTTAGAGCAGAGAAGACTGAGGGGGGACATGATAGAGGTATACAAAATTGAGGGGTATAGATAGGAAGAAACTTTTTCCCTTAGTGGAGGTGTCAATAACCAGGGGGCATAGATTTAAGGTAAGGGGCAGGAGGTTTAGAGGGGATTTGAGGAAACATTTTTTCACCCAGAGGGTGGTTGAAATCTGGAACACACTGCCTGAGGGGTGGTAGAGGTAGGAACCCTCACAACATTTAAGATGAGCACTTGAAATGCCATAGCATTACAGGGCTACAGGCCAAGTGCTGGATAATGGGATTAGAGTAGATAGGTGCTTGATGGCTGGCATGGACATAATGGGCCAAAGGGCCTGTTTCTGTGTTGACTCTATGAAGTACAGTGAAGGTTGTGATTTTATGCACAGCAGGATCCCACAAGCAGCAATGTGATAATTACCAAATAATTAGAATTATTGAATGGTTAGAAAACAGAAGGGGGCCATTTGACCCACTAAGTCTATACAGCCTGTGCAAGAGCAACTCCAATAGTCCCACTCCACTGCCCTGTCTTTTCACAGTGATCCTGCAAATTATTTTTCTGTTTAGGTCCTTATCCAATTCCCCTTTGAAAGCCATGATTGCCTCCACCACACTTTCAGGCAATGCAGTCCAAACCCTAACCACTAAAAAAATTTTCAACACCTCGTCTTTGGTTCTTTTGCCGATCTCCTCCAGTATGTATTCTCTAGTTCTAGCTCCTTCCACCATTGAAAACAGTTTCTTTCTACCTATTCAAGGTGAGAGAGAAGGTAACTAGTACACTAGAAGAATTTATAATTGAGAAGGAGGAGGTATTAGAGAGGCTATCTTTACTTAAAATAGATAAGGTACCAGGACCAAATGAGATGCATCCAAGCGCAGTGAGAGTGGAAATTGCAGAGGCACTAGTGATCATCTTCTAGTCTTCCTTAGACACAGGGGAGGTGCTAGAGGACTGGAGAATTGTGAATGTTACATCCTTGTTCAAAAAGCGATGCAAAGATAACGTTGGCAACTACAGGCCAGTCAGTTTGAACTCAGTGGTAAGGAAACATCTGGAAATTAGTTTGAGTCAGAATCAATAGTTAGACAAGTGCAGGGTAATTAAGGAAAGCTAGTATGGATTCATTAAGGGAAAATTATGTTTAACCAACTTGCTGGAGTTTTTTTGACTAAGTAACAGAGAAGGTTGATAATGTTAACACTGTTGATATGGTGTATATGGATTTTCAAAAAGCACTTGGTACAGTACCATACAACAGACTTGTGAGCAAAATTCTAGCTCATGGAACAAAAGGGAATGTAGGCACTTGGATAAGAAATTGGCTGAGTGACAGGAAACAGAGAGTAGTGATAAATGGTTGTCTTTCAGATTGGAGGGTTTGTTGTGGAGTTCACAGGGGTCAGTGTTGGGACCCGTGCTCTTCAAGTTATATATTAATGACCTAGACTGTGGTGTTCAGGACATGATTTCAAAATTTGCAGATGATGCAAAGATTGGAAACATTGTCAACTGTGATGAGGCTGGTCTTGAACTTCAAAAGGACATAGATACATAGGTGGATTGGGCAGAGAAGTGGCAGATGAAGTTCAATGCAGAGGAGTGTGAGGTGATTCATTTTGTCAGGAAGAATATGGCGAGTCAGTATAAAATAAAAGGAGAAATTCTAAAGGAGGTGCAGGAACAGAGGAACCTTTGTGTATGTGTACATATGTCTTTGAAGGTGACAGAACATGTTGAGAGAGCAGTTAATAAAGCATATAGTATCTTAGGCTTTAATAATGGAGGCATTGAGTACAGAGTAAGGATGTCATGTTGAACTTGTATAAGACACTAGTTAGGCCTCATCTGGAGTACTGCATCCAGTTCTAGGCGCCATACTTGAGGAAGGATGTGAAGACATTGGAGAGGGTACAGAGGAGACTCTCAAGAATGATTCCATGGATAAAGAACTGTTGCTATGAGAATAGATGGAGAGGTTGGGACTGTTTTCTTTGGAGAAAAGAAGGCTGAGAAGAGACTTGATAGAGGTATTCAAGATTCTGAGGGGGTATGGACAGGGTAAATAGTGAGAAACTGTTCCCTCTCAAGAGAACATCAAGAACTAGAGGGCACAGATTCAAAATAATTGGCAAAAGGAGTAAAAGTGATGTGAGGATTTTTTTTTCACCCAGAGGGTGGTTGGAGTCTGGAACTAACTTCCTGAGAGGGTGGTGGAGGCAGATGTGATCAAGGTACTCAATGGGAATTGGATTGCTATCTGAAAAGAAGGAATGTGTAAAGTTAGCGATAAGGTAGGGGAATGGGACTAGGTAGAATGCTCTTTCAGAGAGCCAGTGCAGACTCAATGGGCTGAATGGCCACGTTTTGCACTGTAAAGATTCTGTGATACTCTGTCTCGACCCTCATAATTTTGAACACCTCTATTGAATTTCTTGACCTCCTCTGCTCTGAGGAGAACAATCCAGCTTTCCCAATTTGCCCACATAATTGCAGTCCCTCGTCCTGAACCCATTCTAGTAAATATTTTCTGTTCCTAAAATCTGGTGCCTAGAATTGGACACAGTACTCCAGTTATGGCAGAACCAGTGTTTCATAAAGATTCATCACAACTTCCTTGCTGTTATACTCTATATCTCCATTTATATAGATAAAAGATTCTAGGTTGTATTAATAGAAGCTAATCCAAAAGCAAGATACTGTGGATGCTAGATATCTGAAATAAAAGCAGAAAATCCTAGAAATACTCAGCAGATCTGGCAGCAGACCTGTTTCTATCAGGCTGGCTGTACTTAACGTAGATAGGACACCAGGTCTAGATGAAATGCCTCCTAAGTTGCTGAAGGAAATTACGGAAGTGCTGGCCAAATGTTTGTCTCTCCACAGATGTTGCCAGACCTGCTGAGTATTTTTAGCATTTTCTGCTTTTATTTGATTTCCAGAATCTCATATGTTTTTCTTCATTCATTTACGGGACGTGGGCTTTGCTGGCTAGGCCAGCATTTATTGCCCATCCCTAATTGCCCTTGAGAAGGTGGTGGTAAGCTGCCTTCTTGACCTGCTGCATTCCTTGTTGTGTAGGTACACCCACTGTGCTGTTAGGGAGAGAGTTCCAGGATTTTGACCCAGTGATAGTGAAGGAACAGCATTATATTTCCAAGTCAGGACGGTGAATGGCTTGTAGAGAAACCTCCAGGTGGTGGTGTTCCCATGTGTCTGTTGCCCTTGTTCTTTGAGATGGTAGTGGTCATGGGTTTGGAAGCTGCTGTGTAAGGAACCTCGGTGAGTTTCCGCAGTGCATCTTGTAGATGGTATACACTGCTGCCACTGTTCGGTGGTGGAGGGAGTGATATTTGTGACAGAGGTGCCAATCAAGTAGCTGCTTTGTCCTGGATGGTGCCAAGATACTTGAGTATTGTTGGAGCTGCACTCATCCAGGCAAGCAGAGAGTATTCCTTCACACTCCTGACTTGTGCCTGGTAGATGGTGGACAGGCTTTAGGGAGTCAGGAGGTGAGTAACTTACCACATGATTCCTAGCCTCTGACCTGCTCTTGTAATCACAGT
This sequence comes from Carcharodon carcharias, assembly GCF_017639515.1. Taxonomy (NCBI): domain Eukaryota; kingdom Metazoa; phylum Chordata; class Chondrichthyes; order Lamniformes; family Lamnidae; genus Carcharodon; species Carcharodon carcharias. The sequence continues at coordinate 57,440,472 of NC_054479.1, forward strand.
ATTTATATGGCTAGTCCAGTTCAGTTTCAGGTCAATGTTAACTCCCAGGATGTTGATAGTGGGGGATTCAGTGATGGTAATGCCATTGAATGTGTAGGGATGATGGTTAGATTCTTTCTTGTTGGAGATGGTCATTGCCTGGCACTTGTGTGGTGCGAATGTTACTTACCACTTGTCAGCCCAAGCCTTGACATTGTCCAGGTCTTGCTGCATTTGGACATGGACTGCTTCAGTATCTGAGGAGTCGCGAATGGTGCTGAACATTGTTCAATCATCAGCGAAGATCCCCACTTCTGACCTTATGATGGAAGGAAGGTCATTGATGAAGCAGCTGAAGATGGTTGGGCCTAGGACACTACCCTGAGAAACTCCTGCAGTGATGTCCTGGAACTAAGATGAGTGACCTTTAACAGCCACAACTATCTTCCTTTATGCTAGGTATGACTCCAACCAGCAGAGAGTTTACCCCCTGATTCCCTTTGAACTCCAGTTTTGCTAGGGCTCCTTGATGGCACACTCAATCAAATGCTACTTTGATGTCAAGGGCAGTCACTGTCACCTCACCTCTGGATTTCAGCTCTTTTGTCCATGTTTGAACCAAGGCTGTAATGCGGTCTGTGGCTTAGTGGCCCTGGCAGAACCCAAACTGTGCGTCAGTAAGTAGGTTATTGCTATGCAAGTGCCTCTTGATAGCACTGTTGATGACACCTTCCATCACTTTACTGATGATTGAGAGTAGACTGATGGGGTGATGATTGGCCAGGTTGGATTTGTCCTCTTTTTGTGTAAACAGCTGCGCTGCCACCTTCCACAGTTTATGCACTTATATCCTGAGGTCACACTGTTCTTACACCCCACTTAGAATTGTACCCTTTTGTGTATACTGTATTGCCTCTCCTCTTTCTTCCCATCAAAGTGCATCATTTCGCACTTCTCTGCATTAAATTTCATTTGCCATATACCCACCTATTCCACCGAAATGTTTTATCCTCTTGATGTCTTTCGCTTTCCTCCTCAGTGTTTATGACACTGTCAATTTTTATGTCTCTGCATATTTTGAAATTGTGCCCTGTATACCCAAGCCCAAGCCGTTAATATATTATCACAAAAAGCAGCTGTCCGAGTACCAACCCCTGGGGAAACTTACTGTTCTTCTAATCTGAAACACAACCATTCACCCTCACTCTGCTAACCTTTTGAATCTGTGTGACTCTTCTTCAGAGCTCTGAAGAAGGGTTAAATGGACTTGTGCTGTTAATTCTATTTCTCTCTCCAGAGACGCTGTCAGACCTGCTGAGTTTTTCCAGCATGTTCTGTTTTTATTTCAGATTTCCCGCATCCGCAGTATTTTGCTTTTACCCTGAATCTGTTTCCTGTCACTTCAGAATAAAAAAAAATGCACCATGGTGTCGGGTTTGGTGTCAGGGACCACCTGACCTGCACCCATCAGTGACCAATTAGATTGGATAATGATAGACCACCTGAGCCACAGCCCCCAGCGATCAATTTCTGCCACTGCCTATTTTATTCCAAGGGTTTCAACTTTGTTAACAAGTCTGTTATGTGGCACTTTGTGAAATGCCTCTTGAATGTCCCAACATACTGCATCATTGTCCTCATTAGCCCTCTGTTATCTCATCAAAAACTCCAAGTTAGTTAAAAATGAGTTTTAACAATTCTGTGCTCATGTTCCTTAATTAAAATATATTTTCTGAATGACTGCTAACTTTGTCCCAGATTATTGTTTCTACAAGCTTCCTCACCACCAAGGTTAAACTGACTGATCTGTAATTACTGGGTTTATCTTAAAACCCTTTGTACTACCTGTCTACTATTTATGTGCCAATAGAAGACTTTTGGATTTCCATTTATGTTAGCTATTTCCCTTTTCCCTTCCCCTCTGAACTTCCTATATTCGCGTGGTTCTCACTTGGATATCAATTAATGGGTGATCTAACTGAGGTGCTTAAGATGATTAAAGAAGTTGATAGGATGGATAGAGAGAAATTATTTCCTCCAGTGGGGGAAGACCAGAGAAAATAAATTTATGCTTAGGATCAGTGGTGATGTCAGTAAGCATTACTTCTTGTAAAGGCTGAAGGAAATCTGGGACTCTCTCTCCCCCAAAAAGATGTTGAGATTGGGGTAAATTGAAAATGTCAAAACTGAGATTGATATATTTTTAATAAGCAAGGATATTAAAGGTTACAGAACCAAGACAGAAAAATGGAGTTGAGATACAGACTAGCCATGATCTAATTGAATGGTGGAACAAGCTTGAGGGGCTGAATGGCCTACTCCAGTTCCCATGTAATCTATTTTAGTGATGTTGTTTGAGGGATAAATATTGGACAGGCAGCAGGGAGAACTCCCTGTTCCTCTCTGAATAGTGGCATTGGATTTTTTTATGTTCACCCGAGACGGCAGATAAGATTTAATGTCTTGTGCATATGAACATATGAATTAGGAGCAGAGTACGCCATTTGGCCTCTCAAGCCTGCTCTGGGATTTGACAATGACTGACCTGATTGTGGCCTCAACTCTGCTTCCTGCCTGCCCCCAGTGCACTTTGACTCCCTTGTTAATCAAGAATATATCTAACTCAGCCTTAAAAATAATGACTCTGCCTCTACAGCTCTCAGGAGAAAAGAACTCCATAGACTAATGACCCTCTGAGAGAAAACAATTTTTCCTCATCTCTGTCCCAAATGGAAGACCCTTTATTTTTAAACTGTGCCCTAGTTCTAGTCTCTCCCACCAGGAGAAACATCCCCTCAGCATCCACCCTGTCCCCTCAGAATCTTATATGTTTCAATAAGGTCACCTCTCATTCTTCTAAATTCAGATGGATATAGGCACGAAAGACACCACCTCTAATGGTGCAGCACTCTTCAGTATTGCACTGAAGTGTCAATCTAGATTATATAGTCAAGCCTCTAGAGTGGGACTTGAACACTCATGAGATGAGAGTGCTACCATCGTGAGAAGTTTTGGCATCTCATTAGAGTAGCTCAAATTACAAAGAATTTACAGCACAGAAAGAGGCCATTCAGCTCAACTGGTCTATACTGACATTTATACTCATCATGAGCTTTCTCTACACTCTAATAACCTTGGCCATCCTGCTCACATATTACTCTTATTCTCTCACATGTGAGCAATCAAGCCTCTCATTAAATGCATCTATCTTATTTGATTCAATTACTTCATGTGGCAGCAAGTTTCACATTCTCAACACCCTGTGGAAAGTGGCACCTTCTAAATTCTTTATTTGTTCTGTTTGTGAACAATGTTTGCTATCACATATTGATGCCTTGATGTTCTGTGGAAACAACTTACACATGTTCACACTAGTGCTGTCCTCCCTCCTGTACCATGACCTAGGAGGGTGTTGGCAATCATGGACATCTATTGGATTATTATTCTATTGATCCATAATTATGCTTGGCAAAGTACTGCAGTGGTTTGCCATAACTTTCTGCATTATGACTGACCAGGATACTTTCCCCCTGCCATCAAGCACATTAGAAGGTTTTACAGACTGATAATCGGCCTGTTTGGCCACATTATGTATGAACGCACTTTCCATGGCCATCAAGTCCTGAAGTGGGACTTGAACCCAGGGCTTCTCGTCAGAGGTAGAGACACTACCACTGCCTATAAGACCTCCTGCTGCTCCACTTCATAATTTCAAAAGCTGCTATCAGATGTTGTCTTTTAACAGACTGCTGCACTCTTCTATTTTCCTTGTAGCTTCATCCTCTGAATTCTGGTAATATCCTTACAACTTTCTCCAGTGTTTTAATATAATTTTCTTGTAGTATGAATGATATAACCAACATTATATTAAAATTTGGTCTTTCCTCCACAGAAACCTTAACCTTTTAAAAGCTACTTTTTTGCCCCGTTTGCAATTGTTTATAAGGTATTACATAGCATTTATAGCATAGGAACTACTCATTTGGCCCAGCAGGTCCATATGGCTGTTTATGCACATGAACCTCCTCTCAACCTTTATCTAATCCTATCATATTCAATGTATCCTTATATTCTTTTCTATCTCTAGTTACCACCTATCTCAGTTACCTCAAATGCTTCTTGTGGTAGTGAGTTCCACATTCTAAGCACTCTCTGGGTAAAGAAGTTTATCCTGAATTCCTTACTGAATTTATTAATGATTACCTTATCTTTATGGACTCTAGTTTTGGTCTCCCCACAAGTGGAAACACATTCTCTACATCTATCCTGTCAAATCTTGATTGAATGGGTCTCCAGGCAGTGGATTCGAGATCCTAAGAACTCTGTGTAAAAAAAGCTTTTCATCATGTCACCATTGTTTCTTTTGCCAATCACTTCTGGTTCTCAAAACAAAAACAGAATTACCTGGAAAAACTCAACAAGTCTGGCAGCATCGGCGGAGAAGCTGGTTTAACCAGCTTATATTTCACCCCTTCCTTGGATTCACCTAGTTCTGTTGAAGGGTCATGAGGACTCGAAACGTCAACTCATTTCTTCTCCGCCGATGCTGCCAGACCTGCTGACTTTTTCCAGGTAATTCTGTTTTTGTTTTGGATTTCCAGCATCCGCAGTTTTTTGTTTTTATTTTTTTTACTTCTGGTTCTCAACCATTCCACCAATGGGAACACTTTTCTCTATCTACTGTATCCAGACCCAACATAATTTTGAAAACCTCTATCAAATCTCCTCTTCTCCAAGACGAACACCCCCAGCTTCTCCAATCTATCCACAAAGCTGAAGTTCCTCATCCTGAAATCATTCCCATGAATCTTTCCTGCACCCTCTTTTATGCCTTCACATTCTCCCTAAAGTGCAGTGCCCAGAATTGGACACAACACTCCCGCTGAGGCCAAACAAGGGTTTGGTGGAGGTGCACAACTTCCTTCCTTTTCTGCCCTGCCATCTTCAATGACTTGTGCACATACACCCCCAGATCACTCTGCTCCTGCACCCCTTTAGAATTGTGACCTTTGTTCTATATTTCCTCTTGTAGTTCTACCTACCAAAATTAATCACTTCGCACTTCTCTGCATTAAATTTCATCTGCAATTTGTCCACCCATTCTATGTATTCCAGATGAGAATTTTTTAAAATCAGCAAGTTATGACTTTCAATGCACTGCCTGAAAGGATAGTGAAAGCAGGTTTAAATATAACTTTCATAAGGGAATTGGCTCTCCACTTAAAAAAGACAAAATTTGCACATCTACAGGGAAAGAGCACAGGAGTAGGACTAATTTGTAGCTCTTTCAGAGAGCTGGCATAGGCATGATGGGCTGAATGGCCTCCTGTGCTGCATGATTTCATGAAGTCAGCAGTCAGTGTTGCATGCACCATGTGACTACTTTGATAGATCCTCTAACTGCACAGAGAGTCTACCTTAGACTCAGCAAGATTGAATAATTGTGGGCATACAAACTGATTGCAACACAAGCCTGGCACCCAGCCTCAGTCCATACAGTCAGAATGGCATCTATAATTAAGGAGTGATGGAACCAATCTCTCGATGCAAGTGACCATAATGTAATCAGATTTGAAGTCATCTGGTATTTGGTGCCAGCAAGTACCAGAAAAGAAGTATCTGATTTCCAGAAATTAAACATTAGTGGATTGAAGATGGAACTACCAAAAATTAAGTCAGCTGAATGGAAACAGGAAAACTGTAATGTTAAATATGCAAGATACATGAGACAGCAAAGAGAAGTAAGTGGAAACTTTACACCCCAACCCGATTTCCTTTTCCATTGTGTTAATTGCCTGCATGTAAGAGATGGACGTTCTAAACTGTGTATTCACTATACCCCCTGACCTTCCCCTCTCCGATGCTGAACATTCAGTGCTCAGCAAAGGACTTAGTTTCATACCTTTATGCCCTCACCTCAATGAATTTCGGGCTCGGCACGATGCTGAACTTTTCTTCCGCCGTCTTCGTCTCCGGGCTCACTTCTTTGGGCAGGAGTCCTCTCCCCGTTCAACGGATCCTTTCACCCACCTCCAATATTCTCCCTCCACCTGGACCCCTCCCTCTGGATTCTTACCTTCTCTTGATCTTTTCATTGAGAACTGTCGGCGCGACATTAGTCGTCTCAATTTCTCTGCTCCTCTCACCCATTCTAATCTCTCTCTCTCAGAACTTACTGCACTCCATTCTCTCAGGTCCAACCCTGACATTGTCATCAAACCCGCTGACAAGGGTGGTGATGTTGTTGTCTGGCGCACTGACCTCTACCTCGCAGAGGCTGAGCGTCAGCTCGCGGACACTTTCTCCTACCTCTCCCTGGACCATGACCCCACCACTGAACATCAAGCCATTGTTTCCAAGACTGTCACTGACCTCATCTCCTCTGGGGATCTTCCTCCTACAGCTTCCAACCTGACAGTCGCCCATCCTCAGACGGCCCGCTTCTACCTCCTACCCAAAATCCACAAACAGAACTGTCCCAGTAGACCGATCATGTCAGCTTGCTCCTGCTCCACAGAACTCATTTCTCGTTATCTTGACTCCCTTCTCTCTCCCCTTGTCCAGTCCCTTCCCACCTACATCCGTGATTCCTCTGACACCTTACGTCACATCAACAATTTCCAGTTCCCTGACCCCAACCGCTTCCTCTTCACCATGGACGTCCAATCCCTCTACACCTCCATCCCCCACCAGGATGGTCTGAGGGCCCTTAGCTTCTTCCTCGAACAGAGGCCCGAACAATCCCCATCCACCACTACTCTCCTCCGTCTGGCTGAACTTGTTCTCACACTGAACAATTTCTCCTTCAACTCCTCTCACTTCCTCCAAATAAAAGGTGTGGCTATGGGTACCCGCATGGCCCCAGCTATGCCTGTCTCTTTATGAGGTATGTGGAACATTCCTTGTTCCAGTCCTACTCCGGCCCCCTTCTACAACTCTTTCTCCGGTACATCGATGATTACTTCGATGCCACTTCATGCTCTTGTCGGGACTTGGAAAAATTTATTAATTTTGCTTTCAATCTCCACCCCTCCATCATTTTCACGTGGTCCATCTCTGACACTTCCCTTCCCTTCCTTGACCTCTCTGTCTCAATCTCTGGTGATAGACTGTCCACCAATATCCATTACAAGCCCACCGACTCCCACAGCTATCTCGACTACAGCTCCTCACACCCCGCTTCCTGTAAAGACTCCATCCCATTCTCTCAGTTCCTTCGCCTCCGTCGCATCTATTCCCATGATGCTACCTTCAAAAACAGTTCCTCTGACATGTCCTCCTTCTTCCTTAACTGAGGTTTTCCACCCACGGTCGTTGACAGGGCCCTCAACCGTGTCCAGCCCATCTCCCGCGCATCTGCCCTCATGCCTTCTCCTCCCTCCCAGAAACATGATAGGGTCCCCCTTGTCCTCACTTATCACCCCACCAGCCTCCGCATTCAAAGGATCATCCTCCGCCATTTCCGCCAACTCCAGCATGATGCCACCACCAAACACATCTTCCCTTCACCCCCACTGTCGGCATTCCGTAGGGATAGTTCCCTCCGGGATACTCTAGTCCATTCCTCCATCACCCCCTACACCTCAACCCCCACCTATGGCACCACCCCATGCCCACGCAAAAGATGTAACATCTGCCCCTTCACTTCCTCTCTCCTCACCATCCAAAGGCCCAAACACTTTTCATGTGAAGCAGCATTTCACTTGCATTTCCCCCAACTTAGTCTACTGCATTCTTTGCTCCCAATGTGGTCTCCTCTACATTGGAGAGACCAAACGTAAACTGGGCGACCACTTTGCAGAACACCTGCGGTCTGTCCGCAAGAATAACCCAAACCTCCCTGTCGCTTGCCATTTTAACACTCCACCCTGCTCTCTTGCCCACATGTCTGTCCTTGGGCTGCTGCATTGTTCCAGTGAAGCCCAACGCAAACTGGAGGAACAACACCTCATCTTCCGACTAGGCACTTTACAGCCTTCCGGACTGAATATTGAATTCAACAACTTTAGGTCTTGAGCTCCCTCCTCCATCCCCACCCCCTTTCTGTTTCTTCCCCCTTCCTTTTGTTTTTTCCAATAAATTATATAGATTTTTCTTTTCCCACCTATTTCCATTATTTTTAAATATTTTTAAATCTTTTATGCTTCCCCCACCTCCACTAGAGCTATACCTTGAGTGCCCTACCATCTATTCTTAATTAGCACATTCGCTTAGATAATATCACCAACTTCAACACCTATGTGTTCTTTTGTTCTGTTGTCTGTGACATCTTTTGATGATCTGCTTCTATCACTGCTTGTTTGTCCCTACAACCACACCACACCCCTCCACTTCTCTCCCCCAACCCCCCACCCCACCCCCCCCACACCTTAAACCAGCTTATATTTCACCCCTTTCTTGGATTCACCTAGTTCTGTTGAAGGGTCATGAGGACTCGAAGCGTCAACTCTTTTTTTCTCCGCCAATGCTGCCAGACCTGCTGAGTTTTTCCAGGTGATTCTGTTTTTGTTTTGGATTTCCAGCATCCGCAGTTTTTTTGTTTTTTATAATAGCTAGAATGAGTCCACAAAATGTTAAATATTCTTTGCTGGACTATATCTCTTTCACACTTTGCCCAATGACAAGGCTTACTGTCTCTTAGACCTTTAATGATGCATGAAGGCGACACGATTCTTATATTGGCCATTGAGTCCAAGGGCAAAATCTTAACTCACTAAATTCCATTCACTTGCACATGCCCACGTGTCTGTTTCAGAAAATGCAATGAGCTGAACTCAGATCTCTTAAACAATTCCTGGCTGCCAATGACAGACTCCATCAGCTGAGATCAAAATCACTTACCAAAAATTATTGTATTGTATACTGATGAGCTTTTGACACATACCATCTGTGTCTCAACCTGCTAAGGTCTGAAACATAGGCCTGAATTTTACCCTTGGCAGGTGCACGTGATCGTCGAGCCCAGGACCAGTCAGGAAATGGGCCCCTGCCTGTGATCGGCCCCCATTCATGATTTCACGTTGGATGGCCAATTAAAGCCTGCCCAGCGTGAAACGTGTCTTCCCAATGGCCGGGAAGGGCCAGGCGGGGGGGGGGCGCCTGTCGGGCGCCAGGTCCAATGGCGACCCAGTGGGAGAGTTTAAAAACGGCACAGGCAACTCCTTGAAGAGTGCTAGGGAAGAATATCTTTTCTACATGCTGAACACCAAGGCTATGGCCTCAACTGCGGCTGAGGGGCAGATCATATGGGCACCTGTGCCCACCCCTCCCTGGTTTTCAGACAAGGAGGAGGTGGCTGCCAGGAGGGACACCCTCGTCTGCAGAGATGGAGGAGAAGGCCACCGCACCTGACAAAAAGGGCTTGGGAGGAGGTGGGCAGCCCAGGTCAGCAGCATGACATTGTGCAGTGCACATGGGTGCAGTGCCGACAAAGGTTCAATAACCTGCTGCGCTCGGCAATGGTGACTACCGTGTTGGCATGGATCAATGTGGTGAAGTGTTAAGGGCTCGTGTTCCCCTCTGTGGAGCTCCTGGGTATTGGAGTCTGAGTGCCAACTGTCAATGACGCCAGAGCTGGCCAAGACGGTGAGCCCTGGCTGCTTGGACTGAGAGTCTTGCGGCTCGAAGGCCACGACTTGGATGTGCCCTGCAAGGTGTTCTTCAGGTGGGGTTGGCCAGGCTGCAATGGTGCTGCAGGTAGAGAGTGGATTAATCAATGGTCCTAATCTTTAAAGGATTTGAGTAGGATGCCTTGGAACCTCACCAGGGTGTGTGGTGTGCACAGTGATAGTGTGATGACTTAAACTAATGACATGTCATTGTCCTCCCTTAGATTCACCAGCACACACTCATTCACAAGACCCTGAAGAGCCACCCCTGACACCAGAGGACTACCGGGCTTCAGTTGCACCTACATCATACCTACTCTCTGAACCAGGAACCAGCATAGGTACCATCACCTCGGTGGGCATTAGATCTTCCGCTAAAATGTCAGAGCACAGCGGTTAGGGCACTTCACACTTGCTTGAGGAGCAGGCAGAGGCAGAGAGCGCCCAAGGCGCCAGTGGTCGGAGGACTACTGGAGACCAGGACGATGCTGAGTTGAAGGCAGATGATGAGCCTCTGGAGTCGTCCATTAGGCGGCAGATATCGGATGTCCAGTGGGATTTGCAGGAGGATCTGGCAAAGATCCATGAGGGTCTGCGTGCCATGGTCTATGTTGTGGAGGAGTCCATGCGGAGCATGAGCACTGCATTGACCCTCATGGCCGAACACACTGCCTCCTCCAATAAGAGAGTGACGACTCTCATGGAGAGGCAGCTCCAGGGGCAGAATCAGGGGTTCCTGGGGTTGCTTTCGGACCTGCAAGCTCTCACACAGGCAATAACCTCAGGTGGTCAGTGCCAGTGTGGGAGATGGATGTGGCACCCAGTATCCCAGCTAGGTGCCTGTCCATCAATGGCAAGCAGGGAGGTCCAGAGCGACCTCATGTTGGCACACGAGTTGCCTGTCATCTCTGCAGGCTCCTCTCAGCAGTCTGGATAATGGCAGCAGTTCCTTCACCCCTCTTCCAGTGACCATGGTACCTGATGAGGTTGCAATGACTAGGGAGATGCCAGTCATCACACTGCCTGCTCCCTCCCAGGCGGGGCCAGCACAGGGTCCATTGGCCAGAGGACGACCGCCAAGGTCATCAAGATACCAGAGTCAGCAGGCTGTCTCCAATGCCGCTGCTAGTGAGTTGGGTGAAGGTGTGGGTATGTTATGCTAGATGTGCGTGGCTCTGCCTATTGCATAGGCACTGAGTGGACTTTGGGTTTAAACAAAAGGGTAGTTTCAGACATCCATGATTGAGGCAGCAACCCTGGCATGAGGTAGAAGCAGATCTTTGACAGCCTAGTTGCAGGACCTTTGGATCAAGGATTCCTGGTGTATCTGCCTCCCTGAAGGACACAGGTCTATCTCCACACCCTCAGCGTTCTCCTCACTGTGCTCCTCTTCTGACTCACTACTAGACTCATCCTCTGTGGCCTATGGAGCTGCGTCAAGATTCTCTTCCTCTAGTGGGTCCCCCCTTGGCAGTGCCAGATTGTGGAGAGTGCAGCATGCAACCACTGTCAGTGACATCCACTCTGGGGGTTATTATAGTGCTCCCCCGAATGGTCCAGGCATCGGAAGCGCATCTTGAGAAGACCTGTGGTCCTCTCTATCACCGCCCTTGTGGAAGCATGACTTTGTAACACTGCTCTGCCTCTGTTCTTAGGTGGCAGAATGGTGTCATAAGCCACCTTTTCAAGGGACAGCCCTTGACACCCAGCAGCCATCCACCCAGTCAGGCTGGAGCACTGAATAGCCTTGGCAGCTGGGACTGTATGAGGATGTAAGCGTCATGGGAGCTGCCAGGGTACTTGGCACAGACTTGCAAAATCTGCATCCCATGGTCAGACACTATCTGGATATTCATGGAGTGGAATCCCTTCCTGTTGACGAAGGCACCTGGCTGACTCACTGGCGCCTTGATGGCCACATGGGTGCAGTCAATTGCACCCTGGACATGGGGGAAGCCAGCAATCACTGCAAAGCCTCTGGCTTGCTCAGCCTGGTTGGCCTCGTCCGTATGGAAATAAATAAATGTCATTATCCGCCTGAACGGAGCTTCTACCACCAGCTTGACACAACTGTGGACAGCTGATTGGGACACTCCACAAAAATCCCCCACTGACCCCTGGAAAGAGCCGGAGGCATAGAGGTTCAGGGCTACTATGACCTTCAGAGCCACTGGCATTGGGTTTCCACCCATACAGTTGGATGTGAGCTCGGGCCCAATCATATGACAAATGGAGGTGACAGTCTCCCTTGAGAGGCGGAGCCTCCTTTGGCATTACACTTCGGGCATATTGAGGTAGCTGCATTGCTACCTGTAAACCCTGGCAGCAGGATGGTGGGGTCTTCTATGGCCCCTTCCACCTTGGACTTCCTGCTGGCCCTGTGCCCCTTGTGCCTGCGCCTCTCTTCCCACAGGTCACTCCCCTGGAAGCTGCATTGGGATATCTGGCCTGCTTTCCCTTCTGGTCCTCTGTTTCTCCTCAGAGGAGGTGCCTTCAGAAGAGACCACAATCCCTGTTACCAGGGTAACAGAGGGCTGTCTGATATCTGGGAGGGGTCACACGGTCAAAATCCTCCAGGGGATTTGGAGGCACCAATGAGTCCTAAAATGAACCAAAAACAAAAATTGTTGGAAAAACTCAGCAGGTTTGACAGCATCTGTGGAGAGGAAGACAGAGTTAACGTTTCAAGTCAGTATAGCTCTTCATCAGAACTAAAGATTAATAAAGATATGGTGAAAGATAAGCTGTTTGAGTTTTTCCAGCAATTTTTGTTTTTGTTTCAGATTTCCAGCATCCGCAATATTTTGCTTTTATCTTAGTCTTGAAGTGAATCCTGGAAATGCTAAGAATGAAGTTCAGAACTGAGATGAAGCTGTCAAGTTCAAATAAGCAACCAGCTGCAAACTATCTCCTAAACTCATCACTGTTCACACTGGCAATGCTGCTGACACTTTTTATCCTGCCCTTGGATGAGGTTTTGCAAAATGTGGGCTGCCTGTTTTGCCTGCGAGACGAGCGCAAAATTGCAGGGACAATGTAAAATTGGGATCAGTTGGGTTTTTAATGGCCTTAAGTGGCCTTTTAATTGATGGGCATGGCTCTGACACCCAGCGACCTGAAGATTGCATACATACAGGATGAGGTTGGGACGCTCGCCGGACATTTTGCACTATTTTACGCCTGATCAGAATGGGTGTGTGCCTGCCCGCAAGGCATAAAATTCTGCCCATATTGAACTTCTGCAGAAAATTTCCATTATCTATCAAATTACCAGATTAATCATTTTGGCCTGTTTTCCTGATCCAGATTCAAGTTTTTATCTTGAAGATTTCAAAGCCATTAAGCTTAACCCTAGTTACTAGAAAACAGTCTCGCCTAGAATACTGAAATTTTCCATTAAGTTAATGGAAGATGAAAAGGCTGCTTTTATCACAAATGGAAGTCCCTTGAGATAGTTTACTGGGCTGTCCAGAAGGCCTTTGACATGGCCTTATTTGAAAGAACAACTAAAACCTAAGGGACTCCAGGGTATAATGTTCAAGTGCATATGGAATCGAAGAAAAAACAGGAAACAGAGTACTTCTGAGAGAGACAGTGTCAGATCGAGGGTGTGGGTGGGGATTGCTGAAATGAGTACTACAGGGAGTAGCGTTTGGGCCTTGTTGTTTGCTACCTACACAAATAACCTTTATAGGTGGTCCCCTAGCAAAGTAGTTTGATGCAGTTGTTATTTGGGGCCAAACCTTGTAGAAGAAAGGGTAACAGATGCCAAGTCTATTTAGTTATTAGAAATAATTAATACTAATTATTACCAGGATGTCACCTGCCAATACTAATAGGCCCAATGCATGGATGAGGACGATTATGTTCTTGCAGAAGGATGTAGATTCAGAGCAGAGGCTAGATGTTTTCTTATGGGAAGGGAGGAATTGAAGGGGTGGAGGAGAGGGTAGGGGAAATTTAGCTAAGAGTTAAGTAAACATGTAGAAATTTCTTGCAGCATATAAAGAGTGCACTTTGAGCAATAATTCCTCCTTATCATAATTATAGCCTCAGTGGGAAAATGCTGCTTAATTGACACAGATATTTGTTTAATATTTAATCTGTATTACTTATGTTATTAGGAAAGAAAGATTTTTTGGAAAAACATATTAATAGTCTTGTCTGATTTTTCCAGTGATTGTGGACTCCTCAGTCAACATACCAACAGTGAATAGGAGGTCAGCAGGCAACTGGCAGAGAAAGGCAAAGGCAGTGTGGAGCTCCCTCCGATTTTTCTCTTCTCTTGGCAGGAAGTACGTGGTCTCTGCTGGTTATTACTGCTACTATTTGGGCTTTCTGCCAACATTATTTGCTGGGGTTCACTGTGAAAAGGCTGTTTCTATAGGTAGATCCCGATCTTCTGTGAATTGAAACCTAAGAACATAAGAAAAGGAGCAGGAGTGGGCCATACAGACCTTTGAGCAACTCTACCGTTCATTAACATCATAGCTGAGCTTTGATCTCAATTCTACTTACCCTCTCGATCCCTATATCGTTTGATTCCCCAAGAGTCCAAAAATCTATCGATCTCAGTCTTGAATATACTCAATGACTGAGCATCCACAGCTCTCTAGGGTAGAGAATTCCAACAATTCACAACCCCTGGGTGAAAAAATTCCTCCTAATTTCTGTTTAAATTATTTCCCTCTTATCCTGAGACTATACCCCATAGTTCTAGACTATCCAGCCAGGGGAAACAACGTCTCAGCTCCTGCCCTGCCAAGCCCCCTTAGAATCCCATAAGTTTCAATGAGATAACCTCTCATGCTTCTAAACACCAAAGAGTATAAGCCTACTCAATCTTTCATCATAGGTCAGCCCTCTCATCTCAAGAATCAATATAGTGGACCTTTGCTGCTCCATCTCCAAGGCAAATATATCCTTCTTTGTGTAAAGAGACCAAACTCTGCACAATACCTCAGATACAATCTCACCAAACCCATGAGCAATTGCAGCAAGACTTCCTTACTCTTATACTCTGAACCCCCTTGCATTAGAGGCCAACATGCAATTCGCCTTTCTAATTGCTTGTTGTACCTAAGTGCTAAGTTCCTGTGTTTCTTATATAAGGACATCCAAATCTCCCTGGACACCAGCATTTAAAAGTTACCCCATTTTTTAAAATCTACACCTTATAACTGGAAGATGCAACAGGGATTACATTGGCTTCCCACAAAGCTTCATTTTTAAAGGTAGAATGTACCGCATTGTTAGACTTTTGTATTCGGGCTAAAACAAGAAGTAGAATTTATTTATAAGCATTTAATCATGCAGAGGCAGAAATGACATAAAAAAACTAGTAATGCAACACTTCATGCTACTGAGGAACAAGGAAGAGTGCAATGTCTTTAGAATCAAATTTCAATAACTTTTGAATTAAATATCTAAGGAAGCACACCTGAGTTTTTCCCCCTATATAAATTGATGGCTCCTTTAAGGGTGTCTATTGCTCCCTGCCTGATTTTCCTGTATATATTGTGCTAGCCAATCCAGTAGCTCCACGTGCAGGAACAGGAAAATCTGCTCCAATGTTATTGCACATGCAGCAATCTTAGAGAAGCATGCTTCCCCATCCACAGACCTTGCGATGAAGAGACCACACGAGCAGCGAGCTTTTATTTAGCGACAGGATATTGGGCAATAAATTGTACCTTTTGTGGTGCCCTTGGAAACCACAGTCGCAGAGTGCATGGGGCAAGCTTCCTTTTTTAAAATTCTACTGAGTTTTGAAACTGAGTGCATGCTGGAAATGTCTGTGATGAAGTGACAAGATATAATGTTGGTATACATTTCAAATAAAAGTTCAAGACCAATAAGAGCCTGAATCCATGCTGTTTAATTAAATCTTGTCACTTCATCACAGACATTTACAGGATGCACTCAGTTTCAAAACTCAGTACAATTTTAAAAAAGGAAGCTTATCCTATGCATTCTGTAACTATGGTTTCCCAGGGCACCGCACAAGGTACAATTTAATTCAAATACCATTCTTGAAAGAAAAAAGAAAATGCATAGTGAAAAATAACCCAGTTAAATGGATGGACAACAGAGTCCCAGTCCTCATATAGACTGATATAATAACATTAAATGGAATTAGGAAATGCTGGAGATTAACAGCACCTTAAAGCAGAGAAGGTTATAAGCAAGAGGCACTAGAAAGAGAATGTACACTTTAATAGAACTGAACAAAACAAAGGGGAGAAGGGAAGACTACAACATATAGAAGTCAAGAACTAGGAAGGCTGATTCTTTCTTAATGGGTTGATTCTTGAAGCAGTTAAAAACTGATGAATCATCTGCAAAGATCACCTTAAGAGACCATGAAAGATATCAAAAGGCTATCAAAGATAAACACACAGACCAAGTACAGTAAAAGATGGAACAAATGCAGGAAATTTGAAACAAAAACCGATCCAAAAACACCAAAAGAGGTGGAACAAGCCAACATTCTAATGCTTGAAATGTTTGCAAGTGTCTTCAGTTAGTTTCATGGGAAAGTGACAGGAGAATCCCAGCTTGCAATCTAAGTGGTGGAAGAATAACCAAAGGTATCTTGGATGAAACAATCCTCAAAACAGGAAGAGGAGACGAGGAAGACTGGCTTGGTGTTGAGATCACATGGATGATAGAAATGGCGGGAAATCATCTGAAAGTCTCAATGTATGGTGGAAAAAGAGGTGACAGAAGAGGACTGAGAATGGAGGTACAGGAAATGAGACAGGCATAGACCAGAGACTTGTTGACCACTGCCAATGGGAAATTTTGGCTAAGGGAAATGAAGATGGAATTTCTCAAGTTCTGTTGTGAAAATTAGAGACACCAGAGCTTTTCATTGTTGCCTGCCCCTCAATTCGAGGATGACACCTACTCAGGGTCACAGGTTTCTGCCAAGGGTCTTCACATGGCTGACCAGGCCGATTCTCGATCCACAGATCTTTGGGCATATGGGGCCGAACGTCCCACATCCCAGGATTTACTTCCTTTACTTCCCTTCTCTGTTGCCTCTCTGCCTCATCATTAAGATGTTGGGACTTGAAGCGTGATGCAGCTTGATGGACAAGTTGTCACTATTTTGAACTATTGATAACAAGCTCCTCCCAGTCATTAATGTCAATGTTGCCACATTTTAAGGAGAGCTTCAGAGTGTGTTTGAAGTGTTTCTTTGTCCTTCCTGGAGGAGCAGAAACAAGAAGTTGGTTGAGAAGAAGCATTTTGAGAATCTGTGAACTTGTAGTAGATGTCTGAGGATAGTCTATTAGCCATGATGGAGAGAAGGAGGTGTCAGAAATGGACCATTGAAGCTGAGGGATACGTGAAAATTGGAATGCAATTCTCAAAATCAGAGTGAAAGAAAGAAATAGTGACAACACACTCATCAATTTCATGGCAAGATAGCTCCTGAACAAGATTAAAGTTAAGAGAGGACTTTTTCTTATTATTTTCATTTTCTCAGTTTCTGCCGGGGATCATCTGTGGGTATTTTTGCCTTTTGCTCAAATTTTCTAAGTTTACATGTCTCAATCCCTGAAACATGTAGAGAATGTTTATGCAGAAATACAAAGATGACCATAACATCACTGCAACACTGACTGTAATTGAAGCTTTTACAGGATTTTAACAGAACATTTAGAAAATGGAATGTATTTCACTGTACACAGTAGACCCTGCAAAAGAACCATGTTACTGAGAGAAAGATGGATGTGTACATCCGTTAGAAAATGAGTGTCTGGTGATTTCAATTTGTGATCACTTTCGAGGTAGCCGTGCTTGTCAATAATTCTCAGTGTTATTGGAATTTATTGTAAAATAGAGTAATAGTAGGATGTGTGTCTGTGTGTGTGTAAGACTTAATTGAATTAGTCTGGGTGCTTTGATCTAAGAAGAGTGGTTAGGTTTGAAATGTTAATTAGACAAACATGGGGGAGTTTAGAAACATGGGTGTCAAGGGAACATTTGCATTTTAAAATAAACCAGACTAGATTGTTTTTCAAAGGAGGGGTGAAATTTGTCACCTGGCCAGATGAAGTTTAGAAACAGTGGTCAGGATTTTCTGGTGGTCAAGCTGGCTTGGCAGATGGGCCCGGGAGCGGTCGGAAAGCTGACCGCCGCCCACAATCGGGCTCTGACCAGCATGAAACGCTCACTGCAGCGCTCAGTGCTGCCAGGGTGGGGGTGGGAGGAGTGCGAGCGCTGAAGTTTGTGCATGCACACAGATGTGCACATTTCAAGCCCCCTGAGGCACAGAGCTGCCTCGGAGCTGAAGATTTTTAAAATTAAAAATTAAAAACTTAAAGCAATGTTAAAAAAGTGCCCCCTCATGTCTGTCACATGAGCAGGGACATGTTATGAATGAAATTTTAAAATTTTTATTTGTTGTTGGAAACCTCATCCTGCCTGTGATGAGGTTTCCTAAAAAATCCAAAGGCTGCTTGGCCTTTTCACCTGCCCACCAACCATAAGGTTGGATGGCAGTGAAAAATTTCATTTAATTATTACTTTAAAGGCCTTAATAGACCTGTTAATTGTCGGCGTGCGTGCTGCCGACTTCCACACCTTCCCGCCTACTGAAATAACGCGTGAGTGTGCAAGACATCAGGATGCTCACCCGACATCATTGCGCATCAATTGATGCTCATTCGGGTTGTGCGCGCGCATGTCTGAGCGAGCACAATGTTCTGCCCAGTGTTATTTTTTCAAAAGATTACTGGTAAAACTTACTCCAAGAAAGAGTTTTATTATCAGGGAGATAAAGTCCAAAGACATATTGAAACAATGTGTATTTGCATTCAAAGAGGAAGACATGTATAAAGGAGAGAAGACTGTAAGGGAAGGTGTTTTTAAGATCTTACAAGTGTGTGGAAAGCCTTCAGCCTCTATGTCTCAAGCTGCTGTCCTCAAAGGACTGAAGTTAAGAAAACTTACTTTGAATTCGACTTGTTCAGGGTATCATGTTTCTTTGTCTGGGTCTTTTAACATCTATGTCTTACTGTTGCCTTAACAAAAGTGTAACTGGGACTTAAATTGATTAGGACATTTAGAAGTTATCATAGTAGTAATTTGTAGATCTATATATGTATGTATTTAAAATAATTTCTCTTATTAATAAATGTTTAATTTAGTTTTATAAAAACCTATCACCTATAAAAACCTATTAGCCTTGGTGGTCTTATTACTACTAAATTCAAGGCACGCAGCTCGAAATTTATACAAATAGAAAAAGAAAAAAAGCAACTGTGATGTCACAGGAAGCTAGTAAGTTGATTGGCCAGTAAGTGTTCAGTCAAAGAGACAGTGTATGAAACCAGCTTAGGACAGGCAAGTTAAGGTAGACCTATAAACCAAAAGAATGAAAACTTTAAAATAATAAAGCAAAATTTGAAAACTTTAAAATTAAAATAAAAACAAAGATTAAAAAAAGCAATAAAAATAAAGTAACTTAAACAAACATCTAAAACACATATCTTGTACTTAAGAAACATATAACCTTTAGTTGTCAGTGGTACTACCTTCAATAAACAAAGTAAATTGTGGCATACATAGGAAGAAAGTAATTAAAGTAAATTAACTAGATAACATAAGTTAGAATGGCGGGACAGGTGTTATGTTGTAGCAGTGAGATGTGGGAGCTTTTGCATGCCAAGGCGATCCATGACAAACATGTCTGCAGGAAATATAAGCAGCTAGAGGAATTCCAGATCAGGATTATTGATCTGGAAGCTGAAAGGCAGACACTGCACAACATAAGGGAGGGGGTAGGACAGGAAGCCGTTCAAGCGGAGGGAGCAAAAAGGAATGTAATGGTAATAGGGGATAGTATAGTGAGGGGGATTGACACTGTTTTCTGCAGCAAAGAGCAAGAGTCCAGACGGCTATGTTGCCTGCCCTGTGCCAGGGTTCGAAACATCTGTTCAGAGCTGGAGAGGAATTTGCAGTGGGAGGGGGAGGATCCAGTTGTCATGGTCCATGTAGGTACCAATAACCTTGGTAGAACTAGGAAAGCGGTTCTGCAAAGTCAGTTTGAGGAGCTAGGTACCAAATTAAGAAGCAGAACCTCAAAGGTAAAAATCTTTGGATTATTACCTGAGCCACGTGAAAGTTGGTATAGGGCATATAAGATTAGAGAGACGAATGCATGGCTCAAAGACTGGTGTGGGAGAACTGGGTTCCAGTTTGTGGGGCACTGGCCTCAGAACCGGGTAAAGTGGAGGTTGTACCATTGGGAAGGTCTGCACCTGAACCATGCTGGGACAAGCGTTCTCGCAAATCGCATAACTAGGCAAGTAGAGAGGGCTTTAAACTAAACAAGAGGGGTGAGGGATCAAACTTGGGTAGAGGTAGCAATTCAAGGTGCAGAGTCAAGACAGGAGAACAAAATAGTAATATGAGAAATGAGAGTTAGAGAATGGCAGGAAGGGACAAAGAGAAGAAACCTAAGAAAACATCATCGGTCAAGACTAGATGTTACAAAAGTAGCAAAAAGACATACTGAAGACTCTAACTGAATGCATGTAGCATTCATAACAAAGTAAATGAATTGATGGCCCACATTGAAGTCAATAAATATGATCTGATAGCAATTACGGAGACGTGGCTGCAGGACGATAAAGACTGGGTCCTTCATATTGACGGGTGCATGACATTCAAGAAGAATAAGAAGCTAGGTAAAGGTGGAGGGGTAGCACTGTTAATCAAAGCGGGCATTGGTGCAATAGTTAGAGATTACTTTGGTTCAGGAGATCAGTATGTAGAATCAGTCTAGGTGGAGATGAGGAATAGTAGAGGAAATTAGTCATTAGTGGGAGTGGTCTACAGGCTCTCTTAATAGTAGCCACAGTGATGAGGTAGTTGATGCTCTGGTTTTAATTTTCCAAGATACGCTAGATGCTGGAAAGGTTCCATCAGATTGGAAAGTAGCAAATATAACCCCTCTATTCAAGAAGGGAGGAAGGCAGAAAACTAAAGAAACTATAGCTTGATGTCTGCCGTGGGGAAGGTATCAGAATCTATCATTAAGTATTCAAGAGAAAATATTATGTTCTTGTGATAAAGGGACAGCAATAATCATGGAAGATTTTAAACTACACAAACTGGAAAAATCAGATTGACAGTGGTAGCTTGGATGAGGAGTTCTTAGAATGCTTTCAAGATGGGTTCTTAGAGCAGCATGTTCTGGAACCAAACAGAGAACAGGTTATATTAGACTTGGTATTGTGTAAGTTGCAGGCTGGCAAATCTCCGGGTCCCGACGGACTACATCCTAGGGTTTTAAAAGAGGAGGCTAATGAGGTAGTTGGTGCTCTGGTTTTAATTTTCCAAGATACGCTAGATGCTGGAAAGGTTCCATCAGATTGGAAAGTAGCAAATATAACCCCTCTATTCAAGAAGGGAGGAAGGCAGAAAACTAAAGAAACTATAGCTTGATGTCTGCCATGGGGAAGGTATCAGAATCTATCATTAAGAAGGTTATAGGTGGGCACTTAGAGCTCAAGGCAATAGGGAAGAGTCAACATGGTTTTGTGAAAGGAAAATCACGTTTAACCAATTTATTGGAGTTTTTTGAAGGAGTAACGTGTGCAGTGGATAAAGGGGAGCCTGTAGACATACTGTACTTGGATTTCCAGAGGGCATTCAATAAGGTGCCACATCAAAGATTATTATGGAAAATAAAAGCGCATGGTGTAGGGGGTAACATGTTACATGGCTGGAAGATTGGCTGGCTGGCAGAAAGCAGAGAGCATGCATAAATTAGTCTTTTTCTGATTGGCAGGATGTGACAAGTGGAGTCCCACAGGGGTCTGTACTGGGACCTCAACTTTTTACGATTTACCTCAATGACTTAGATGGGGGGAGTGAAGACATGGTAGCTAAATTTGCAGATGGCACAAAAATTGGTAGGAAAGAATGTTGTGAGGAGAACATGAGGATGTTGCAGATGGATATAGATATTTTGTGTGAATGGGCAAAGATCTGGCAAATGGAGTTTAATGTAGGAAAATGTGAAGTTGTTCACTTTGGCAGGAAGAACAACAAAGCAGATTATTACTTAAATGGAGAACGGCTGCACAAATCTGAGGTGCAGAGGGATTTAAGTGTTCTACTACGAGTCACAAAAAGTTAATATGCAGGTACAGCAAGTAATTAAGCAGGCTAATGGAATGCTGTCCTTTATTATGAGAGGGATTGAACATAAAAGTAAGGATGTTACGCTTTGAGTTATACAGGGTATTGGTGAGGCTGCGCCTCAAATACTGTGTGCAGTTTTGGTCTCCTTATTTAAGGGAGAATGTAAATGCATTGGAGGTGGTTCAAAGGATGTTTACTAGATTGATACCTCGAATGAGTGGGTTGTCTTATGAGGAAAGATTGGACAGACTGAGCTTGTTTCCACTGGAGTTTAGAAGAGTGAGGGGTGGTTTGATTGAAGTACACAAGATCCTGAACGGCCTTGACAAGAATATTTCATCTTATGGGTGAATTCAGAAACTGGGAGGCACTGTTTTAAAATCAGGGGACACCCTTTTAGGACAGAAATTAAGAGAATTGTTTTCTCTGAGGGTTGTGCAATTTTGGAATTCTCTGCCTCAGAAGGTGGTGGAGGCGAGGTCATTGAATATTTTTAAGCAGAGGTAGATACATTCTTGTTAGGCAAAGGAATTAAAGGTATTCAGGGTTAGATGAGAACCTGGAAATCAAAACACAAGATGATCAGCCATGATCTTACTAAATGGCAGAGCAGGCTCGAGAGGCCGAATGGTCTACTCCTGTTCCTATTTCTTATGTTCTTATGCTCTTATGTTCTTAAATTGAAAATTAATTGTGACAGTTGTTTCAAGTTTCCTCCTGGGATTTGAACAACTCCGCATTTACCATTGGTTGTGTCATAACAGTGCCACTGGAGGATGGAGTAACATTGCTTACCTGGATGTGCAATCTGAGGAAGCGTCAGCATCATCTACTATTTGTACCTCACATTAAAGACCCTGTAACCATCACTGTTGATGGTCAATGTCTTTGAGTGGACCTCAAGTGGGTCTCTCACTTGGGCTCCTTGATATCATGGGTGAGGTTGTTGCCTTGACATCAGCATTCTGGTGGTTGATGAAATTCTGTAAGTTCTACCAACCCTTCCATAATAACTGTTTCCCAATTGTTCCCATTGGTGGAAAGGCCTAGAATCAGAGGATACTGGGTTAAGTAATTGGCCAAAGAACAAACTGTGATATGAGGAAAATCATTTTTTATGCAGTGAATGATTAGGACCTGGAATGCACTGTCTGAAAGTGTGGTGGAGGCAGATTCAATCATAGCTTTCAAAAGGGAATTGAATAAACACCTAAGGGGAAAAAATGTTGAAGGGCTGTGGGAGTTGGACTAGCTGCCTTGCTCTTGCATAGAGCCAGCACAGACATGAGGGGCTGAGTGGCCTCCTCCTGTGCTGTTACCATTCTATGATTCTCTGATAACAGAATACAGTGCCACACAAGGCACAGCCATCTGAATGATGAGGTTATATTACACACACTTGAGGTCTCCAAAACATCTGCAAACCCTGACAGTACTCCCTGGAAGGTTGGAACTCTATTGGATATAGCATCAAGATAAGGTTGTCAATTCATTGTACTCTCTATACTTAAAAATCCCAAGCTTGATGAAAGCCCCATGTTGGCTGCCAAATCACCCTGAATGAATTGCAGTGTAGCTGCATGTTATCGCAGCATGGTATTCATCCCAGAGAGGGATCTACTCACATTCTTCAACCTCTAATCCATCATACTATGCCCTTCACCAATCACTGACAATGTCCTGCTCTCACACCACACTTCCACTCAGAAGTCCAATCTCCTTCATGCAAACTTGCTCCTCAATAACTCACAACTGGGGACTTTAATTTACTTTTGATTAAGGGACCTGCAATATCCTTTTTTCCAGTCAAGTTGTGTTTAGGAATGAACCAATGAACTCATGTGCAGCTACAGGTGCCCCCAGCCCCAGAATTGGAGTGGTGAGTGATGATAGAAACACAGAAAATTTATGAAAGAATAAAAGAAGATTGGTTAGGTTTGGGGCAGAATGTTTAGGTGGTTCATTCATAGAGAATAGTGGGCCTGTGGAGAGGGCTGCAAGCTCATGCAGTGAATGTGAATTCCTGAGAGTTGGACCCATTTCTGGCTAGAGTTAGTTGAAGAGATAGTGGAAGGAAGCTCTTGTGGAACATAAACGTCAGCATGAACCTCTTGGGCCAAATGGCCTGTTTCTGTACAATAAATACATTGTAACACTGGAGGAAATTTTATGGAATTGACAGGGGTCTTGGCTGCCAGCTGGAGAGCCGTTGAGAAACCCGCTTTGCTGTCTCTTGGGAAAGCATGCCATATTACAAGCCAATCAGGCAGCTGAAAGGTCACTGGGGGGCCTTTCAGAGAATCAGGACCCTGGGGCATGAAGTCCTGCCAGCCAAGCTGCCGGCCAATCAGAGGCAGTCAGCTCTTTTGCTCAGCAGTGCCACTGGGGAGTCGGTGGCTTCTGTGGGAAATACACTGACTGGAGGCCCAGAAGAGCGGAGCTGGGTTAATACAAACAGTGGTGGGAAGAGGCCCTTAATTGGGCCTTAATTGCCTACTTGAGGGCCTCAACTGATGGCAGGGTGGGAAGGCTGTCCACAGGCCTTCCCACCATGGACTTGATGGCTGTATCGAAGCCACTTTATGCTCTCGTCTGGACTCAGAAAAATTTATTGATTTTGCTTCCAATTTCCACCCCTCTCACCTTCACATGGTCCATTTCTGACACTTCCCTTCCCTTCCCTTCCTTGACCCCTCTGTCTCCGTTTCTGGTGATAGGCTGCCCACGAATATTCATTACAAGCCCACTGACAGCTACCTCAACTATAGCTCCTCGCACCCTGCTTCCTGTAAGGATTCCATCCCATTCTTCCAGTCCCTCCGCCTCTGTCGCATCTGTTCTGGTGATGCTACCTTCCAAAACGGTGCTTCTCACATGTCTTCCTTTTTCCTTAATCAAGGATCTCCCCCCACGGTTGTTAACAAGGCCCTCAAACATGCCCGACCCATCACCTGCACATCTGCCCTCCACCCTTTCCCCTCCCTCCCAGATCCATGATAGGGTGCCCCTTTTCCGCATTTTTCACTCCACCAGAGTCCACATTCACAGGATCATCCTCCACCATTTCCCCTAACTCCAGCATGATGCTGCCACCAAACATATCTTCCCTTCACCACCACCCCCCCCATCAGCATTCCGTAGAGACTGTTCTCTCCGTAACACTCTGATCCACTCCTCCATCACCCCCAACTCCTCATCCCCTTCCCACAGCATCTTCCCATACAATCACAGAAGGTGCAACACGTGCCCCTTTATCTCCTCCCTCCTCACCATCCAATACCCCAAACACTGCTTTCAGGTGAAGCAGCACTTTACTTGCACCTCCTTCAATTTGGTCTACTGTATACGCCACTCCCAATGCGGTCTCCTCTACATCGGGGAGACTAAATGCAAACTGGGTGTCCACAAGCATGACCCAGACCTTCCTGTCACCTGCCATTTCAATTCACCATCCTGCTCTCATGCCCACATGTCTGTCCTTGGCCTGTTGCAATGTTCCAGTGAAGCCCAACGCAAACTGCAGGAACGGCACTTATCCTTCGATTCGGCACTTTACAACCTTCTGGATTTAACATCGGGTTCAACAACTTCAGACCATAGATCTCTCCTCCATATTTAGCGCTTTTTAAAGCCAATGTAAAAAAAATATTTTATCCTTTTTCCCCAACCTCTCCCGAAACAGGGCCATCTGTCACTTGTTTTTATGTTTTGCTCTGAGATCGCTGACTGTTGTTCTGCTGTTAATGCATTCTGCTATCTTACCATTATGACACTATCAGCACCTTCTTTAGTCTTTAACACTGCCTTCGCCCTGTGTCCATTACATCTTTGTCAAATTTCTCCTTAGCTCCCACCTATCCCTGCCCTTCTATTTTTCTCTGCCTGCTCCACCCCCTCTTAAATAATATAAAATCCATCACATTTCTACTTCTCGTAAGCACTGAAGAAGAGTCATATGGACTCAAAACATTAACTCTGTTTCTGTCTCCACAGATGCTGCCAGACCTGCTGAGTTTTTCTAGCATGTTTTGTTTTTATTTTATTATGGACTTAATCAGGGTGGAACATGGGAACAGAGGAGCAGGAGTAGGCCATTCAGTCCATCGAGCCTGCTCCATCATTCAATATTATCATGGTTGATCATCCACTTCAATGCCTTTTTCCCACACTATCCCCATATCCCTTTACGTCATTGGTATTTAGAAATCTGTCATTCTCTACTTTAAACATACTCAATGACTGAGCTTCCACAGCCCGGTGGGGTAGAGAATTCCAAAGATTCCAACCCTCTGAATAAAAAGAAAAATCCTCCTCATCTCAGTCCTAAGTGGTTTCCCCCTTATTTTGAAATTGTGTCCCTGGTTCTAGACTCCACAACCAGGGGAAACATCTTACCTGCATCTACCCTGTCTATCCCTTTAAGTATTTTTGTAGGTTTCAATCAGATCACCTCTTATTCTTTGAAACTTTAGAGAATACAGGCCCAGTTTCTCTTCATAGGACAGTCCTGCCCTTCCAAGTCTAGTGGACCTTTGCTGCACTCCCTCAATGGCAATAAAATCCTTCCTAAAAAAAGGGGACAAAAATTGCATATTGTATTCCAGGTGCAGTCTAACCAATGTTCTAACAATTGAAGTAAGACTTCGCTACCCCTGTACTCAAATCCTCTTGTGATAAAGGCCAGCATACCATTAGCCTTCCAATTGCCTGCTGCACCTGCATGTTAGCCTTCAGTGACTTATTTACGAGGACACCCAGATCCTTTTGCATATCTGCACTTTCTAAACTTTTACCATTTAATAAATACTATATGCATCTGTTCCTCCTACCTGATCAAATGCCCTGCTTCCAAATTCACTATGGCAGAGAGCCTAAAATATCACTGCTACTTTTTTTTTGTTTGTGAAACAACTTTATAGCCTTAATCACAGCCAGAGTGGTCGTCTGGTCCAGTTTCAAACACCTTAGGGATGAATGGAGAAGAATTTAGCAGATTTTTCTCCCCAATAAGCCTGGGTTTTTGAAATAACAACAAAAAAATCTGGAAAAACTCAGCATGTCGGGCAGCATCTGTGGAGAGAAACAGAGTTAAGGGGCAAAATTTTCTGTCCCCTCCTGCTGGTGGGATTTTCGGTGGGATCCCACCGAAGTCAATGGAATTTTAAACAGTTCACTGCATTTTCCGGCCCAGCCCCCCTGCCACAATGGACCCAATTTGTCAGGTCGATGACACAGATGCTGTCTGGCCTGAGTTTTTCCAGCCTTTTTGTTCTTTTTATGTCTTGGGTAAGTGAGTTGTCGGCCAACCGAACTCTAACGATATGCCTTCCTATGTTCTCTTCAGTCACTGCTTCAATCAATAATGGGGAGAGACTGATGTAAGAATAAACAGTGACAGTTTATTGGGACATAGGGCAAAGCACCAGATCATATGTGCTCACTCAGAAACCTCCAAAACTAGACTTACAGTTCCCAATTGTCTGTGCTGTACAATGATTCGTCAGTCCTGTCATATGATCAGTACACTTGCATTCTCATAAGGGACAGGGCACCTTACCTAACCACAGTTCTTACTTCAGATTTCCAGCAGCTGCAGTATTTTGCTTTTGTCTGGGTTTTTGCCTGTTTTGTCACCTCTTCCAGTACCTTACCTGGCTCCCCTTTGGGGTGGAGATTGCATATTATGTAATACATAAGGTACCACAACGGTATGGGCCAGGCTGTGTGAACCTGAAGGCCTTTTCCTCTCTGTCATTTTTCATACGCTCATATAAATCTGATGGTGTTGATCTCACACAAAAATCACATTGAGAAAAGAAATTCTAACAATTTCTAGCCTCATGTGAGGTTTAACTGTCTTGATGAGTGATTATAGCCTATTCTGCTGCTGTATTCCTAGTGTAATGATTGCTTTCCCAAATGTCCCTCTAATTCCAGGTCACAAAAACTTCTGAAGGATTGCTAATTACTAGATAATGCAATTGCTCTAGTGTACCCTTCAAATGTTGTTTTAAGAATAAATCATTACTTTATCACGATGAAGCTATTACTGCTGCTTCCCACCCCACCCCAAACCCCTTATTAGTGTACATGTTGCCCATCCCTTGATACAATATGGCCTATCAAAACTTCACTACCCATAGAGTAAACTTTCCTCTGTGTTTTGATAACTACATATTGAGCTGTGAAACACTGAAATCCACCAATGATTATTTCATTACAATTTGCTACAGTCTGTTTTATTTGTCAAAACACCTCCTTAACCGCATTTCACCATGAACTGGAAGTTAGTAGTCATCACTTTATGATCTTTAACATTCATAATTTCTATCTAAATTGCTTCTGCCCATTCCCTGCCTGCTGTTATATCCACCCATTCCATATCTATTGAGCTCATCAATAGTGCCTCTGCTCCAGTTAGGTTTAACATTATGTGCAATTCTAGACCTTCTTAGTCCCATCTTCTGTCCATTATTAGTCATCAGTCATATCCCTCTGATACCACTAATGCAAGTATATGCAGCTGGAGAGAATACTGGTAATGCTCCTTGCATTATTGTAAAAGCATTGATGCTTAAATCTCTTCTTTACATTATCTTAATTGTATCCGGTCTGCACCCTGATCAATATTGTTTACTTCACTTTATTGTTTACTTTGCTGCTCCTCTTGATTAATCATTTTCTCAGGCCTATCCCCTCACATTTGCATTTAAATTACTTTGATTATAGGCTGTGCAGTTAGACCTCCTCTACCTCATTGGTTTACATGTTGCCCATCCTTTGATACAATATGGCCTATCAAAACTTCATTACCCATAATGTAAAGTTTCCTCTGCGTTTTGATAACATATTGAACTCTGCTCATTTTCTCCAACTCCCCCTCCAAAACACTGGAAACAATCCTGATGCAATATTTGCACTGTTTGCTTTAAAATTATCCCCATCCCTTTTATATCCTCTTAGCTCTCCTAACTTTCTATGGATAGTATCATCAATACCAATGTGTAAAACAACCACTGATTCTACTGTTTCCCTTTAATTAAAGTGTCAGCCTGCAGAAACATCCTCGTCTCTCAGACACCAAGTTTTAAGTTCAAGTCCACAACAGGGACTTGAGCACATAATCTAGACAGACACTGCAGTACTGCTGGAATGCTATATTGCTGAGGTACAGTATTTTGGATCAGACATTGAACCCAAGCCCCAATTACCTGTTTAGATAGATCCAAAAGATCCCATGGCACTATTTGAAGATAAAAAGGGGAGATCTCTGTGTCCTGACTGTGTCATCCGTCAGACTGTGCCACTATCATGCAATATTAACATTGACTTGTGTCCATCAAGATAAGGAATGTTAAAACTTGAAATGGGACTGCTTCCAATTTTAGCATCAAGTGCTCACAGGTCAGATATGGCACAGCCAAAAGTAAAACAAAATTCCCACTATTTTTCCCTCCCAGTTATGTGTTCCTTCCCCTGCTTTAAAGCTTTCAGTACTACACAGTGCAACATTTTTTGTATTTTCAAAACTAGATACCTATTGATGTGAGATTGCCAGTTTTTGTGTATTGTAGACTGATGCTTTTCAAACTGAATTGAGACTTTTCAATCTAATTTCCCATCAGACCATTACAGCTAGCAAAGAGAGAGAGACTTTGATTCTTCCATCTTTGCTATATTTGAGCCCAGACCTGAGAAAAGAAAGGCCAGTATTTAAAACACTGCACCATTGAGTTCCCCATCACCTTTACTTCTATATCACACTGTATATCCAAATGAGAAGGGCCATTCAGCACACTTTAACTTGTCAATCTAGAAAAATTGTACAGTGTCCCCATCATAGGGTGGAACCGACCTAGTTTGCATTAAGTACAGTAGCAAGTGTGATCCTCACATGGATGCTTGCTGCTGACCTCATCGTCACCGCAGGAATGGTCCACACCCTCTCTAGCCAGCTCCAACATGAGACTCTCGAACAGAGTGAGGACTCTGTTGTCCAACACTCCACCCCCGGTCTGGGACCTCCCTGTTGATTATGCGTGGTCTAGTCTTGCTTAAAAACAAATGGAGAGAGTGTGAGCAAGCTGCATGCCAGGCCAGATGAAAAGGATGTCAGGCATGTATGTGTGCTGAGTGGAGCCATGGATGGGATAAGGAGGCAACCTCCAGAGCAAATGAGGCCAGATGGGGATGTGGAGGTTTGTATGAGAGAGTGAGTGGTGATGTCCCTTGAGCTGGCAGTGAGAGAGATGCTGCAATGGCAGATTTTCACGCTGTATCATCCCCTTAGTCTCTCAAATGATGCAGTCATGGGAAACATGCTGGATTGCTAGCAGCTGGCCTCCGATTTGCCTGCCATGCCATTAACTCGCTGCTTCCTCATTATTGGCACCATTTTTAAACTGCAGCTGCAAGCACTTCTCAGTGCTTGCAGCCCAGGACTGCTCCAGTGAAAATATGGCCCCAAAAGCCTAGAAGAGTGCAGTGATGCATCCCTGGGATGCCTTTTGGATACCGTGGAGGCCCACCACAATGTTCTCTATCCCCACTCTGGTCGCAGGAGGCCTATCAGTCTCGCCACTCCGGCTTGGGAGGTGGTGGCAGAGATGGTCAGTGCCAACACTGCACACAAGAGGTCGGCCATCCAGTGTAGAAAAAGGATGAATTGTCTCATCCATGCCACCAGGGTAAGTCAGCCATCTCATCACTCAACTCACACTCACAAGCCCATCACACATGCACTAGCATCTCTCTCACTGCCAGCTCAAGGGACATCACCACTCACTCTCTCACACACACCTCCACATCTGGCCTCATCTGCCCTGGAGATTGCCTTGTCATCCCATCCATGGCTCCAAATAGCACACACACTGTCCTGGCATTCTTCTCAGTTGGCCTGGCATGTGACTTGCTCACCCCTTTCTCCATCTGTTTTTATGCAGGACAAGATCATGCACGATCAACAGGAGAGATCCCAGACCAGGGTAGAGTGCCAGACATCAAGGTCCTCACTCTGTTCGAGAGTCACACATTGGAGCTGGCTGGAGGGGGCTTGGACTGTTCCTGTGATGGTGAGGTCAGCAGTAAGCATCCACATGAGGACCCTGCACCACATCATCCCTCTGTCAACGCTACTCCGAGTGCACTGTTCTGTGTGTAACGCGGCTGCCAAGCACTAATAATCTCCACTTTCTCTCCTAGGCACATCAGACAATGTTGACCCCGACTGCAGGGCAGAAAGTACCTCCAATGAAGATCCTGAGGGCAGCATTGTTCAAGACCCATCACGGCGCTCACCCACACCCTCCACCAGCGCAGCAGCACACACCTCAGTGGGATCTAGATGTAGAGCAGCCTTGGGATCACAATCTGGTGAGCACAGGACATAATCTTTTTTTATTATTTGTTCATGGGATGTGGGCATCATTGGTTCAGCCGGCATATATTGCCCATCCCTAGCTGCCTTTGTTCAGAGGGCATTTTTAAGAGTCAACCACATTGCTGTGGGTCTGGAGTCTCATGTAGGCCAGACCAAGTAAGGATTGCAGATTTCCTTCTCTAAAGGCCATTAGTGAACCAGATGGGTTTTTATGACAATCGACAATGGTTTCATGGTCAACATTAGACTTTTAATTCCAGATTTTTATTGAATTCAGATTTCACAATCTACCATGGTGGGGTTCAAACCCGGGACCCCAGAGCATTACCCTGGGCCTCTGGAATATTAGCCTAATGACAATACCACTAAGACACCACCTCCCTTGTTTCACAACAGGCAGGGGCTGGGACATCCGAGGTCGAAGGCTTTCAGAAGACTGCTGGAGGCAAGGAATCTGGACTTGGTCCTCAATCAGTTGTTGGAGCTGCAAAGAATCGCGGGAACATCAGGAAGGGATGTTTGGTGCACTCCTCAGATTGCAAGGGATGATGGAGGAATCCATCCACCTTCAGTCTGAGGTGATAGCGCTGGCATGCCATGGAGACCTCAATTCAGGACACTGGTCCTGCACTGCTGCGCAGGCTAAATTCCATCACTGACGTTATAGTTGGCTTCAAACACTGTCAATGCAAGAGAGGTGCAGGGCAACTCAATCTCAATCCAGCTTCTCTTCTCCTCAAGGACTCAGCCGGGGCCCTCGGGCACCCATAGGGAGGAGGGCCAGCAGCTCGACACCCCAGGGCCATCCACCCAGGTGACTCTGGGAATATCTGGCCGATCCAAATCCCCTCTTCTTGTGACCCCATCATCTCCAGCTCCACAAGCCGAGGAGGGTGCACCTGGCCCACAGCAGGGTACCCAAACAGGCCGGGGCCCTCCAGATCTCGGCCCTCCAAATGATGGCAGCACACATACCCTCAGTGCTCAGGCTCATGTCATGGAGACACAGCGGAGACCCTGATAGTTGCTCGATTCCAGGAGGATGATGACGACATGCAATGAGGACATGCCAAAGATCTCCATAGTCATCACAGACAACAGGGCGTAACAGTCAGCAGGATGTCTCCACCCCCACTGTGGATGTCCCCGGAAGCACCAAGACAGGGTTAGGAAGTTTAAGAAGATGTAGTTGCACTACGTGGGCACAGGCGTTAGTCACTTGTACATAATGTTCACTATTGTAAATAAATTCCCAAGAATGTCTCTTTGTCTATGCCTATTTATTATGATGAGCAGTGTTTGTGTCACTCTGATGTGAAACTTTGGTTCCTAGACAAAATAAAGGCAGGTGTCCAAGTCCAGGGCCTCTTCCCTGTGCGGCGTGTAACCTTCAGAACAAAGTGATGGTCCGGCTTCACACTCACTGGACACATCACTTATGCCTGCAGTTCGATAGTGGGCTTGTCATTGCACCCAGAATGTTGTGGGCAGGTGTCAGAGTTCTGTCATTCCCTCTGTGTGCTCTCAGCACCTTTGAGGTGGGGCTGGCCCCCACCTCTTCAACATCTGTGTCCGGTGACGGTGTGGTCCTGAAGGGAATAGGTGCTGAAGGCTACCAAAGGATCACAGTTGCATCTCCATGATATGACCCTGAACACAGAGAGCGCAAGTCCACTGCCCTCAGCCAAACAAAAGTCAGATGTTCACAGAGGCGATGTGAAGATCTTTGGCATGTCCTCATTGCATGTCGTCATCATCCTCCTGGAATCGAGCAACTATCAGGGTCTCCGCTGTGTCTCCATGACATGAGCCTGAGCACTGAGGGTATGTGTGCTGCCATCAGTCACACCTTAGTCAAACGTTTACAGATGCAAGGTGAGGATGTCCAGACTGTAGTCACTGCATCTCGTCATCATCCTCCACGAATCTTGTGGCTGTGAGGGCCTCACAAGTGCACCTGCCTCGTCTGGGCAGTCTGATGGCCTCATCGCTGGCATCTCACCTCTGAGGATCTCATCACCCTCACCCCCTTCAACATCTTCCTCATCGGAGGTAATGTGCAGCTCTTCCATCCCCTCCTCAGCCAGCTCCTCCTCCCATTGAAGTGCCAGTTTGTATAGCACGCAGCAAGCTATGATAATCTTTTTAAAATGAAACCAATTAACAGCAAGCTATGATGATGCACGACATCCTCTGGGGACTGTATTGCAGTGCTCCACCTGTCAAGGCACCGGGACCTCATTTTCAATATGCCTATCATTTGCTCCACCAATGTCTGAGTTGCAGCATGAGCCTTGTTATTCCGTCTTTCTGCTGTAGTCTGAGTCTGCGGTATGGGCGGCATCAGCCACATCCTCTGTGAGTAACTCTTGTCTCCAAGGAGCCAATCCTGCAGCCTCTGTGAACCTTGGAAGATGTCAGGGACCTGAGACCCATTAAGGATATCTGAATCATGGAAGCTCTCTTAGAATCGTGCACAGACCTGTAGGATGCGTTTGTGGTGGTCACAGACCAGCTGTACATTCAGTGAGTGGAAGCCCTTACTGTTCACATAGTTGACTTATTGTTGCCACAGAGATCTAAATGCCATGTGAGTGCAGTCGATGGCACTTTGCACCAGTGGAAAATCAGAGATTTGCGCAAATCTCAGCACTCTTGCTTCCTGATCCCGGTCAAAATGCACAAAGTTCTGTGCCTTCGTGAAGATTGCGTCCCTGACCTCCTGGATCCACATCCAGTTGTGAATGGTGGTGGACAATTAAACAATTCACTGGAGGAGGAGGCTCCACAATGACCCCATCCTCAATGATGGAGCCCAGCACATCAGTACAAAAGATATAAGGCTGAAGAATTTGCTACAGTGTTCAGCCAGAAGTGCCGAGTGGATGATCCATCTCGGCCTCCTCCGGAGGTCTCCAGCATCATAGATGCCAGTCTCCAGCTAATTCGATTCACTCCATATCATATCAAGAAATGGCTGAAGGCACTGGACACTGCAAAGGCTATTGGCCCTGACAACATTCCGGCAATAGCACCGAAGACTTGTGCTCCAGAACTTGCCGCGCCCCTAGCCAAGCTCTTCCAGTACAGCTACAACATCTACTCAGCTATGTGAAAAATTGCCCAGATATGTCCTGTGCACAAAAAGCAGGACAAATTCAACCCAGCCAATTACCACTCCATCAGTCTACTGTCAATCATCAGTAAAATAATGGAAGGGGTCATCAACAGTGCTAGCAAGCAGTTTAGCAAGAGCTGCTCACTGACGCTCAGTTTGGGTTTCCGCCAGGGCCACTCAGCTCCTGACCTCTTTACGGCCTTGGTTCAAACATGGACAAAAGAGCTGAACTCCCAAGATGAGATGAGAGTGACTGCCCTTGACATCAAGGTAGCATTTGACAGAGTGTGGCATCAAGGAGCCCGAGCAAACTGGGAATCGGGGAAAATTCACTGCTGGTTGGAGTCATACCTTGCACAAAGGAACATGATTGTGGTTGTTGGAGGTCAGTCATCTCAGTTCCAGGACATCACTGCAGGAGTTCCTCAGGGTAGTGTCCTCGGACCAACCATCTTTGGCTGCTTCATCAATGACCTTCCTTCCATCATAAGGTCAGAAGTGGGGATGTTCGCTGCTGATTACATAATGTTCAGCACCATTTGCGACTCCTGAAGCAGTCCATGTCCAAATGCAGCAAGGACAATCTCAAGGCTTGGGCTGACAAGTGGCAATAACATTTGTGCCACACAAGTGCCAGGCAATGACCATCTCCAACAAGAGAGAATCCAACCATTGCCTCTTGATGTTCAATGGCATTACCATTACTGAATCTCCCCACTATCAACAACCTGCAGGTTACCATTGACCAGAAACTGGTCTGGAATAGCCATTTAAATACTGTGGCTACAAGAGCAGGTCAGAGGCTAGAAATCGTGTGATGAGTAACTCAGTCTTGATTCCTCAAAGCCTGTCCACCATCTACAAGGCACAACTCAGGAGTGTGATGGAATACTCACCACTTGTCTGGATAAGTGCAGTTCCCACAACACTCAAGAAGCTTGACACCGTCACTGTCGCTGGGTCAAAATCCTGGAACTCCCTTCCTAACAGCCCTCTGGATGTACCTACACCACATGGACTGCAGCAGTTCAAGAAGGCAGCTCACCACCACCTTCTCAAGGGCAACTAGGGATGGGCAATAAATGCAGGCCCAGCCAGTAAAGCCCACATCCCGTGAATAAATTTTTTAAAAGCCATTGATGTAAAAATTGAGCACTGCAGTCACCGTCATGGCCACTGGCAGTACATGCCATCCATGCCTCCATGGCACTAAATCCTGCAGCAGGTGGTATATACGGCCAACCAGTTCTCTAGACGTGCAGTCTTTGGTGACAGTTGTTCTCAGTCATCTGCAAGAATGACAAGTGCCGACCATAGACCCTGGGTCTAGTAAGGCACCTACAAGTGATGGCTTGCTGCGCATCTTCTGCTGCATGCGCAGGAGGCCCTGCCGCACTTTCATCTTGAGGGCAGTGCTCCTGCCATTGGCAAGCCAAGCACCTACATCGCACTCTTCTTCATCTCTGCTGTCTGTAAGCTATGAGGCTTACTGCTAAATCACCAAGCTCCATGACCCTGATGTTCTCCTACTGCAGGATCAAAGAGAGATTCATGGGTTAGCATATTTGTCCTAAGAACCTCTCTTGGTTAAGTCTCAAGGTTGCTTCACGCATGCTAGAAAGAGCTGGCCACCACTTAGATGGCCAGTGTGTAGTGTGCTTCATGCCTGTCTGAAACCCCACCAACCACTGCGCTACTCCACTTGACCAATTGGCATCGGCCATTGGGCTGCATGCTGTGCTCTCAGCTCAGGCACAGGCAATCTCCTAACCCACACTGAAAGGATGCACTGTTACCATGAACCACAAGGGATACTGGTCCACACCTTAATGAAAACATTGCAAGGGGCTGTGAGCACCTCCACCAGTGACTGCGCCATGGACACCTTTCACAAGGGGATTCTCCAACTTGCCCAGTCGGCCAATTGTTTTGCAGCCCCCTAAAACATACATTAATTTGCAGTCTCTGCCTGAGGGATGAAATGTTCTGGCGCATTTTGCGGCATATTTATGCTTTTGCATTGCTTGATTGGGCAGAAATCAAGAGGCCCGACTCCAAGCATGTCAACGGAGCTGCTGCTGAACGGTCTCAACTTTGAAAAAAAACTTACTTTTGAAAAGTTTTTCTAAGGGAGGCAATGGCATAGTAGCATTATCACTGGACCGGAAACCTGGGGTAATGCTCTGGGGTCCTGGGTTTGAATCCCACCACAGCAGATGGTGGAATTTGTATCCAATAAAAACCTAGAATTAAAAAGTCTAATGATGACTGTGAAACCATTGCCGATATGTCATAAAAACCCATCTGCTCACTAATGTCCATTAGGAAAGGGAATCTGCTGTCCTTACTTGGTCTGGTCTACATGTGACCCCAGATCCACAGCAATGTGGTTGACTCTTAATTGCCCTCTGAACTAGGGCAGTTAGGGATGAGCAATAAATGCTGGCTAAGCCAGGCTCCGCAGACAGTGCCACATCACTTTTAGTGGGGCTCCTGGGCAGTTCTCTACCTCCCAGACCAGCCATAAGGCCCTGAAAAGCAAGAAGACTACTGCCCCCCCCCCCCTGCCCCCCCCCCGATTCAGTGACGCAACCCTGGAACACCTTTTCGACATGGTGGAGGCCTGCCATGATGTCCTCTGCCCCTTTTCTGGCCACAGGAGTTCCAGAAACCTCATAAGTCCTCTACGGATCCCTGGAATAAGCCACTTGCAAAAACATTGAGTGCGGCAGTGACTTTCAGGGTCACTGGCGGGGTTGGCCTCCCAATCGATGGGGCTCCTGGAGAATGTGGCAGATATGAGCCACCCCACATCTTTTGACAAACATAGACGTGCGTGGCACTGTCTCTCACTTATCTCCAAATTCGTATACACTTAGTCATGCCGGTCCCCTCCGTGGGATGGGTCTGACCTCCTCAGCCTTTGGGTCTTCCTGGGGCAGCCATGGTCCATGCACCTCAGGCCAGGGCTCTTCTCGAAGCTATGCTAGATAGCATCTGGCCCTTCTCCTCCTCCTCAAACTGAGCATCGCCATCAAGAATGCATCATTGATCGCATATTTTCAATCCTCCTTCCCACGGACAAATAGATCCAAAAGATGAATGTAGTTCATTCAGCAATTATAGACCTCCCGCTTAAAGCCAGAAAGCCACTGTCATGCCCTTGGGCTTCGCTTGCAGTACCTGCCTTTCCCTGTTCCACCTTTGTAGCTGAGGCGCTCCCTCACTAATCATAGGTGTTTAAGAAGCCACCCAACAATTTAACATCTCAATCCCATATAGGATGGAAGAGGGTTGAGCACATCCATGTAATTTTGGCCTCACTAAAGGCACATATGCTGCTTAATTTGGATTTGAGATTACCCTTGCCTTGCACTTTTGGAAAGATTGGATGTCTTGTGCCCTGTGAGCCATGTCAAATGTACAGTGCAGTTTGCAGGGTTTGATGGAGTTTCCTGCATATATCCAGTAGCTGTGCTCCTTTAATGGTTGGCTGTCTCTTGCCTTCTCGCATTCCTCTGACGTTTAATTGCTCAATGGGACCATGTCTAATGTGACCCCAAAGCCTAGTGTAGTCTCGTGCAAAAGTGCACTATGGGCAACATTCTCCCCCCATTGGGGGGTAAATACAGGAGCAGGCATGGGCGGGCAGCCCTCTGATCAGAGCCCCCGATCTGGGGCATACCAACGTTTTTCGTGGCCAGGCCAATTAAGGCCCACCCAGTGTGACGCCCTGGGGGAGGGGGATGCCAAACGCAGAAGTGCGGTCCTTCACACATGTGCTCGAAGGAGTGCTCCGATCTCCCTGAGACTAAGTGCTGCCTCAGGGAAATTTGTTCCCAATGTGAAAAAGTTATTCTGTCGCAAATTTCATTTACCATCCATGTCCCCTCGTGGGACAATGTCACATGAGTTGGGACATGCACATAACTTTAAATAAAAATGAATCTTAATTTTTTAATTTAGTCATGAAACCTCATCCCGCCCATGGATGAGGTTTCATGCTTTGTCAGGTGGCCGCCAGCGCTCCCGATCTGCCCGCCAACCTTAAGGTTGGACAGGCAGGTCCATTAATTACTTTAATTGATTTTTGAATGGTCTCAATAGGCCATTGACAGGTTGGCAGGCACACAGCTGACTCGGCTGTGCCCCTGCTGACCTGCAAATGCAAATGACACGGGATGACATCAGGAGTTCTGACGATGTCATTCCGCGTCATTTTACGTGTTGGCGAGCAGGCCCCTCCCCCGCTCACCAGTGGGAAAATTCTTCCCTATGAGTTACTGGTTCCAACTCTAACTTTTCAGAAAAGTCTTCATGAGTTCCCTCAGCTGAGGCTTCATCTCTACGTTGAAATTGTATAAGTTACGTGGTTGTCCCCTGAAAGGGCCCTGGAGTCCAGCAGTGGGCTCCTCCCACACTGCCTTAGACCCCTCTCGTGGTTTTTTTTCTAGTTTCATTTTTAAACTGCATCATTGATTCTCAACATGGTGGTGCTGCGCTTGTACCTCCAGCCCAGCTTTGACCCTTCCCCATCATCGGTCATGTCCCTCCGATCATCCTGGAACCCCACAATGTGCACGTAGACCTCCTGGTCACTCTCCAGCCTCCCCCAGTAACCCTGGAGCCCATGGTGATTGTTGTGGACATTTCTTCCCTCCCCTCTGAACCTATCATTGTAGATGCCCCATGTGGACATCACCCCTCCCCATTTTGAGGCCATGTGCAAGGTCACATATAGAGGTACGCACCCCTGCTTTCCACAACCATTAGAGCTTCGAGTATCCCTCCTTATTATGTTTTCCCCATCTACTTGCTGTAGATGCGTCCCCTGAACATGACTATTCCATCTGCAGCCCAGTATTGAGCCAGTCACTCCCAGCTCCACCATGTGTGAAGCACTGACCACACACTGCACACCATGCTGTGCATGACACTCATTGAGCAGACAGGCCTTGCTCCTCCCTGGACCAGGACCACAACATGTGTGCCATACATAGGCCTGTAGCATGGCCCGCAAAGCCCCAGGGCTTCCTTTAATGTCTCACCCGACAATATGGTCCACAGAGCTCCAAGACTGCCTTTTAGCAGATACATGGGAACACCACCACCTGGAAGTTGCCCTCCAAGCCACTCACCATCCTGACTTGGAAATATATTACAGTTCCTTCACTATCCCTGGGTCAAAATCCTGGAACTCCCTCCCTAACAGCACTGAGGGTGTACCTACACTGCAGGGACTGCAGCGGTTCAAGAAGGCAGCTCATCACCACCTTCTCAAGGGCAATTAGGGATGGGCAATAAATGCTGGCCCAGCCAGTGATGCCTGCATCCCATAAATTAATTTTAAAAAACTCTCACCCCAACA
The DNA here is from genome assembly GCF_017639515.1 of Carcharodon carcharias. Taxonomy (NCBI): domain Eukaryota; kingdom Metazoa; phylum Chordata; class Chondrichthyes; order Lamniformes; family Lamnidae; genus Carcharodon; species Carcharodon carcharias. The sequence continues at coordinate 57,480,089 of NC_054479.1, forward strand.
ATGTGGTCCTCAAAACCCCTGGATTGTCTTTAATCTCTCACCCTGATCATTTGGCTTCAGTCTGAGGACTGAACTCACCCCCACCGCTGCCTTCAGGGCTTACCTCCACCTCCCAGTCATGAGTCTCTATGTACCCCTTATCTCTTATGTAACCCTAATCGCCCCTCCAGTCACATATCTGCGTGCATCCTTTCCTCTTGTGCCATACTAACCCCACCCACCTCCCTTCCAAATCTGCATGCACCCCTTCCATGTCAGGTTCCAGCTCAGCTTCCCCACCCCCAGTCATCCCTCTGCCTGACATCCCTCCACTCTCCCCTTTTCTCTTTACCCTCATGTCTCTGCTTATTTCCATGCACCTGCCACTGCCCGTGCTGGTCTCTGCTGGTAGAATGCAGCCCTCCCTGTGCCCTGCAGCACCAGTGTGAGCAGCCCAGTCTGTGCCCTGTAGCACCCAGTGTGAGTAGTCCTGCCTGTGCCCTACAGCACCCAGTGTGAGTAGTCCTGCCTGTGCCCTACAGCACCCAGTGTGAGTAGTCCTGCCTGTCCCCTATAGCACCCAGTGTGAGCAGCCCTGCCTGTGCCCCGTAGCACTCAGTGTGAGCAGCCCTGCCTGTGCCCTGCAGCACCCAATGTGAGCAGCCCTGCCTGTGCCCCATGGCACCCAGTATGAGCAGCCCTGCCTGCCAACTCCACATCTCGCCCACGAAAGCAGCTTTGGCAGCAGTGATGAGTCGGGCAGTGCCATTGCCAGTAGACTTACAATGTTGTAGGTACTTGAAGTCATGAGTGAAGTGAAGGTGGGCAGGTGCACACCACTTTTGTTTTAAACCCTCACAAGGGACTCAAATTGGAAGTGATTTTATATTTCCAGTACCTACCCATAACATCATTGATTGATTATGAATTCTGGAAGGGACATTAAGGGCCATAATTTAGCTGATTCGGACCGGTCTAATTTCCCACTGGTGTGGCATGTATTCAGGAGAGAGAACGTAATTCTGGTAAGTTGTGTTTTTAATGAGCATTCATGATATGTTAATACATGAAAATGGGGTTTCCAACATGGATCAGCAGGAAAGTCGACCCGCCATTAGGCCACCATGAAAGCGCTGACGGGAAAATTCCAACTTGTTTCCCTGTAGGCGGAAAGCCGACTTTTGGCCTCACTCCGATTTTTTCTGCTCCTGCCCACCACAATTCCCACTGCTGGCGGGACCGGAAAATTCTGCCCCTAGTTTTAAAATTCATCTATAGCCTCATCCCTCCCTACCCCGGTAATCTCCTCTACCCCTACAACTCTTGAGTTCTCTATGTTCAGCCAGCTCAGTACAATTCACAACTCCGCAGATACTGAAGCAATCCATGTGCTTATTCAGCAAGACCTGGACAACATTCAAAATGAATTCAGGCTTGGGCTACTAACTTTTACTTTTACAGAGATTTTTGTTATCTGACTTTATCCTCTGTAACTCAACAGATTCACTTTGGTTCTGACAAGACTTTAACCAACTAAGGCAAAAGCGGAACTCTGGATAATGTATTTTAAAACAAGTCTATTTTTAAAAAATAAATGGTATACTTATCAAAGACGTGGCTGACTTTCACAGCTTCAATTGGGTGATTTAGCCAGGTAGAAGTGTGAATATTCCTCAGGTTCCCAAACTGACAGCTATTTCCTGAAATCCTGCCCCAGGGAGCACTCGGCACCTCCATGACTATAGTCAAACTTGCAAGCCACAAGATGGCTCCTGAATCCCTTGAATTAGCATTACCACATCTCAAATCAGGCCTGTAATTAGTCAATTGGTCATTTGTTGTTACAGGGTAATTTTATTGGATTTGACCATTTATGTACATTGCTCCATGGTGCAGAACAATGAGACAGTTCATGATCTTTCTCTTATCCGAATTTGGAGCAGTCTTCACTCATTCTCCGGACACCTGCCCCAAATGGCCAAGGACGAATGAGGCCCATGTTCCCGTCGGTATCTGAATGCTCTCTGTTCCCACAGACAATGCCTACAGCAGCAAATTAATATTTTAAACTTCAAACAGTGTATTATCCAGCCTTTTTATCTTCAATTATACATTGAGGCTCACTACTTATTTAATCATCTGCTTCTGGCTAGTTACTAATTATAAAGTAATTCTTGATTAATACGAGTGATTATAAGGTACCGTTTGTTAGTACAAAATGGAGCCTTGACCTTGTTAGCTTACTACAGTGAATGTAATGTGAAAACTCCCTAAAGATGAAGGGTAAAGTGAGACTAAAATCTACTGCCCAAGCCTACTTACATCTCTCTGGGTTTAGGGTGAAATATATTGCCAGTATATTGATACCTTATTTGATCTTTTATAAATTTCTTTTGAGGCACGAGAATTGTTCTCCAGATCAAATCAGATGTACATGTTTGGAGTCTTCTCATGAGGACCCTCAAGTAACAAAGGATGAAAATCATGAGAATTGTGGCTAATTGTACCAGTACGAAAATAGTGAAAATAGTTCTGAGCCTAGGGTGTTAGCTTGCATTAACAACAATGTGCCACTAGTAGCTTTTCTCATCTTCTAGTTCCTTAATCCCTTTCTCTCATTATCTTGTTGCATCTTAACTACATGTTTTTGGGAAGCTTCAGTTCTTTTAATGATAGTCTTTAAATTCAGAGACAGAGCAGGTATGGGGTGGCCTGCCTAACGTATGGCCCTTAATTTTTGTTCCTGCATTCCAAAATCAATCCTGATTTCAGTGTGTTATGAGTGGGTACTAGAAATATGAAATCATTCCCAATTTGAGTGCCCTGTGAGGGTCCCAAATTATGCTGTTTTCAGACACCTGAATCTGTTGATGCAGGAGTTCAGCTTTAATGGTCAAGAGGATTCAACCCATTTCTTCCTCAGTTTATTTCCCTCTATCATTATCATTCAATGACATTGCTTTTAACTGTCTTCTCATAGCTTCATTATGTTCCATCATGCTTTTTATATCTACCGTGTTCCAAATTGCAATGCCTGCAGTAGCACTAATTCCCAACCTTTGCCAAAGCCTTCTTTATTGTCATCTTTGACTTTCCTCAAGATCATTAAAATGAGATTCTTCTGTTATATTCACAGTTTGGACCAATTTATTGACTTAAGATCTTTATTGATATAAGGAATCCCATTTTTTGCCCTGCTGACCCAGCACATACTCCGTCACCCAGTGTGAATGTAGATCTTACTGTAGGCGGAATCTCCTGCTACTGCTGGAAGTGGAAAGATAGGCGAACGGGGAACTTAATGGCACAGGAGGCCAAAATTCAGGATCCCGACAGGGGGAATGAATTTTTGCAATTAACGTCTCAGAACTTTAAAAGCAATTCAAACTTCCTGACGGCAAGTGTCAGGAAGCCCCTTTGCATGCATTTGTACATCATACATGCTCATTAAAAGGTCAGCTTGCCAGAATTAAGTTTCCCCTCTCAATTAAGTTATCTGCGAGTGAGAAATAGGTGCCTTTAGATTCACGACTGCAGTTAAGTGGAGTTCCGCAGGCGAGGTAGTCATCTCCCTGGACTTTGGAATGAGTAGCTGTTATCTTGCTCTCTTTCAGGACTGTTCTTCTTTGGCAGGCTAAGCTTGAGTTCAAGTGTTCATTGTCCAAGGTGTGCAGAGGGTGACCAAGGGAGGGAGGATGTAGACCACTGGTTAAGGGTTAAGGAGGTTGGACAAGAGAGATGGGGTCAGCTAGGAAGGATGGAATTGGGGCCGGGCAAAAGTGCAAGGGTCAGTGAGGCAGGGTGATTGGGTGTCTGGGGAAGGAAGCCAGACTGTCCGGGACAGGGTAGGGGGTGTGTGCAGGGAAGGGTGGGAGGGTAAACATATCATGAATGTGTTTGTCCTGATGTTGGGTGGGGGAGGGGCTTTCTGATCAGTGAGCATGGGAGAGAGATGGGTCTAAAGGACGGGGTCGCTGATGTCCAGGGTTTGGTTTTGAGGGTTTAACTGAGGGTACAAGGAAGCAGAGTGCACAGTGACAGTGAAGGGGCGGGGGGGGGGGAATTGAACCTGGGAGGATGGTAGTTGCAGGGTCATGGGTGGATACTACATGGGGTGGTGTCGCAGTAAGTCAGGCTACAGATGGCCTCAAGAACAGGAGGGTTCAGGATGTGGAGCGGCATGGAAACGTCAACGATTTAGGGCTCAGGGGGACAAGCAGACCTTTCAACAAAGATAATAATAGGGCCAAGGGTATGGGAGGATGGTCAAGGGTAACGGAAGAGGAATAAGAATGTGGTGTTGGTGAAGGATGGTGGGGAGAACTTGGTGGGTGATAGCGTTTGAAGGTGCTGGAGTGTCTTTGAAAAATAATGTGCACCATTTTTCCGATCAGTCGGTCTGAACATAGTCCTTTGCTAAAAGCCAACACAAAATGGGAGGAGGGCCTTTGCTAGTGGAAGCAGGGCCATGAGAGAAACCCTGGTACTTCTCCTGTTTCCGGGCCCCTTAGTCCACTCCGCTGTCCCTTTAACCCTTTCTTTCAATCATGCATGATATTCCAGATTCGTCAAGCAATTCATCAAACAATTATAGAAAGGTCCTAGTAAAATGATAATGCCCATTTTTGGCATCTGATTAGTACTTGCAACCCAGTAAAACTGCACAAGATCTTTTCCATCCTGTAGAAGAAGTAGAAGGCTTTCTTTTGCCTGAGTTCATGATATTCAATTATTTCATTGAAGGGGTGTAAGTGAATTCTATTTTATCAGTAATCTCACAGAGTAGTAAGATCAAATGACTCCTGAGCAACAATGTGGAATGATTGAACAACATAGGTCTTTCCTGTCAGTGAGAAGATTTGGAGCCCTCAGGCATCTCTGTGTGATACAACTTTTAAGAGGCCTGAAGACAAAGACTGAATGGTTCACAACTGTATCTGTGTTTTCTTGATCAACAAGTCTGAAGACCCTGCTGATTGCTGCTTCTCACTACAATGTGTTTTCAATATCTACTATGCAACACAATTTTATCATGATATTTGAAAACCTCAAAAAACTCACAAAAGCATCAAGATAGAGTGGGATTATAGGTAAGTAGACAAAATGACAAGATTGAAGTCAATGGAAAAGACTCTTGAGAATCATGTGAAGTGCAAAACAGATTACTGATTTACTATGAGCCCATTACACACTCCTATCCTGGCAATTTCACCTCACAGAGCCTGTTCAGTAAACTTCCATTAGCAACAAAATAAACAGAACTGCAGCCATGATAAATCTCTGCTTGCAAGATAATTAAGGATGACAAAGGCCATCTAGCCCAGCTCAATTCATCCATCCAAATGAAACATGAACATATGTATTAGGAGCAGGAGTAAGTCATTTGGTCCCTCAAGCCTGCTCTGCCATTTGATAACATTGTCTACATTATATCAGTGACTACTACAATTCAAAAGTACTTAACTGACTGTAAAGCGATTTGGGACATTGTGAAAGGTGCTGTATAAATGTAAGTTTTGAGTTTCTTTCAATACACCTGTATGCAGTAGGCAGAGTGAGTGTAACAACGGTGAAATTGGAGGCCCAATGCTGATTCTCTAAGGATAATTAATCCCAGAGCAATCAGCTGATGTTAGGAAAGTGGCTACAAATCACTACATTTACAAAACAATTCAACTCTGTACTTAATACAGCCTTACCATTCTGACTTCTCTGGCACCAACCCTCAATAGACCATAAATGGCATCTGCCCCTTTTAGGCTAATGACACTATCCCCAAGATTTGTCAATCAGACAAGTGCCAGCAGCTCAAGAAAAATGCACATCGAATTGTGGATCTGAATTTTTCAGAAAAGAATGTTAGATGGTACAAAAACTTTGAATGGCCTTAACTGAAGAACTGGATTTTTTCTCTTTCCTGCAGAAGCTGTCATACAAATTGTGTTGTACACTGCAAATTTACAGACTATCTGAGGTGAACCTAGGATGATGTAGAGATTTGTGAAACCTTTCTTTAAGCAATCTCCGAGTGACAATTAGCGATTTCATTCCCAGACTTTGCAAGAGTAATAAAATGGATGAGAGTGAGTCAACACCCTGTTTTGCATCAACCCTAGTTTTTAGTTTCTTACATGTATTTTAATGAGGTGCAAGATTCTCAAGCATCTGGTAAATCAACACAGAATGTCATCAGAATTATGTCAACTTTAGGGTATAATGAAAATTTAGACATGCTGGTTTAAATTCAAAAGCGCATTTTGAGACGTACACTATTTCATTTTGTGGTACTAAACCTTAAAAGTGACCCCCAACCCCCCGCCCCATGCTAACCCCCATACCCACCTGCACACACCCTCAGCCCCCTCACCTCAATCCCCTGCACCTCAGCCCCCAACCCTCACCCTTCACCTCATCCTCCACACCTAAGCCCTAAGCCCCACCCATCCCCACCCTCTCACCTCATTCCCCCATACACATCCTGCCCCTTCACCTCAACCCCCCTCACATACTCTACCCCATCACATTATCCTCCCACACCCCAACCCCCTCACCTCATCCGTCCACACACCCTCACCTCATCACCCACATTCCCTCACCTCACGCTCCCACCCACACCCCCTCACCTCACTCCCCTTCACCTCAACCCCACCCACACCCTCACCTCACCGCCCACACCCCCCCACCCCCACAAGTCCACCCACAACCCTCCACCCAGAACTCACCACCCACACCTCACACCCCAGTACCCCTCACCTCACCCCTCTCATCTCACATCCACCACCCACACTTCAACTCCCCTCACCCACATCTCAACCCCCTCACCTCACCCCCACCCACAACCCCTCACCCACAGCTCACCCCCTCACCTCACCCTCCATCCACAATCCCTCACTCACCCCCTATCCACAACCCTTCACCTCACCCCCCTCAACTCACTACCTCTACCGACACCTCACCTCAATCCACACCCCTCAACTCACACCCCACCCACACCCCCTCACCTCTCCTACCACTCCTCAGCCTCCACACCTCATTTCCCCCACCCACACACCTCACCTCAGCCCCCACCCACGATCCTTCAACTCACCCCCATCACCTCACTGCCTCCACCCACACCTCAGCCCCCCACACAACTCACCCTCCTCACCTCACCTCCCTCATCGCACACCCAACCCACACCCCCTCACTTCACCTCACCCCCTCACTTCACCTCACCCCCCACACTCACCTCAACTCAATCCCCAAACACCCCACTTCCTCACCTTACCCCACCCATACGTTATCCCCATTCACCTCACACCCCATCCACACCCCTCATGTCGATGCCCATACACACCACCCGCACACCTCACCCCACGCATACCTACCCTTCACATCCTCCCTCCACTCTCACACCCTCATCGAACACTCCCAACCCCACATACCCCTCACTGCATCACCTCACCTGACACCACCACCACCAGCACCCCCCCCCCCCCCCCCCCCCCCCCCCCCCCATCCCTGCCAGCCCTCAGCTCACCTTTCTCAGGCTGATTGTTCAGCTTTTTTTAAAAACAGTCTTTCAGATCTGGCTCGCCACTCTGGACACCATTACAACACCAAGCCGGGTCTCATTCCAGCAAGGTCAGGAGCTGCAGTAAACAATGTGCTAAAGGGTATCTCCTGTTGACTTGAGGCAGGGGTGGAGGAGGGGAGGTTGTGCATGGCCAGTCACCTCATTCCCAAGTAGGAATCACTCTCACATCCGCTCTTCCCTCCAGACTGAAAAACTCCCAGCCCCCATGTCTTTTAAACTCATTCAATTACGTTCAATTCTCAGTCTTTCACCCTCTTCAACTGTAACCATTCTGTTGATGCCATCCGTGGCTCAACTGCATCTGTCACAAAAGACAGTCATGTAGCAGTAGTTACATTGGGGACCAATAAAATTGCCAAAATTACTTTTTTTAAAATATTCACTCACTGCAAGCCATTGGAGGTGACATTGGTTCCATGGGATTCCTATTCATAGGATGTTGATCCTCGAGAAAGTCAGACAGGCCATGAATACCAGGATGCATAGTATCAGGATATGCATCTTAAGAAAACAAAAGTGTAGTATTTACTCTTCCACAGTTTTAACCGATTAATGTGGTATAATTTTCTGTCCTTACTTTTATCTTTCACAGTGATAACATGTTAGCTCATTGAGTGGGGTAATCTGTGCACAACTTTTTCACATTGTTTTTATAAAGTTCTGTTTCCTCTTTCTACCATCCCAGAAGACTGTGGATGATGACTGATGTATAGTTTATGTTTGATTGCCAATAGTTTTTGCATTTGGGTAAAAATTTCTCTTGCAAAATGTGAACTATGATCAATACTCACATTCTGCAGTGTTAGCCCCTACAGATTACCCTCGCTTAATAACATTCTCTTACAAATGTGCTATTACTTCTAAGTTATCAACTTAAAAGTACAAATGTTTTAACTATCAGATCAAATGGACTTAAAAGATCTCTTTTTCAACTGTATCAAACTTGCAGATATTTCTTATTAAGTATTGTTACTCCCAAGCCCTTAATTGCTCTAGTCCAAATTTTATCCCTTTTACTTTAATTTTCTCTTTTCACTTTGACAAGTGTCGTAGTGTTAAATTCTATCCTGATTGTTTTAAAGTTAGTTTCTCCATGGAGTATGTCAGTACTTTGATGATTTAAAGATGTTGTCTCACTCTACTAGCCACACTATCCATTTGATGCCATGCTTTTTGTCAAGTAGTGGCATATGTCAGAGACCCTTTCACCTGCCCCTTCACTTCCTCTCTCCTCACCGTCCAAGAACCCAAACACTCCTTTCAAGTGAAGCAGCATTTCACTTGCATTTCCCCCAACTTAGTCTGCTGCATTCGTTGCTCCCAATGTGGTCTCCTCTACATTGGAGAGACCAAACGTAAACTAGGCGACCGCTTTGCAGAACACCTGCGGTCTGTCCGCAAGAATGACCCAAACCTCCCTGTCGCTTGCCATTTTAACACTCCACCCTGCTGTCTTGCCCACATGTCTGTCCTTGGCTTGCTGCATTGTTCCAGTGAAGCCCAACGCAAACTGGAGGAACAACACCTCATCTTCCGACTAGGCACTTTACAGCCATCCGGACTGAATATTGAATTCAACAACTTTAGGTCGTGAGCTCCCTCCCCCATCCCCACCCCCTTTCTGTTTCCCCCTTCCTTTTTTTTTTCCAATAAATTATAAAGATGTTCCTTTTCCCAAAAAAAAATTTAAAAAAATTTTTTTTTTTTTTTAAAATCTTTTATGCTCTCCCCACCCCCACTAGAGCTATACCTTGAGCGCCCTACCATCCATTCTTAATTAGCGCATTCGTTTAGATAATATCGTTTAGATAATATCACCAACTTTAACTTTAACACCTATGTGTTCTTTTGTACTATTGTTGTTGACATCTTTTGATGATCTGCTTCTATCACTGCTTGTTTTTTACTACAACCACACCCCCACTCCACTTCTCTCTCTCCGCCCCCCACACACACACCTTAAACCAGCTTATATTTCAACTCTTTCTTGGACTCAAACTCAAGTTCTGTCGAAGGGTCATGAGGACTCGAAACGTCAACTCTTTTCTTCTCCGCCGATGCTGCCAGACCTGCTGAGTTTTTCCAGGTAATTCTGTTTTTGTTTTTGTTTTGGATTTCCAGCATCCGCAGTTTTTTTGTTTTTAACCCTCTCTTCAGTGTGCTTCACCAATTATTTCCCAACATTTGAACCAGCCCATCTTTGAACTGGTTTCCAGCATATTTCTGCATGTCATTACTTCACACATACACTACATGCATATACAATATTCTTGACTCTCATGTGATCCTACTAAAAGATCTCAAAATCTTTGCTTATCTCTCTGTGTATGGTCTCGATGCCTCAGATGCAAGACTATCAAATTCATTTCTTTAAAAAAAGCTCATAGGCAAGGACATAAATGCCTACAGAGGAAGCTATCAATTTACCAGTCTCATCTGTGCATTCATTTCACGAGGATTGTCAAGATAGGTTATTCTAATTCCCATTTGGTGCTGTGTATTTCATGTCTCCATTTTCTAAGTGTTTTCCCATTAATTACCATTCTATCTCATTCATGAGTCCTGCAGTCCAATAAAATAGTCTCATAATATCCTTGAAACAGAAATCAGATATTTCTATTTGATTCCAGGCGTTAACATATTTTGCTTTTTTGTTCTTTCTGACATTTTATTTTCCAAAAAGTATTTTGCTAAATTACTCTGGACCTCTTACATCTCAAGATTATTCCAAATTCAATAACAATATAGTTGGGCTATATTGTTTCCTTTAATATTTAATTTATTTTTCTCCAAAAGAAACTTTACTTTTTTATATCCATAATATATATATTTTATATCCATCGATATATCATTAGAAACTGTGTGTGTATCTTTTTTTATGGTTTCTTTTAAACCTCTTGTCCTTCACATCGAATCCATTGTAACTTGATTCTTTTTAAACAAAACAAAAATCCATTGTGGTCCTGCTGAGGAGCCCAGGAGTTAATCAATATGTTCAACCATGCTGTGTCAAGAAACTATAAAAATGTAATAATGTCCAATATATAAAGTTACTTTCAAAAATACAAAAGCTGTGTGGATATTTAGAAAACAAAACCTGTCTGCAGAAGGGGTTAACTTCTCTGCTAGATTTCAAGGGGCGGAGTAAAATATTCTTAGGTGCATGCAGTTGTTTTTTATTCTTTAATGAGATGTGGGCTTCACTGGCTAGGCCAGCATTTTTATTGCCCATCCCTAATTGCCCTTGAGAAGGTGGCGGTGAGCTGCCTTCTTGAACCACTGCAGTCCCTGTGGTAAAAGTACACCCACAGTGCTGATAGGGAGGGAGTTCCAGGATTTTGACCCAGTGACAATGTAGGAATGGCAACACAATTCCAAATCAGGATGGTGTGTGGCTTGGAGGGAATCTTGCAGGTGATGGTTTTCCTATGCCTCTGCTTCCCTTGTCCTCCTAGGTGGTAGACATCATGAGTTTGGAAGATGCTGTCAAAGGAACCTTGATGAGTTTTTGCAGTGCATCTTGTTGATGCTGCCACTGTGCGTCAGTGGTGGAGGGAGTGGATATTGAAGGTGGTGAATGGGGTGCCAATCAAGTGGGCTGCTTTGTCCTAGATGGTGTTGAGCTTCTTGAGTGTTGTTAGAGCTATGCTCATCCAGGAAAGTGGAGGGTATTCCATCACTCTCCTGATTTGTGCCTTGTAGATGGTGGACATCCTTTGGGGAGTCAAGAGGTGTGTTACTCTTCTTAGAATTCCTAGTCTCTGACCTGCTCTTGCAACCACAGTATTTATATGGCAGTCCAGTTCTGGGCAATGGTAACCCCAGGACGTCGCTAGTGAGGGACTCAGTGATGGTAATTCCATTGAATGTCAAGGGGAGATGGATGGATTCTCTCTTGTTGGAGATGGTCATTGCCTGGTACTTGTGTGATGCAAATATTACTTGCCATTTATCAGCCCAAGCCTGAATGTTGTCCAGGTCTTGCTGCATGTGGGCTCAGACCACTTCAGTTGTCACCTTATGCATCTTTTAAAGAAAAGCTTTCTCAAAGAGATCCAAACACTGTTTTTAAACACTGCTTTCTTAAATTCTTTTGTACTTTTCCCTCCTGTTCTAATTCTTATAAATTTGTTCTTAGGAGTTAAAAGCAGCAACAAAAGAATTCTTCATGACATTAAAAGAAAATACTCTGCATCTTAGATTAAACTTTACTTGTTCCCAAAGCTTTTTCAAAATGTCATTTTTCTGATGCAACTATTAACCAGAATCAATTTCCAATTTAGCTGATTGAACATTTAAAATTGAAAACTGCTGAGTGTTATATATGTGTGTGTGAGTGTCATTTTATCAGGAATCAAAGACTTTCATATACATCTTGACATGAAAACTAGAGTTTCCATGGTGGCCAGGAGTGAAATTTCTATTTTTTTTATTCATTCACAGGATGTGGGCTTCACTGGCTGGGCCAGTATTTATTACCCATCCCTAGTTGCCCTTGAGAAGATGGTGGTGAGCTGCCTTCTTGAACCACTGCAGTCCATGTGGTGCAAGTGCACCCACAGTGCTGTTAGGGAGGGAGTTCCAATATTTTGACCCAGCAGCAATATATTTCCAAGTCAGGATGGTGAGTGGCTTGGAGGGGAACTTCCAGGTGGAGGTGTTCCTGTCTATCTGCTGCCCTTGTCCTTTTAGATGGTAGTGGTCATGGGTTTGGAAGGTGTTGTCTAAGGAGCCTTCTTGATTCCTGCAATTCATCTTGTAGATGATACATACTGCTGCCACTGTGCATTGGTGGTGGAGGGAGTGAATGTTTGTGGATGTGGTGCCAATCAGTCGCTGCTTTGCCCTGGATGGCGTCAAGATTCTTGAGTGTTGTGGGATCTACACTCATCCAGGCACGTGGGGAGTATTCCATCACACTCCTAACTTGTGACTTGTAGATGGTGGATAGACTTTGGAGAGTCAGGAGATGAGTTACTCGCCACAGGATTCCTAGCCTCTGACCTGCTCTTGTAGCCACAGTATTTATGTGGCTAGCCCAGTTCAGTTCCTGGTCAATGGTAACCCCCAGGATGTTGATAGTGGGGAATTCAGTGATGATGTCAAGGGCCTATGGTTAGATTCTCTCTTGTTGGAGGTGGTCATTGCCTGGCACTTGTGGCACAAATGTTACTTGCCACTTGTCAGCCCAAGCCTTGATATTGTCCAGGTCTTGCTGCATTTGGACATGGACTGTTTCAGTATCGAGTCGCAAGTGGTGCTGAATATTGTGCAATCAGCAGCGAACATCCCCACCTCTGACCTTATGATGGAAAGAAGGTCATTGACAAAGCAACTGAAGATGGTTGTGCCGAGGACACTGCCCTGAGGAACTTCTGCAGTGATGTCCTGGAGCAGAGATAACTGACCTCCAACAACCACAACCATTTTCCTTTGTGTTAGGTATGACTCCAACCAGTGGAGGGTTTTCCCCAATTCCCACTGACTCCAGTTTTGCCAGGACTCCTTGATGCCACACACGGTCAAATTGGCCTTGATGTTAAGGGCAGTCACTCTCACCTCACCTTGGGAGTTCAGCTCTTTTGTCCATGTTTGAACCAAGGCTGTAATGAGGTCAGGAGCTGAGTGGCCCTGGTGGAACCCAAACTAGGCGTCAGTGAGCAGCTTATTGCTAAGCAAATGCCACTTGACAGTACTGTCGATGACCCCTTCCATTACTTTATTGATGATCGAGAGTGGACTGATGGGGGGTTAATTGGCTGGGATGGATTTGTCCTGCTTTTTGTGTACAGGACATACCTGGGCAATTTTCCACATAGCCAGGTAGGTGCCAGTGTTGTAGCTGTAATGGAACAACTTGGCTAGGGGGGCAGCAAGTTCTGGAGCACAAATCTTCAGTGTTATTGCTGGAATATTATCAGGGCCCATAGCCTTTGCACTATCCCAGTGCCATCAGCCATTTCTTGATATCATGTGGAGTGAATTGAACTGGCTGAAGGCTGACATATGTGATGCTGGGGACCTCCAGAGGAGGCCGAGATGGATCATCCACTTGGCACTTCTAGTTGAAGATTGTAGCAAATGCTACAGCCTTATCTTTTGCACTGATATTCTGGGCTCCCCCATCTTTGGGGATGGTGATATTTTGTGGCATTTCCTCCACCAGTGAGTTGTTTAATTGTCTACAGCCATTCCCAACTGGATGTGGCAGGGCCACAGATCTTAGGTCTGATCCATTGGTTGTGTGAACACTTAACTCTGTCTATCACTTGCTGTTTGACACACTAGTAGTCCTGTGTTACAGCCTCACCAGGTTGACACCTCATTTTTAGATATGCCTGGTGCTGCTCCTGACATGTCCTCCTGCACTTTTCATTGAAGCAGGGTTGATCCGCTGGCTTGATGGTAATGGTAGAGTGGGATACATGCCAGTCCATGGGGTTACAGATTGTTCAAGTGCACTTATGCTGCTGCTGATGGCACACAGCACCTCATGAATGGCCAGTCTTGAGTTGCTAGATCTGTTCGAAATTGATCCCATTTAGAATGGTGATAGTGCCACACAACACGATGGAGGGTATCCTCAATGTGAGGTCATGGACTTCGTTTCCACAACGACAGTGTGGTGGTCACTCATGGACACTGTCATGGACAGATGCATCTGCAGTCAAGTATGTTTTCCTCTCTTGTTGGTTCCCTGACCACCTGTCCAAGATCCAGTCTAGCAGCTATGTCCTTTAGGATTCAGTCAGCTCAGTTAGTAGCAGTGCTACAGAGCCTTATCTTTATTATCATTAGACTTTTAATTCAGGATTTTATTGAATTCAAATTCCACCATCTGCCAGGGCAGTATTTGAACCTGGATCCCCAAAGCATCACCTTATGTCTCTGGATTAGTAGTCCAGTGACAATACCACTACGCCATCGCCTGCTCAGGTTAATTAACCTTAAACCTCCCAATGTAATTTTAAATTTGCACATATTCCAAATTAAATAAAATGTGTTTTGAATTGTTGTACTTGGATTTCTGCCAGACATCTCTCTATTGAAACTTCTCCCGTTTCAATATTTTCAAAATCCTTTAAAATGGCAAAACTCACATTAAGTTAAAAACGTCAGTGTACCTTAGCTCCTATGTTTAAACTGACTCAACAATTAAATTCATCCTGTTTTCATAAAGACGTACAGGTACATAGGTACATAGATAGAACAAATAGCAAGCCTATGCTTAATTAAGAAATAATTGTAGGGGAAACATTTTATCAACATTTACTAAAAGATATATTAAAAGGGAATCTATTGAGCTATAGGGGACAAGATCAGACAACATAAATCTCTGTAAAAGTTAACATTAGAAGTGACCAGGTGGCAGGACAAGATTAGTAAAAATATCCAAAGTGGAAGTTAAGTCCCATAAGATTCTCGACCTGAACTAGGAAGGATAAGAGAGGTAATACAGACAGGATGATAGTCATGAAGACTATTTTCTCACAGGATTTGGAGAAGCTTGCCTGCATCTCAGGCCGAATGTTTAGTGAAAGAAAACAATGTTTGCTTTCAGGATGTTGTCACCTTTATCAAGGATAAAGTAAACAACAAGGTGTGTGCAGTGCATACTTTTGTGCAGTGCGGAATGATGGGAGTGTCCAGGAGAGATATAAATGTAAACAACAGAATGATGTGTTGAAATGTGTGCATGCATGCAAAGCTAAGATCTTTAACACTTTGTTGTCTAGTTCTTAATGTTGAAAGCACAGGCAAGATTTTAACCTACTAAGGCAAAAGCAGAACTCTGGATAATATATTTTAAAAGAAGTTTACTTTTAAAAGGAAAAAAGTATACCTATAAAAGACACAACCGACTTTCACAACTTCAATTGGGTGATTAAGCCAGGTAAAAGTGTGAATATTTCCCAGGTTTCAGAACTGACAGCAATTTCCCGAAATCCTGCCCCAGGGAGCACTCAGCACCTCCATGACTATAGTCAAACTTGCAAGCAACAAGATGACCCCTGAATCCCTTGAATTAGCTTTACCTCATCTCGAATCAGGCCTGTATTTAGCCAATTGATCATTTGTTGTTACTGGGTTAATTTTATTGGATTTGACCATTTATGTACATTGCTCCATGGTGCAGAACAATGAGACAGTTCATGATCTTTCTCTTATCCGAATTTGGACAAGTCTTCACTCATTCTCAGGACACCTGCCTCAGATGGCCAAGGATGAATGAAGCCCATGTTCCCATCAGTATCTGAATGCTTTCTGTTCCTATGGACAATGCTTACAGCAGCAAATTAATATTTTAGACTTTAAACATTAGTATGTTATCCAGCCTTAATAACTTCCTGATTAATTACTTATTCTTCAATTATACGTTGAGGCTCAGTACATATTTAATCAACTGTTTCAGGCTGGTTACTAATTATAAAGTAACTATTGCCAAATGTGTGTGAGTGATTATAAAGTACATAATACAAAATGGCTTTTTTAGCCCATGTGTTAGTACAAAATTGTGCCTTGACCTTGTTAGCTTACAACAGTGAATATAATGTGAAAACTCCCTAAAGATGGTGAAGTTAGACTAAAATCTACTGCCAGGGCCTACTTACAGGTTGATAAGTGGCAAATAATATTCATGCCTCACAAGGGCCAGGCAATGATCCTCTCCGACAAAAAAGAATCTAACCATATCTACTTGACACTCAATGCATTACAATCTCTGAATCTCCCACCATCAACATCCTAGGAGTTACCATTGACCAGAAACTGAACTGGACCAGACACACCCACACAGGGCAGACCATACATGATGACCGACAAACAGAAATGGGTCCGTTGGCAGTTCACATTTTTGTATTCGCGGTATAAGTTGACCCCATTTTTGGATTGATTTTTTGAAGCTTCAAAGGCCAATTCACATGTCACAATCTACAGTATATTGCTATTCCTTTGCTGTTTCTAGGTCAAAATCCTGGGACTCCATTCTGATCAGTACTGTGGGTGTACCTGCATCAGGTGCACTGCTCACCACCATCTTTTCAAGGCATTTAGTGATGGGCTACAAATGCTGGGTTTACCAGCAATACCCACATTCCATGAAAGATTAAAAGAAAATTCTGGCCTTTTGTGCTTCCCTGATTTCTTTCCTTTATTGGCAGTCATGCATTCAGCTTCCTAGATCCTAAACTCTGGAATTCCCTCAGTAAAGTTCTCTGCCTCTCTCCTCCTCTATGACATTACTTAAAACCTACATCCTAAAGTGTTGATCACCTGAAATAATATACAAAATTTTGTTTGATAAGCCTCTGGTGAAGTGCCTTCAAACTTTTTGCTGTGTTAAAGGTGCTATATAAATGCAAGTTGCTGCTGGACACAAATAGAAATCATTTCCTTTAACCGCCTTTTCAACTGAAGTCACATACTCACCCATCTGAAGAAAATACTGAGGCTCCTATTTTCGCATGCGCATTTTACAGAGGCAGCTCGCCATTTAAATCAACAGCTGCCTCCACTGAGTGGGATTTTGGCAGGCCAGAAGTGTGAAACTCAATGTGTGCAGAGTAGACCAGCTAAGAGCTGGTCTGAACTTGGTAGCTTTGTTTGGATAACTGGGGGTACCCCTTTGGAGAGGTAACGTACCCCTTTGAATATGGTCCTGGGACATCTTTAGGAGAAGTAAGGCAGCTTTTAGGATTGTTAAAAGTAAACATGATTGTACGTAAAAAAAATGCATAAACACATTAGAACTGTTGAAGCTGTCAAAACTCATTGGAACTGTCAAAGCTGTCAAAACTCATTGGAACTGTCAAAACTCATGCCTGGAGTTCAAACAATTATCAGTGCTTGATATTTCATTCTGTTGACATAAGCTTGAGGGCTATGGATATAGTATTTGTGTTGCAATGTCTGATTTTATAAACTAACATCATCACAGTGCAGTGCCCGTTAAGTGAGTAGTTTGACGATTCCAAATGGTTTTAGAAGTGTTTGCTTTCATAAGAGATTAGTTGAAGGAATTTCTATGTATTGACTGTTTTTTTTAAATCATTGAGAGAGGTTTTATTGTTTAAAATAGTGATGTCATCAATAGACACATTACTTTCTGTCAATGTGGCAGGTTTGGGCCTCGGAGTCTAAATGGGGTGGAGCTAAGGGGCCTAGGCTTCCAGATTCACAAATCATTAAAAGTAGCCAACACAGGTTAACAAGGTCATAAGAAAGCAAACAAAGCACTGAATTTAATTTCTAGCGAGATAGAATTGAAAAGCAGAGAAGTTATGTTAAATTTATATAGATCCTTGGTTAGACCTACATTTCCAATAGTGTACACAGTTCTGGTCTTTGTATTATGGAAAGGAGATAGAGGCACTGGAGAAGGCGTAGTTTTTTTTGAACAAGGATGATACCAGAAAGTGAAGGGTGACCTAATATACAACAACAATTTGTATATTGCCTTTAATGTAATTAAACAACCCAAGGCGTTTTACAGGATCGCTATAAAATATAGCATGAGACTGTCACGACTCACTGGGGAAAGTGTGCTGCAATATCAAGCCCCACTGCTCCCCAAGCCGCAACAAATGTGAAAAGTTTGCTCAACCACTTAATAGTTTAATTTAGGTGAACAGAATACAAGCACCAGGTTTGTAAACTTTATAATAAATAATTGTTTATTGAACAAATTGTCTTTAACAGTGGCAAAAAGAAAGAAATATGAACTGCTAACTTCTAACTCTATAACCTAAACTCTAACACTTCTTAACTCCCTATAAACACACATACAAGACACATAAGACGCACAAAAGCAAGGATTTTAAGAGTGGGATAAAACAGTTCAATAGCACCAATCCCGGAGTACAAGGTTCGATGGGTTGATTTTGATCGATGCTTTCCAAATTCCTTTCAGTTCTTTGTTGATGACATAAGATGGTCTTCCAGCACTTTCAGTCTTTAGTTCACCCATTGAGCACTTGCCTTTCAATGTCTCTTAACAGTGATTTTCCCTTTGCCTCTTGACAGGGGTTTTCAGAGAGAGAGAGCAGGTTATAGAGATATAAGTAGAAAAAGCCAGCTAGCTATTATAGTAGGATTATTGGAATCTGACACATACAAGCAAGAGGTTTTAGATCTTTTTCCTTTCAGGTTGGAGCTGTTCTGCTGCACTGCTCTCACACAAACCCTGGTCACCTGGTCAGGAGCCAATTAAAACATTGTTGCCAGGCAGTTCCCCATTAAACCAGACTCCTCCTTGGCACACTCTGTTCCAGGACAGCAACATTGTATATATCCCTCATACTGTTCCAGTAGACATGTCCTTCAAACCACAGCCATTGTAATTTTAATCCACAATTGGACAGAAATAAAAAGATATGTTTTTTACATGTCTACACCCTTAAAAGAGATGAAACGCCATCTTAAAAAATGTGTCATCACAAGGTATGTGACACATGGACAACAAAACCCGAGACTTACTTCTATTCATCCTTCCCATCCCTTATACAATCTTCAGCATTTCTTACCCCTTTAACTTATTTTAGTAGTTTATACCCGGGCCAATGCATTTGGGATCTTTGCTGGCAATGTGAACAATCTTTAAATTGAATGGTTGAAACAATAGACTCCATCTAAACAGAATTGCATTTCGAGTTTTAAACTTTTCAATGAACGCCAGCGGATTATGGTCAATGTAGATTAATGTTTCTTTGTTATCGTAAATTTGTGTTTATGTTGAAGAGACAACAACAATGCTAGAGTTTCTTTTTCTACTGTAGAGTACTTCCTCTGATACTGATTTAGTTAATTAGAAAAGTACCCCATCTCTATCCTTAATTTATCATCTTGTAATAGGACTGCACCTATCCCCGAGTCACTAGCATCAATTGCCATTTTAAAAGATTTGGTAAAGTCAGGGGCGGCCAACACTGGTTCATTTAATAAGATTGTCGTCAGCTTTTCAAAGGTTGCTTGGCATTCTGCTGACCATACCACTTTTGCCTGTTTTCTTAACAAATTGGTGAGAGGTACAGCTATTGTGCTGAAGTTAGGCACAAACTTCCTTTAAAAAACCCACACATTCCCAAAAATCTGAGGATTTCTCATGCTACTTTACATGCTCCTGTGAGTCTTTCTAGAAACGTGTGCATGTAATCCAACACGGAGGATTCATCTCTCTGCCTTAGAAACTTTACCTTAATCACTTTTAATGGGCCTCTTATTTCATGACCATAGATCAATTCAAATGGACAAAATCCAGTAGATTCATTCAGAGAATCTCTTGTAGCAAATAGTAAGAAATCTAATCTTTTGTCCCAATCCAAGGGTATTCATGGCAATTGGTCTTAATCATGGTTTTGAGAGTCTGATGGTATCTCTCTAAAGCTCCCTCTGTGTCTGTGGGTGATAGGCGGTAGACTTTAGTTGTTTGATACCCAAATCAAATAATTGATTATGTCCTGGAAAATTTTAGACATGAAGTTGGAACCTTGGTCAGATTGCCTTTCAATTGGTAGGCCAGAATGAGTGAAAAACTGAGTTAACTTTTCAACTACCACCTTAGCTGTAATTGTCCTTAAAGGAATAGCTTCTGGAAATCGGAAGGTCATATCCTTGGTTGTAAGGATAAACTGATGTCCTGCTTTTGTTTTGGGTAATGGTCCTACATAATCTACTAATATCTGACTGAATGGTTCTTCAAAAACTGGTATGGGTATTAAAGGTGCTGGTTTGACTACATGTCGAGCTTTACCTACGACTTGACATGCATGATACGTTTTACAAAATTGCACCATGTCCTTATGAAGTTTTGGCCAGGTAAAATGCCTGTTTATCGATGCTTGGGTTTTCAGTACACCTACATCTTGCCATAGGAATTTCATGTGCTACTTGCAATATCTCCTAATGATATTTGGGTGGTATCACTATCTGATGAACAAGCATCCATCTTTCATCCGCAGGCCTGTGAGGGTATCTCCTCTTCCTCATCAGAACCCTGTTTTTAATGTAACAGCACTCCAGAACTCCTTCAGCCTCAGCTTCAGTGTAAGCTGACTGTGCTAACTTGTTTAACTCTGGATCTGCTTTCTGAGCCTCAATTAACAAAGATATGCCAAACACTTGCTTTGAATTATCCTCATCCTTAAAATAAGTTTCAGCTACTCTAACAACTGCTTATGACATTACTTTGACCTCTAGTGATGGACTTTGTTTAACCATTGCTCTGGTCACCACACACAATGAAAAAATACCAGGAACTTGTCCTTGTAACTGCTCTGTCTCTTTAGCCTCTCTCGGACTTTCTGTATTTATGGGTGAAGCTATAACTTTTACTCCTGCTAAATCATTCCCCAGGAGGAAATCAACTCCATCCACGGGTAATTTCTTAACCACTCCTACAACCACTGATCCAGACAACAAATCACACTCCAACTGCATTTTGTACAATAGAACTGGGATATACTTTCCACTTATACCAATTTACCAATACTTTAGCTTTCGTTGAAGTCTCTGGAGGGAAAACTAGGTCCTTCTCCAGCAAAAGTGTTTGAGTAGCTCCTGCATCCCTTAGTTTAGTCATGGATTTGGCTGCACCATTTGATGAAAAAGGGGTTATCTTTCCTTTAGACAAAAACCCTTTATATCTCTCATCTACCTTATCCATTTCACCTGCATTCACAGCAGCAGTTACCTCCAGACCCTTATTTGTCATTAAAACTACAATTTGATCCGTGGCGTTTTATTTTGAGTTCCCTATTTGGACTCATTCTTACGAACTCCAATAAGTCCTATGAGCTTCCCTCGCAACTTCCCAGCATTCTGAACGAACGTGTTCCACTTTATAACAATGGAAACATTTAGGCCTTCGAGTTTCACCTCCACCCTCAGTACCCTCCTTCCTGATCTGGGGAGGAGATCTCAAGGTATTCCCAGCTATCCATTCTTTACCCTGGCTACTTGCCGTCCTTTCACTCTCCCACTTTCTATTCTTTTCAAATTTATGGAGGTGATGGAAAAAGGTTTTGTTTATGGATCACTCATAATCATCAGCCATTACTGCTGTCTGTCTAGCAGTTACAACCCTTTGGTTCTTATTACAGAAGGTAGGGAGTTTTTAAATTCTTCCAACAGAATGGTCTCTCTGAGAACTTCACAGGTAGTTTCAACTCCTAATGCTCATATCCACCTGTCAAAACTACTTTGCTTAATCCTTCCAAATTCAATGTAAGTTTGCCCAGGCTGTTTCCTTAAATTTTGAAACTTTTGTCTGTATGCTTCAGGGACAAACTCATATGCACTCAAAATGGCCTTTCTCCCAGATCATAATCCCTAGAGACCTCCTCTGACAGTGAAGCATACATTTCCTGTGCTCGACCTGCCAATTTGCTTGGCCTGGACAACGTCCAGTTTTCCTTTGGCCAGTTTATCTGTTTAGCTATCTTCTCAAATGAAATAAAGAGTGCTTCCACATCCCTTTCCTCAAGCTTCCCATTTCCCCACTGGATTCTGATCTGGAAATAAGGCCTGCCTCACCTACTGGTGTCTCTTTTTAAGTGTCAGCATTTTAAGCTGGAATTCTCTCTCTTTTTCTCTTTCCTCCTTTTCTAACTTCACCATTTCTAACTCTCTTTGAAATGCTCTCTCTTTTTCCTTTTCTTTTTCTTTCCCTGCCCTTTCTTTTTCTGCTGCCTCTAGCTCAATTTTTTTTCATTTCCTTTGCTTCTTCAAGTTTAAGCTTCTTCATTTCTAACTGAAATCACACTACCTCCAGCTG
Source organism: Carcharodon carcharias (assembly GCF_017639515.1). Lineage (NCBI taxonomy): Eukaryota > Metazoa > Chordata > Chondrichthyes > Lamniformes > Lamnidae > Carcharodon > Carcharodon carcharias. Next base: position 57,502,414 of record NC_054479.1, read on the forward strand.
TGACTCACTAATGTCAGGTATCAATTCCAACTTTAAATGCTGTGCTGTACCTTCAATTATCTCTGCCTTCCTAGCTTTGGCAAATAATCCTACTCTTAATTTACTTGACAATTCGATTAATCTGGCTTTTGGAATCCCTTGTAACATTGTCAGGGACATCTCTTCCAGTTGCAGGAAAACTTTGGCAGTTTCCAATGCCATCTTATTTTTGATAGTATAAACTTTGTGTTACCTTTTTAGCTTTTATTACGTACTAAATCTACACCCAAATCAGCATTTTATTTTGTTCCAAAATATCCCAGGTCCGACCCCCCAATCTTTGTCACGACTCACTGGGGAAAGTGCGCTGCAATTTCAAGCCCCACTGCTCCCCAAGCCGTGACAAATGTGAAAAGTTTGATCAACCCACCGAATTGTTTAATTTAGGTGAACAGGGTACAAGCACCAGGTTTGTAAACTTAATAAGTAAATTACTGTTTATTGAATAAATTGTCTTTAACCAGTGGCAAAAGAAAGAAATATGAACTGCTAACTTCTAACTCTATAACCTAAACTCTAGCCCTTCTCAAATCCCTATACACACACATACAAGACACATAAGACACACAAAAACATGGATTTTAAGGGCGGGATAAAACAGTTCAATAGCACCAATCCCAGGGTACAAGATTCGATGGGTTGATTTTGATCGATGCCTTTCAAATTCATTTCAGTTCTTGTTGATGACACAAGGTGGTCTTCCAGCACTTTCAATCTTTAGTTCACCCATTGAGCACTTCCTTTCTGTGTCACTAACAGTGATTTTCTTCTTTGCTTCTTGACAGGGGTTTTCAGAAAGAGAGAGCACGTTATAGACATATGAGAAGAAAAAGCAAACTAGCTATTTTTGTAGAACTACTGGAAGCTGACACACACAGGAGCAAGGGGTTTTAGGTCTTTTTCGTTTCACGATAGGAACTATTCTGCTGCATTGATCTCACACAAACCCTGGTCACCAGGTCTGGAGCCAATTAAAACGTTGATGCCAGGCAATTCCCCATTAGACCAGACTCTTCCTCAGCACCATCCTCTCTTTTATGGCACACACTGTTTCAGGACAGCAACATTGTATATATCCCTCACACTGTTCCAGTAGACATGTCTTTCAAACTGCAGCCATTGTAATTTTAATCCACAGTCCAACAGAAATAAAAAGATTTGTTCTTTACCATTCTGAGCCACATAAGGAGATATTAATTCTGATGACCAAAAGCTGGCTCAAAGAAGTCGGTTTTAAGGAATATCTTACGGGAGGGAAGCAGAGAGATATATGGAGGGTATTCCAGAACTTGCAGTCTCGTCAACCAAAGGCATTGTCACCAATGGTGGCGTGATTAAAATCGGGAATGCACAAGAGACCAGAATTAGAGAAACACCGATATCTCAGAGGGTTGTAGAGTTGGAAGAGATTACAGAGATAGGGATGCGGTAGACTTGACCTTACAGAAGCCCTTCAGTATGATGCCGCATAAGAAACTTGTGACAAGGTTCAGGGTGTATGTAGTCACAGCCAGGTCATACAATGGATTGAGAGAAGTCTCCTGAAGAGAAAACAGATGGTAGGAATTAAGGGATCTTGAACTGGCAAAAAGTGTGAAGTAGTGAGCCATAAAGATTCATACTGTGACAATATACAATGACACCAAATTGAGGGATATAACTAATAATGTGCAGGGCTGCAGTAAAATATAGGACTACACAGACAAGCTTGCAGAGTGGGAGGATAAATGGCCAATTAAATTCAAAATAGTTAAGTGTGAGGTGGTGTATTTTGGCAGGAGGAATAAGGAGATCACTTAATCCTTGGAAGTTAAGGAAGTAAATGGCTTTGAACAGGAAAGAGATCAGGCAATGCGGATACATATGTAAAAATAGTATCACAAGTTGATACGGCCTTAAAAGAGGGCAAAGTAGTGGGTTTCATTTCTAGATGAATAGAATACAAAACAGGAAAGTAAAGTTCAATTTATCTACAATGTTGGCTAGATTACTTTTAGAGGACTGTGTGCAGTTCTGGCCTCCATGTTACAAAAAGCCTACTGAAGCATTAGAGAAAGTGTGAAAAAGCTACAAAGAGCACTAACACATTCAAGGGAAGGCTTGATGTATATGTGATGGAGAATCAAATAGAGGGATATGTGGTGGAGTGGAGGGGAGGGCATGTTGGAGAGAGGTAATTGGAGTGGGAAGAGGCTTATGTGGTCTATAAAGCTGTTTACTAATTGGACTGAAAGACTTGTTTTTTTCAGTGCTGTATTAACCTGCTGTAGAGTAGTAAGCAGCTTTAATAGAACATAAGAACATTAGAACTAGGAGCAGGAGTAGGTAATTCAGCCCCTCGAGCCTGCCTCGCCATTCAATACGATCATGGCTGATCTCATTTCAGCCTCAACTCCAATTTCCCCCCCTTGCCTCATAGATTTTTAATTAGTAATGGGTTGAAAAGTTATCTCCTCCTTAAATTTATTCAGCGTCCCGGCATCTACTGCACTCTGAGGTAGTGAATTCCAGATTCACGACACTTTGAGAAAAGTAATTCCTCCTAATCTCTGATTTAAATCTACCACCCCTTAGCCTAAAACTATGGCCTCTCATTCTAGAATGCCCCACAAGGGGAAACATCTGCTCCACGTCTACTTTGTCTATCCCCTTTAGTATCTTACATACCTCAATTAGATCTCCTCTCGTCCTTCTAAACTCCAGCAAGTATAGGCCTAAACTGCTCAATCTCTCCTCATAAGACAAGCCTCGCATCTCTGGAATCAATCTAGTGAACCTCCTCTGAATCACCTCCGATGCAACTACATCCTTCGTTAAGTAAAGGGACCAAAACTGTGCACAGTACTCCAGGCACGGTCTCACCAATGCCTTGCACAGTTGCAACAACACTTCCCTATTTTTATATTCTATTCTTTTAGCAATAAATGCCAAAATTCCATTTGCCTTCCTTATTACCTGCTGTGCCTGCATACTAGCTTTCAGCAATTCATGCACGAGGACACCCAGGTCCCTCTGCACTGAAGCATTCTGAAGTTTCTCTCCATTTAAATAATAAGTTGCCTTTTTATTCTTCCGACCAAAATGGATAACCCCACACTTATCCATGTTATACTCCATCTGCCAAATTTTGGCCCATTCACCTAACTTGTCCATATCCATTTGTAAATTTCATATTTCTTCACTGCAAGTTACTTTCCCACCTATTTTGGTGTCATCTGCAAATTTAGCTATAGTACCTTCTACCACTGAATCCAAGTCGTTAATTTAGATTGTAAATAGTTGGGGCCCAAGGATCGAACCCTATGGCACCGCATTAGTTACAGCTTGCCATCCAGAAAATGACCCATTTATCCTGACTCTCTGCTTTCTGTTGGCTAGCCAACCCTCTATCCAAGCTAATATATTACCCCTAACTCCGTATGATCTTATTTTGCGTATTAATCTTTTGTGCGGCACCTTACCAAAGGCCTCCTGGAAGTCCAGATATGCTACATCTATGGGATCCCCATTATCCACTTTGTTTGTCACATCTTCAAAGAACTCTAGCAAATTAGTCAAACATGATTTACTCTTCATAAAACCATGCTGACTCTGATGGATTGCATTTTAACTTTCCAAACGCCCCACTACTACTTCCTTAATAATGGATTCCAAGAATTTCCCAACGACAGGCATTAAACTAAATGCTCTATAGTTTCCTACTTTCTGCCTTCCCCTTTTTGAATAACGGCATTACATTAGCATTTTACCAATCCATTGGAAGCTTTCCAGAATCCAGGGAATTTTGGAATATTATAGCCAATGCATCCACCTCCACTGCCACTTCCTTTAAGACCCTGGAATGTTGGCCATCAGGTCATGGGGACTTGTCACCCTTTAATCCTAATAGTTTACTCAGTACTTTTTCTCTAGTGATGGTGATTATTCTAAGTTCCTCCTTCTCTATACCTTCTGCACTACCTGCTACTATTGGGGTGGTACTAGTGTCCTCCACCATGAAAACTGAGGCAAAATATTGATTAAGCATCTCTGCCATTTCTGTGCTCCCCACTATTAATTCCCCAGTCTCATCCTACAAGGGACCACATTCACTTTAGCTACTCTCTTTCCTTTTATATACTTGTAGAAGCTTTTGCTATCAGTTTTTACATTTTGCACTAATTTTCTTTCATAATTTACCTTTGCTCTTATTTTTTTTTAGTAACCCTTTGTTGATCTTTAAAAGTTTCCCAATCTTCCAGCCTGTCACTGATCTTTGCAATTTGGTATGCCTTAGTTTTTGCCTTTATGTTATCTTTAACTTCCTTGCTTAGCCATGGATGCTTTTTTACCCCTCTTACCATCTTTCTTCCTCTTTGGAACATACTTTACTGGGGAGGAATTGAATACCTCCTTAAATATCTGCCACTGTTCATCAACTGTCCTACCTTGTAGTCTTCTTGCCCAGTCCACTGGGGCCAAATCTGCCCTCATGCCTATGTAGTTACCTTTGTTTAACTCCAGAAACTAATGTGGGACTCAAGTTTCTCGCTCTCAAACTGAATTTGATATTCTAGCATGGTATGATCACTCTTCCCTAGAGGATCCTTTACTATAAGATCATTCATTAATCCCATCTCATTACAGAAAACCAAATCCAGAATAGCCTGCTCCCTGGTTGGTTCCGCAACATATTGCTCCAAGAAATAATCTCTAATACACTCTATGAGCTCTCCATCGAGGCTATCCTTGCCAATTTGATTAGTCCAGTCTTTAAGCATATTAAAATCATCCATGATTATTGCCAAGCCTTTCATATATACTCCCAGTATTTCCTGGTTTATACTGTGCCCTGCTGCTGAACTACTGTTTGAGGACCTATAGATTACTCCCACCACGGACTTCTTTCCGTTGCTATTTCTTATTTCTACCCAGACTGACTCTACACCTTGCTCTCCAGTGCCTATATCATTCTTCACTGTAGCACTGATCTCTTCCTTTACTAACAAAGCTACATCACCACCTTTTCCTTCAGTAGAGGAGAGTAAGGCCTGATGGTGCTTCAGCCAGATCTGCTAATGGATGCCTAAAGTGGTTCTCCCCCGTTATACTCAAGACTGTGCTTGGACTTGAGGGAGCAAAGAGAGCAGTTATACCAGGACGAAGGGCTGGGTTGGGAGAAAAAGATTTTGATTTTTGATAAGGGCACCAAAGAAAGACGAAGTGAATCGACAGCTGCAGAAAAATTATGGCAAATGGAGGGCCTAATACCTGGCAGTTGAAATATAGAAAGTGCAGGCGTAAGAGAATTGTGGGCGATGTACTGTCTAATTTTTTTGTGGCAATCAGCCAATTCATTTAAGTGTGCGGGCTCAGTTGCACATGCATGGTATCTTAAAAGGGCTGTTTATGCTTGGCTCGGCAGGTACTTTTAGGCCACGCAGCTAAAAGGGAACATTATTTGGGATTTTTTTTAATTCAGGGATGCACAAAAAGGAAATAAGTTTGGAAGCAGATAAGGTGATTGTAAGGTCATAAGAAATAGGAGTAGGCAGTTTGGTCCCCTCGAGCTTGCTCCGCCAATCCTTAAGATCATGGATGATCGATTGTCACCTTCACTCCACTTTCCTGCTGCTCCCCCCACCCCCAATCAACCTCTACCCCTTCTTATAGAGCGAAGATCTGTCTAACTCAGCCTTGAATATATTCAATGATCCCATCTCCACTGCTCTCTGGGGAAGAGAATTCCAAAGATTAACAACCCCCTGAGAGAAGACATGGTGGTGATGAACACAGGTAAGTGGTTGAAGCTGGCCCTATCCACGATATAGCAGTGGGAGAAGAGAGGCTGCAGGCAATAACAAAGTTGAGGGGTTGGTAGCGAGCCTGGATGAGAAAGAAGGTTATAAAGAGAAGGCAAGGGGAGCTAAGGTGAAGATTGTAATCAGTGAGGATAAGGAGCTTTTCAGTGCAGAAGCTGAGGTAGGATTTTGAATGAGGTGCGCAGGGTGGAATAAGGCAAGATGCTTAATGGAGAAAAAGATATCATTTGTTTTGATTCAGTATTTTTGGTACTGAGAGCCAAATTACAGCAGTGGTTTTGGGCAGGGCAGATGGTTGAAATGATAGCTAAGTACAGACACTTCAGCAGGCGGCAAGGGACTCCATCCTTGAGTCAGGTTTCAGTCAAAGCCTAGATATCAACACAATTATTCAAAATAAGGTGGTTTGTTTTAGTCCAGTAAATCAAAAAATGCTACTCTGAGGTGTGGCATAAGAACACGCTGGGTGGGAACTTAAACTGGTGAGAAGCCAGTTTCCAAACAATAAAACAGAATACAGTGTTTAACTTTCTTTTACCCTCTCTGCATTGCCATTCTGAGAGTCGAATGTTGTGATGGGGAGATTGTAGTAGAGATTTTCTGGATGGATTTTCTCTCTTCATCTGTATTTCTCACGTGCATGTCCTTGAACATGACGTTGAAATTAGGAATTCTGTTGTGACACTGGAGCTTGCTCCTTTCCTACATTTGAAAACGGCTCCATCTTTTGGTGAACAAAAGCTGTGTTGTAAATCAGATATATGTGAAGTTCAGCTGAAGACTGTAGTTTCCTGGGTTCTTTGTCTGGTGGTTGTAAGTAAAAGAATGCACTATACATAGGTTATATAAAAACACATACTATAGGTTAATTAGTCTAAAACAATGTTATATCAGCAGTTATGTCGTAGTTGAACAAAAGCAAAATATTGCTGAAAAGGGAGGCATGTTGCCAAAGCAACGAGTCATGCACTCATCAGAATGCCAAGTTTCAAAACAATCACAACAATTTATAAAAAGTAATTTACAAGATGTGGGCATCACTGGCTAGGCCAGCATTTATTGCCCATCCCTAATTGCCCTTGAGGTGGTGGTGGTGAGCTGCCTTCTTGAACAGCTGTGATCCATGTGGTGTAGATACCCCCACAATGCTGTTAGGAAGGGAGTTCCAGGATTTTGACCCAGCAACAATGAAGGAATGTGATATAGTTCCGAGTCAGGATGGTGAGTGGCTTGGAGGGGAACTTCCAGGTGGTGGTGTTCCCATGTATCTGCTGCCCTTGTCCTTCTAGATGGTAGCAGTCATGGGTTTGGAAGGTGTTGCCTAACTTGGTTAGCAAGTCAACTCTGATTTGCCGTCGTGTTATTATGGAGAAAGCAACAGGGAATTATAGGCTCCCCAAGTTCCTGTGTAATACAAAAAAGGCACAAGACTTGAAATAGAGTGGATCAAAGCTACCCTGCAGGACAATGGTTATCCTGATCAGATCATTGTTCGTTGTGTGTCATGCAAACTTGCAAATGGGCCAAAGAACGCGACTTTTGGATCTGAAAAGTGCCCGGTCGACCTCAAATTATCTTGGAAAGGCAAAGTATCTCAAAAATTTGAACAACAGGTTAAACTGTTTCAAGCTACTACAATACAGTGGCTATTGGAGTGGTGTTTCCATGAACAGAATGCTGTCATCGGTCCAAAAAGACATTCTGCTGGCCACGCAGTTGAGCAATGTCATGTATGAATTTCAGTACCGGTGTGATGCCAATAACATGGGTCGTAGGTTCCAATGATTGGCTAATCAAATCAAATAAGACCACAAGACCATAAGACATAGGAGCAGAAGTAGGCCATTCAGCTCATTGAGTCTGCTCCGCCATTCAATGAGATCATGGCTGATCTTTAATCCTCAGCTCCACTTTCATGCCTTTCCCAATAACTCGATTCCCTTACAGATTAAAAATCTTGCTATCTTAGCCTTGAATATACTTAATGACCCAGCCTCTATAACCCTCAGCAATAAAGAATTCTACAGATTCACTACCCGCTGAGAGAAGAAATTCCTCCTCATCTCTATCTTAAATGGGTGACCCCTTACTCTGAGATTATATGCCCTCTGGTCTTAGACTCTCCCACAAGGGGAAACAACCTCTCAGCATCTCCCCTGTCAAGCTCCCTAAGAGTCTTATATCTTTCAATAAGATCGCCTCTCATTCTTCTAAACACCAATGAGTACAGGCCCAACCTACTCAACCTCTCCTCATAAGAAAATCCCTCCATACCAGGGATCAACCTAATGAACCTTCTCTGAACTGCCTCCAATGCCAGTATATATTTCCTTAGATAAGGGGACCAAAACTGTTCACAGTATTCTAGGTGTGGTCTAACTAGTGCCTTGTATAGTTTTAGCAAGACTTTCCTATTTTTACACTCCATTCACTTTGGAACAAAGACCAACGTTCCATTTGTCTTCCCAATTAGCTGCTGAACTTTAATGTTACCTTTTTGGGATTCATGCACAAGGACTCCCAATCCCTTTGTGCTGTAGCTTTCTGCAGTCTTTCTCCATGTAAGTAATATTCAGCTCCTCTATTCTTCTTGCCAAAATGCATAACCTCACATTTTCCCACATTATATTCCATCTGCCAAGTTTTTGCCCACTCAATTAACCTGTCTATATTCCTCTGTAGACTCCTTGTGTCATCCTCACCACTTGCCTTCCCACCTATTTTTGTGTCATCCACAAACTTGGCGATAGTACATTCACTTCCCTCATCTAAGTCATTAATCTATATTGTAAATGATGGTCACCCCAGCACTGATCCCTATGGCACTCCACTAGTTACAGGTTCCAATCCTGAAAATGCCCTCTTATCCCAACTCTGTCTTCTATTAGTTAGCCAATCCTCTATCCACGCTAATATACTACCCCCGACACCATGGGCTCTAATCTTAATAAGTGGCCATATGTGAGGTACCTTATTGAATGCCTTTTGGAAATCCAAATACATTACATCTACTGGTTCCACTTTATCTATCCTAGTTGTTACCTCCTCAAAGAATTCTAATAAATTTGTCAGCACGATTTCCCCTTCATGAAGCCATGCTGACTCTGCTTGATTAAATTATGCATTTCTAAATGCTCTGTTATTACATCCTTTATAATAGACTCTAACATTTTCCCAATGATGGATGTTAAGCTAAGTGGCCTATAGTTACCCATTTTTTGTCTCGCTCCCTTTTTGAATAAGGGCATTACATTGACAGTTTTCCAATCTTGTGGGACTTTTCCAGAACCTAAGGATTCTTGGAAGATTATTACCAGTGCATTCACTATCTCTGTAGCTACTTCCTTTAATATCCTAGGATGCAACCCATCAGGTCCAGAGGACTTATCGGCCTTTAGCCTCATTAGTTTCCCTCATACTTTTTCTCTAATGATAGTTATTGTATTTATTTCCTCCCCCTCTTTTGCCCCTTGATTATTTAGTATTTTTGGAACGTTATTAGTGTCATCTACCATGAAGACTGATGCAAAGTACTTATTCAACTCCTCTGCCATTTCCTGGTTCCCCATTATTATTTCCCCAGCCTCATTCTCTAAGGGGCCTATGTTCACTTTGGCCTCTCTCTTCCTTTTAGTATATTTAAAGAAGCTCCTACTGTCCATTTTTATATTACTTGCTAGTTTACCCTCAAAGTTAATTTTATCTCTCTTTATTATTTTTTGGGGCAAAGTTCCTTGGTTAGCCATGGTTGGTGCATCCCCTTCCTAGAATCCTTCTTTCTCACTGGGATATATCTTTGTTGTGAATCATGAACTATTTTCTTAAATGTCTGCTATTGTTCATCAGCTATCTTTTCTGCTAAACTCCTTTTCTCGGTCCACTCCAGCCAACTCTGCCCTCATTCCTTTGTAATTACCCTTATTTAAGTTTAGCGCAGGTGTTTGTGACCCAAGTTTCTCACTCTCAAACTGAATGCCAAATTCTACCATGTTATGGTCATTGTTTCCCAGGGGATCTTTTACTCTGAGATCATTTATTAAACCTGCCTCATTACACATTACCAGATCCAAAATAGCTTGATCCCTGGTTGGATCCAAAACATATTGTTCTAGGAAACTGTCCTAAATACACTATGAATTCTTGTTTGTGGCTACCTCTACCAATTCGATTTTCCCAAACTATATGAATAATAAAGTCACCTATGATTAATGTACTGCCTTTTTTACATGCCCTGATTATCTCCTGATTTATTCTCTGTCCTACAGTATAGCTACTGTTAGGGGGCCGATAGACTACACCCACCAGTGTCTTCTTCCCTTGTTATTTCTTACCCCCACCCATATGGATTGTACATCTTCCAATCCAAGATCATTTCTTGCTATCGTATTCATTCCATCTCTTACTAACAAAGCTACCCCACCACTCTTTCCTTCCTGCTTTCACGTACCCCTGAATATTTAATTCGCAGCTTTGATCTCCTTGTAACCACGTCTCCATAATGGCTATAAGGTCATACCCATTAATCTCTATTTGTGCCGTTAATTTATTTTGTTCTGAATACTATATGCATTTAAGTAAAGAGCCATTCATTTTGCCTTTTTACCATTTCTTCCCCCTTTGACCCTATTTGCTGCTTGTTTTTTTTAATGCTTGTACACTCTGTCCCTTCCTGTCACACTCTGGGTATGAATACCTAAATAGCTGCCCTGCAAAGCTACCATATCCTTTTACTTTATTAGCCTACGTATCTCATCTCCAGAACCCGCCCCCTCCCTATTTAGTTAAAAGCCCTAGTTATTCGATTTGCCAGGACACTGGTCCCAGTACGGTTCGAGTGAAGCATGTCCCACCGAAACAGCTCCCTTCTACCCCAAAACTGGTGCCAGTGCCCCATAAGCTGAAATCAATTCCTCCAACACCAGTCTTTGAGCCATGCATTTAACTCCCTGACTTTATTTACCCTATGCCAGTTTGCCCGTGGCTTAGGTAGTAATCCTGAGATTATTACCTTGGAGTTCTGCTTTTTAATTTAGCTCCTAACTGCTTAAATTCTTTCAGCAGGACCGCCTTTCTAGTCCTATCAATGTCGTTGGTACCAACGTGCTCCATAACAACTGGATCCCTCCCCTTCCACTCAATGATACTGCCCAGCCCTGAGGAGATGTCCTTAACACTGGCACCGGGCAGGCAACACAGCCTTCGGGACTCATGCTCACAGCTGCAGAGAACGGTATCTATTCCCCCTAATTATACCGTCCCCTACCACTACTATGTTCCTATTTCCTCCCTTCACTTGAATGGCTCCTTGTACCATGTTGCCATGGTCAGTTCACTTACCCTCCCTGAAGTCCCTGCTCTCGTCCACACAGTTTGCAAGAACCTCGTAACTGTTGGACAGTTGCAGGGGCCAAGGATCCTTGAACGCTACCCCGAGTCCCCAAATCTGCTTCACCTGCAGTGACACCCTCCTGTCCATGATCACAGACCAAATTTGAATTACCTAATCTGGGGGATGTGACTGCCTCCTGGAGCAAAGAGTCCAAGTAACTTTCCCTCTCCCTGATGTGGCACAATGTTTGCAGCTCAGGCTCCGGCTCTTTAACTCAGATCTGAAGTTTCTCGAGCTGCAATCACTTACTACAGATGTATTCACTCTGGATCACCTTGGTGTCCAGTAGCACCCACATTCTGCACCACATGCTGCAGCAGCAACACATCACCTATCCTGCCATCTTTATTGTATTTTGTTTAAATTACTTAATTTATTACTATAGCATTCCCGCTCTTTACATTTTATTATAATTTTTTTTCACATACCAGTATTAATCTTATGCTTAACAAGCTATTTTTAAGAAGCGAGGAAAAAAGAAAAACTAGAGACCTAAACACAAGTTAAAGACCTTACTTTAGCTTGAAAGACTAGAAATACTCGCCAATCCTACTCATCAATCAGCTGCTCTCCACACTCTTTAATGGTCTCTCACTCTTCTCGCACTCTCTCTGTTAAAGGCCCCACTGCTCCTCTCGCTCTCTCACTGTTAAAGACCACGCTATTCCTCTAGCACTCTTTCAAATAGCATGGTGGCAAAACCTAAAGCAAAATGTTTACAGTTAGATACGATTCTGCAATTGGGCAACTCTTGTTGAGCAATCCTGAGTGTGCTAATAGCTACACTAACAACCAATTTAAGATAATCAGTTGAGTTCATAACATGGCTCATCGACATTTGCGAAAAGCAATATACATTCATACACAGGGATCCATTCTCTGCAAACAAAAGGAATATGTTCAAGCCTTGTGCATTTTTTGCAATATCCGGGACCTTGGGAGCCTGTTGCTTTTCCCATGGCAATGCCATGGCAAATCAAAGTAGACTTGTCAACCAGTCAGCACCCTTTTCTTCTGTACTATAAATTGTTGTTGTTTAAAATTTGGCATTCTTGCATTTGTCCTGACGAGTGTAAAACAAAAAGCTTTAGCACGTCACTTTTCAGCAATATTCAAGTTCTGTACTACCAAATGAAAGTAAAATATTACAAATGTTGGAAATTTGAAATGAAAACAGAAAATGCTGAAAATACTCAGCAGTCTGGCAGCATTTGTGGAGAAAAACAGAGTTAAAATTTCTTCAGATTTGGAAAAGGTTAGGGGTGTAACAGGTTTTAAGCATGTACAGAGGCAGGAATAGGGCAGGAGTGAAGGTTTGTAATAGGGTAGAAGATAGGAGAGATTAAATGACAAAAGGGATGACAGTTCACCAGCAAAACAAGATGGTAACGAGTCAAGAAAAGGAATAGGGGAGATGTAATTGGGAATAGCAGAATCATCAGCAACAGCTTCTCTCCAAAAAACATTGAGGGTAGAGGCTATGGTCTGAAATTGTTGAATGCAATGTTGAATTCAGAAGGCTGTACAGTGCCTAAGTGAAAAATGAGATGCTGTTCCTCAAGCATAGGTTAAGTTTCATTAGAATAGTGTAGGAGGCCAAGGACAAAGAGATCAGATTGAAAGTGAGATGGAGAATTAAAATGACAGGGGACCGAAGATCAGGGTCAGGCTTGAAGAGTGAACAGATAACCCAGTGTGCATTTGATCTCTCCCATTTATAGGAGGCCGCACTGTGAGCAATGAATACAGTATAGTAAGTTGAAAGGAGTACAAAAAAAAGCTGTTCATTTGGAAGGAGTGTTTGGGGCATTGAACAGTGAGAAGGGAGGATGCTCAGAGGCAATTTCCCCTGGCTGGAGAGTCTGGGGTGCTGGGGGTCTCCTCAGTCTCACAATAAAGAGTCAGTTGTTTAGGCCAGAGATGTGAAATTTCTTCACTCGGAAGACTGAATCTTTGGAATTCCTTATCCCAGAGTGCTATGGATGTTCAATTGTTGAGTATTTTCGACACAGAGATTGATAGCTTTTTGGGCTCTAAGGGATAGGAGGATTAGGCAAGAAAGTGAAGTTGAGGTCAAAGATCAGCCATGATCTTATTAATTGGCAGTAGTTTTGAGGGGCTTTATGGCCTACTCATGCTCCTATTGTGTGTGTTCTTATATTCTAACTCGATGTTGAGGCCAGAAGGCTGCAAAGTGCCTATGTGAAAGATGAGCTGAATTTTTCATTGAACTTCATTGGAATAGAGTAGGAGGTCAAGAATAGAGAGATCAGGTTGAGAATGAGGTAGAAAATTAAAATGGTAGGTGAACGTTTTCCATTACCTCCCACTTAATGCCACCACCATTTCCCTCCTTCCCTCTAGGTAGCATTCCTAAGGGACCAATCCCCTCCTGACACCTTGGTTCACTCAATGGAATGTTTCTTGAGAATTATGAAATATTTCTTTAAGAAGTTTCACCATTGCTCATCTATCAGACTTTTAATCGAACTTCCAAGCCTACCTAAGCCAACTCATCCCCTCACCTCCACTTAATTGGCTTTATTCATATCTTTGTTACTTCTAGACTCGCCTATTCCCATGTACTCCTGGCTGGTCTCCCACATTCCACTCTCTGTAAACTTGAGATCATCTGAAACTTTGCTGGCATGTCTTAACTCACAGCAAATCTTGTTCCACTAACACTCTTGTGCTCGCTGACCTACATTGAATCATAGAAAGTTTACAGCACAGAGAGGCCACTGGGCTCATTGTGTCTGCGCCGGCTGAAAAATGGTTCGTGGTTCACCCAACTTCATCCCACTTTCCAGCATTTAGTCCATAGTGCAGCTACGGCACTTGAGGTGCATACCCTGACACCATTTAAATGAGTTGAGTGTTTCTGCCTCTATTACCCTTTCAGGCAGTGAGTTCCAGATCTCCACTACCCTCTAGCTTAAAATAACTTACCTCATATCCCTATCACTTCAGTTCTAAGCCCCCAGTCACTGACCTCTCTGCTAAAATAAATTAGCCCTTCCCATCCACTCTATCCAGGCCTCTCAATCTTGTACATCTCAATTAAATCTTCCCCTTCACACCTCTATTGTAAGGAGAACAACCCCAGCCTATCCAATCGTTCCTCATAGCTGCAATTTTCCAGTCCTGGCAACGTCATGAATTTCCTCTGTATCCTCTCTAATGCAATTACATCCTTTCTGGAATGAGGTGACCAGAACTGCACACAGTTCTCAAGTTGTGGCTTAACTAATGTTCCAGTATAACCTCCATGCTTATATTCTATGCCTCCCATTGCTGTGAGACTGACACAGTCAGTTCTGTTGAAGAAGTTGTGTGTAAGTTCTGTTGAAGAGTCATATGGACTCGAAACGTTAACTGTATTCCTCTCCGCAGATGCTGTCAGACCTGCTGAGTTTTTCCAGGTATTTTTGTTTTTGTGTTGCTGTGAGACTGATTTGCCTTCCAGTAGCTGTTTCCAGTCCACTTTTGATAAATCACTCCTCAGCTTAGTAAAATTGGCCTTGTTCCAATTTAGAACTTCAACTCATTTTATCTTTGTCCTTTTCCATAATTATATTAAGACTGAATTGTGATCACTACCACCAAAATGCTCTCCCACTGTCACTCCTTCCACCTATCTAGCTTAGTTTCCTAAAACTAAGTCCAGAACCACACTCATTCTTGTTGGACTTGCTACATATTGGCTAAAAAGGTTATCCTGAATGCACCTTAAGAATGCTTTTCCCTCTATTCCTTTCACACAAACTATCCCAATATTGGGATAGTTAAAATCCCATATTACTGTCCTACTGTTTTTGCAATTCTCAGAAATTTGGCTACATATTTGCTCTTTATCTCCCCCTGACTGTTTGGGGGTCTATAGTACACTCCCAAGTGTTGTGACTGCCCTTTTTTGTTCCTAAGCTCAATCCATATGGCCTTCATTGTTGATCCTTCTAACATTTCATCCCTTCTCATAGCTGTAATCGCTTCTCTAACCAAAATTGCCACCCCCTTCCCTTTTTATCCCCCTATCTTAACTGAAAAGTTTAACCAGAAATGTTAAGCTGCCATTCTTTTCCCTCTTTAAGCCATGTTTCTGTGATAGCATGCTTTCATACTACCACATTTCTATGTGCCTCAGCTCGTGTTTTTTTAAAATTCATTTACAGGATGTTGGCGTCACTAGCTAGGCCAGTATTTATTGCCCATCCCTAATTTGCCCACGAGAAGGCTGTGATGAGCTGCCTTCTTGAACTGCTGCAGTCCCTGCAATATCATGATTTTAAAGTCTCATCCTTGTTTTCAAATCCCTCCACAGCCTCACCCCTCTAAGTCTCCTCTAGCTCACAACCCTTCAAGTTACCTGCACTCCTCTAATTGTCTTTTGTGCATCAATTTTAATTGCTTTGCCATTGGTAGCTTTGCCTTCAGTTGCTGAGACCCCAAGCTCTGGAATACCCTCACTAAACCTCTGCGCCTCAACCTCACTTCCCTTATTTAAAACACTCCTTAAAGCCTATCTTTTTGATCAAGCTTTTGGTCATCTGTTCTAATATCTCTTTATGCGGCTTGGTGTCATACTTTGTTTTAAAATGCTACTGTGTAGTGCCTAGGGACATTTAACTATGTTAAAGGCTCAATATAAGTTGTTGTTAATCAAGTTGAATACTTAGTTTTCACACTTATGTACATCACTCAAACGTGTAATTTATCATATAAATCACTCTTCCCCAAAGTACTCCATTATGAAACTGATTAACCATGTCTCATTACACAAGACAAGATCCAAAATAACCAAAACAAAATACTCTGGGTGCTGGAGATCTGAAATAAAAACAAAGTGGTGGAAAGACTCAGCAGGTCTGACAGCATCTGTGGAGGGAGAAACAGAGCTTCACTTTTGCGTACAATATGATTCTTCTTCAGAACTGGTGGGGTCATGGCCCAGGAGAATGTAGGGGGAAGTGTCTGAGAATTGATACTCAAGCCTCTGCAAGGTAGAGGTCGTATGTCAAACAACAACAGCATTGCCCGTATCAGCACATTCGATCACAAAGTCAGGGTTAGGTGAAGGATTGAACTTCAGTTGGAAAGTCAGAGCCAGAGATGGTCACTGAAGGAGACAACCTGACTTTGAAAGTGAGTTTTGGTAAACACCAGGGGGGAAATGGAAAGCAATAAAGGTGAATAAGGTGAAAGAGATAAATAGAATTCCCTTTGGGGAGAAGAGCAGAACTTCAAGGTAGGCAGTGAGTTAAACACAAAGCAAAATACTGGGGATGCTAGAGATCTGAAATAAAAACAAAGTGCTGGAAAAACTCAGGAGGTCTAGCAGCATGTAGAGAGAGCCAGTCAACGTTGAGTCCAATATCACTTGACTCCTGAAGTCGTCCTAAAAAAGGTAAAAGGATATTGTCTTTTGTTGTCCTTGAGGCATAGATTTTAAATGCTGTGGCCAATTCAGGATGCGGTCAGATGTAGAAAATGTTGCAATTATTATGAGATCTCAGTTCACTGATAGGCTTCTGGTAGAGTTGGCATCTCGAACTAAAGAACACTTATTCCAAAACAAATAGGGGGAGAGAGAGCATACTTCAGCCCATTTCCTCTGCTGGTGACTTATTGACACCGCCTGTATCACTTGCAATCTCTCTCAAGTGGCCGGGCAGCCTTACCTTGAAATACTTCACCCATTGTGTATTTCTAAGAGGTTTTAGGTGTGTCTGTCTTGGCAACTCTTATTTCAATACCCAGTACTTCGCATTTTTAAATGTCTTTTCCTTAGAGTTGAGTTTCGATGGATGCCTGGATTATAGGAAATATCTCCCTCTTCACACTCTCTTAAAGGTGAATTGTTTGTTTCTTACCTTCACCTGGGAATGTGACCTTGCATTTTAAGCAGTTTGTGCTCTCAGTTTAAATTGCAAAATTTCCAGTCAGTTGAAAAATAATTTTCAAAAATAAAGGGGCATAACCTCATGACATCTCTAACAGCAGCAAATATCTGATGAAAAAATACCATTGGGCAATTGCAGCTGAGTTTCTTGTCAGTGAGAAGCCACAGCACAATACTGCTTATAATTTGGCACACATTCTCACTCATATCCCATAGGATGACAGGAATTGGGAATTGGAATATATCGGTGGTACAAAAGCAGGTCAACTTCAAATATTGGGTTGAAAGAAGTTAATGATGTAGAGTGGAAGGAGCTTGTATTTACCAGAAGCCACACCTTATCTGTTGGATGCTCCTAAAATCAGTCTTATTCAGCTAGTATGCCACTGATGGGAGAAAATAATTGTGACAAATACCAAGTTAGCTCCAATATGGGTCTAAGTGGGTGACGGGAGAGAGGGTGGGGAAAGCGGGTGACGGGAGAGAGGGTGGGGAAAGCGGGTGACGGGAGAGAGGGTGGGGAGAGCGGGTGACGGGAGAGAGGGTGGGGAAAGCGGGTGATGGGAGAGAGGGTGGGGAAAGCGGGTGACGGGAGAGAGGGTGGGAAAAGCGGGTGACAGGAGAGCCGGTGGGGAAAAGGGATGGGAGAAGGAGAGGGAGAGATTCCCATGAATAATAACTCATGTTTTGCACCAGATTTTTAATTGCTTCACAGGGCTCTTACCCAAATTTGGGCACTTTTATGCATGGGAATGGATTGAAGATTGCTTTTTGCTTTTATTTGTGGTGCTGAATAAGATGCCTTAAAAGAACAAAATTGAGTTATCTTCCCGCTACTTGAGGCCTACAGTCACTTGTATCAAGTCCCGTTCTCCAATAACCTCTTTGCCTGCTGACTTACATTGGCTCCTGGTCCATTCAAAACCTTGATTTTAAAATTCTCATCCTAGCTTTCAATTTCTCCATGATCTCATCCAACAACCTACTCTAGCCCTACATTCTGCAAGATCTCTGCTTCTCTCAATTCTGGCCTTGCACATTCTGATTTTAATTGCTCGATCATTGCCTTCAACTGCCTAAGCCCCAAACTCTAATTCCCTCACTAATGTCTCTATCCTTTAAGTTAGTCCTTAAAGCTTACCTCTTCAACCAAGTTTTTGTTCACTTGTCCTAATATTTCCTTAATGAGGGGCGGTGTCAAATTTTGTCTGATTACATTCCTGTGAAGCCCCTTGGGACATTTAACTACACTAAAGTTGCTATACAAATGCAAGTTGGTGTTTTTGGAGCAGTGGTTTTGCTTTTTGCTGTGTCATATGTCTGGAAATCACCAAGACAAAAATGAAGACAAACACTAAAAGGGGATAATTTCACCTTTTACTACTTCTGTTCAATGTCCCCAAATTATCCTAACCATGCAAAAGAAATGGTGTCTTTAATCCACCTCTAGGAGGTCCCAGGTGTGCATTCCTCCTCCTCTTGAGGGACTCCAGGTCTGCTTAGGGGAGGTCCTCACTCTCATTGGCTTAGGGAGGGTGCCCTATAGGACATCGTAGATACAAGGCTGTCTCCAAGGCACTGGTGCCCTTTTTCGTGAGTTAAACCTCATGTACCCTTATTTTCTTCCTCAGGTGAGAAAATAAATATCCTTAAGCAGCATACAGACACTTATTTACAGTTAAATAAAGCTGGTAATACAAGGAAGTTGCATATATCTTTATTAATAGATAATACTGTGTCATAGAAACATTTCAGGATAGTTAATAACCCATCCACAATAAGAATAATAGAGATAACACAGGTTTCAAACTCAGTTTAGTAAGTCATCCTATTGTAGCAGTGACAAAAGATTTAATTTAGCAGATAAATAAATACTTTTGAGATAAATCTTTGACACCAAGTTGCTTCCTGTTGGTTTTGTGCAATGTTGTCTGAAGAGAAACAGCTCATTGGAGTCCTGTCTATAGCCTCAAGTACTGTTCCCTCTAGGCAGAATGATTATGCAGCAACCCAAAATTCCCACACTGGCTGTGAACAAATCAACCTTAAGTTACCACACTGTTCGGCTGCACAAAAAAATTAAATAGCCCACACATTTCAGTGAATTGGCTGCACACAAGAGAAAAATAGAGTGTATTTTAGCCCCAAGTCATCTACTGGTCAATGGAATAAAAATGGTTTTCAAATGGATTACAAGTCAGCAGCACCAAAACATAGGGAGGAGATAAGGGAGATGGGAGGGAAGAGAGAGAGACATCAGCAGGAGCAGACCATCCAGACAAGAACAACAGATCTGCAAGTTTGTTATATTTGTACTTTTCCTACAAATTATTAAATGTTAACAGTCGCCACAATAGACGAGGTATGGCAGGAAAAAACCTTATCTGCTGTAAACCTACCTTTGGCACTGTAAATTAGCCACAGGGTTACTTCCTTTTCTTGTTCCTACTCAGTTCTACATGATGAAATAGTGGAGGTTGTGCTCAAACTAGTTTACAGTTACTGTTAACTATAATTATCCAATTAAAGTTTTACAGGATGAGAACAAAGACCATTAATATTGGTGCTTAGGTCTACACCATTTTATAGCCAACCCTTAAATTCAATTAATGGTGCAACATAAAGCTGACCAATTTACATACACATTGCCTAGAAAACCTCAAATCAACTTATGGCAGCAGCACAACATTGTGGGAGTTTGATTCTTTAATGAGACCAGTAAAACACTGCAGTGAACTGTCACTCAACCCAGATGTGAGTGTGCTGATGGCTGCCAAGTGCTGTATGCTTTCTATCATCCGAAGCATACACTTTTTTTATATAAGCTGGAATTGCAATTATCTGCACTTTATCATGATAAATTCAGCAAGCCAGTTTTTGGGCATTAAGTCCTCAAGTATGCCATCAGGAATTACTAAAATCCTTGTATAGATTAGCAGTATATGGGCATCATTAGATATAAAAATGTATTACGGTAATTAATGGGGAGTTTGATGCTGTCAAATAGATGGATCTCTACCTCTGCCTCAAAGTTGTTAATATATAGTTACAGTGCAACTGTCCCAAATGCTTTTAACTAGCAATGCTGTGGTGTCATTTATTGTAAAACTATGAGTGCTCTTGATCATTGTCATTACTACTATTGCTAAGTGAAGAGCTGTTGCTACAAGTGCAAGCCAAACCCAGCAGCCATTTTGGTGTGCTTTAGATTGGAAATACAGGATTCATTATAAGAACTGGTGGGTTCTCTGGAATACCCTCTCTACTTTGCTTTCTCCCTTTAAGTCCAAACTTTTGGCCATCTGATCTAATATCTCTGTGGCTTGGCATCATCTTTTGTTTTATAATGCTCCTGTGAAGCACCTTGGGATGTTTTAGTATATTAAAGGTACTATATAAATGTATGTCATTGAGTGGAGTGCCCTGAAAACATCACAGGTTGAGACAATGCTACCAATGGGGCATGGATTATATCCCACGGTACAGAATCAGGTACATACCAGTATTTATATCAAAGTGGTAAACAGTATACATTTTGAACTTTAAATGGGATTCATTCTGATATTTAAGAGTTGTTTTTGTAACATTGTGAAACTTTATTCTCATGATACATCTGTTCTAATGGTCAAATATGAAAAATATTTCCTGGAAGTGAAAAGTCAATGTGGTATAAAGACAGATAATACTAGACACATGGATATGTCTTTAGAGCTTGTGCAGAATTTGATGGGATACTCATCACTTGCCTAGACAGGGCAGAACCAGCAATATTCAAGAAGCTCAACATCATCCAGGGCAGGCCAGTTTGTTTAGTGAGAACCCCACCACTGAACTCAACGTCCTATCTATAATAATTGTAGTGGCATCATCTCAAGGACTGGAGTGGTTCAACCTTTTCAGGGTAATTAGGGATGGGTAATACATACAGTCTTGCCAGTGTCATCCACATATGAAGAACCAATAAAACAAAAGCAAAATGCTCTAGATGCTGAAAATCTGAAATAAAAGCAGAAAATGCTGGAAACACTCAGCAGATCTGGCAGCATCTGTGAAGAAAGAAACAGAATTAACGTTTCAGGTTAATGGTTTTTCTTGCTGAAACATTCAGCAGATCTGACATTTTCTATCTTTAACTAACAAATCAAAAGTTGTTGACCAATTGCGTTCCATAGTCCTGCTGTTGAACACTTGAGAAAAACATATCAGCCAACATACATCTTACTAGATGCAGGTACAAACCCTGCATAGACCAAAGGATCACATTGTAGATTTGACCTCACAGCAGTCATGTGCACAGAGTTTGTGGAAAGCCCAAAAACAAAAAGTAACATTCCTGTGGGAACAGAATAAGTATATGCCATGTTCAAGACAGCTATTTCTCCCAATAATTCACCTTGTATGCATTTCCTCACTTCTGATACAGACACTTGATATTAAATTGGAGATTACAAAATCAGTATCTGCAGTTGATATCCTGTAGGACTTGAGAGTGACCCAAGGTACTCTGGGGAAATATATCTGACAGTAACAGACCCTAATATATAAACTGCTGTGGAAGCAAGACAGAAATACCTTGCCACTAAATATTCTATGCATGTAACAATTATTTATAGTAAGGTAAGTGCTTCTGTTACCTTCTGGCTCAAATATTTCAGATCTTTAGTAGATGACAATGTAACGTTTAGAAAAAATTTTTTGCTGGTAAGCGTAAGCAATGCTCATGGTAGTACACAGGAGGACTTTCCATTACAGGGTTCCTTTAGCTGCACAGCACTTCAACATGCACAAAACCGCACCAGGCACAATCTCCCAACTTAGCAATTTGCAGGTTTGCTTAAAAAAATATATGTTCATATCATGCAATGTGAATAAATAAAATCAGATTATAAAGTATTGTGGTTATATCAAACACAGTAAAAACGCAATTAGAAAAGGCAAGTAAAATAAATCAGATAAGTATACACAGGCACCAGAATATTATCAGCCCTGCACTTTCTATAAACAAACAGTGCAAAAACATTGTTAGGGGTTCAGTAAGGAACCCTCACAAAATCAGAACACTCAAACAGCAATATAAATTGTAAAAGATTGACTTAAGAATTAAGAATGATTATCATCTGCCAGAGACTGGTTCATCAGTAATGAACCAGACAGGTATCAAATGTAACATATTAATAAAGATATGGCATTGTTCTGATGCCACCCACCCCCCCCAACTTTTGCCCACCCTCCCATTATGTAAAAGTTGTGCACAGTCTTATACAATGGTGTTCTCAAATACCCAGCGGTGTCCTACTGCAATAGGAGTCAGATACTCCAGAGCTGTCAACAGAAATAACCTGTTCTTTTTCTGTCATTTTCTATCAACTGCCCAACCTCATCACCTCAGCAGTGTGAGGCATCCTAAAACACAGCTAACATTTATCTCGGCAAGAATCTGTATACAAATTGGAACTAGTACTAGAGAGATGTTGAGCGAAGGATTACAGCAATTGATGCCTGACAGACTGTTTATGTACAAAAATAATTTGGATACACAAACCGATTCTATCTTATTAAATTTACATATTAAAATAGGGGCAGCAATAGATGCAGTGGATGCAGGAGAATTTAGATCAGTTGTGTAATGACAAACAAAAATAAAGTATTGCATATCAGGCTAAAAAAGCAACTAAGATATGAATTAAGTGAAGAAAATCAGTGCATAGAGACATATAAAGGGACTGAGCTGAAACAGTACATTTCAATGTTGAGACAATGTGGAGAAGCATTTATAAAAAAAAGACAATATGTAGTGACAAAAATGAACTTTTAAATCTACAGAGACAATGTTAAGGCTATATAACCATCAGACTCAAAGGCAGACTTCCTTTTTAAATATGGCATGCATTTTAGTCATCCTGTTTCAATGGGGAAATAAGCAATAGATTAGGTGCAAAGAAAGCAATAAAAATGTTCTTATGGAAGGAGATGGGGATAGAAAAAATTGGGGGTTGGGGTCAGAGTATAAAAAGTATTGAAGTATAGTGGTAAGATTAACACAATAGTGCTTTGAGAAAAAGACTATCTAGGACAGATTTGGCAAATAACAAAAACACAACATTGAAAAACTGAAATATTTGGAATGCTCTACCAAGGAACATAAATAACATTAGGGACATTCTAAATGCAGTTGGGCATTATGTTGAATGAATCAGAGTATAGAAGGGACAAGCTTCAATGGGCCAAATGGACATTTGTCACTCAAATTTTTAAGTTAATGTGCTATAGTTCTTTAATGTATTTGTGCAGTTTCCTTTCAAGGTTGCGAAAGCAGAAAATAATTAGTACAATTAAAAAGAAGATAGAAGATTAAGAACCTGTGACAGTTAGCAGATATATATCATGTTGGAATACAACAATGAGCACACCCTAATATCTCTCAGCAACATTTCAGCAAAGGAAAAGTTCAGGCAAGGTAAGCTGATGTAACTGGAGGATTTGCAGTCAACAGCTTCTATAATCCAACATCAGAACATAGGAACCCAAATTTATGTTGTCAAGTTTTGCGACATAAGGAAAACCTTTCATTTCTTAGGATGGGTTGATTCCTCTTCCCCACCTGAAGTCATATTTTCTGGGGCAACATCATACTTTGAATTTAGCAAAAGATCTCAAGCCACTGCCATAGATTATAGGTAACTTGTCTTGATAAAGTTTTGTTTAAAAAAAATCAAAGTAACAGAAAATAACTGTGTGAATTGACAAAAGAAAAAGTGCCCTGATGGCCTGTCAGGCAAAAGCACAACCCATGTGGTATGAAATCATACAACTGGATATTTTCAAAGTTGTCATCCCTGGTCTATGCTGAGTCAGCTTATCTTGTGGATTGCCCTTGAAGCATAAAAAATTAATCCTGTTTGTTTTCTAATCTCTACCAAGGAATCCTTACTCGAAAGTGTGCGTCACGTGAGAATAAAATTAGGTTGAGCTGTTCAAGTCATCTCCCAACGTGCTAACAAAGCAAATGACTACTTGGGAGAGGTATTGGAGATTATTGGCATCTATTGAACCATGTCCCAGCAAACTACTTTTTTCAGAACAGAAATTAAGGGGTACGACATAATGGATGCCACCAGCTTAACATTCATTCCCTCTCCCGCTAGTAAACCATGGCTGTAGTGTATGCCATCTTCAAGATATATTGCAGCAACTTGAGGTTCCTTCAACAGCATTTCTCAAACACGCAACCTCAACCGACTAAAAGAACATGGACAGCAGTTGCTTGGAACACCATCACCTCCAAGTTCCCCTCCAAATCGCACACCACTCTGATTTGGAATATATTGTCATTCCTTCATCAGTGCTAGGTCAAAATCCTGGAATTCCCTCCCTTACAGTGAGGGTGTACCTACACACATACCACAGTGGTTCAAGAAACCCTCTCACCACCACCTTTTCAAGGGCAGTTAGGGATGGGCAATAAATTCTGCCCCTGCTAGTAATACCCACATCCCATGAAAAAATATAAAGATCCTCAAAATAGTCTCTAGTATTATGATTTTTCCAGTTTCAAAACAAAACTTGCTTTTGGAAAGCTGCTTTGCACATTAGCTTTCATTACTTCAGAAAATGAATACATTTGTGGGCCCTGGTCCTTCGGAGGATTCTATGTAATTTACTCATTAAGTTACAAAAATTAAGGATGGATGGAGGTAGAACTCTACCACATGTCCTAGAATACACAACATCAGAGACATCATTCACTATTACTTAATTCAGCAGTTACTAAACTACTGACAAAATCCTTACATTTCTGCAACAGATCAAAACAATTCCAGTTGCATAAAACCACAATACATTCATCCATCCAAACTCTTCAACACAAGCAATAAAATGAATTCTCCAAACTCAGCACCAAATCAAAGACCTAAGCAAGGCTTTGTGGTTAATTGACACTTATTTTTCCTCTCTTGACAAGAGAAGGGAATGAAGTCATGTTACACTGTGCAGTATGTAACAATACTGTAGCTGCATGGAAAGGTATAAGGCACTAATGGTTAGCCTGTACTGTATTGATAGAACAGTACAAATCATTAGATAGTCTGTACTGCATACAAGGGGCAGAATAAGGCACTAAAATAGTCAGCCTGCTTTTTCTGCTGGAGGCAAATCAGTACACAAGGGTGCTTGAAAACTTGACATACTTAAAAATAATTTGGGAAAATTAATAAACATTATGCAAGCTTGCAACTTTACCACAGGGAACCTAGTCAACATGGTGGCAGTGGGAGCAGTTCACCAATGGGCTAACCCACTAACCATTCAGTCTCACTATTGTTCTCTCTTTCAATCATTGATTTTTCTTCTGGGCCAGATAAGAGAGATTGGAATAGAGTGCTTTAAAATGCATGCAATAGTGTAAGATTATTATTATTATTAATAATTTAAAAATCCTGCAACACCACCCACTGTCACCTAATTAGACTGGCATAGAATTACTTACACTCATTGATGTCAGCTCAGAATATCTCGATTTCAGAGTTCTCAGGTAGATGAAACAGCCTGCTCCCGAAATACTTATCAGATTAGTTCCTGAGAAAAGCTTGCATCAGAACAGCTGCAGTTTGAACACAATTTTGTTAATTTGGAGGATGCTAAGGCAAAATTTCAAACTCTAGACACAGGATATGTCTGAGGCAAATAAAGTACTACCTTGTAATATCCTATTGCCCACTCTACAGAGCTAGGCCCTAGGATCAGGCAATATTTGTTCTCCATTTCAAGATAGAAAGCTGTGGTAATGTGGACAAATCCATTGATGCTACTTAATTCTGGGAGTTAGCCCTTTAAACTTGGGATTTAAGGAAAGGTGCATAACCATAATAGACTAATATCACCTCAGCCACCCTTTTTGCACCCTTGGTTACTGATTGTCGCCACGCTTTTCCTTAAAGCTGATGCAGGAGACTGGATTTAAATAGACTGGTTTGGCAGATGCAGGCATATAAGCTCACCAAAACAATGTCATCTCTTTACTGTGACCTGGCATTTCATCACCAAACCCACCCCCCCTCCCCACCATCCCAGTTCTTTGGCAACACTCATTAAAACATTAAACCCTGAAAGTAACACTGTCATCTGATCTCCAGTAGACAGAAGTCAGCATGTCTGACCCTCTGCCTGGCTGTCTTTATTTACTGTTGAGGTGGTCATCTGTAGAGGTGAGATTTCAGAGTCGCCTCTGGCTTGAGGGCACCCAGTGTTATGGTCAGTGCTCTCAATGCTCATATGCAAGTTGCTAACTTTCAGAATGTCCTGTGGGTCCCGTAGAAAGACCAGCACCACAGTGATGTTGTCACTAGAGCCACCTTCTTTTGCAGCTGCTACAAGTGTCTCTGCAACTGTACTGCCATCACCTGCGTTTTCTTGCAAGTGTTCTTGCACAAGGTCCACAACTTTGGAAGGTTCAATTCCATCAAAGAAGCCATCACAGGCCAAAACAATGTAGTCCTCCGTGCCATCCAATTTGAACGAAGCACTATCTGCATCCCCCGAAATGTATGGTTTTTGGTCAATGTCCCCTAAAAGAATTAACAAAAATCATCTTGATAACAGGAAAGAAAAATCAACATATCAGGACTTGGTACAGTGCAGAATGTCAGTAAACACCAACTCACCTTTGGTGATGTGGATTTATTCAACCCACAAAGATGACATTTTTTTTAGTAGTTATGAAAGTCCCCTTATGGAGAACTCAGACACTGAGTCCCAGAAGAGGGACTCAGCAAAAAAATACAAGTTGCTCAGAACCAATTTATAAAAAACATTTCAATTAGAGATCTTATGAATTCACATGGAATGGGAAACTGAAACAAGATATGACATCTATGTTTGGACATTTGTGAAGTTACCATGAAACTTGTAAGATACTTGTAAGAGGGAGTTTGACCCTCCCACCTGTGTCATACATGACCCAAATGCTCTTGATGGGAAGGATAAGAGGATTCTTGCTGCATCTGGTTTGCACTATATGAACTGAATACACATTCACAAAAACAATATCAGTAACTGGATAATAAATTATATCAAATTTTCAATTATTCAATTATTTCCAATGGTTTCGGAACAGTGTTATTACTGGGATGAAAACCACTTTATTCACCAGTGTTAGCATGAAACATTCTAAATCAGTTACAGCATAGCCATACGGTGAAGAGGCACATTAACAATAATACACCAAACTCAACAGTGTTTCTTAATGTACTAGTATAAGTTTTTCTATTCCAACATTAGACATTCTTGTGTCTGTTCAGATACTTCAATCTACAAGAGCTTTATGCTACAGCCCCACTGCCTCCGATTTGTCCTGCACTCATCAGATATCCCATGTCTGTCTGAGCAGAAATTTGCTACAGCTAAATATTGGGAAGATCAAAACCATTATCTTTGATCCCCAACACAATTTGTGTTTCCTGGTCACCAACTTTATCCCTCTCCCTGTCACTGAGGCTGGTCAGACAGGTCAATTGCAAACACGGCATTCCTTAATGGCCCCAAGATGAGCTTCTGGCCCAATATCCTTCATCAGCATGAGCACACACACACGCCGCCCCCCCCTGCCCACACACAAATTTCACCCTTCTGTAACATCACACATCCTTTCTACTGCCTCAGCTCATCTGCTGATGAAACTCTCATCCATGCCTTTGCTACCGCTAGACTCACTTATTCCAGTGTTTACCTTGCTGGACACTCACCTTGCACCCTTCATAAATTTAGGCTTGTATTCTAAATTGTACCAAGTTCTAAAATTCATCACCTCTGTGCTTGCTCAGCTACATTGGTTCCCGGTTACCAAATGCCTTCATTATAAAATTCTTATCTTATATTCAAATCCCTCCATGGCCTCGCTCTGTTCCAATCCCTAACCCTACAACCTTCTGAGATTTCTGCGCTCTTCCAATTTTGGCCTCTTGCACATTCCTGATTTTAACAACTCCAAAATTAGCCATGCTACCTCCAGCTGCCTAGACTCCAAGCTGTGGAATTCCTGGCCTAAAGCTCTCCATCTCTATATTTGTTCTTAAAGGAACTCCTTAAAATCTACCTCCAATATAATATCTGCTAATGTTCCTTAGTGTCAAATGCTTTAACTGCATTGGGATGTTTAACTATGGAAAAGGTGCTTTTTCAAAAGAAGTTACTATTGTACATTAAACACAGTTGGGAAACCCAGAAATCAGGTCCCACATAGATGGAAATGAGACAGACATTCTCCAAAGCAGTGTCAGCTGGATTCAAATCTGAATGTAGTCATGAAGAGACAGTGTGCAACCCTGTCCTCCTTAGAAAAGTGTTTTAGAATTTGAGAATATGTAATAATTTTACACAATGAATCTTTAACTTCACTTTAGCAATTTTCTAGCAGTTAACAATTAGGCTCACAAATGTTAGTGCTTACCATATTTCCAAGAATTCATTCCAACATGAGTAAAAACGCAAAGTTAAAGCTCAAGGGAAAAGAAATCTAAAAGATAATTAATCATAACTTTATTATTGGATATTGGGATTTGTTTTCTTTTTGCAGGTTGTAAAAGATTTGCAATATAAAGTGGGAATATGAAATTCAAGTTTAATCAGTGTTGGGTTTGCCTTAACTGAGGTATCGCATTCACTGTTTGATACTCTAAGGTTGCTAGGTTCAGCATGTCTCCCATTGAGAGATCAGACACATTACTCACCAATCGCTCTAGAGACTGCAAGAGTTCCATTTACACGCCAACATCCCAGAAATACAACACACCCACCAAGATCTTCAATCCTCTGTTTTTCACTCTAGAATAGAATAGTTCAGGCACAGGTAACCAACAATTAGTCCAAAGCAAAAATTAATCAAAGTGCAGTTAGAAACATTCACAAGGCAGAACAACCTGGTTCCAGTATATAAACTTTTATTAAATTACTGATTACGCCATTTACAGGCTCTGAACTTCTCTAGAATCACTTGAAAAGAAAATGCAGGACAAGATCCAACTTGCCAAATCAGTCAGCCAGTTATCGGAACACAAACTCCTGCAGATTCTTACAGAGACCTAGAGTGAGGCAGCAGATTTAACTTTGCAGTTAGGGGGAACACTAACATTTATTGTTTTGTGCAGAAGAATCAAAACTAGCAAAACAAAAGGTCTTCAGGAATTGTAAAAAGCCAACCTGAACACAGGTCTTCTTTGTGAAATAGCACAACTCAGTCTCTGATTCAAGGCTACAGCTGCTTTGGAACTGCTGTAGTGTTGCACTAATGCCACAGGATCCTGACATACAGCAGCAATAACCAAGTAAATTTCTAGATTTAAGGACAATTAGGGATGAGCAATAAACGCTGAATATGCCAGCAACACTCACATCCATGAATGAATTTAAAGCTGTTGGAAAGGCCCAATTAAAAACAAACCCTCGTTGCTGGTCTTATTTAATCCAGTGAGGCTCTGACATTTCTGCTAGCTGCACAAAATTTTTGCATTAGAAGCTGGTGACACTTGAGTGGCACTTAAGTGTAAAAGCACCATATCTGTGACCAACCTATCCATAAAAATCTATGAGGCTTTCAAGTTAAAAACTACATTATGAATACTAAATACATGCTGTGAATGGTGTTTTGTAATGCTCATACATATATGTAATTAATAGATCAGCTGAATACATTGCCCAATTTTCACTTTGCATATGTACATTTAAATTCCTGGTCAACTGTAGTTTCATTCACATACAATGGTGAAGCTAGAGCTCAATTTAGCTGAATGGCCTCCATTTTCTTTCTAAAGTACCTACACTTGATGGCTCACTCACTTCATTCTCAGGTTTGTGTGGGTCCATAAGGGTCATGACCAGGCCCTGTCGTACCATCATCACCTGCGAGTCCCCAAGCCAGGCCACATGCAGTAAATCACCAATAATCAAGGCTGCCACTCCAGTGGTACCACTCCGTAATTTCTGCAACACATAAAAACACCTATTCCATGACACAGTCGCAAGTTTAGCCAGTCCCCTCCTCCCTCTAACCTAGTTCTTATTAAGCTGTGCCCGCCCTGCTCCCAATCAAAAGCAGTCGCTCTTTTATTTAAATCCCTTTATAGGCAATCTTGCACTGTTAATTTAAAATGAAACCTCTACCGCAAAAGATGAATTATTTCAACATATTGCCATCCAATTACATTCCTCACCAACAGTATCAGCTCCTAGTGATATTAATTTTTATGATACTTGCACTATGTAAAAAACAATCTGGTACTATAGAGTTAAAAAAAGTTACTTTTTATTTACCTCCCTACAGTGTGACACAAAAAAAAAGCACATTTTAATAAGTGTCTCAAATGCTAATTTATATGTCTGTGGTCGTCGTTGGCAGCCTCTCTATTCAAGGATGACCCCTACTCAGGGTCGTGAGTTTCTGCCACTTTCCTGCATGAGACTGAACAGACTGATTCTTGACCTGCAGATACTTGGGCGCATGGCACAGGGTGTTCCACAAAGTAGTGGGATCTGGAGAGTAGGATTTGCTTTGTTTTCTTTCCTTCTGAGAAAAGTGGGACACCCTATCTTTACAGCACCTTTTCTAGCCAGAGGTGCTCAGAGAGCATTTGAAGAGGACTGCTCAGTTATAGATGCTGCTGCCCAAAGACACCTCTTTCCCTACACAGGTGTCCAACAACCTTTATGCATCGGTCACCTGTGTGTAGATTCTTGGCTAGGGACTCTCAGCTTCACAGCCCTGTCCCCAATTCTCCATTGCCACAGGACTTGGCAAATGGACCCCTCCTCGTGACTTTGTTTA
Organism: Carcharodon carcharias; assembly: GCF_017639515.1. Lineage (NCBI taxonomy): Eukaryota > Metazoa > Chordata > Chondrichthyes > Lamniformes > Lamnidae > Carcharodon > Carcharodon carcharias. Next base: position 57,533,355 of record NC_054479.1, read on the forward strand.
ACATGGAGACTTTGGGGCACTGTCATTGCCCACATGATCTTGACAAGTTGGTGGTCAGATTTCAGTGACATATCAAATCACAATGACTGGGACTGCCTTAGCACTGCAGCCTTCTTCCACTCTCTCAGCTACTGAGGCACACAGTCTTCCTTTGCTTGTGCCAATGAGTTTTGGACAATATCTAGTCTGGTACCTACCCCAATGTTCCTCCCATGGGTGGTCATACCAGGACCAAGAAGCTGGGTGGATGGAAAGGGGAAGAGCAACAAAGGAAACTGGCCAAAGCAAAATCATAATCAAAAATGTTTTGAGGTTTGTGAAGCCAAGAGGGTCTTAAGGAGAGTTCCAAAGGGCCAGGGCAAAGTGGCTAAAGGAGCTTCCAGACAGTAGTGAGGAGAATGAGAAGTAGCTTCGTGTTGGAGATTTCTCACAGGGACATCAAGCTGGAGGATTGCGAAGGTAGGGAAGGTCCACAAATTGACGAGATTTTAAGATGAAGACAAGACTCAGAAAAGATGGATTCACCCTTCTATGACAGCTTGGCCTGTTTGAGTAAGTGTGCAATGAAATCAAAATATATAGACAAAAGGACTTTACTGGTTTCAGCTTAAAAGTGAGGTAAGAGTGGCTGCCCTTGACATTAAGGCCGCATTTGAATCCAGGAGCCCTAGCCAAACTGGAGTCAATAGGAATCGGGAGGGAAAACTCTCCATTGGTTGGAGTCTTGCGTAGCACAAAGGAAGATGGTTGTGGTTGTTGGCGGCCAATCATCTCAGCTCCAGGACATCATTGCAGGAGTTCCTCAGGGTAATGTCCTAGGCCCAGCCATCTTCAGCTGTTTCATCAATGACCTTCCTTCCATCATATGGTCAGAAGTGGGGATGTTCGCTGATGCTTGCACAATGTTCAGCACCATTCGCGACTCCTCAGACACTGAAGCAGTCCATGTCCAAATGCAGCATGACTTGGACAATATCCAGGCTTGGGCTGACAAGTGGCAAGTAACATTTGCGGCACACAAGTGCCTAGCAATGACCATCTCCAACAAGAGAACCAAACCATCTCCTCTTGACGTTCAATGACAGTACCATCACTGAATCCCCCACTATCAACATCCTGGGGGTTACCATTGACCAGAAACTGAACTGGACTAGCCATATAAATACTGTGGCTACAGGAACAGGTCAGAGACTAGGAATAGTGCAATGAGTAACTCACCTCCTGACTCCCCAAACCCTGTGCACCATCTACAAGGCACAAGTCAGGAGTGTGATGGAATACTCCCCACTTGCCTGGGTGAGTGCAGCTCTAACAACACTCAAGAAGCTTGACACCAAGCAGGACAAAGCAGCCAGCTTGATTGGCATCCCATCCACAAACATTCACTCCCTCTACCACCAATGCACAGTAGCAGCAGTGTGTACCACCTACAAGATGAATTGCAGGAATTCACCAAAGATCCTTAGACAGCATTTTAGTACCGCCTGAAAATGTTTCACAGTGACAAAAAAAGTAAACAAAAAAAGGGCTAAAAACAAAAAACTGCGGATGCTGGAAATCCAAAACAAAAACAGAATTACTTGGAAAAACTCAGCAGGTCTGGCAGCATCGGCGGGGAAGAAAGGTGTTGTGTCCAAAAGTCCAATGGCTCCACAGCATTGGGCTACCAGTTCAATCTAAAATGGACGGGCTGAATATTGCGCATTTCTATGCTACCGTTGTAATGAGCACTAAACAACATTATGGAAAGGAGTCCTCTCTGAAGGGATGGACTCTGGTGTTAAGCAATTTGGTCCTTCCAAACTTCATTCTGCTTCACTACACTCACCTTTCTCTTGGCTCTCTGAAGAAACATCTCATCTGTCTGTTTGAAGGCCCGCCTTAACGCCTCATCTGGCTGAGTTGAAAACACTTCCTGATGTACAAGGTTGACATGGAGGTGTGTTGCAGCATAGACAGCAGCATCCACTCCACCATGACCATCAAACACAGCAAAATACGCCCTCTCTTTTGCATCCTAGGATGGAAAACAAAACAACTTTGGTCTTATTCATTGCAGTCTAATACAAAATGATTGAGAGAAGGATTCATGTTTTATGGCTTGAATCAACCTGCACCTCTAGTTCTGAAAAAACAAGCCTCAAGCCCTAGGGCACAAATGCCTTAATTAACAGGACGCACACTTTGTGCTAAATCAGTTTTTTTCTTGCCCAGGATTAGAGCAGAATACTGCATTGATAACTTGGTGCATCTTATAAAGATAACTGCAACCAACTTAGTAGATACCAAAAATAGTTTGGCAGACTGACCGATCCACGATGCAACTTTAAGAAAGCAGGTAAGCGCTAAGCCATAGTCTGCAACTCTGCTGAATGCTGCACTCTTCAATATAGTAATTGTTTCCAAAGCTATAGCTATAAGTATTAGGCACACATTGCACTGATTTCTTGCAGCAGAAATTAAAGACAGCATCGTTTACTACTGATTACTTATAATCTTGCTTTACTTCAAGCCATATTTCAAATCCAAAATGATCTTCATAAGATAAAATGGAGAATTTGAAACAAGACAATTAAATACAACTGCAACTCCTAGTTGAAACAGGTCAAACTCCAGACTAATTTGAAGTCTATTTTCAGTGGGTGCAATTTTGGCTCAATTGATATGAAAACTTTAGCATGTAGGAAGAATACATGGGTTGCTCCAGGCCTGATCTAACCCAAATAAGATTTTTGGAAAAATTAAAATGGAAGCGAAGTTTTGGTACAGCAGCACAGAAACAGGCCAATCAATTCAACTAGTCTATGTCAATATTTATATTCCACACAAGCCTATTCCCATTCTACCTCTTCTCACTCTGCCTACCCAAATCCCTCTTTTCCCTTCTCCCCCATAAATGCCCAAGACTGGACTCAATTTGCCAGAATAAAACAACTGGCTTTATGCAAAAAGGTTCACTTGCATTCAGTATTTACATTTCACATACCCATGACAGACAGGAATGATCTTGTTGGACAACATTGCAACCTTCCCCAGGGATAGTGATGAAGGTGACAAGCAGCTGATTTATATAGATCAGAAAGATATGCAAAGAAATCTTTGATTTATGTTTAGTAAGCTGACCTCAACAGAGGCAGTGATGGAAGTGCTATAAATGGCGTCTGCCTCAGATTCAGAAGAGAGAAGGATTCCTTCTATTATTTAACCAGCCACCCTTGCTGAAAGTCAGGTATGGCAGAATTAGGCCCAACTGTGATACCATTTCAAATATGTCAAATATCCTGTCAATGTTCCTAGCCTAGATTCTGTAACTGAGATTATGGATTGTATCCAGTAAAGAATCATACTTTCATGAGAAATGAGGCATGTTGGGGTTGGTTGGGGAGGAATCAGAGAAAGAGAGGGGAGAAGAAAAATGGCAGGAAAAAGAACCTGGAAAATAGAGAAAGACAGACCTACAAACAAGTTTTCTGACAATAGCTCAAAATTCTTGTCTCATCCATCAAGTTCTCAGAAGGTTCTGGTTCTACCTGGAGATTAGATTATAATAACTTTACTGCTCACAGAAAATAAGTTCTGTCTCACTTCCTGTAGATACAGTTTACATGCAGGGATTCTTCTTCAATGGAAATCCTCAGGTCTGTTAGATTATTTACTGAACACTATTGAAAGAGAAAGCTTTTAATCAAACTAAATACGGTATCTTGACTTGAATACTACCACAAAGCCTGCTGTTGTATGAACTGCCCAAGTGCGGATATTGGGATAAATGAGTGAAATTATACTAGAATGGTCTGTGGCTACCTTGGCGGAGAGGTTCCAGAATATCATAGTTTCAAGTCTCACTCCAGATGCTGGAGCACATAATCAAGAGTAATACTCCAGTGAACTGCTGGAAGTGCTTTCAGATGAAATGGTAAATTGAAACCTCATCTGCCACATCAGGTAGACATAAATGATCCCAGGGCACTATTTCAAGGAAGACCAGGAGAATTTTCCCAATGCCCTGGCCAACACTTCATCCCTCAGTCAACATGAAAAATATTTGGTCATCTATTTTTTGGCTTTTTGTGCAGCCTTGGTGTGTACAATTTAGCTGCCAAATTTCCTACGTGAAAAAAGTGCCTACACTTAAAATTAATTCAATGACTGTCGTACAATGGGATATCAAGGTCGTGAAAAAAACTATATAAATGGAAGTTAGTTTTTTTATTTGTTAGTGGGGTTTACCTGGAATGCTACTTGCATGGAGGGTGATATATGCAGGACAAGGTGCAGGGCAAGATTAGAATACTTAATGCTTATTTTGCATCAGTGTTTACCGAGGAGGTATCTAACAAAACATCAGTAGAATCAGAGATAGTAGATGCAATGGATAGGGTGAAAATTAAGAGGGAGGTGGTACTGGAAAAGGCTGCTATACTTAGGCCAGAATTTTCTTGTTGGCGTGCAGGGCTGAGCCCCACATGCAGACGCGCAAAATGACGTGCGGAGATGGCAGGCAAGCATCCCGACGTCGCCGCATGCCATCACGATATTTTGGTGGGCAGGCGCACGATGATCTTTGATGCACATCCGCTATTAATTAACAGGCCACTTAAGGCCCTTGAGGCAGCAATTAATGTCGATTTTTCGGGGCCCATGCAATCTTCTGGTCATCGCACGGGCGCAAGGGGCAGACAGGTAGAACACATTTGTATAAACCTCATCCACAGGGGTGAGTGGAGTCACGAGTGTTATTTGTCAGTCATGTAATGCTTAAAGTTACTGATACTTGCCTGTGTGAGCAGGAATACTTCAAAACTCTTCACAGCTGCTTGGACAGGAGAAACAGCCTTCTGGTCAGGACTCTGAGTAAACATCATTTCCGGGGCCTTGCTGATTTCAGGAAGCCTTCCCTTAGCCTGGGAATGGGAGTTGTGCTCTCCACCGGAGGCACCTCCTCTGAGGAGGAAGGGAGGGCCAGAAAGGAGGAGGCCAGGAGTCCACATTCAGCCTCCAGGGGAGCCACCTTTAGGAGGAGAGGCGCAGACAGAAGGGACGCAGGGCCAACAGGAAGTCCAAGGTGGAAGAGGCCACAGAAGACGCCACTATCCTGCTGCCAGGGTATATAGGCAGCAAAGCAGCTACCTCAATATGTCTGAGGTGCAGTGCCAAAGGATGCTCCATCTCTCAAGGGAGACAGTGGCCTCATTTGTCAGATGATAGGCCCTGAGATCTGCGCCAACTGTATGAGTGGGCACCGCATGCCAGTGGTGTTGAAGGTCACGGCTGCCCTCAACTTCTCTATCTCCGGCTCTTTCCAGGGGTCAGTGAGTGGTCTTTGTGGAGTCTCCCGATCAGCTGTCCATACTTGCGTCAAGCAGGTGACAGATGCTCTGTTCAGGCATGCATTGACTTTCATCCACTGCTGCTAGGACGAGGCCAGCTGGATGACTCCAGAGGCACATCATCAGCCACTGGCTGAGCATGTGCCTGGTCCCCGGCAGTCCTCCAACTGCCGGTGCCATGGGCACTCTCTGTCTCCGCCCGCACCTCAAATGAGTGTGAAGTGCCCTCACTGCTGTGCCCCGGGACACTAGCCGATGATCTAATTTCCACCGAGGTGCTAGTATCTGCGCTAGTGCCTGCCTGGCAAAGATGGTGTGACGCTGGTGTGTCCAATTGTTCAGGGCCCTCAGGTTTCAGAGGTGGCCCCTCTTCCTCCTCCTCCCGGTCCTGCTCCGGTGATGCTGAAAGGAAGAACAAGGACATTTGATTAGTTAAAGTGGAGACAACGTCAATGTGCATGCCTGTGCCCCGGATCATACTTCCATAATCAATCGTCAACCCATGTTGCAAGCTTCAATCACTGAACATTCAGCAGTGCCATGGCTGCTGGGACACACATGGTGACCTCAGTGCTTGGCAATCTTACCTCCCTGTGGCACCCCAGCCTCCCCGCCACCGGTGGACCTGGGCGCATGGCACCTCTCCAGATCAATCGCCTCTGCCAGTCTGTATCCGCTCGGTGGCATTGTGTGCGGTTTTCTCCTGGAAAGGAGAGAGGACCATTGGTTAGTCCACCCTGTGCCTGGATTCCCATTGCATCCCTGCCCCCCCTCAGCCAGAGTAGGACATTGCAGCGCACACTCACACCAAGAAGCCAGGATTGACACCCCACCTTGCCCACATGCTGCCTCCATCACATTTGGCACCACATGGTCTAACCTTGCAAAGCAAGGAGGCACAAGCATGTGAAATGCCAAAGGCAGCACATGGATTGGTGCCCCACCACCTGGAAGCTCTCCACCCAGCATGTCAGCATCCTGACTTTGACATGTTTCGCAGTTCCAGCACTGTACCTTGGTACAGATCCTTGAGGTTGCCCTCAAAACAGTACTCTGGGTGTCAATCTAACACATGCTGTGAGTGCAAAATCCATCTCAGCACTACCTCTCAGTGTGAACTAGGCATGGGCAATATCTGCTGACTCACCCAGCGAGAAACATGCCGTGAAGAATTAAATGCTGTAACTGCACTCAATTGGGTGGGGGTGGGGGGGGAGCCTACCTGGTGCGTTAAGTAACCTCTGTCAACATGGTGCTCACCCTTCCCGAGCGCAAGAGGTCTTTGAATCGCTTGTGGCACTGGACCCATGTGCATCGCATGACGTCAGGTCAGGTGGGGAGGGCCTCCACCTGCCGTCCCTCGGAATGAGGACCTCCCACTGTGCTGCCACCTCCTCCAGGAGGGTAGCTAGGCACTCATCACTGACCCCCTGCCCTACCCTCTTGCCTGGCCTGCTCTCCAGCAGTGCTCTGGGGAGTCCTTCTGCTGGCCATGATGAACAGCCTTTGTAAGGCTGCCAGCGCTCTATTTGAACAGGCCGCCGGGTCGCCATTGGACCCACCATTGCACTCCCACCACTGCCCGCCCAATCCCGCTATCCTTGGGAGCCGTGCTTCACGCTGGGCAGGCCTTAATTGGCCTGCCCACGTAAAATGGCGGCAGCAATTGGCTCCGCACCAGCTCCCAACGGCCCGCCCAACGGGGAGAAAATTCTCCCCTTAGGGTAGCTAAGTCACCTGGTCCAGATGGCTTGCACCCCTGGTTGCTGAAGGAAGTGGGGTGATGATATCGGAAGGCTTGCCAGAATCTTTCTGAGATACTTGGGGGGCGGGGAATGCCAGAGGACTGGAGAATGGCAAATGTGACACTCTGCTTCAAGAATGGGTGTAAGCATAGTTCTCGCAGCTACCAGCCAGTTAGTTTATCAACAGTGGGTAAGGTTTAGAAACAATAATCAGGGAAACAAAAATCAATAGGCACCTGGAGAGATTTGAGTTAATTAAGGATAGCCAGCACAGAATTGTAAAAAAGCAGATCATACTTGACTAATCTAACTAAATTTTTTGATGAGGTAACTGATAAGGTTAATGAAGTGAATGTAATGGATGCTTTCTATTTAGACTTTCAGAAGTGTTCAAAGTACTACATAAAAGGCTGGTTGACAAAAATTGAGGCTTATGGAATAGGAAGGTTAGTGTTGAATTGGCTTAGGTCTTGGAATACAGAGTAGAACTTCAAAATTTGATGATAGCAAACTTGGGGGAGTGGCAAACAATGAGGAGGATATGAATCATCTGCAACATGATATAGATAGGTTATCAGAATAGGCAGGCAGGCAGATGGAACTGAATATACAGAAGTGTGAGGTGATGCATTTTGACAGAAGGAATAGGGTGAGGCAATATAGATTTAGTGGTACATTCCTAAAGAGTGTACAGGAACAGAGGGACCTGGGGGTGCATGTGCATTGATCTCTGAAAGTGGCAGGACATTTGCGAGAATGGTGAGCAAAAAATATGGGATCTTGGGCTTCATAAATAGAGGTATTAAGTACAAAAGCAGGGACATTAGCTCTGGTTAGGCTCCAACTAAAGTATCACATCCAGTTCTGGTCACCACACTTTAGGAAAGATGTGAGGGTCCTTAGGAGGGTGAAGAAGAGATTTACCAGAATAGTTCCAGTGATGGGGGATTTTAGCTACAAGGTTAGGTTGTAAATGCTGAGGTTGCTCTCCTTGGAACAAAAGAGGTTGAGGGAGATTTGATAGAAATGTACAAGATTATGTCAGGTTTGGATAAGGTAGACAAGCAAAAACTGTTCCCATTAGCTGACAGGACTAGAGATGACAGATTAAAGGTTTTGGGCAACAGATGCAGGGGGATTGTGAGGAAGAACTTATTAAACACAGCTAGTGGTAACGACCTGGAACTTACTGCCCATGAGGGTGGAGGAAGTGGAAGCAATCAATAATTTCAAAAGGAAATTGGATGGGTATTTGAAAAAAATAAACCTGCAGGGTTACACGGATTGAGCAGGAGATTGGGACGGGCTAGATTTCTTCAGGGAGAGCTGGCATGGACTCAGTGGGCAAGGCTTCCTTCTAAGCCGGAAAGGACTTTATGACCTGTGCTTTATGACCCGAGTTTCGCCATGAGATAAACTGGTGCTCTTTCCTTCAAGGTAAAACTCCAAGGCAATTTTCCCACTAAACTGCAAGTGCGTGTGGGCCCTGGAAGGTCCTGCGCAGGGCTTGTTCCTTAATAGATACCTGCCTGAGAGGCTGCACAAAGTGTTTAAAGGGATTGTGCACTGAAAAGTACAACCAAATTTTGAAAGTGAAGAGGCATATCAGGATGCACCATGGGATTATGCAGGCTTGGCCATAAAACTAAAATGAGTATGACCTTTTGGCCAAACCCGGAAGTTAATGACTAGCATATGGATCAGTCCATGATAAGCTAAAGAAAGTGACCTTTGGGTCAGGATAAAATAAGTTGATGACTGGTCTGAGTTATAAAATGTAATAAACTGATAGCTTGACCTCGGGGTCAATATATGCAGGTGACCAGGCACAGCTGCAAAATATCAGGATAGATAAGCAAAGTTTATGTTTTGGAATAAACTGCGAACATCATTTGTGCTAACGGTCAGGTCATTCCGTGATTGTTTTACAAATTCCTCCAGAACTGCAGAGGTAATGAATAGGTCATTCTGTGTTTATGTTGTGAACTCATTTTTAATTAGGGATGTAACAATCAGACTTACAAGATAAGAACAATGTGTTAAAGATGAGTTACCTAAAAGACGGTATAAATATTTGACAGAAACTGCAACTTTGAATTGCCTTTTAGAGCATTCTGAAAGAGCACTCCCCAAGCACACTTGTACTAAATAAAGAACTACTGCTGAATCTACCTACAGTTAACTCCATTGATGTCTGAAACATTGCTCCAAGGTCTTTCTATGCAGTGGGGCACTGGATGATGCTTTCCTATCATCCAATATTTAGAGTTCTGTCCGGTCTAGGCTACACACCCTTGAAACATAGGACTTAGGAGGTGTAGGCCATTCAGCCTTTTGAGCCTTCTCTGCCATTTGACAAGATGATGGCTGATCTGGTTGTGGTCTCAACTCCACCTTCCTGTCTGGCCCCCATAACGCTCAACTTCCTTGTCCATCAAAAATCTAACTCAGCCTTGAATAAATTCAATGATCCAACTGTTATGATCCAACCTGATGTTATTACTGGACAAATCAGATCCCAGGATGGAACAAAAACAAAAATAGCTGGAAAAACTCAGCAGGTCTGACAGCATCTGTGGAGAGGAACGCAGTTGACGTTTTGAGTCCATATGGCTCTTCATCAGAACTTATCAGAATGGAACCTGGCTTGATAGATTTTTAAGATATTTTTAGAACTGTTTCTTACTGAAACAGATTCACAGGAATCTTGATTTTTTTTAACAAGATAAAACATTTATTGAACAAGAAACGTCAACCTTTTTGTCTAGTGTAGTATAGTTAGAAAGATTTCAACATAAAGGAAAAATGATTCAAACTCACACTATCCCACTTATCATAGCAATATTCTTACAGACCCAACACTCCAGTGAAGAGATACCACTATTTCCACACCAAGGCTAGAGCTGGTTCAGTTGCAACTTTCCAGTAGATTTCATAATATTGACTAGAAGTCCTTCCACAATTAGTATTCCCCTTGAGCTATTCAGAAAGCTTTCTTTCCCACATTGTGTGTTTGTTTTAACTTCCCTAAACTACTAACCCCTAGGTAACCATTTTCTTCACGTCAAGGGCCCTAAAACTTTATTAAAAATGCATGTACACAAACGGAGCCTGGAGGCTTCCCCACTCCATCTCACAAACTCTAAAATGAAACCAAATCCAGGTTTCACCCTTAACACAAATTTTTAAAAAGTATAAACTAACCTAAGCTATATCTAGTTCTTAACACCCACAAATACAAATAATTTACTTAAAACAATATCCAGTTCCTAACAAAACCTCCACTGCTTTCTGGGCAAGAGAATGCCACAGACTAATTACCTTCCTCATCTGTCTTAAAAGGAAGATCTCTTATTTTTAAAAAAATGTCCCCTAGTTCTAGTCTCTCAACAAGAGGAAACATCCTCTCAATATGCACCCTATCAAATCCCCTCAGGATCTTGTACGTTTCAATATCATCTCAATCTTTTAAACTCCTATGGGTATAGGCCCAACCTGTTCAATCTTTCTTCATTAAAAAAGTCCTTCATCCAAGGAATGAGTCGAGTGAACCTTTTCTGAACTGTTTCCAATGCAATTATCCTTTTTCAAATACAGAGGCCAAAACTGCACACAGGACTGCAGATGTGGTCTCACCAAGGCCCTGTACAGCTGCAGTGAAACTTCCCCATTTTTACATTTCATTTCCCTTGCAATAAACACAAAAATTCAATTTATCTTCGAAATCATTTGCTGTACCTACATGCTAAATTTTTGTGCTTCATGTGCCAGGACACCCAGATCTCTGTACCACCAAGTTCTGCAATCTCTCTCCATTTAAACGGTATACTTCTTTTTTACTTTTCTTCCTGCCATAGTGGACAGGTTCATATTTTCCCACATTATACACCATCTGCCAAATTTTTGCCCACTCACTCAACCTACATTTTTTGTAGACTTTTTTACCTCTTCTTGGCAGCTTACTTTCCTGTCTATCTTGGTGTCATTAGCAAATCTAGCTACCACATATTCGATGCCCTCATCCAGGACATTGGTATAAATTGTAAATAGCTGAGGCCCCAACACTAGTAGTAGGGAGCAGTATAGTGAGGGGAATTGATACTATTCTTACAGTGGGAGGGGGAGGATACAGTTGTGGTGGTGTATGTAGGTACCAACAACGTAGGCAGGACAAGGAAAGAGGTTCTGCATAGTCAGTATGAAGAGCCTAGCACCAAATTAAGAAGCAGAACCTTAAAGGTAATAATCTCTGGAGTATTACCGGAGCAGCTTGCAAATTGGCAAAGGGCAAATAAAATTAGGGAAATAAATGTGTGGTGTGGCTCAAAGACTGGTGTGGGAGAAGTGGGTTCCAGTTTGCGGGGCACTGGCATCAGTACTGGGGAAAGTGGGGGCTGTACCTTTGGGACGGTCTACATCTGAACTGTGATGGGATCAGTGTTCTAGCGAGCCACATAACTAGGGAAATAGACAAGGCTTTAAACTAAACAAGGGGGCAGGGGGTGAGGGTGAGGGAACAAACTTGGATAGATATACCAAATCAAGGGGTAGAGTCAAGGCAGGAGAGCAAAACAGTAAGGGAAATGAGGGTCAGAGAATGGCAAGAAGGGATAGAGAGAAAAAACCTAAGAATATACCAACTGTCAAAATTAAATGTTACAAAGATAATAAAAAGACAAAACTCAAGGCTTTGTATCTGAATGCATGTAGCAGTCATAGCAAAGTAAATGAATGATAGTGCACGTTGAAGGAAATATGTTTAGATAGCCATTACAGAGATGTGGCTTCAGGGTGATAAGGGTTGGGCCGTGGCTGTTGTGGGGTATATGACATTCAAAAATAGGAAGCTAGGTAAAAGGTGAAGAGCTTACACTGTTAATCAAGCATGGTATTGGTGCAATAGTTAGAGATTATGTTGGTTCAGGAGATCAGGAAGTAGAACCGTTTTGGGTGGAGATGAGGAATGTTAGGGGAAAGAAGTCACTCGTGGGGTAAAAGCAAAATACTGCAGGTGCTGGAAATCTTAAATGAAAACAGAAAATTCTGGAAAACCTCAGCAGGTCTGGCAGCATGTGTGGAGAGAGAAAAAGAGTTAACGTTTCAAGTCCATATGATGCTTCTTCAGAGCTAAAGAGAAGTAGAAATGTGATGTATTTTATACTGTTTAAGAGGGGGTGGAGCAGGTGGAACAAAATGAAAGGCCAGGGATAGGTCGGAGTTCAGGAGAAATCTGACAAATATGTCATGGACGGAAGACAAAGGGGGTGTTAATGGTATGTTAAAGACTAAAGAAGGTGCTGAGACTGACATAAAGGTAAAATAGCAGAATGTGTTAATAGCAGAACAAAGGTCAACACTGTGAAAGCGCAACATACAAAAAAGTGACAAATGGCCTGTGGGGGGTTGGGGGAAAAGGAAACAAAAACAGAAAAATAATAAATAAATAGCTGAACAACTTCAGACCATGAACACTCTCCTCCATCTTCACCCATTTTAAAATTTTTTAAAAATGTATTTCTTTTTATTTATTTATTTTTGTTCTATGTTTAATTATAATTTTCTTATCCTTTTTCCCCACACTCCCCCCCACACAGGTTTTCAGAGCACTGACCCTTGTTCTGCTAATAACACATTCTGCTATCTTACCTTTAAGCCACTCTCAGCATCTTTAGAGTTTAACACTACCATTAATACTCCCTTCATCTTGTGTCCATGACATCTTTGTCAATCTCTCCTGAACTCCCACCTAACCCTGACCTTCTATTTTGCTCCTCCTGCTCCAACTCCTCTTAAACAGTATAAAATTCATCACACTTCTACTTCTCTTTAGCTCTGAAGAAGTCATACAGACTCAAAGCATTAACTCTGTTTCTCCCTCCACAGATGCTGCCAGACCTGCTGAGTTTTTCCAGCATTTTCTGTTTTTAAGTCACTCATAGGGTTGGTCTACAGGTCCCTAATAGGACCCACAATGTAGGACAAAGTATAGAAGAGGAAATGGATAGCATGCTGAGAGAGGTGGTCACACAGCAGCTTAGGAGCCCGGAGGTAGAAAGGGAATGGGTGACCACCAGATAGTCCAAGAGAACTAGGCAGGTAGTGAAAGAGTGCCCTGGGGCCCCGCGTGCCAATCAGCTTTCCATTTTGAGTATTGGTGAGGGAATTGGTTCCTTGGAGGAGTGCAGTTAGAGTCAGATTTGTGGCACCACGGCTGGCTCTGCTGCACAGCAGGGGAAGAAGAAGCAGGGAAGAGCAGTAGTGATAAGGGATTCGTTAGTTAGGAGAATATACAGGCATTTCTGAAGCCACGGACGTAACTCCAGGATGATATCTTGCCTCCTTGGTGCCAGGGTTAAGAATGTCACAGAGCAGGTACAGGACATTCTTCTGGGGAGGGTGATCAGCCAGAGGTTGTGGTCCATGTTGGTACCAATGACTTAGAAAGGAAAGGTGGGGAGATCCTGAAAGCACATTTCAGGGAGCTAGGAAGAAGATTGAAAAACAGGACTTCTAAAGCAGCAACCTCAGGATTACTCCTAGCCCCACATGCTAGTGAGTATAGAAATAAGAAAATTGAGCAATTAAACATGTGGCTGGAAAACCGGTGTGGGAGGGAGGGCATCAGATCTCGAAGGCATTGGGACCAGTTCTGAGGAAGGTGGGACTTGTACAAGCCTATATCTGAACAGGACTGGGATAAATATATCCTCGCAGGGAAACTTGCCAGTGCTGTTGTTGTTGGTGTGTGTGTGTGTGTGTGTGTGTGTGTGTGTGTGTGTGTGTGTGTGTGTGTGTGGTGGGGGCGGGGTGGTGGCTTAAGCTAGGTTGGCAGGGGCTGGGAACCTGAGAGCAAATTCACAGCAGGGAACAGAAGATGGAGAATTGGTGAGTGACTCTGAAAGACAGAAGTAGTACAGCACAGGAATTTGGCAGTGTTAAAAAGGTGTATATGTAAATGCAAGGAGTATAGCAAATAAAGCCAATGACCTGAGGGCACAGAGAATCATGGCAGCATGATATCATCGCTATAATGGAAACTTATCTTAAAGAGGGGCAAAAATGACAGCTCGACATCCCTGGATATAGAGTTTTCAGACAGGACAGTGAGGGTTAAAAAAGGTGGAAGTGTAGCATTATTGGTTAAAAAAACAATTACAGTTGTAAGGAGGGGTAGTATACTAAATTAAGAATCAAATGAGGCCATATGGGTTGAGCTCAGAAATAAAAAAGGGGCAGCCACATTGCTTGGAGTGTACTATAGACCCCGAAATAGCGGAAGAAGTTAGAAGAGAATTTGCTTACATATTTGCTGAGTGCAAAAACAACAGGGCAGTAATAGTTGCAGACTTCAATTACCCTAATACTAATTGGGATACGAACAATGTGAAGGGCACAAAATTCTTGCATTCAAGAGAACTTTTTCAGCCAGCATGTAACAAGCCTAACAAGAGGGGGTGTAAATCTATACTTAGTCTTAGGAAATGAAGCTGGGCAAGAGGGTGAAGTAGCAGTGGGGGACCATTTTGGAGATAGTGACCAGAATACAGTTAGATCTAGTATAATTAGAACAGGAGTAAAAGTTCTAAATCAGGGGAGGGCAAATTTTTCAAAGCTGAAAGGTGAACTGGCGAAAGTGGACTGGATAAAGCTAATAGAAGGGAAAATTGTATCAAATCAGTGGGAGGTGTTCAAAAGTGAGATTCTACAGGCACAGTGTAGACATGTCGCCACAAAGAAGAAGGGTGGGACTGCAAAATCTGGAGCCCCCTGGTTATCCAGAAGCATACATGGCAAGATAAAGCAAAAAAAAGAAAGCTTATGACAGTCACAAAAGGCTTAATACTGTAGAAAGCCGAGAGAAGTATAGAAAATACAGGGGTGAAGTAAGAAAGGAAATTAGGAAAGCAAAGAGGATACGATAAAATATTGGCAGGTAAAATCAAAGAAAACCCAAAGATGTGTACCAGTACATTAAAAGCAAGAGGGTAACTGAGGAAAGAGTAGGGCCCATCAGAGATGTACATGGCAACTTGTGTGTTGATGCTGAAAATGTGGGTAAGGTTCTCAATGAGTGCTTTGTCTTGTCTCTGTCTTGACTAAGGAGAGGGATGATGCAGACATTCTAGTTAAAGAGCAGAAATGTGAACTAATAGATACAATAAGAATAATGAGAGAGGAAGTACTGGAGGGACTGGTATCCATGAAGGCGGACATATCACCAGGGCTGGATGGATTATATCCCAAGTTGTTAAAGAAGCCAGGGAGGAAATAGCAGATGCTCTGAGGATCATTTTCCAATCCTCACAAGATGAAGGCAAGGCACCAGAGGATTGGAGGTCTGTGAATGTTGTACCAATATTAAAAAATGGCTGTGAGGGACAGGCCAGAAAATTATAGGCTGGTCAGTCTGATTTTGGTGGTGGGAAAATTATTGGAACCAATTCTGAGACACACTTAGGATAAACCGTCACTTAGAAAGGCATAGGTTGATCAGGGATAGTCAGCATGGTTTTGTTAGGGTAAAGATCGTGTCCTACTAACTTAATAGAATTTTTTGAGGAAGTAACAAGGAGGATTGATTAGAGCAGTGCAGTGGATGTGGCCTATATTGATTTTTGTAAGGCATTTGACAAGGTGCCACATGGTCGCAAAAGGGAGATCTCATGGGATACAGGGGAAAGTGGTGAGTTGGAATCAAAATTAGCTCAGCGACAAGAAACAAAGGGTAATGGTTTACGGGTATTTTTGCAAATACAAAGTGGTTTTCTGGTGGCATTCCACAGAGTTCAGTGCTGTTTGTTGTATATATTAATGGTTTGAACTTAAAACGTGGAAGGCATGATTAGGAAATTTGCAGATGACAAAAACTGGCCGTGTAGTTGATAGTGAAGAGGACAGCTGTTGATTTCAGAATGATATCAATGGTTTGGTTGAGTGGGCAAAAAAGTGGCAAATGGAATTCAATCCAGGAAAGTGACAGGTAATGAATTTGGGGAGGGCAAACAAAATAAGGGAATACTCAATAAATGAGAGGATATTGAGAAGGGTTGAGGAAGTGAGAGACCTTGAAGTGCATGTCCACAGGTCCCTGAAGGTGGCAGGACAGGTTGATAAGGTGGTAATGGGAATGTTTTCCTTTATTGGATGAGGTTTAGAATACAAAAGCAGGGATGTAATGCTGGAACTGTGTGAAAATGCTGGTTAGGACACAGCTGGAATTGTGTACAGTGTTCTGGTCACCACATTACAGGAAGGACATAATTGATCTGGAGAACATACAGAGGAGATTTACAAGAATGTTGCCAGGGCTGAAAAATTACAGCTATGAGAAAAGATTGGATATGCTAGGGTTGTTTTCCTTAGAATAGGGGAGGCTCAGGGGTGACCTAATTGAGGTGCACAAAATTTTGAGGGGCCTAGATAGGGTAGGCAGGAAAGACCTGCTTCCCCTAGCTAAGGGGTCAATTACTCGAGGGCATAGATTTAAGGTAACAGGTAGAAGGATTGGAAGGGACATGAGGAAAAACTTTTTCACACAGAGGGTGAAGGGCATCTGGAATTCTTTGCCTAAGTTGGTGGTTGAGGCTGAAATGCTCAATTCATTTAAAAGATACCTGGATCTGAACTTGAGGTGCTGTAACCTACAAGGATATGGACCAGGTGCTGTAAAGTGGGATTAAAAAATGAATGGCTAGTTTTTTTCTTCTTTCTTTGGCCAGTGAAGATGCAATGGGTTGATTGGCCTCTTTCTGCACCATGACATTTCTATGGTTCTAAATATTGAGTGTGTGAGATAAAGGGACGGCAATAGTCATTGGTGATTTTAATCTACATATAAACTGGAAAAATCAGATTGGCAGTAGTAGCTTGGATGAGGAACTTGTAGAATGCTTTCAAGATAATTTCTTAGAGCAGCATGTTCTGGGGTCAACCAGGTTACATTAGGATTGGTATTGTGTAATATGACAGGATTAATTACCTTAGAGGAAAGGCACTCTTAGGTAGCAGCAACCACAATATGATTGAATTTTACATGCAGTTTGAAAGGAAGAAGAATGGGTTTAAGTCTAATATTTTAAACTTAAATAAGGGCAACTATGTGGGCATGAAAGCTGAACTAGCTGAAGTAAACTGGGATACAATCTAGAGGATAGATCAATAGAGAAGCAGTGGGAGACATTTAAGGTGATATTTTAGAGTACACAGAGTAAGTATATTCCCACTATGAAGAAAAATTCTAAAGTGGAGGATCTACCATCTGTGGTTAACTAAAGAAGTTAAAGGAAGCATCAAACTTAAGGAAAAAGCATACAACTGCACAAAGATGAGTGGCAGGTCAGATGATTGGTCAGATTATAAAGAACGGCAGAGAATAACTAAAAGGTTAATCAGCAGAAAGAAATGAGGAAGCGAGCTAGAAATGTAAAAACAGGTAGCAAGAGGTTCTACAAATATTTAAAAACGAAAAGTAAAGTGAATGCTGGTCTTCTAGAGAGTGACAATGGGGAGTTAATAGTAGATAATAAGGAAATGGCAAAAGAAATGAACAAATATTTTGCTTCTGTGTTCACTATAGATGATACAAAAAACATTCCAGTAATAGCTGCAAATCAGGAGGTGAATGGGAGAAAGGAACTTGGTGAAATTAAAATCACTAGGGAAACAGTACTGAACTGCAGGTAGACAAGTCTCTGGATCTAGATGGATTTCATCCTAAGGTCTTAAAAGAGGACTAATGAGGTAGTAGATGCATTGGTGTTAGTTTTCCAAAATTCGCCAGATTCTGGAAAGGTTCCATCAGACTAGAAAGTAGCAAATATAACGCCTCTATTCAAGAAGGGAGGGAGGCAGAAAACAGGAAACCATAGGCCAGTTAGCTTGACGTCTGTCATAGGGAAAGTGTTAGAATCAATCATTAAGGAAGTTACAGCTGGGCACTTGGAGAAACTCAAGGTAATCAGGAAGAGTCAGCATGGTTTTCTGAAAGGGAAATCAAGCTTAACCAATTAATCAGAGTTCTTTGAAGGAGTACTGTGGATAAAGGGGAGCCTATATATGTACTGTAGTTGGATTTCCAGAAGGCATTTGAAAAGGTGCCACAAAGGGTATTGCAGAAAATAAAAGCTCATGGTGTAGGCGGTAATGTATTAGCAAGGATAGAAGATTGAATGGCTGGCAGAAAACAGAGAATGCATAAAAGGGTCTTTTTCTGATTGGCAGGATGTGGCGAGTGGAGTCCCTTAGGGGTGTGTGCTGGGGCCTCACTTTCCACAATTTATATCAATGACTTAGAATAGGGGAGCAAAGGCATTGTAGCTAAATTTGCAGGTGACCCACAGATATGTGGGAAAGTAGGTTGTGAAGGGCATATAAGGAGGTTGCAGATGGATACAGATACGTTGAGTGAGTGGGCAAAAATCTGACAGATGGAGAATAATGTAGAAAAATGTGAAGTTGTTGACTTTGGCAGAAAGGATAAAAAAGCAGAGTATTACTTAAATGGAGAACAACTGCAGAATTCAGAGGTGCAGAGGGATTTAGGTTCTAATGCATGAGTCACAAAAAGTTAATATGCAGGTAAACAAGTAATTAAGAAGGCTAATGGATGTTATCCTTTATTATGAGAGGAATTGAACATACAAGTAAGGATGTTATGCTTCAGTTATACATAGCATTGGTGAGACCACATCTCAAATACTGTGTGCAGCTTTGGTCTCCTTATTTAAGGAAGAATGTAAATGCATTGGGAGGCAGTTCAAAGGGGGTTTACTAGATTGATACCTGGAAAGAGCAGGTTGTCTTATGAGGATAGATTGGAGTTTAGAAGAGAGAGAGGTGACATGATTGAAGTATATAAGATCTTGAATGGTCTTAACAAGGTGGACACGGAAAAGATGTTTCCTCTTGTTGGCAAGTCCAGAACTCGGGGGCACTGTTTTAAAATTAGGGGTTGCTCTTTTAGGACAGAGATGAGGAGAAATCTTTTCTGAGGGTTGTGTGACTTTGGAACTTTCTGCCTCAGAAGGCAGTGGAGGCGGGGTCATTGAATATTTTTAGGTGGAGGTACATAGATTCTTGTTACGCAAGGGAATCTAACGTTATTGGGGGTAGATGGGAATGTGGGATTTGAAACACAAACAGAGTAGCCATGATCTTATTGAATGGTGCAGCAGGCTCAAGGAGCCAAATGGCCTACTTCTGCTCCTATTTCATATGTTCGTATGTTCACTGATCCTGTGGCACTCCACCTTATCAAATGTCTTTTGGAAATCCAAGTTCACCACATCTACAGGTTCCCTTTATCCATGTTGCTTGCTGCTTCCTCAAAGAATTCTAATAAAGTAGTTAAACATGATTACCCTTTCACAAAATGATGTTGAATCTGCCTGATCTCATTATGATTTTCTAAGTATACAGATATAACTGCCTCAATAATGGATTCTATCAATTTACCTATGCCGGATGTTAGGTTAACTTGCCTGTAGTTTCCTGCTTTTTGTTTCCCTCTCTTAAATAAAGGTGTTATGATAGCTATTTTCCAATCGGCTGGGACCCTTCCAGAATCTAAAGAATTTTGGAATATTATGACCAAATCCTTTACTATATCAGCAGCCAATTCTTCTAAGACCCTAGGATACAGACCATTAGGTCAATATATGCGTTGGAATTCTTACAGTTCCATAGCTTAAAGATTGGTCTTATCAGCAACCTTGTCAATAGGGCCCGAGCCATTTGCTACCCATGCAAGCTTGATGCTGAAATAAGGCGCATCAAAAGGAATCCTGCAGGATAAAGTCTACCTTGATCAGATCATTTTGCACTGTATATCACGCAAACTCATGAACGAGCCTAAGGCCATCACTTTCAGCCCTGAAAAGTGCCCAGTCTACCTCAGTTTATCCTGGAAGGGAAAGGCATCTCAAAAAACTTTGAGCAACAAGTGAAGCTAGCTGTTTCACTGTGCAGTAGCAACACAAGTAATATTCACCAGTAACAGGATGCTGCTGTCAAGCCAAAAAGGCGTTCCACCTATCACACAAATGAGTAATGTGGTGTATGAATTTCAGTGCCAGTGTAATGCTAGGTATGTAAGCTGTACGTCTCAAAGTCTGGCGGATCCTATCAAACAGCATCTCCGAGCCACTTTTCACAACTGGCAAGGCACCCAACCAGCCCGTCCTTGCAAAACTCAAAACAGTGCCCAACATTAGATGTGTTTCCTCAATTGAACAACATTTGCTAAATAATCCTCAGTGCGCTAAGACTTACGCTGACAACCAATTTAAGATTGTCAGTCAGGCTCGCAGTGTTTTGTGTGTGTACTGGAAGCTACATGCAGAAAGAACATGTATACACACTGCGCCTGTTTCAGCTAAATAAAATAAGTGAGAGCCACTCACTGACTCATTCCTCAGAACAATGTCTTGGCCAATCAGGGTCAAGTTACCTTGCTTAAATTTCAAACAATGCTTGGCAGTTAACGGTCAGTCACCATCACTGGTGCATTCGCCATGGCAACACCTCTACCAGATTCCACTTGCCAACCAAATTAACACTCTTTTCACATACAGTATAAATTGTTGTTTTCCCCTTATATTAGTGTTCTTGCAAAGTACCTTGATGAGCGCGAGACAAAAAGTTTTGATATGGCTTTTTTCAGCAATACTCAAGAATCAGATAACTTTGCATTTTTAAAAAAATACACAAGACAAAATGGAGATTGGGACATATACATGGGGAAAAGGTAGAAGCTGAAATATCATGAACAAACTTGTAAGTTTAAAAGAAATAATTCAAAAATCTATTAATTCATCACATTGGAAACATTTAACAACACTCCACAAATACTTTTTTTAGGGCCAAGTCTGTTGCTCAGCAATACTTATTACTCAGATCACTGTTCTAACTTCAATCGCACCTGACTGAAAAAGGTGTAACTTTTTATAGGATTTCGAACAGCGATTAGAAAGCAGAAAGGGGGAAGTTCTCATCACATCAACCAATTCCAATGATTGCTGGCTCTGGAAAAGCTGCTACAGCACAGCCTGCAGTGCAGCAGCGAGTGATAAAAGCAACTTGAGTATTTCCACATTAACCTAGCCATGCAGTAAATCTCGACATTGCTACCAGCTTCAAAGGGGCAATGATGAATCCTGACAGTTCAGTCAAAAACACCTGCAAAATCCAGAGCATAGTCACTCAACCTGGACGCTTAGCGCTGTTGGAGACTAGATACTTTCACCTAATCAGCATTTATACACAGTTCCCAGAGCAGACATTTATATACAGTTCCCAGAGCAGAAAGAAAATGTCTTGTTCAACAGGGCAGACTTACCTTAATGCCAAAGAGAGCGTTCAACTCGGGCAGTGCTACATGTCTGTCCTCCATCTTTCTCCGTGTGTTACGGATAGCGTAGCTGGAAACTTTTAAATATTGTTTTGGTAGATGCAGTAATTGTAGTTCTTTCATCCACTCATAGCAGACTCCCAGCAATTTGTTAAAGAATGATCGGGCCACTGGTTCTCCTTCCAGCACTATGAAAGAGGGAACAGTGATGAAATTGGATAAAATCTAATAAGCAACTAATTAACTGAAGAGGCATAAAAAGCAGTGAAGGCAAGTTAATTATGAAGAGTGAACTGACTTCCTCTTAATAAGGGGTTTATGATGAGAAAAGTGTTAACAGGATGAGTTTAAGAAGTTTGTGACTGATTAGAAGCAACCTTTTCTATGTGTCTTGCTGACCTCCACTCTTCCACAAAGTTCCTAGTAAACAAGAGTCAAGGCAAAAAAGCAGAGGCCAGAACATTACAAAACCTCAAAACGTTCTCAAAATGAATAATGCTGAGAATGTGAATTATGTCATGTTTTGCTGTAACTTAAATAGAAGTTACTATTGTTCACTCTATGCTGTCATGTATTTGAATGCATGTCTGTAAACCAAATTGTGATTGGATAATAAACATATAATTATTAGAAACTAATCTAGTAATGCTCAAGTGTTAAAACTGCGTTACCTGGTTGCACTGCCATTTGAAAGGTGCAGAATTCATTATCTGCAGAATTCATATGTAGTTTGTAAACAAAGAAGCATGTGGCGAGAGATGAAAATTAAGAAGATTCTATGATTTATTTAAGGAGATATCTTAGATGTTTCAGACACATATTACCCAGCTTGGCAGGTGGATTAAATTTGGGCCAGTTTGTATAATAATTGTCGAATAAGGCAGATGAGTTGAGGGCACAAATTAACACATGGAAGTATGATGTCATTGCTGTCACAAAGACATAGTTGAGAGAGGGGCCAGGATTGGCAGCTCAATATTCCAGGATATAGGGTCTTCAGGTGAGACAGGGAAGGAGGTAAAAGTGGAGGGGGTATCGCAATATTGATCAAGGAATCAATTACAGCAGTAAGGAGGGATGACATCTTAGAAAGCTCCTCAAATGAAGCCACATGGGTAGAACTGAAAAACAAAAAAGGAGCAATCAGATTGCTTGGAGTGTACTATAGGCCCCCAGTCAGAGAGAAATAGAAGAGCACATATGTAGGCAAATTTCAGAGAAGTGTAAAAATAATAGGGTAGTAATAGTGGGGGATTTCAACTTCCCCAATATTAATTGGGTTAGTCATAGTTTGATAGGTTTAGAAGGAGCGGAATTCTTAAAATGCACCCAGGAGAGCTTTTTAAGCCAGGACGTAGAAGGTTCTACAAGAGAGGTGGTGGTCCTGGACTTTATTTTAGGGAATGAAGCAGGGCAAGTGGTAGAGGTATAGTGGGGAAGCATTTTGCAGATAGTGATCATAACTCCGTTAGATTCAAGGTTGTTATGGAAAGGGACAAGGATGGGCCAGAAATCAGAGTTCTAAATTGAGGGAAGGTCGGTGTTAATAAGATCGGATGCGATTTGGCCAGAGTGGACTGGGAGCAGCTACTTTTGGATAAATCTGCTTCAGAGCAGTGGGACTCATTCAATAAGGAATAGGGAGAGTACAAGGCCAACATATTCCAGTAAAGATAAAGGGTGGGACCAACAAATCCAGGGAACCCTGGATGTCGAGGGATATTCAGGATTGGATAAAGAGTAAAAGGGAGGCTTGTAGCAGATACCAAGGATTCAAAACAGCTGAAGGCCTAGAGGAGTATAGAATGTGTAGGAGGGAACTTAAAAAGGAAATTAGGGGAGCAAAAAAGGGGCATGAAAAAGTATTGGCATATACAATCGAGGCATAGATTACAAAAGTAGGGAGGTCATGTTGGAGTTGCATAGAACATTGGTGAGGCCACAGCTGGAGTACTGTGTGCAGTTCTGGTCGTCACATTATAGGAAGGATGTGATTACGCTGGAGGGGGTGCAGAGGAGATTCACCAGGATGTTGCCTGGGATGAAACATTTAAGTTATAAAGAGAGGTTGGATAGTCTTAGACTGTTTTCGATGGAGCAGAGAAGACTGAGGGGCGACCTGATCGAGGTGTACAAGATTATGAGGGGCATGGACAGGGTGGATACGGAGCAGCTGTTCCCCTTAGTTGAAGTGTCAGTCATAAGAGGACATAAGTTCAAGGTGAGGGGCAGGAGGTTAAGGGGGGATGTGAGGAAAAACATTTTTACCCAGAGAGTGGTGATGGTCTGGAAAGCACTGCCTGGGAGGGTGGAGGAGGTGGGTTGCCTCACATCCTTTAAAAAGTACCTGGTTGAGCATTTGGCACGTCATAACATTCAAGGCTATGGGCCAAGTACTGGTAAATGGGATTAGGTAGGTAGGTCAGGTGTTTCTCATGTGCCGGTGCAGTCTTGATGGGCCGAAGGGCCTCTTCTGCAATGTGTGACTCTGTGATAAAATAAAGGAAAATCCAAAGTTATTTTACAAGTACGTTAAGAGTAAGAGGATAACTAGGGCAAGAGTAGGGCCCATTAAGGACCATAGTGGTAATTTGTGCGTGGAGCCAGAAGACTTTGTGTCAGTGATCACAGGTGAGAGGGACGAAGTGGGTATGGAAATCAAGCAGAAGGACTGTGACATAATTAAAGAAATTAGCATAGAAAGGGAGGAAGTTCTAAGTGGTCTAGTAGGCTTAAAAGTAGATAAATCTCCAGGCCTGGATGAAACCTATCCTAGGCTGTTGAGTGAGGCAAGGGAGAAGATAGCAGGGGCACTGGCAATAATTTTCAATACCTCTCTGGTCACAGGAGCAGTGCCAGAGGACTGGAGGACAATCAATGTGGTACCATTATTCAAGAAGGGAGGAAGGAATAAACCAGGGAACTAAAGGCCAGTCAGTCGAACCTCAGTAGTGGGAAAACTATTGGAAGCAATTCTGAGGGACGGAATTAATCTACACTTGGAGAGGCAGGGATTAATCAAGGACAGTCAGCATGGTTTGTTGAGGGGAGGTCATGTCTGACCAATTTGATTGAATTTTTCGAAGAGGTGACCAGGTGTGTAAGGGCAATGTATTTGACGTGGTCTACTTGGACTTCAGCAAGGCTTCTGGTAAGGTCCCGCATGGGAGACGGATAACGAAGATGAGAGCCCATGGGATCAAGGGCAATTTGGTAAATAGGATCCAGAATTGGCTGAGTGGCAGGAAGCAGAGAGTGATGGTCGAGGGGTGTTTCTGTGGCTGAATGTCTGTGTCCAGTGGGGTTCCACAGAGATCGGTGTTGGGTCCCTTGCTGTTTGTGGTAAATTTAAATGATTTAGACTTGGATGTAGGAGAGTTGATCAGTAAGTTCACGGATGACACAAAAATTGGTGGTATGGTAAATAGTGAGGAGGATAGCCTTAGATTACAGGAGGATATAGATGGGCTGATCAGTGGCAAATGGAATTTAATCCAGATAAGTGTGAGGTGATGCACTTGGGCAGGACAAACATGGCACAGGAATACACGATGAATGGTAGAACCCTGGGAAGTACTGAGAATCAGAACCTTGGTATGCATGTCCACCGATCCCTTAAGGTAGTGGGACAGGTAGATAAGGTGGTTAAGATGGCATATGGGATACTTGCCTTTATTAGCTGAGGCATTGAATATAAGAGCAAGGAGGTCATGCTGGAACTGTATGAAACCCTAGTTAGGCCACAGCTAGAGTATTGTGTGCAGTTCTGGAATCCGCATTATAGGAAGGATGTGATTGCATGAGAGAGAGTGCAGAAGAGATTTACCAGGATGTTACCTGGGTTGGAGATATTTAGTTATGAGGAGATTGGATAAACAAGGGTTATTTTCCCTGGAGCAGAGGAGATTGAAAGGGGGGTTGGGGGGGACATGATTGAGGTGTATAAAATTATGAGGGACATCAACAGGGTAGACAAGAAGGAACATCCCTTGGTGAAGGGATCAATAACTAGGGTGCATAGATTTAAGGTAAGGGGCAGGAAGTTTAAAGGGGATGTGAGGAAGAAATTTTTCACCTAGTGGATGGTGGGAATCTGGAACTCTCTGCCTGAAAGGATGGTAGAGGCAGAAAACCTCATAACATTTAAGAAGTATTTGGAAGGGCACTTATGATGCCATGACATACAGGCTATAGGCTTAGTGCTGGAAAATGAGATTGGAATAGTTAGGTACTCGTTTGACTGGCACAGGCTCCATGGGCTGAAGGGTCTCTTTTCTGTGCTGTGGACCTCTATGCCTCTAGGTGCAGCAGGCAATTAGGAAGGCTAATGGAATGTTAGCCTTTATCACAAGAGGATTTGAGTATAGGAGTAATGAAGTCTTGCTTCAATTGCATAGAAGCTTGGTTAGGCCACACCTGGAGTACTGTGTGCAGTTTTGGTCCCCTTACCTCAGAAAGGATATTATTGTTATAGAGGGAGTGCAACGAAGGTTCACCAGACTTGTTCCGGGGATGGTGGGATTGTCTCATTAAGAGAGATTGGGGAAACTGGGTCTGTATTCTCTAGAGTTCCAAAGAATGAGAGCTGATCTCACTGAAACGTACAAAATACTTAAAGGAATATACAGGGTGGATGCAGATAAGATGTTTCCCCTGGCTGGGGAGTAACAACCAGGGGACACAATTTCAAAATAAGGGGATGCCACTTAGGACCAAGATGAGGAGAAATTTCTTTACGCAGGTTTGTAAATCTTTGGAATTCTCCACCCGAGGGCCATGGAAGCTCAGTCATTGGGAATGTTTAACATAGAGATTGATAGATTTCTGATTAACAATAATGTAAAGGGTTATGGGGATAGTGTGGGTAAAAGGCATTGAAGTGTTTGGTCAGCCATGACTGCGTTGAATGACGGAGCAGGCTCAACAGTCTGAATGGCCTTACGTTCCTATGTTCCTAAAACCTGCCAATTCAAAAGTGGACAATTAAACAGCTATCACCAGTAAATGTTGAACTGATAAAATTACTCCAATACTTAATAAAGATCCATTCAGGTGCCATCCTAGATCCTCTGGTACTGATAAAATGTAGTGTGTTGAATTTATATAGGATGTTGTCATATGCATTACAGGATGTCATACATCCTTTATCTTTAATACAAATGGGGACGAGGAAACTTGGAAATTCTGGTTACTATTCCTTTATTAAATCAAGTCAATGAGATAATAAAACACAACATCTTACATGCAGTGCATACAACATCTGGATACCAATTACATTATAAATCACATACCAAGGACGCCTTCATGAGATCAAAAGTGTGCTGTTATTAACTCATGTTAATTTCAGCAAGAAATTAGAAGCAAAATACTTTTGAAAATATTTTCAGCGAATGTTTTAGTTCCTCGTTCTAGACCTTCTGCACTTCCTTGATCTTTCATATGCTGCTGAATAAGCATTAGATCAGCCATGATCTAACTGAATGGCAGAATTGGCTCAAGGGGCCAAATGACCTACTCTTGTTTCTGTACAGGGCCTGATGTGAAAAACTGCATCTCTGACAATGAGACTGCACTTAAGTGTCAGGCTAGATTATGTATACAAGCCCTAGAATGAAACCACAATCTTCTGACTTAAGAGGTAGGATTGCTACCACTTGGTCAAAGTAACAATAACCTGCTTAATGTATTTAAGGAGGCTTTGTGGGAAATGGTCATTTCTATTTCTTTTGTTCAAAACATTGTATTTCATTCAACTATTAGAAAACAGATGTAATTATAAAGGAAAATTATGATTAATATTGCAAGAAAAATAATTGTTGCTTAAAACAAGGAGCCATAACTTTTAGGCAATATAATTCAGTTAACTATAGATCTATAACCAAAGTACAGATAATTTTAGATTCAATAATAAAATTGGAGAGAAATGTTTATTTTCGAGAAATCAAATCAGTATTTAGTTTGTTCAGTCCAAGCACATCTCTCACTTTCCAAAATCTTTTAGCAAGTACAAACATCGTTTCCCCTCCCTAGCGCTCCCTCCAACAGTATAATCGAACATCATGAGCAATTTAAAAAAATTCTTCCATAGGATGTCAACGTCCTTGGCAAGGCCAGCATTTGTTGCCCATTCCTAATTATCCTCAAGAAGGTGATGATGAGCCACCTTCTTGAACAGCTGCAGGCCATCTGGTTAGGTACACACAGTGCTGTCAGAGGGTGGGGGAAGTGGGTGTCCAGGTTTTTGACCCAGCGATAAAGGAAGGGCGATAGAGTGCCAAGTCAGGATGGAGTGCAGCTCAGGGCAAAATTTGCAGGCTCTGGTGTTCCCATGCCTTTGTCCTTCTGGATGGTAGATTCCGCAGGTTTGGAAGGCACTGTCAAAGTAGTATTGGCAAGTTGCTGCAGTGCATCTTTTAGATGGTACACACTGCTGCCAGTGGTGGACGGAGTGAATGTTTAAGGTGATGGGTGGGGTGCCAATCAACCAAGCTGCTGTGTCCTGGATGGCATTAAGCTTCAAATGTTGCAGCTGCACTCATCCAGGCAAGTGGAGATATCCTATCACACGCCGGACTTCCGCCTTGTAGATGGCGGACAGGCTTTGGTGAGTTACTTGCCACAGAATTCTCAGCCTCTGACCTGCTCATGTAGCCACAGTATTTATTTAAATATTTCTTCAATGCTGGAGGGATTTTAGCGGTTAAGCTTAAAATTGACCTGAAATTAATGTTGGAGCAATGGACATTAGAACTATCATTTGATAGAATATATATGATAGATATAACTGAGACAACATTGTGCAAATTGAAGCAATGTTCTCATGTTCGTTAATAACACTAGTTTTCAAAGATGGACACCAATGTGTGAAATTTAATAATGAACTTCAATGCAAATAAGATAATTCATTGGAAGTCATTTGAAACATTCCGATAAGAAAACAATGTGCTCAGAGTGTAGTCTATAATAACCCTGAAAAAAAGTTTTGGATATGTCACAAAGGGCTGGCAAGGTACAAGTCTAGTAAAACCATGGTAACAGTCGATATGGCTGGAGTTCTAGCACATAACAGCCATTATCAGAATCAGCAAGAAATGAAAGTGAATTCCTAGTTGTTGCTGTTTATTTCCCTTTTTTGAGGCATGTATCCGGACATCCTTTTTATAGCATTCCCATTCAGAAGGGTTAGAATGGAATATGATTAGAGTTTAGTTCATATCATGTTTTTTGCATGGTGTCCTCCACATCACAAACTTTTGTGTTGATGTTACATAACCCAGTGTGAGTTACAATGCAGTTTTCGTAAACTTGCAATTGAAAAAATATTTGCTGTTTCCTGTTATGAAGTTACTATAGGATTAAATAAAGCTCTGTTCTGAAGAGTCATAAGGACTCAAAACATTAACTATTTCTCTTTCCACAGATGCTGTCAGGCCTGAGGTTTTCCAGCGTCTTCTGCTTTTATTAAATAAAGCTCTTGCCTGTTTGTTTTAATGAATCTGAATTTTGATCTTGTCACGTTCTTGTAGATCAGTATTGTGAAAGTACTCATATGGCCAGCCCAGTTAAGTTTCTGGTCAATGGTAACTGCCAGGGTATTGATAGTGGGGACTCAGAAATGGTAATGCCATTGAATGTCAAGGGGGTATGGTTGCATTCACTCTTGTTGGAGATGGTCACTGCCGGGCACTTGTGGCAAGTAACATTTCACAGCATATGTCAGTCCAAGCCTTGTTGCATGTGGACAAAGGCTGCTTCAGTTGCTGAAGAATCACAAATGGTAGTGAATGCTGTGCCATCAGTGAACATCCTCACTTCAGACCTTATGGTGGATGGAAGGTCATTGTTGAAGCAGCTGAAGTTGGTTGGGCCAGGAAACTACCCAGAGAACTTCTGCAGTGATGTCCTTGGGCTAAACGATTGGTCCCAACAACCATAACCATCTTCTTTTGTGCTAGGTATGACTCCAACTAGTGGCGAGTTTTCTTCCCGATTCCAAATGACTTCTCAATTTTGCTGGGACTCCTTGATGCCTTTGACATCAGGACAGCATTTGACTGTGGCATCACTCTCTAGAATTGTTTGTCCATGTTTGGATCAATGCTGTAATGAGGTCTGGAGTCCAGTGGGCTTGGCAGAACTCAAACTGAGCATCAGTGAGCCAATTACTGTGTAAGTACCGCTTGAAAGTCTTCATCGATGACATCTTCCATCACTTTGCTGACCATCGAGGGTAGACTGATGGGTGCAAATTGGATTTGTCCTGCTTTTTGTAGACAAGACATACTTAGGCAAGTTTCCCACATTGCTGGGTAGATGCCAGTGTTAGGGATGCACTAACAGCTTGCCTGGGAGCGATGCTAGTTGTAGAGCACAAGTCTTCAGTATTATTGCTGGCTTGTTGTCAGGACCCACAGCCTTTGCTGCATCCAGTGCCTTCAGCCATTTCTTGATATCACATGGGGTGAATCAAATGTCATAGTAGATCTATTGGTATTATTGAAAAGGCAGCAATAAGATAGTGGAGGAATGAGCTTTAATATGCCAAGTGCCTTTTCTTGCCCATGACATTTATATCCTCAGGTCCAATATGATACTGACGAAATAAAGAATGAAGCAATGTTTGCAAATCATTTTTGGGCAAGAAATACCGCATTTGTACTGCTGTACCACCATGTCCACTGCGTTACACCATCTCTAGGACAGCTTTCACACTGCAGTTTTGGCCAAAAGCTGTAGGTGTCACCCTTCCACTGAGGATCTGCATACAACTTAGATCATTAACTCCTTGTATAAAAGAAATAGTTTTAGTCACAAAGCAAGTGTGAAGATGTGGTTATTTACTTCCTCTCCTTTAAAAAGCTTCAACACTTTTTGTAAGCCCATCCATTCTCTGACATGTATACTTTTAACCAACTCTTGAGGTCCCCTAGAACTTCAGCTGAAGGTATGTAAGCAAGTTGTTTGAAAATTCAGGCTCTGTTAGTTTAGTTTATTACTGTACTGCACAGCATAAAATTGTGACAGAGGTCAAATGGCTGCTGGAATTTCTCAGCATGTCTTGACTATGGAACATAAAATTAAGTCAGTTAGACTTCCTACACAGACTACTGCTGGAATGTGGACGTGCATGGGAAAAAGTGAGAACAGGATTAGGCTCAACAGTGGTGTCTCCTGTACAAAAAAATTAAGTCAATATTTGTCATCAAGGTTAACATACAGAATAGCCACATGGATGAAGTGCCTACCTGTCTGCCTTTCACTGGCATAAAAACATGATGGGTTCAAGAAGCAAAAGCCCACTGATATTATACTATAAAGCTGTGCTGGCATAAAGTTAACTATGTAAACTCTCTTTCACTACACTGAAGACAGTTCACAACATCAAGTTGATGGTAGAAATATAGTAACAAGAGTAGTCCAGAGCTTGAATGCATGCCATGATTCAATTAGATCATGGCTGATCGGTACCTTAGCTCCATTTACCCAACTATGGTCCATATTCCTTGATACGCTTACCCAAAAGCTGATCAGTCTTGATAATTTCAATTGATCCAGCACTCAGTCTTTTGGAAGATTGTTCCAGATTTCTACTACCTTTGCAATGAAAACAGCTTACTGATTTATCTCCTGAATCACTAACTCTAATTTTACAATTGTGCCCCTTCTTGCAGGTTTCCCCACTAGAGGGGGTAATTTTTCTGTATTTACTCTGTTAGCACACCCTTAACCTTGACTGAAAGGAATATACAAGGCAAGTTTATGTAACTTGTGCCCATTTTAAACTTTTAAATCCTGGGCCTGAATTTTTATGATGGTAGGGGCTCAGCCTTGACAAGGAACACATCCCCACCCGACCCCAGCTGCCTCGCAGCCATTTTACGCTCAAATGTGTGTTGATTGGCAGTACGCGGGACCTCCGCCCCTCACTTGGAAGCCCCGCCTTGGAAAGTTGTTGGCCAATCAGATTGGTGAGCATCTCTCCAGTCCCTCTAGCGGCTGGAAAAGGAAGTACACAAGCTGCTTGAGGCAGTCCCAGGAACCGGAGATTCAGGTAAGTGTCAGGGGCCCAGGGCAGGGAGGGTGCAGAAGGCCACACAGCCGCGGTTCTGTACGCACAAATTGTTGAAGATCAGGTTGAGAAAGCAGTTAAAAAAAGGTATAGAGGGTCATGGGCTTTATAAATAGAGGAATAGAATACAAAAAGCAAGGAGATTATGATGAATTTACAAAACACTGGTTCAGCCTCAACGAAAGTGTGTACAATTCTGGGCATCACATGTTAGAAAGGATGAGAAGGCTTTGAAGCAGCAGCAGAAAGGATTTACAAAAATAATTCCTGGGATGAGAGACTTCAGTTAAGTGGATAGATTGGAGAAGCTGAGATTTTCGTTACAGAAGGTTGAGAGGAGTTTTGATAGTGGCATTCAAAATCATGAGAAGTCTAAACAGAGCAGAGAGAGAGAAACTGTTCTCATTGGCAGAAGGATCAAGAACCAGAGGACATCAATTTAAGGTGATTGGTAAAAGATCCAACAGCGACATGAGGAAAAATGTCCCCCCTCCCCCAACCCCACATAGCAAGTGGTTAGGTTCTGGAATACACAGCATGAGTGTGTGATGCAGAGAGATTCAATTGTGGCTTTCAAAAAGTAATTGTATAAGCACCTGAAGAAGAGAAAGAATTTTCAGGGCTTTGGGGAAGGGCAATGTAGTGAGATTAGCAAATTTGCTGTTGCAAGAGAGCTGATGTGGTCACAGTGGTCCAAATGGCCCCCTTCTGCACTGTAACCATTCTTTGATTCCATACTGCTCAATTACAAATCCATACGACAAGGCTACCTCCAATTCCAAGCACTAATTTTTCTGATAACTTGTGTGGAACATTATCAAATGTCTTCTGGAAGTCCATATTGACAAAATTTATACACTCCCTTATCTACCATGTTGTGTGACCTCAAAAAATTCAACTAGGTTAGTCAGATATAATCTATCCTTCACAAATAGATGACAACTCTCTTCAATCTGTTCATACTAGTTCATTTGCTTAATCACTCTGTCCTTGATGATAAAAGGGGAGTTTTAAATACAATACCAAAAACCTTTTGCTCCCGTGACAACAGAGAACTGTATTTTCAGAGCAGGCCAATATGCAGCTTGTTCAATTGACAGGCAAGCAGGCATTTATCCAGCACTGATGACTGGTCAGAACTGACAAAAGGTGGTGATTCTGAAACTCAGCAAGCCTTTTGTAATAACAGCAGTCATTAGTATGTTTTTTAATACTGCCAACCTTCCAGATGAATTCACATGATATGGGATTCTGTAGAGTCAATGTGAATTATGCGAGTACCAATTGGTTTGGAAAGTTCAAAAACAAAACCTGACCATTATTTAAATATGAAGAATTAATAGACCTGACTCATCAGGACATTAAAATAACAAAAACTTACTGGAGTAAATTTGAATAGACTTGAGATAAAATGTCAAGTTTCAGCTAATTCAACTTCAGCTTTCAATTTCGGATTCCATTTTAAAAACCCCTCATTTGCACCACGATCTGTATGTATAGTTTGTGCTTACCAAGCAAAGATGATCATGAATTGGACACAGATGGTAGAATAAACAATAAAAAAGTGTGTGGGAGATGTAAGGAGTGGTTGTGTTATGAAACAGTGATAATTAAACTATGCAGACAAGCTACAGAGAAAGAATTTCTTTGCAATGCCAGCACGTTAGGAAACTGAAAGAAAAACTGGTCAAGAAACATGAAAAAAGCATAAACCCCCACCCCCAAACTTCCCCGCCAGTTAAGGGAATCACTCTTGTACAGTATGTTTCTCTGAGGAGTAGGAAGATACCACATACTCACTAATCACAGTACCTGCATGGTGCATCATCTTCACACCCAACAAGAAAATAAATGGAGCAGAAATATTGTGGCAGCTGATAAAGTAAGGTTTCTTCCCCCTACCCAGTGAAACACTTTTTTCTCCAACTCTCTCCCTTCTTTCATGAAAGCACCACTTCTTAGGCAGTTTTATAGATACTGCTTGCCTTCTAGTACCTTTCCCAGTGGCTAGTCTTGGTACGTTAACCTAGACATAAAGGCAGGATTAATCAGCTTCTGTGCTTGCCAATGTACAATTTTTCTGTCCATTATAGTGAATAGATGGAAGATCAAAGGATTGCAACCACAGCAATACGCAATCCTGGACACTATGCCCACAGACTAATCACTGGAGGGTACCACAGTCAGGACCAATCCTATTCTCAACCAGCATTAACTATAGGAATACATTTTTTTCTTGCCTAGTTGAGCGGTAAGGAATCTAATTTAGCACTGCAATTACTGCCAGACAATTTTTCCAAGATAAAGGCCTGCAATCATGCCAGGTTTTTTTTTATTATTCATTTACAGGATGTGGGCTTCGCTGGCTGGACCAGCATTTATTGCCCATCCCTAGTTGCCCTTGAGAAGGTGGTGGTGAGCTGCCTTCTTGAACCGCTGCAGTCCATGTGGTGTAGGTACACCCACAGTGCTGTTAGAAAGGGAGTTCCAGGATTTTGACTCAGCCACAGTGAAGGAACTGCAATATATTTCCAAGTCAGGATGGTGAGTGGCTTGGAGGGGAACTTCCAGGTGGTGGTATTCCCATTTATCTGCTGCCGTTGTCCTTCCAGGTGGTAGTGGTCATGGGTTTGGAAGGTGC
The DNA here is from genome assembly GCF_017639515.1 of Carcharodon carcharias. Classification (NCBI taxonomy): domain Eukaryota; kingdom Metazoa; phylum Chordata; class Chondrichthyes; order Lamniformes; family Lamnidae; genus Carcharodon; species Carcharodon carcharias. The sequence continues at coordinate 57,567,487 of NC_054479.1, forward strand.
TGTCTAAGGAGCCTTGGTGAATTCCTGCAGTGCATCTTGTAGATGGTACACACCACTGTGTTGGTGGTGGAGGGAGTGAATGTTTGTGGATGTGGTGCCAATCGAGCAGACTGCTTTGTCCTGGACGGTGTCCAGCTTCTTCAGTCTTGTAGGAGCTGCACTCATCCAGCAAGTGGGGAGTATGCCATCACATTCCTGACTTGTGCCTTGTAGATGGTGGACAGGGTTTGAGGAGTCAGGTGGTGAGTTACTCGTCGCATGATTCCTAGCCTCTGACCTGCTCTTGTAGCCACAATATTTATATGGCTAGTCCAGACCAGTTTCTGGTCAATGGTAACCCTATTGATAGTGGGGGATTCAGTGATGGTAATGGCATTGAACATCAAGGGGTGATAGTTGAGTTCTCTCTTGTTGGAGATGGTCATTGCCTGACACTTGTGTGGCGCAAATGTTACTTGCTGCTCGTCAGCCCAGGCCTGGATATTGTCCGGGTCTTGCTGCATTTGGACATGGACTGCTTCAGTATCTGAGGAGTCGCGAATGGTGCTGAACATTATACAATCATCAGCAGACATCCCCACTTCTGACCTTATGAGGGAAGGAAGGTCATTGACGAAGCAGCTGAAGGTGGTTGGGCCTAGGACACTACCCTGAGAAAATCCTGCAGTGATGTCCTGGAGCTGAATTGACTGGGCTGCAACAATCATAACCATCTTCTTTTGTGCTAGGTATGACTTCAACCAGTGGAGAGTTTTCCCCGATTCCCATTGACTTCAGTTTTGCTAGGGCTCCTTGATGCCACACTCGGTCAAATGCTGCCTTGATGTCAAGGGCAATCACTCTCACCTCACCTTGGGGGTTCAGCTCTTTATTCCATGTTTGAACCAAGGCTGCAATGAGGTCAGGAGCTGAGTGGCCCTAACAGAATCCAAACTGGGCATCAGTGAACAGGTTATTGCTAAGCAAATGCCGCTTGATAGCACTGTTGATGACCCCTTCCATTACTTTACTGATGATCGAGAGTAGACTGATGGGGCTGTAATTGGCCTGGTTCGATTTGTCCTGCTTTTTGTGTATAGGACATACCTGGGCAATTTTCCACATAGCTGGGTGGATGTCAGTGTTGTAGCTGTACTGGAACAGCTTGGCTAGGGGCATGGCAAATTCTGGAGCACAAGTCTTCAGTATTATTACAGGAATACTGTCAGGGCCCATAGCTTTTGCAGTATCCAGTGCCTTCAGCTGTTTCTTGATATCACATGAAGTGAATCGTATTGGCTGAAGACTGGCATCTATGATGCTGGGGATCTCCGGAGGAAGCCAAGATGGATCATCCACTCGGCACTTCTGGCTGAAGGTTGTTGCGACTGCTTCAGCCATATCTTTTGCACTACTGTATTGGGCTCCTGCATCATTGAGGATGGGGATATTTGTGGCACCTCCTCCTCCAGTGAGCTGTTTAACTGTCCACCACCATTCACGACCGGATGTGGCAGGACTGCAGAGCTTAGATATGATCTGTTGGTTGTGGGATCGCTTGGCTATCACTTGCTGCTTATGCTATCTGGCATGCAAGTTGTCCTGTTTTATAGCTTCACCAGGGTGACACCTCATTTTTAGGTATGCCTGGTGCTGCTTCTGGCATGCCCTTCATTCAGCCAGGGTTGACCCCCTGGCTTGATGATAATGGTAGAGTGGGGGATATGCCAGGCCATGAGGTTACAGGTTGTGTTTGAGTACAATTCTGCTGCTGCTGATGGCCCACAGCGCCTCATGGATGCCCAGTCTTGAGTTGCTAGATCTGTTCAAAATCTATCCCATTTAGTACAGTGATAGTCCCACACAACACGATGGAGGGTATCTTCAACGTGAAAGTGGTACTTCGTCCCCACAATGACTGTGCAGTGGTCCCTCCTCCCGATACGGTCATGATAGATGCATCGACAGCAGGCAGGTTGCTGAGGATGAGGTTAAGTATGTTTTTCCCTCTTGTTGGTTCCCTCACCACCTGCTGCAGACCCAGTCTAGCAACTATGTGATTTAGGGCTCGGCCAGCGCAGTCACTCATGGTGCTACTGAGCCACTCTTGGTGCTACTGAGCCACTCTTGGTGATAGACTTTGAAGGCCCTGCCCAAAGTACATTCTGCACCCTTGCCACCCTCAGTGCTTCCTCAACATGGAGAGCACTGATTCATCAGCTGAGGGAGGGCAGTATGTGGTAATTATAAGCAGGAGGTTTCCTTGCCCAGGTTTGACCAGATGCCATGAGACTTCATGGGTTCCAGAGTAGATGTCGAGGACTCCCAAGGCAACTCCCTCCTAACTGTATATCACTGTGCCACCACCTCTGCTGAATCTGTCCTGTCAGTGGGACAGGACATATCCAAGGGTGGTGATGGAGGAGTCTGGGACATTATCTGTAAGGTATGATTCCGTGAGGATGACTATGCAAGGTTGTTGCTTGAATAGTCTGTGAGACAGCTCTCCCAATTTTGGCACTAGCCCCCAGATGTTGTTAAGGAGGACATTGCAGGGTTTCTAGGGTTGACAGGGCTGCAATTGCCGTTGTCGTTTCCAGTGCCTAGGTCGATGCCCGGTGGCCCGTCCGGTTTAATTCCTTTTTTGTGTCATAGCGGTTTGCTTGGCCATTTCAGAGGGCTAAGAGTCAACCACATTGCTGTGGGTCTGAAGTCACATGTAGGCTAGACCAGGTAAGGACGGCAGATTTCCTTTCCTAAAGGCCATTAGTGGACCAGATGGGTTTTTACAATAATCGACAATGGATTTTTAATTCCAGATTTTTTATTGAATTTAAATTCCACCTTCTGCCAGTCCTTCTGATCTGTATGGTTTAATGCCAATCCTTCAATATCCCAGTATGTGAAGGTCATGAGAGGTTGGAGAGAAGTTCCATATGTAGATTTTTGTACAGAGGTAAAAGTGATCGAAACATTTACTCCATCACAAGGGAGAAAATTCTCGATTCAATTTGAAATGGACCCGAGTGAGTAAAGACACTGCCTGTGCAGCAAAGACCAACTAGAAGAAGTCTTGGATTTTATTCCTGGTCCCTGTAAAAGGTACCAGGCAGCCAAATTATCCAAAAGTTTAACAATTATAATAATCATATTTGTTCCTTAACTCTTTAATAGCCTTTTTCCTTTTGGTGCTGCTCAGAGAGAACCATCTGCATTGGGAAACATAATACTTTCCACTCACCGTTGGGAACAAACGAACCAAGATCAGACTGTATCATATTACCAGTTCAACGTTAACGTTACTTGTATTTAATGTGCCTCACTTGACACTTCTGTACATTCTCGTTTCTCACACCTACCACATCTTGTTCCCCCTCAGTGATACTGAAAATTCAGTAGAAATTTGTTAAACTATGGGCTGTTTTGTGCTACGTACAAATGCCCATTGAGAGCTGAATTGACATGGTCCATTTTAATTTTGATTAGGATCCTTACACAGAACTCATGTCAAGTCTAGTCAATAAAGGTGTTCAATTAAGGTCTGGATTTCTGCTCCAGAGTCAGGAAAATTTCTGGCTCCACAAACCTGACTCAGGAGAATGTGCCCTGGATGTTCTAATTTTTGTTCCGGGGATGTCAGGTGTTAACTGGAGTTGGGCCCACTCCCCTGGAAATGGAGCTGAGAAAGCCACAGGGGCTGTGGCAGAAGAGGGCTGTGTGAAAGGCCTACCTTGGTGCTTGGGACTTTGTCCTGGCTGTTAAAAAAACTCAAAACAAAAACCATCCCTCTAGCCCTCACTCCTCCTCACCCCCCCAATGCCACATCCATGCCAACCCATGCCCCCACCCCCCAAATGGCCCTTCACATCCTCCATGCCAACCTATGCCCCTCTACCCTGCCCCATGGTCCTTTATCGTCCCAATGCCAACTTATTGCCAATTCATGCCAACCAATGCTCCATCCCATTCATCACCCTTTGCCTTTACACTCTCCGTGCCAAATCACCAAGTATCCACCATGGACAGGCCTCAGGACCCATTGTGATAATGATATGTTGTGAAATCAGCACAAATCCGATAATGATAGCCTGCAGGCTTAAGTCAACAGAGTGAAATAGCAAGCACTGATCTGTTTTCAAATTGCAGACCTTTTTCTTTAATTTAAGGGCCAGGAAATTTGAATGCCTCGACAGTTCCAATGAGGTTATCCACTTTCTACACACATTGTCTATTTACATCTCCAAAAAGGTGCCTCTGGACCTCCTACCTCTCCATCCACAAAAGATGCCGCCAGACCTCTTTCAAATACTCCAGTAAGTTTTGACCTTCTCCAGAAAAGTGTGAAGACTGCAAGTCATGTTCTGGACATCCCATAAACAAAAATTGAAACTAACTGAAGGCAATTGCACTTTTAACTATGCCTCAGTGAACCATTGATGTGCATACCACAACCTGTCCTCGCTCACCACCACCTCCACCCTCAGGTGAAAATGGTGGATGCTGGGTCCAGGGGTGGGACTTCCAGAATCAGGGCTCCAGCAGCATTTTGGCTAAACCACAGACCGGCTCCATCCCTGCGAAAATTCATGCCGAAGTGTTAGCTACAGTCCACTCCTCAATTTTAAAAAGTTACTAAATTCAATTTTCAATAACTTTTCACTCGTTATCTACAATGTTTAATTCAAATCATTGAATTATCTTTTCCAATGTAAACAAATTACAATAGTGATCAAGAATAAATTTCATTTGTTTTCTGCTTTCTCACGGAATTATATTCACTGGTAACATTAAAAAAATGCATTCAAGGCACAAGTGCAAGTAAAATTAAAAATGTGTTTTGCGAGGAAAAGGTCTGCCTCTTTCTTTCTTCCAAGTTCTGATATACTTTTCATTCAGTACAAGCTTGCTTCTTATACTATGCCATTTGTCTGAATTATGCAGATTGAGGAAGTGACTTTACTTCATGTACTGAATTGCATTATAAGTAGTAGTAACCTCAGCCGAGTCACATTAAACTGGGCGCGTCTGGTATTTTCTTATTTTACCAGTGCTGCTGCAAGATTGCTAGACTGTTAATTTCACTGAAATGAGGCATTTAGTCCCCAAGTAATAAAACTACATTATTCTCGTTAAAAAGGAAACAGTATTATACTGCAGTTTGGAGAGTTGCATCTGGTATGGCATCCCACATTTAGTGAATGCAGTTCAACCAAATTACAGAAAAACCAAAAAAGTGGCGGGGGGTGGGGACAGAGAAAAAAGAAAAAGAAAATCAGGGGAAACTGGCCTTTTGAAGGGTGCTTTTCAAGTAGGTGCTGCACTACATTCAAAGAAAAGCAACATCAAATGTTGGTCATCTAACATTCTCAATAGCTTGACCTCCTTATACAAATTACAGCAATGCAGTACAATAACACAGGTTAAAAAAAACTTTGGGGCTTAATTCCAACACAGGTTGGAAACCCCAAAAATAACAGCCATAATGAATTATCAATCTAAGCCAACAGGTAAATCCAATAATGATAAATGTTGAGCCAGTTGTTTAAGATGCTACAATCACAGAAAAGCTGACAAGTGCTTCATGAGAAAACTGGCAATAAGTTGAATTGAAGGACCATACACTTGAGTTTATTGCTTTCAAAGCAGCAATCTTTATGAAGATTTATGGAGCTGCTCTCCAGTCTGCCATTTAGTGTTCAGGAACAGTACCATCTTTAACTTCTCGTAAACAAAGTTTTTCTTGATCAAGACAATGTAGATATGGAGTGGGCTAGGAGGAAAAAAAAGGGCGAAAAGAATGCTTGAATACAAGGGTCATAATGAGATGAAAAGTCAGAGGTGCTGAAAAAGGGCTTTCATGAGGGAAGATAATGCAGCCAGAGGAGTGGCTGCTAATGGAGGAGTGATGAGCAAGAAATTGGCTGGGTGTTGAAGAAACTAATGGTGTAAGCACATACATAGGGCTGGAGGGGACAGACAAATGGAGGGGCGGAGTGCATTGGGCAGGCCATGGAGGAATTTGAAGGCAAAATCTTAATTGATTTTTTGAGCTTTGGGAAGCCAATGGAGCTTGGTGAGGACAGAAATGACAGGGATATGAACTTTCATACCATCAAGAACATGGGCCACAGCGTTCTGGATGACTTGCAATTTAGGAATGGCGGAAGCAGGGAAGCTGGCAAGGAGAGTTTTAGAGGAGTTCATCCACAAGCTGAAAAATGTGTATCAGGGGTTCAATGACTGGGGGAGGACATAGGGGTAGAGACTGGGATAAGTAGAAATGCAGGAAGGCAGATTTGTGGAGGTTTTGATGGCAAATTAGATGTGGGGAAAGGAAATTGAGCTCAAGAGTTGAGAGAGAAAAAAAAATCAATGCTCCACATGTCTGGGTTAAGATGGAGGTGACAAATAGGGAGAGAGCTGGAGCTGGCAGGAGGTGTTTGCCAGAATCAAAAAGTATGACTAAAGGAAAATTTCATTCATCCACGTATTTACGTCACAGACAATGGGAAAAGTAGCCAGAGTCATGGAGTCAATACAGAAAGCGGCAAGATCTGTATGGGATTTTTGTACTGGCCTCCCTCGTAGCAGCTATGAAGTGGCAGAATGTATAAATGCAGAGGTTGAGCAAGCAAAAAGCAATGGCAGAGTGGTTTTACTGGGGGATTTTAACTATCATGTAGCTTAGGATAAGCAAACTAGCTCATGTCAGAAAGGTAGCAAATTTCTTGAGTTTTCTGGATAGTTTCCTGCAGCAATGTCACATAATCAATGAGGCAGGCAATGAGCCAGATTTAGTTAATAGACAAATGTACACAGTGTTAAGCTACTAGTAGTCATAAAATGACTAAGTTCACAGTCTGTTTGAAAGAAGGAAGTGCGAAACCAGTGACTACAATTTAAGATTTAAGCATTTTCAGAATAACATGAGAAAATCTTTTAATGGGTAACTTGACCAAAGGTCAGTGGGAAATGTTTAAAAAATAATTTAGTGAGATACAGAACCAGTTTATACCCCTAAAGGCAAGTGCTCTAACTCATCAAAAAAAGTCAATGGTGATAAGAGGCAAAAGACAAAAACTAAAAGAAAAGCAGACAACAAAAAAGCACAGGTCCTGGCAACTGGGGAGATACAAAAGGCCAAAGGCAAAACAGATACCAAGAGAGATACAAGAAGTGTATGAAAATAAACTTGGAGGGGATACCAAAATTAACACAATTTACTTTACAATTGTATTAGGAAAAAGAAAGTGGTCAGCAGCAAAGGGGGCCCTTGAAAACTGATGTGATATTTTAAATGAAAATAAGGAAATGATTGATATATTGAATAATTACTTTGCATTGCTGAAAAAGCACAGAAATTAATATTGAAATTAAAGTAAAACAACAGTAATGAAGAAATTGTTGACGCTAAGGAATGACAAATCCCAAGGGCCAGATGGTTTCCATCCCAGAGTTGAGAGAAAGTAGGTAAGAGTGACGCAATGCCACATGTATAATCTTCCAAAGAGGAATCATTCCTTCGTATTGGAAAATTGCACCACACCACTGCTTATTCTTAAGCAGTCAAGAAAACTACACAGGATGTACAGCCCTACAGGATCATTGCCATGAATTAGAACTTAAATGTGATATTTCAATCTCTGGTCTCAATTGTTCTCCCTTCACAAAAGTCAGTTTAGACATGGAAATATTTTTAGGAAGAAATGGCTGTTATAAAAATAAGTGTTTAATTAATCCTATTAAAAAGGTTTGCAAGGATCAGATCCAAGTGAAACTTTTGAGAGGTTTAAGTTCAAAACACTGTTTTAAGAAGCTATGTCTGTAATTTTTGAATCTCTACCTTTGATTGAGGGAAGGGGTTATTGAATGCATCGTACACATTTTGATCTGGTGACATTCATATTGCAGTTCCTGTTCTAGTGGCAGGGTTGCCTCCAAAGGTGAATCTGTAATTCAACATGATATTATGCTGATGTCTTTCACTGTGCCTTTGGCACAGTGTAAGCAGGAATCAGTTTAAATGTGAATACCTCCAAGGAAGCAGTTCTGCAACAAAATAATAAGGCCCTCTGACCAGATTTAAAGTAGTGCTGCCTAATAGAATTTGTTTACTAGCCATTGGTGTGGTGACAGCAACACCATTTTGACCACATGCACTAAATTTAGTAGAAAACACTTCACACACAATACAAGTAAATGCTCCTCATTTACAATCGTTCAGTGTGAAATTTTGCAGTATTTCTCTTTCAACAAACCTTTCCAATTCTATTAACAATTTACCAGATGCAGCATATATCTTGGTGCATCTTCTAGTTTCCTGTCCAGCAATTGCAAGCGGTACTTTGACTTCCATTGCTCAGAATGTTGACTCAGTGAGATATGCCAGACCCTCCTCTCCATCTAAAAGGCAGCTGGATGCTGCTTGCCCTTTGCAATAATGTGTCCTGTTGGAGATGCTCTTTATTGGCTGAAATTGATTGGTCAAGTTGACCATGATGGATGTTCCTCTCTCCATTCAATGTTGGTGCTTCAATGGTGATATCCAACATTTTCACCAATATTACAAACCATTATATCAAGTAACCAAGGAAGTAAAACACACAATCAAGAAAGTTGCCCTTCGTCATACCATTTTACCAAACAAAACAGTTACAGTACACATGCACTATCCATGCAATGGAGTACTGAGATCACATCATGATGTCTATTACTCATGTTTTATTCACTAATCAAAAGTGCATTTAGCCACATGTGGCTAGTGTTTAATGCGTTGAGTGACACAGCTGGCCATATCAGTTTTTCTTAAATCAATAAAATTATGACCAATTGGGAAACAAGTAAATAATTGGAGAGCCTGGAGGTAAGGGTGACCCTGGAGGTAAGGCGAGGTGCTTAGAACGCTTGGCCTAAATAGCCAAGTGGTTATGGTACTGGGCTTGTAACCCCAAGATCAAAAGTTCAAATCTCATAATGGGAAACAATGTAACTTCATCTGAAACAGATGGAAATGGGTTTGTACTCGAAAGAGTTACTGTGGTTACCAAGAGCTTGGCCTAAAATAGCCAAGTAGTTATGGTTAATAAAAACAAAAACAAAAAAACTGCAGATGCTGGAAATCCAAAAAAAAAACAGAATTACCTGGAAAAACTCAGCAGGTCTGGCAGCATCGGCGGAGAAGAAAAGAGTTGACATTTCGAGTCCTAATGACCTTTCGACAGAACTTGAGTTCGAGTCCAAGAAAGAGTTGAAATATAATCGGGGACGTGCTGGGTGGCGGAGGACTGGGCTGGATGCTCCCGCAGGAGTTGGCGCGACGCGTGTCTGTGAGTGTCCAGGTCGCAGCCGATGCCATCCAAGACCTGAGAACAGTCATGCTCGGACCCGACGTTATTTTGGGTCTTGAGGTGGCCCAGGTGTGCGGTGGTCTTCCATCTGAACGTTCCCCTGTTCGGACAGAATTCCACATTGGCCCCAAGCCCCGAACCCTCCCTCGGTTGCTGGTGCCCCGCAATATGAGCCACCTCGGGGACATGCCCTCCGTGCCTTTTGGCACGGCAAAGAGGGGCTTTTTGTACGGACTGCTGCTGCACACCTTCCATTTTCTCGCCCTTGTCCGTCGCCCGGACACGCCCTGGCGTGCCTTGTTGCCGTCCGGCGGCGGAGGCCCCCGATGGGAGGCCCTCTATGGAGGTGTCCTCCCCCTTTCTATCGGGGTCCTGGGTTGGAGGGTGTTGCATGCAGCAGTCCCCTATAATAAGAGGATGCATAGGTTCACGGACTCTCAGGACACGTGCCCTTTTTGCGGTCTTGTGGAGTCCGTGGACCTACATAGGGTGTTGTAGGCTGCACTCCCTTTTTAGTTACTTGAAAAACCTTTTATTGATGTTTTGTTTGCACTTCAGCCCCACGCTCCTGATCTATGGGCACCCGGTGCGGAAGGGGGTCGGGAAGGAGGAGGACCTCCTCGTGAACCTGCTCCTGGGCCTGGCCAAGTTGGCCATTAACAGGTCCAGGCTGCGGCGATCGACGGGGGAGTCCCGCCCGATTGTTTGTCCCTCTTCCGCGGCTACGTTCGCTGCCGGTTATCCCTGGAGAGGGAGCACGCGGTGTCTGCTGACACTCTCGAGGCCTTCCGTGCTCGGTGGGCACCGCGGGGACTGGGGTGTTTTGTTGACCCCTTTAATCACATTTTGATTTAAAGTTTGTAAGGTTCCTTTAAACTTTGTCCTTGGTTTTACAGCTGACCTGAATTAGGGGCTGTGCCTGATTTATCCCAATTTTGTTGATTTGGTTTTCATTTAAAAGATTATCAAGAGTTCAAATCTCACATGGCAAACTATGAAACAATGTAACTTCATCTGAAACAGATGGAAATGTGTTTGTACTCGAAAGAGTTACATCATTTGGAGCTTGGCCTAAATAGCCAAGTGGTTATGGTACTGGGTTTGTAACCCCAAGATCAAGAGTTCAAATCTCACATTGGCAAACAATGTAACTTCATCTGAATAGGAACAGATGGAAATGTGTTTGTACTCGAAAGAGTTACAAGGTGATTAGAGAGCTTGGCCTAAATAGCCAAGTGGTTATGGTACTGGGCTTGTAACCCCAAGATCAAGAGTTCAAATCTCACAATGGCAAACTATGAAACAATGTAACTTCATCTGAAACAGATGGAAACAGGTTTACTCAAAAGAGTATCAAGAGTTCAAATCTCACCATGACAAATTATGAAACAATGTAATTTAATCTGAATAGGAACAGATGGAAACGTGTTTGTACTCGAAAGAGTTACAAGGTGATTAGTGAGCAGCTGGTGAGTTTTGTTCTTAAATTGAAAAGAGCAGGAGCAGAAAACCAGCATGGAGGTTTGAAAAGAGCAGAAACTGAGAACCAGAGTGGAGATTTGGGAGCCAAAGCTTTAAAAAAAAACATTAGGAATGGCATCACAGGAAAACAGATAGGTGATTGATTAGCAAGTATTACAGATTTTTTTGTCTTTACTAAATTAGTAAGTTAAACTAGGTAAACCAATTAGAATTAAAATAACCAATTAAATTAAAAATATTAAGTAACCAAATAAATATTTTAATATGGTTAGATAGGCAAGGCAGGTGGTGTGCTATAACTGCAGCATGTGGGGGCCTGTGGAGAGCACTGCGATCCCAGATAACCGATATGTCTGTTAAGTGTCTGCAGCTCGAGGAAGATTGGTTCAGAATCATTGAGATAGAGTCTGGGCTGTGGTGCATGAGGGAGGTTAAGGGTTATCTAGACACCTGTTCCGGGGGCAGTCACACCTCTTAGATTAAGTAAAACTTTGAAGTTGGTCATGGTCAGGAGGGTGTGGCTGACAGTCAGACAGAAATGGGGATCCAGGATGCAATGGAGGAGCCTTAGTCCTCAATTTTGACCAACAGATAAGGTACTTGCTACCTGTGTGTGAAAGAGAGTAAAGACTGCAGGGTGGATGAGCAAACTGACCATAGTGCCTTAGTGCAGGAGCCTCTTCGGCGGGGGGGCGGGGGGGGTGCGTGTGTGTGAAAAGGAATGCTGTAGTAATAGGAGACATTAAAGTCATGGAATTGATAATATTCTTGGAAGCCACTTCAGGGAGTTGAAGCTTGTGTTTCCTGCCTGCTGCCATGGTTAAAGACAGCCCCTTGTGCCTATGGAAGAACCTGGCGAGGGAGGGGGAGGATCCAGTTGTTGTGGTCTACGTAGGGATACTACTGCCGTCAACACAACTCTTTCAGCTACACTGTTAAACTTCTAGTCTGTTTGACCTTATGTAAATGGTCTGCACAGGAGCCAACAACATAGGTAGGACCAGTAATGAAGTTCTGGTGAGAGAATTTGAAAAGACAGGATCCAAATTAAAAAGCAGAACCTCAAAAAAAAGGGTAATATCTCTGGACTACTACCTGAGTCACATGCAAATTGCTAGAAGCTGCAGTTCTCAGGCCACTGGCACCAGTATGGGGAAAGAGCTGCTCCACTGGAACAGGTTTCACTTAGACCAGACTGGGACCAGTGTCCTGGTGAATTGAATAATTAGGACAGTAAATAGGGCTTTAAACTAAAAGTGGATGGGAGGACTTAGAAAAGGGAAAATTCAAAAGCAGCAAGGGAAATGCCAAGGCTCTGCAGCAGACCAGAATTTGGGATAAAAAATAAGCACACTGGATCAGGCATGGACAGAAAGAAGGAACAAAGGAAATAAGACATTAGTGACTATGGTGACATCAAGGAAAATTAGAAAAAAGTCAAACCTCAAGGCACATCTAAATGCGCAAAGCATTTGCAACAAATTACTTGAATTAATAGCACAGATTAATAGGTTTGATCTAAGAGCCATTAGGGTCATGGTTGCAAAGTGACCAAGATTGGGAAATAAATTTTCCAGGATGGTTAACCTTTAGAAGAGGAAGGCAAAACAGAAAAAGCTATTAGGAAGGCTGGAATAGAGTAGTAAGGATCTTAGCTCGGAAAATCAAGGTAGAATCAGTTTTGGGGAGCAAAGAAACAGCAAGGGAGAAGGAAATATTGGCGGTATTGTTGATAAACCCCTGAACAGCAGTTGTAGCGCAAGGTTGAGTATAAACTAGGAAATTAGAGGCACGTGTAACAAAGGTAATACAGTAACCATGGGGGACTTCAACCTACGTAGACAGTGTAAACCAAATTTGCAGCAATAGGATGAGTTTATGGAATGCATACAAGATAGTTTTCTGAATCAGTATGTCAAGGAACCAACATGGGAACAAGCTATTTTGGATCTAGAATTGTGCAATGAGAAAAGATTAATTAATAACCTTGCAGTCAAGGGGTTACTAGGGAAAAGTGACCATAATATAATAGAATTTTATATTGAATTTGAAGGTGATTTGATTAAATTTGAAACTAGGGTTTGAGATCTAAACAAAGCAAACTACATAGGTATAAGGGCAAGTTGGCAAAGGGAGATTGGGAAACTACATTAAAAGATGTGACTGTAAACAAATAATGGCATTTAAAGATGATATAAATTTGTAACAAATAAACATTCCTTTGAAGCACAAAAAATCCACACAAAAAGCACTCCAATTGTAGTTAACAAGAAGAGTTGAAATTGGTGTTAAATTAAAGAAAGAGGCTAACAATGTTGTCAAAGAGTAGCAACCTGAAGATTGGGAGGATTTTAGAAATCAGCAAAAGAGGACCAGCAAATTGATGAGAGTGAAAAGAGAATGAGTGTAAATTAGCAAGGACAAAAACAAATAATAACTGTTTCATTAGGCGCATAAAGAGGAAGATATTAATAAAAGTAAACATGGGCCCATTAGAGGTAATGACAGTGTAATTATAATGGGGAATAAGGAAATGCAAAGACATAAAACAAATCTGTTGTATGTCTTCATGGTAGAAGACAAAAAACATTCTGGAAATAATGAGAAACCAAAAGTCTAGCAAGAACGAGGAGCTTAAAAGAAACAGCATAGGTAAAAGAATAGTACTGGGGAAGTTAAAGGGGCTAAGTGGCAAAGAACTCCCTGGACCTGAATCCTAGGATTTTAAAAGACAGTGGATGCTAGTGGATTAATTGGTTTTGATCTTCCAGAATTCCTTAGATTCTAGAACAACTTCCAAGGATTGTAAGTTAGCAAACATAATCCCACTATTAAGGAGAGGAGGAAGAGAGAATATGGGGAATTACAGGCCAGTTAGTTTAACATCAGCTGTAGGCAAAAATATTAGAATCTATTATTAGGGATGTGGTATCAGGACACTCAAGATCATAATATAATTAGCAGGGTCAACATGGATTTATGAAAGGGAAATAGTGCTTGACAAATCTGTTGGGAGTTTTTTTTGAGGATATAATTAGTAAGATGGTAAGGTGGAACTAATGGATGTAGTGTATTTGAACTTTCAAAAGTTATCAATAAGGTGCCTCACAAGAGATTATTAAACAAAATTAGGACACGTAGTATTGAGGGTAATATTAGTATGGATTGAAGATTGGCTAATGGACAGAAAATGAAGTGTAGGAATAAAGAGACAGGTTGTCAGGTTGACAGATTGTAGCTATTGGGGTACTGCAAGGATCAACACTCATGCCTTACCTATTTACAATTTAATTTAATGACAGAGTAAGAGGCAGCCAAGTTTGCTGACAATACAAAGATAGATGAGAAAATAACCACCGCGGATATAGAATGCTGCAGAGGGACTTGGGAAGGTTGGATGAGTGGGCAAGATCACAACAGTTAAAATACAATGTGAGAAGTTATCCACTTTGGTAGGAAAAACGTTTCAAAAAAGCACAATACTTTCTGAATGATGAGCAACTGAGAAATGTTTACATTTAGAGGGTTCTTGTAAATGAATCACAAAGTTAGCATGCTAAGTGCAACACAGGTTCACTGGACTGTTTCCTAGGGTGAAAGGATAGTCCTATGAGGAAGGATTGAGTAGGGTAGCCTATATTCCCTGGAGTTTAGAAGAATGGGAGGTGATCTAATCAAAACACAAAATTCTTAAGAGGTTTAACAGGGTAGATGCTGAGAAAATATTTCTCCTTGCTGGGGAATCTAGAAGGGGTCAGCTCTTTAGGGCCAAGAGGAGGAGAAATTTCTTCAAATGGTAGCAAATCTGGAATTTTCTATCCCATCAAGATCTGGATGTTCAGTTGTTGAGTATATTTAACAGAGAGATTGATAGATTTTTGGGTACCAAGGGAACTAAGGGATAGTGGAGGAAGGTGAGGTTGAGGTAGATCATCAACTATTGTCACATTGAACCAAGAGCAAATGGCTTACTCCAGCTCCTATTTCTTATCTCAGCAACACCTGTACAGAAAAGGTGTAAGGTGATATAACAGCTCATTTAAGCTTTTCAACAGACGCACTGTGACATTTGTTAAATAGTTATTTGTCACCCCAAAAGATGGCAGTGAAGCAATACTGTCTAGAAGCAGAGTAAAATGTGACCAGAGAAAGCATTAGTTTTAACATATTCCAAAACATAGGTTATTAAAAAATAACACAAATACCTACAGACAAGCTCTTCCGCATCCTGACCAGGTTCCTTTTTGTCTCTAAACGTAGGGATATCCAATTGTAGCACATGTGCAATAGCAGCATGGATCAAAGTGGCAGCAAGGACAGGTGGCAGATTTCTAAAGGAAGAATCAAAAGCTATTAAGGCAATCATTCCTCAATATTTTTAAAGAGACAAGTAACTCCTCTTAATTACATCAGAAGATAGTGTGGAAAGGATACTGGCAATTGAGAGAAGGAACATGTGTTTTTTTATATATATGAATCTGGGCTTGCACATCCTATATGACAGATTACCTTTAGGTGCCCTCCTTGTTCGAGCTTTTCTGAACCAATACTTATTAAATCCCATCAGAATTTATTCCCACATGCCCACACAGTCAATTCTGGCATATGCACTGCTAGATCCTTAATGCCTTTCTATTCATATTCTACATGCTACCCTTCAGCAACATCAAGTATAGAGTCAACTTCCAAATGCTTGCTGTATCCACAAAGTCAGCCTCTATACGTACACTGATGGTGCCCAACTTTTCTCCTTTGCCACCACTGTTCATTCCAAAGCTGTTACTGCACTGATTGTTTGGCCAACATTAAATCCTGGAGGACTTGCAGCTTCCTACAATTTAATATTGATGATGCTAAAGTCACTCTGTTTAGCTCTTGCCAGCAATGTTGTGCTGGCAAAGATTCAATCAATCTCTAGATATTTGATAAGGTTGAATCAGATGATAGACAAGCATGTGCCCTTTTTGGTGAGCAGAGCCATGAATCCCATATCAAACCTGTCTCCAAGACCTCCTTTCTCCTGGGCATTGTTTATTTATACTCCCTACCTCACCCACTTTGTTACAGAAACCCTCATCCATGCCTTCATCACTTTGAACATTGATGTTTCAAAAGCTCTATCAGCAGGTATCTCCTATTCAACAGGTTAGCTAATTCAGAACTTCAAAGAAAAACAAGACTTGCCTTTCGCAACCGCTAGAAATGCCAAAGCACTTTACAGCTAATTAAGTACTTTTTGAAGTGCAGTCACTTGTGAAACACAGTAGCTAATCTGTGCTCAGCAAACTCCCACAAACAATGTAATAATGACCAATCTGTTTTTGTGATGTTCATTGAGGCCAAGATACAGAGCACAATTCCCCTGCTCCTGTTCAAAATAGTGTACTGACATGAGATCTCTAATATTCATCTGAGGGGGCAAACAGGTTCTTTTAATTTTTCATCCGAAAAACAGCACCTCTGACAGTGTAGCGCTCCTTGGAGCGTCAGGCTAGATTGTTGTGCTCAAGTCCTGGAGTGGGACTTGAATGTTCTGACTCAGAGGCAAGAATGCTACCAACTGAACCACCATCAAAAATCTCTGCAGCTTGAGTGCACCCACTGTCAGCCCTACCCACCTTCACTTGCTCCCATTGCTTTTCCAAGTTAACTTCAAAATCCCAACTTATAAATTCCTCAATTCTTCTGATTCACCTGGTCTGGCCTACATGTGATTCCAGATCCACAATAATGCAGCTGACTCTTAAATTCTCTCTGAACAAGGGCAATTAGGGATGGGCAATAAATGGTGGCCTAGCCAGCGACACCCATATCCCATGAACGAACAAAAGAAATTCAAGATAAATGCTGGAGCTCTAGCTTCTTGCAATTAAAGGGCCATTCAGCTGTTATTTGCAATTTGAAATTCTTCCAAAGCTACTTTGCCTTCTTACCTACCTATCTCCTTTCAAATGCCTATGATCTATCCCATTGACTAATGCTTTTGGTTCCCTGTCCTAACTAAGTACATTACTTCCCACTTGGGATGCAACTCTCTCTTGCAAAGCACTTCATATTCTGTTACACAATGGGTACTATATAAATTCCAGCTGTTTCAAGAACTCCATTACATCTTCAATTGTCCTTTCCCCACCCCCCCCCCCCCCAGTGTATAATGTTATATATGCTCTTGTGAATGTTTGAATAATAAAAGAAAGCACTTGTATTTATATAATGCCTTCCACTTGAGACATTCCAAAATGGTTAATTGCCCATTAAGTACCTTTGAAATAAAACCACTATTGTAGTATAGGAAAACACAACAACAAAACTGTACAACAAGGACCAAACAACAGAAAAAATGTCCAGAGAATCTGTTTTTTGTGATGTTGACTAAATGACAAATGTTTGCCAGAATACTGGGAGAACTCCCTGCTCCCCTTCAAGTAATGCCATCCTGTTCTTTTACATTTACCTGAAAGAGCAAATAGGGCACCAGTTTAGCATTTCATCCAAAAGAAGGCACCTCTAGCTATGCAGCACTCCCTCAGTACTGCATTGAACTTTGAGGACTATTACAGTATGGGGGTAATTACACTGATTCCATTTTAACACTTCCTGTTGCGGACATTAGAGATAGCAGTCAGGACTTGAACTCCAGATAATTTTCCCTCTCTTTTGCTCGAGGATGTGACAGGCAACTGTTGTGCCCCGGCCACCACCCTGACATCAGTCGACTTAGCAGAGATAGAGCCTGGGATCCTGCTGCTGCATGTGTCTCAGTATCACATCATGAGCTGCATTTCAAAATTGAGTCATCAGCAAAACATTTTCCTGCCAGTCTGTCTCCTTTGTGCATCACTAAGAGACTCAACATCTCTTCCTATAAAAATCATGTTCCCTTACAAACATAAGTAAATCACCTCGTTAAAGTGCTTTTGGGGGCAGTTTGAGAAGCGGAAGCAATCCAATTACCATTTGTTCTGTAACACATAATGAAAGAACTTGAATCTCAAAGGACAATGGTTGTTTACAGGCAGAGTATCCTTTCTGAAAAGGACTCGTGTGTTTAAAGGAAACACATCAGGAAGGCATCAGGAAACTACTGCATGTATTCTTTTCCAGAGTCATATTGTTCATTGAAATTGAAAATGGGGGGCTCCTCTGAGCAACTGAAGAGCAAAGTGCAAGGCCACAAAGCACTGAGAAACAACACTATCTGCTCTTAGGCAAATCACCACAACAATATGATTATGGTTCATTCATTTTTGGGCTCTGTTCATCACATAACTCCACAAACCTGCATGTAATCAGTTTGATCATCCTAATTTTCCACTACAAATTACAGGGAACAATATTAGTATACTTTTTTGAGCAACATTTAGATGCTGGCTGTGACAGATGGCTGGAGCGAGGGCGGGGGGGAATTGTCAGCTGACCTCGGCACATATTTACATCATCCAGGAGCCTCTTAATCAGTTCATTATTTTTGCAGACTGCACCATTTTCATATTTGAATGCAGGATAAATGTGAGAAGATAATCCACCTGCTTAATGAGATGCACCATGCGCTGCTATTAGGGTGGAATTCTGGACTTTTCAGACAGGCCATGATAGGAAGTTCAGAAGGCAGCTGGGACTAATAGCAATTTTATGTATCCCAAGCAGCACTTTTTACCAATAGAGCTGGATTTTTGACTATAATCTGTCATTATTGCTCAGGCTGGCCTAGATGCAACTCCTGACCCATAGCAAAATGGTCTAGCAAGCCACTTGGATGTATCAAATAGCTATGAAAATGCTAAAGAATAATAAAATCAGAGTGACCATCTGGCATTAATCTAAACACAACAAAGGCAAAGGCACAGTCAACCCAGTCAACACTACAAAGTCCTCCTTGCTAACATTTGGGAACTTAAGAGAGCTGTCCCACAGACTGGTCAAGCAACAGCCTGATATAGTCATACATGCAGAATTATATCTTTCAGCCAAAGTCCCAGACTCCTCCATCACCAACCCCAGGTATGCCCTATCCCAAAAGCAGAACAGTCCCACCAGAGGTGGCAGCACAGTTGTATACAGTCAGAAGGAAGTGGTGCTGGGAGTCCACAACATTGACTCCAAATCCCTAAAGTTTCATGGCAGTAAGTCAAATGTGGGCAAGGAAACAGGTCTGCTGATTACCACTTACCACCCTTCCTCAGCTGATGAATCAGTACTGTTCCATGTTGAACACCCTTGGAAAGAAGCACAGAAGGACCAGAGAAAAAGTTCTGGATGGGGAAACCTAAATGCCGATCCCCAAGAGCTGCTTGGTAGTACCATTATTGACTCAGCTGGGCAAGTCCTGAAAACCGATTGCTAGAGTGGGTCTTCAGCAGGTGGTAAGACAACAATAAGGGAGAAAAAACCTACTTGGACCTGGTTCTCACCAATTTACCTGTCACAGACACATCTGACCATGACAGCATTAGTAAGAGGGACTACCATGCAGTCCTTGTAGGACGAAGGCCTGTCTTCTCCTGAAGGACACCCTCCGTGGTGTTGTGTGTCACTACCATCATGAGGCGGTGGGGGCCATTAGCAGCAGCAACTCATCAACAGCACCTTCCAAACCCACAACCTCTACCACCTAGAAGGACAGAGCCGCATGGGACCACCACCACTTGAAAGTTCCCCTCCAAGCAACACCATCCTGACTTGGGACTATATTGCCATTCCTTCACTGTCACTGGATCAAAATCCTAGAACTCCCTCCCAAACAGCAGTGTGTACCTACACCACACAGACTGCAGCGGTTCAAGGTAGTGGTTCACCATCACCTTAAGGGCAATTAGGGATGGGCAATAAAAATGCTGGCCTAGCCAGCAGCACCCATATCCCATGAAAGAATAAAAAACTGTACAATTTATAATCTCATGGCTAGGCACATCCCTCAATCTATCATTACTGTCAAGCAAGGTGATGAATCCTGGTTCAATGAGGAGTGCAGGTGACTATGTCAGAAGTAGCACAAAGCATACCTAAAGATAAGGCACCAACCCTTTGAAGCTACAAGCACAGGTCTACATGCTAAATAGAAGTAGCATGCAATAGGCACAGCTAAATGCTGGCACAGACAATAGATCAGTTCAAAGTTCTGCAGTCCTGCCACAGCTAGTTTTGAATGGTGATGGACAACTAAATTACTCATGGGAGTTGGAGGCTCCATGATCATCCCTATCCTCAATGCCAACATAGCCCAGCATGTCAATGCAAAAGGCAAGGTTGAAAATGCTTCAGCCATCAGCTGCCAGAAGTGTCGAGTGGATAATCCAAATTAGCCTCAAGATCCCACCATCACAAGATGCCAATTAGATTCGCTCCATTTGATATCATGAAATGCTGAATATGCTGGATTCTGTGCGGGGGGGTGGGTGCACGAAACAGCAATGCCATTGGGAAGAACACTCCAATAGCTGAAGTCATACTTAGCATAAAGAAAGATGATTATGGTTATTGGAGCTTGATCTTTTCAGTCCCAAGGCATCACTACAGCAGCTCTTCAAGGTAATGGCCTACACTCAAACATCTTCAGCTACTTCCATCATAAGCTCAGAAGTAGGGATTTTTGCTTATGCCTGTGTAGCGTTCAGTTTCATTTGCAACTCCTCATATGCTGAAGCATCTATGACCACATGCAACAAGAGTTGGACAACATTCAGGCTCGGGCTAAGTGGCAAGTAACTTTTACACCATACCAGTGCCAGGGCAATAACCATCTCCAACAAGAGAGAATCTAACCAGCTCCCCTTGACATTCAACAGTATTACCATCACTGAATCCCCACCATCAACATCCTGGGTGGGTTACCATTTACTGGAAACTTAGCAGCAGCCACATAAATATGTGGCTACAAGAACAGGTCAAAGGCTGGGAATTCAGCACAAGTACCTCACCTCCTAACTATCGAAAGCCAGTACGCCATCTACAAGGCACAAGTCAGACGCGGGATGAAATACTCTCCACTTGCCTGGATGGATGCAGCTCTAACAACATTCAAGCTCGACACCATCCAGAAAAAAGCAGTCCGCTTGATCAGTACCCCATCCATCAACTTGAATACACTGCCTCCACCACCAGTACGCAGCCACTATCTACAAGATTCACTGTAGCAACTCGCTATGATTTATTTGGAAGCACCTTCTGAACCAAAATCTTCCACTAGAAGAAAAAGAGCAGTAAGACCACAGGAACAGCACCACCTTCACATTATATACCATCCCAACCTGGAAATATATCGCTGTTCCCAGTGACAATGAAGGTTGAAATTCTGGAACTCTCCACTTAAGCAGCACTGTGGGTGCACCTACACTGCACAGACTGCAGCAGTTCAAGGCAGGGGCACGCCAATTCAAGGGCAGCTAGGGGAGGCAAAATGCTGGCCTTAACAGTGATACAATATGGGACAATGAAGGTTAAATATACAAAAAGCTCCCTCTGCTATGCCTAAGCATGAATCTTAACTTCTACTTCAAGAGGTCTACCAATTGCACCAGTTTGACATTGTCACACCCTACATGAACGCTTTTGACCACTTGTCAAGTAATGCTAAATTGTCGGGGTTCAGTGTTATCACTCACATCAAGCATTCTCATCTATTCACATACAGGCCGCTGCTGATAATTGGAAATTATTTTTGCACTAAAAAATAAAATTGTATAGTAATTTAAATTAAGCTATAAGTAACAGCAGCGTGAGGATTTAGTCTTAAAACCATCACCTGGAAGTTCCCCTCCAAGCCACTCACCATCTTGACTTGGATATATATCACTGTTCCTTCACTGTCACTGGGTCAAAATCTTGAAACTCTCTCTCTAACAGCACTGTAGGTGTATCTACACCACAGGGACTGCGGCAGTTCAAGGCAGCAGCTCACCACCACCTTTGAGAGCAATTAGGATTGGGCAGTAAGGATTGGGTGGTAAATGCTGGCCTCGCCAATGATGCCCACATCCCGTAAGTGAATAAAAAAAAAATGATCTGCCAATTTAAATTACTCTGAATTCAAATACCCAGGCCAATAGGCATGCACTCGTTTATATAGCACTTTCAGGACCTCTTTACAGCCCGTGAAGTACTTCCAAAGCGTCGTTAGTCTTCTAATGTAGGAAACGCAGCAGCCAATTTGTGCAAAGCAAGATCCCACAAATAGCAATGAGATTTATTTTAGTGATGTTGGTAAGGGATAATAAATAGTAATGACAATGTCAAAAATTCCTGACTTCTTTAAAATAGTGCCATGAAACGTTTTATAAATACTACACTGAAGTTACAGCCTAAATTTTGTGCTCAGGTCTCTGGAATCGAATCTGAACCAGCCTTCTGACTCAGAGGCAAGGGCACTATCACTGAGCCATGACTGACATTGTTCTAGACTCCATAAATCATGTGCAGAATAGTGAAATGAACTACAGCCCATGCAACCAACACCAATACAAAATTTACAGTTCTTTTCCTGCAGGTAACAACTTGCTGAATGAAAAATCACTATCAACAGGCAAAGAAATTCAAGTTAACAGTACATTATTTCTCATTATGAACCCTTCATAACCGACATTACAAGTGGCTTTATTGACTTAATGTTGTACTGGTTACAGCCTGTATAGCCCAGAGTTTGAATCCAATACATACAGATGGTAGAGTTCAGAGCAAAATTAATTAACAGCAGTTTCAATCCAGTCATTCGTGTATCAAGCTCACATATAAGTTCTGCATTATTAGGTACTCAACAGACCAAAAGCATGAAAGGTGCAAATCATAGAAATGGCATATTGATGGAACATGAGTTCCGTTCTAAATCTGGAGCTAAGGTACAGGACAAAGAAGAATGCAAAGTGCTTTGCTCCTCATCCAAGTTTTATCAACTTATAATATGTCTTAGTTAATGCTTAAACATAAAAACTGAAAAAAATCCCCTTCTACAACCACTGACACCCTCTACATTAGCCAACAACTCCCAAACTATGGGTCAGGGTCCTAACTGGGGGGTCACAGAAACAGTGAATGGGGTTATGAGCTCCCACTTCTCCAAACTGTGCCCCACACCAAGGCTCAGCTGGCATCTGGCCCTGCCCTGCTCATGTCTCAGTCTTTCACGCCGAGCTATGGGTTCCTGCCTGTAGATGCTTCATTGAGCCTTACAGCCCAGGCTGCCCATGAACCCAACAGTAAAATCTCCCCTGGCGAAAGGCAGCCTGTTTGAGCCCAACTTCGTCACCCTGGGGTTGTCAACGACTTGGGCTCCAACATCAGCCGCCTCAAGACCCTCAACCTGTGCTTCTGCTGCTTCCTAGCCAACATCAATGAACTGGAGTGGCTCAGGGGAAGTAATAATGGACGGTGAGTAAGTAAAATAACATTTTTGGAAACTACTTTAGAAAGATATTTTCATATCTATATCACATTGTATATGTTGGTCTATAATGCGTGAACTTTAATAATTATATGCTGAATGTTACCATGCTGCTTTATTGCCATTTTGTTAATGTTGCATTTGTGGTCACATTAAATTATCAAGTGTTAAAATGGGGTTGTATTTACAAGTAGTTTGGGAAGTGCTGCATTAAGCATAACATTACACTCTTGACCAGTTGGCTCCCAGACATTACATTACTTATCCAGTGATGAAAATGGCCAAAATGACAACAAAAGTGACTTATCCAGTCAGCTCCTCAACATCCCACTCAACGATATGTCTAGCCAACTCCGAGACACAATACTCACTTAAAAGGCAGACCACTTGCTAAACTGCAGCCATATCATTCAATGCGTCCTGTCAATTCCCAGTTACTGATTCACATAAGAATACCTAGACAGCAATTTTTCACACTAGCAGTGAGTGACATCTCTCCCAAAATCACACTCATGCTACCTTTCATCCTTCTTTTGAAAGCTTCTTAAAATCTATCACTTTAACAGAGTATTTAAGGCCTCCCCCATTTCATCTCTCTGTGCTTTGGAGTTGTCATATGTGCAAGGAATGTTCCAATTATCAAAGGCAACCAGAATTAGTATGAAATTTTCAGATATTTACATTATTGTAAAATTATAGATCAGCTTCTCTTACTGGTCTTCTGCAGCTCCTGTCATCATGGGGAGTAGGAGTACATACATGAACATACATCTGGGAAACAACCCATGAAGATTTAACAGTTCCTAAGTATCAGTTCCCTAAGTTATAAACGAAGATTGTATTAGAAGATTGTCAATACTTTTTGAAATATTTTGCAGGCTTTGCAGCCACACAACTTGTTTTTGGACCAAATCTTACTCCCTTTTCAGCAAGTCACCAAATTCAAAAACAACTGCAGAAATAAATTGTGCCTCCCAGAACGCAAGGTTGAATTCCGATTCAGAGTTCGGATCTAATTAAAGTGCCACATTCTTTAGATTCATTTCCCACCCACACTGACCATTGTTCATATTTCTAACTAGCTCCTCCCATGCCCCAACATACATGCTCGAGATTCAATTTTCTACCCCTTTCTTCATTTTTTCCAACCTTCAGGAGTTCTTCTGCACACAGCACAGCGTCATTCCATCAATATGCTCACTCGGTCAATTTGCCCCTTTAATGCATTCAAGTTTTGCACATTACCAAGCTGTAGTAAAGGATTATGTACCTGGCTCCTTGCTAGTGCAAGCAATATAAAAATGTATCTTCCTCCCAGAACATGTCGAGCAGATTTTTAAGCATGTTAAACTGAATGGAATTATGTAAATACACAAACATGCCATGCTTTGTTGAAATTGGGCAGATTCAGCTGAAATGAATGAACGCAACTCCAGTTGTTAGTCAAGTTTGCACATTTTTCCCCAATTAATACCATTTAGGCAGACTGTCTGCTCAGAAGCTGCCAATTATTAACTATCTCAATCAAAAGAGCACATTATGCATAATTTAATTTGGGGAGTTTCAAACAAAAAGGACTTGATCTGTATTGAAACAGAACAGTTTGGCATTCCACTCAGCACAATTCAAAACAGCTGCCAAATGCCCGAATGATAACAAAACACTACTACTTACCATGATCAGTTTCATCACCGTCACACTGGACACAAAAGGAACAGACAATTATTATATATCCTGTCACAGTTGGAAACTCTAAATGAACACTGACAAGCTGTGGACTGTGTCACATGGTTCAGATTGCTCTTTCATCTCAGAGATCCATTTATCCAGTCCAACTCGGGCTCAAAGCACATGAGGCACCTTTTAATTAAAAATTGACTGCCAAAATTAAAAGCTCAGTACTTCTGCCACTGGAAATTTAGACTGCTTAGCTGAGTCTGTTGCAGTGGCTTTAGAAATGCATACTGTAATGGGAATGTGCTTTTAGCATTTTTTCTCAAATATATACTTTATTCATAAAAATTTGTAAAATTACATTCCATAAGTTCAAATTGGACATTACCAAAAGTGCAACACAGTTCAAATTCTTTCCTGAACTGCAATTACACATGGTATTTACAATATACATTCCAAGACAAAGATACTGCCCAAGGAGTTTTAGTTTCTAGCTCCTGGTATACTATGACAGGTGGGCCTTAGACAGCATCCTTTCCCCATTAAGCCTTTGCAGCAGCTGCCCCAAACTTTAGTGCACCCCTCAGCACATAGTTCTGGACCTTGGAATGTGCCAGTCTGCAACCCTCAGTCATGAGCAACTCTTTGTACTGGAAGGCCCTTAGACAGACAAAGAATATCTTTCACAGAGTTGATAGTTGTCTCACCACCACTAGCCAAGTGCTTGTTTGGTGCTCCTTTGAAAGTTCTGGCGATGACGTATTCTGTCAAAATAGTTTGACAGTCTGCTCAGGGGAACCATCAGACAGGACCCACCATCTCCTTTTCCCACAGTGTCTTGAGGACATTACGTGCCTGATGGACTTGTGGTCAAAGGTGTTATTCTGCATAAACATCGCTACAAGGGACAGGTGGTATGGAACGTTCTGACTAGCTGTAGCATTCTGTGGTAACGTTGCCAGATCCATCTTTCGCAACACCGGGGGCAGATAGAAGCTCAGCATGTAGCGACACTAGGTGCTCACATGCAGAGGGTCTACACAAAGCTTGATGTAGCCACACACAAGGGTGGCCATGAGGATGAAGGCTATGTCTCACCCCACCCTCCGTCTGAAGATTTGTGCATCAGTCCCCTTCAGACACAGGCCATTTTCGATTTCCAGATAAAGCGGAAGATAGCTCGTGTGATTATCATGGTGCAGGAGTATGGTATGGGCCAGACCCATGCCATATGCAGCAAGACCAAGAGCACCCTGTGCCTGATGACCAGTTTCATATCCATAATGAAAAGGGAGCATTGCTCCCACATGCCCAGCTTTTGCTATACCATGGCTACACACTCCTTCCTGTTGTTGGCGCATATCCTAGACCTCCAAACCATATCCTAAGCAACTTCATATAGTCTGACCTGACAGTGAAGGGACAAAGGATCAGTCAGGCCAGTTCCCAAAGAAAATTATCTCTCTCATGCCACAATTTATTTTGGTTCCTGAGGCCAGTTCGAACTGATCGCAGATGCTCAATCTGACAGCAGATCCGAACAAAAGAAAGTGATGTCATCCACGTACAGGGAGGTTTTGACCTAGATGCTTCCAACACATGGGACCATCACCCCTCTTATGCCCGCACCCTTCCTGATGGACTCAGCAAAAGGTCCAATGCAGACACAAACAAGATAGCAGGAGAGAGGAGCTCTGACTCCAGATTTGATCAGAAAGCTTTCTGATTCCCACTCATTGATTGAAACTGCTAGTGATGTTTGCATTGAGCAGTTATATCCAATTGCAGATTCCCTCTCCAAACTCCATTTTGGAGAGCACATCCATCATGTAGATGTGCAATTTTCTGTCAAAGCCTTTCTCCTGATCCAAGTTGATGAAGCAGGTGTTCACCCTCTTATCCTGCACATAGGTGATCGTATCCAAGTAGCACAAGGCTATCAGAGGTTTCCTGCCAGATACAGAACAGGTCTGATCCAAGTGGATCAACTCCAGAGCAGACTTGACTTGATTGGTGATAACTTTGGACAGAATTTTACAATTCACATTAAGCAGTGAAAAGGGTCACCAATTTCTGATTTCCTCCCTCTCCCCTTCTGCTTGTAGATGAGGGTGATGATGCCTTTCCTCACTGATTCTGACATGCTGCTGACATGCTCGCTCATGTATAGTACCAGGTCTGGGTCAATCCAGTCCCACAGTTGAATATAACTGAGCCAGTAAGCCATTCCTTCCTGGAGTTTTATTTGCCCAAGGACTCAGCAGCCTCTGTCAACTCATCCAGAGTTAGCAGTTTGTCCACTCTTCTGCATACTGTCCTCTAAGGCCTCCGTAACTGCAACTGGGAGCACAGTGGTTAACAATGGCCAGGACTTTGCAGTGGTAATGACAAAATGTGGACCTGCCCTGACATCCATCAACCAGGTCAAATAGTACACACTGCCTTGTGGATCCAGCTCAAGGGAGTCAAAACACTGAAGTGGAGTCCTACAGGCAGCTGGTAATCCATTTAAGTACCTTCCGGCAATGCTTACAACTGAATGGGTTCCAGGCGCAAGGGCTCTCACCCTCACTCTGGATTCAATCCATGTGAGGCCTATTATACTCTCTACTGAGATGGCAAAAGTGCTGATGACCACCATGAACATGGAGTGGGGCTTTGCTGTCACAACGTATTGATGCAGATAATTGATATGCCTGTAATGACCTGTGAATGACTCATGTCTCTTCCTCTACCAACAGATGGAGACTTTGTCACCATCATTTGTCCTTATGCACCAACATTACACACCAATGCCAAAGACAAAGATCACTTCTACGACACCAAAGCATCTGCCACTTGGGGAAAAGTTATTTCTCTTAGGGGAATTTAATGCAAGAGTTGGATCAGTGTATCATGACAAACATACCTTGGTCATCATGGTGTTGGCAAGGTGAACAAAAGCAGACAACGGCTATTAGAACTTTGTGCACAGTGTGGGTTTTGCATTACCAACACTTTCTTCCAAGGCAAACATCAGCACTACATGTCATGGTGCGATCTGAGGTCTCACCATTGGCACAAACCTGACCATCACCAGAAGATGTGATCGGTCCAGCATTCTTCATATCCACACCTATCACAATGCCGACTGCGATACTGATCACTCACTTGGCACAGGTGAGTTGAAAGTTCAACCATGGAAAAATACACAAGTCCAAACACTATGGTATTTGATGCATGAAGGATGACAACAAATGTCAGAAGCTCTAGGGCAGTCCTTTCCACCCAAGGACTCACCAGATAATGTTGAAGCAGCTTTGGAGCTTTTGCAGTCAATCATCTATGAAAATGCAGTAACCACACTTGGCAAAGAAAGAAACAGGAACAAGCATTGGTTTGAGGCACATCTTGCAGAAATGACTCCCGTCATCAAAATAAAGAGTGCAGCTCACCTGGCTTACAATCTGTCTCCTACCCCTAAAGCATGTGCCAAGGCAGTTGAGCAGAAGATAGCAAGGTACATTGCCAACAATTGTTGGATCAATCTGTGCGAAGAAATACAAACTGTTAGTGACAATGGTAACCTACATGCTATGCATTACTATATCAAAAGAACACTCGACACCACCATCACCCGAGTTTGAAAACCAGAGATGAGGAGATAATCACTGGTTGAAAGAAGCAAATAGCCTGCTGGGTAGAGCACTACTCTGAGCTTTACTCATGTGAGATATATATCTTTCGGCCTATGCTTGATGATTTTCTACAACTACCTGACATAGATGAACTTGATGTAGAACCCTCATTACCTGAGCTGGAAAAAGCCATCAACTCCCTAACAGCAAGAAAAGTACCTGGAAAGGGCGGAATACCAGTTAAGCTATTCAAGTATGGAAAGCCCCAGCTGCTGCCATTCCTCCATGACCGCCACCACCTCTACTGGAGAGAAGGCTTTATCCCACAGAATATGCGTGATGCATACATAACACATTATACAAGAACAAAGACAATTGAGGGGACTGAAACAAATACCAGGACATTTCACTCCTCATTGTTACAGGGGAGGCCCATGTCAGGGTTATTCTAATAAGGCTCCATCGACTAGCCACCAGAATACACAGAGGCCCAATGTGGCTTCAGAGCAGGCAGACCCGCAGTAGACAAGATCTTCTCCTTTACGTCAGCTTCAACAGAAGTGAAAAGAACAGCCAACATCACTACACCTGTTGTGGATCTCACAAAAGCATTTAACATTGAACAGGACAGGCCTCTACTGAATTGATGAATCAGCTATCCTCCCAAGCTTTGTAGCCTCATATGGTCCTTCCATGCTAACATGCAAAATGCCATCCAGTTCAATGGCACCACCTCTGATAGTTGAGATCAAGAATGGGGTGAAACAGGGCTGTGTCTAAGCAAACAGAGTACTGGCTATCTTTTTCTCTGTCCGACTGACCAATGCTTTTCCTGCCAACATGGAAGGAGTACACCTCCACACAATCAGATTGAGAACAGATAGGAATACCTGGACGCTTTGTTTCATGAGGCGGTCACACCCGGTAGATTAAGTACCTCAAGTTCGGTCAGGGTCAGCAGGGTGTGACTGCAAGTGAGGCAGGTAGAGGGATCCTGTGATCAGGAAGAGGAGCATCAGCTCTTGACTTTGTCCAATAGGTATTAGGCACTTGCTCCCTGTGTGGATGAGGAACAGGGCTGTAGGGAGGATGAGCCAGCTGACCACGGCATCGTGGCACAGGAGGCCATTCAAGAGGGGGGAGCAAAAAGACAAGTGGTAGTTGTATGATATTCTATAATTAGGGGAATTGATAGCATCCTTTGTAAGCAGGATCGAGAGTCCCGCATGGTATGTTGCCTGCCTGGTGCCAGGGTGAGGGACATCTCTGACCGGCTTAAAAGGATATTGGAGAGGGAGGGGGAGGATCCAGTTGTTGTGGTCCACATCAGGACAAATAACATTAGTTAAGACTAGGAAAGAGGAGCTGTTTGGGGATTATCAGGAACTAGGAACTAAATTAAAGAACAGATCCTCAAGGGTTATAATCTCCGGATTACTACCCGAGCCACGTGCAAATTGGCATAGGGAAAGAGGGGTTCCATTTCGTGGGGCACTGGCATCAGTATTGGAACAGGAGGGATCTGTACCGTTGGGACAGTCTCTACCTGAACCAATCTGGGACCAACGTTCTAGCGAAAAGGGTAAATAGGGCAAACAGGATTTTAAACTAGAAAGTTTGGGGGGGGGGGGGCGCGGTTTAAAACTCCAAGAAGTATGACTAATGGGAAACAAAGCAGCAGGTTAGTGTGTGGGGGGTAGATTCAACTTCATGGAAAATTATGAAAAAAATGAAAAGAAAGGAGAGCCCAGGAGAGGCTATTAAAGTCCCCAGAACACAAAATAGGACAGAGTGTTTGGAAAGGGCTAGGAATCTAACTTCAAGCACATCAGATAAAGGGACGACAATGAGAAAGGGGACGGGAAATACAGGACTGAAGCTGTTGTATCTGAATGCACGCAGTATATGAAATAAGGTAAATGAGCTTGTAGCGCAGATTGAAATTGGCAGGTATGATGTGGTGGGCATCACGGAGATATGGTTGCAAGGGGATCAGGACTGGGAGCTAAATATCCAAGGATATACATCCTATCGAAAAGACAGGCAGGTTTGGCAGAGGGGGTGGGGTTGCTTTGTTAGTAAGAAATGAAATTAAATCGATAGCAAGAAATGATGTAGGGTGAGATGATCTGTGTGGGTAGAACTGAGGAACCGCAAAGGTAAAAAAGCCATAATGGGAGTTACGTACAGGCCTCCGAACAGTAGTCATGACGTGGGGCACAAGATACACCAGAAGATAGAAAAGGCATGTAAGAAAAGCAAGGTTACAGTGATCATGGGGGATTTCAAAAAACAAAAAACTGCGGATGCTGGAAATCCAAAACAAAAACAGAATTACCTGGAAAAACTCAGCAGGTCTGGCAGCATCGGCGTAGAAGAAAAGAGTTGACGTTTCGAGTCCTCATGACCCTTCGACAGAATTAGGCGAATCCCAGGAAGGGGTGAAATATAAGCTGGTTTAAGATGGTGGGGTTGGGTGGGGGGAGAGAAGTGGAGGGGGGGTGGTGTGGTTGTAGGCAAAAGCAGTGATAGAAGCAGATCATCAAAAGATGTCACAGACAGCAGAACAAAACACATAGGTGTCAAAGTTGGTGATATTATCTAAACGAATGTGCTAATTAAGAATGGATGGTAGGGCACTCAAGGTATAGCTCTAGTGGGGGTGGGGGGAGCATAAAAGATTTAAAAATATTTTAAAATAATGGAAATAGGTGGGAAAAGAAAAATCTATATAATTTATTGGAAAAAAAACAAAAGGAAGAGGGAAGAAACAGAAAGGGGATGGAGGGGGGAGGTCAAGACCTAAGGTTGTTGAATTCAATATTCAGTCCGGAAGGCTGTAAAGTGCCTATTCGGAAGATGAGGTGCTGTTCCTCCAGTTTGCGTTGCTGCATTGTTACAGTGAAGCCCAACGCAAACTGGAGGAACAACACCTCATCTTCCGACTAGGCACTTTACAGCCTTCCAGACTGAATATTGAATTCAACAACTTTAGGTCTTGACCTCCCTCCTCCATCCCCACCCCTTTTCTGTTTCTTCCCCCTTCCTTTTGTTTTTTTTCCAATAAATTATATAGATTTTTCTTTTTCCCACCTATTTCCAT
Source organism: Carcharodon carcharias (assembly GCF_017639515.1). Classification (NCBI taxonomy): domain Eukaryota; kingdom Metazoa; phylum Chordata; class Chondrichthyes; order Lamniformes; family Lamnidae; genus Carcharodon; species Carcharodon carcharias. Next base: position 57,599,062 of record NC_054479.1, read on the forward strand.
TATTTAAAAATATTTTAAAATCTTTTATGCTCCCCCCACCCCACTAGAGCTATACCTTGAGTGCCCTACCACGCATTCTTAATTAGCACATTCGTTTAGATATTATCACCAACTTCGACACCTATGTGTTCTTTTGTTCTGCTGTCTGTGACATCTTTTGATGATCTGCTTCTATCACTGCTTTTGCCTACAACCACACCACCCCCCTCCACTTCTCTCCCCCCACCCAACCCCACCCCACCCCCCCCACCACCTTAAACCAGCTTATATTTCACCCCTTCCTGGGATTCGCCTAGTTCTGTCGAAGGGTCATGAGGACTCGAAACGTCAACTCTTTTCTTCTCCGCCGATGCTGCCAGACCTGCTGAGTTTTTCCAGGTAATTCTGTATTTGCATGGGGGATTTCAATATGCAGGTAGACTGGGAAAATCAGGTAGGTAGTGGATCCCAAGAAAAAGAATTTGTGGAATGTCTACGAGATGGCTTTTTGGAGCAGCTTGTGGTAGAGCCCACTAGGGAACAGGCAATTCTAGATTTAGTGATGTGTAATGAGGCAGATTTGATAAGGGAACTTAAGGCGAAGGAACCCTTAGGAGGAAGTGACCATAATATGATAGAATTTACCCTGCAATTTGAGAGGAAAAAGCTGGAATCAGATGTAACGGTATTACAGTTGAATAAAGGCAACTACAGAGGCATGAGGGAGGAGCTGGCCAGAATTGACTGGGAGATGAGCCTAGCAGGAAAGACAGTGGAACAGCAATGGCAGGAGTTCCTGGGAGTAATTTGGGAGACACAGCAAAAATTCATCCCTAGGAAGAAGAAGCAGACAAAAGGGAGGACGAGGCAACCATGGCTGACAAGGGAAGTCAGGGACAGCATAAAAGCTAAAGAGAAAGCATACAATGTGGCGAACAGCAGTGGGAAACCAGGGGATTGGGAAGCCTACAAAGACCAACAGAGGACAACTAAAAAAGAAATAAGGAGGGAGAAGATTAAATATGAGGGTAAACTAGCCAGTAATATAAAAGAAGATTGCAAGAGTTCTTTTTAGATATACAAAGGGTAAGAGAGAGGCAAAAAATGGACATTGGGCCACTGGAAAATGATGCTGGAGAAGTAGTAGCGGAGAACAAAGAAATGGCGGAGGAACTGAATAGGTACTTTGCGTCAGTCTTCACAGTGAAAGACACGAGTAACATCCCCAAAGTTCAAGAGAGACGGGGGGCAGATGTGATATGGTGGCCATTACCAAGGAGAAGGTGCTAGGAAAACTGAAAGGTCTGAAGGTGGATAAATCACTGGACCAGATGGATTACACCCCAGAGTTCTGAAGGAGATAGCAGAGGCGTTAGTGGTGATCTTTCAGGAATCACTGGAGTCAGGGAGGGTCCCAGAGGACTGGAAAATCGCTAATGTAACCCCCCCTGTTTAAGAACGGAGTGAAGCAAAAGACAGGAAATGACAGGTCGTTCATAACATTTGAGCGTCCATTATTAAGGATGAGATTTCAGAATACTTGGAAAATACATGGTAAAATAGGGCAAAGTCAACATGGTTTCATCAAGGGGAGGTCATATCTGAAAATCTGTTAAAATTCTTTGAGGAGGTAATGAGTAGGTTAGACAAAGGAGAGCCAATGGATGTTATCTACTTGGACTTCCAGAAGGCTTTGACAAGGTGCTGCACAGGAGGCTGCTCAGTAAGATAAGAGCCCATGGTGTTACAGGCAAGGTACTAGCATGGATAGAAGATTGGCTGTCTGGCAGGAGGCAGAGAGTGGGGATAAGAGGGTCCTTCTCAGGATGGCAGCCGGTGACCAGTAGAGTTCCGCAGGGGTCAGTGTTGGGACCACAACTTTTCACTTTATACACTAATGATCTAGATGAAGGAACTGAGGGCATCCTGGCTAAGTTTGCAGATGATACAAAGATAGGTGGAGGGACAGGTATTATTGAGGAGGTGGGGAGGCTGCAGAAGGATTTGGACAGGTTAGGAGAATGGGCGAAGAAGTGGCAGATGGAATACAATGTGGGTAAGTGTGAGGTTATGCACTTTGGTAGGAAGAATGGAGGCATGGGCTATTTTTTAAATGGGGAGAGAATTCAGAAATCTGGAGTGCAAAGGGACTTGGGAGTCCTCGTCCAGGATTCTCTTAAGGTTAACTTGCAGGTTGAGTCGGTAGTTAGGAAGGCAAATGCAACGTTAGCATTTATTTCGAGAGGACTAGAATATAAAATCAGGGATGTGCTGCTGAGGCTTTATAAGGCTCTGGTCAGACCACATTTAGAATATTGTGAGCAATTTTGGGCCTAGTATCTCAGGAAGGATGTTCTGGCCCTGGAGAGGATCCAGAGGAGGTTCACGAGAACGATCCCAGGAATGAAAGGCTTAACATATGAGGAACGTTTGAGGACTCTGGATCTATACTCGATGGAGTTTAGAAGGATGAGGGGGGATCTGATTGAAACTTACAGAATACTGAAAGGTCTGGATACAGTGGACGTGGGGAAGATGTTTCCATTAGTAGGAGAGATTAGGACCCGAGGGCACAGCCTCAGAGTAAAGGGAAGACCTTTTAGAACAGAGATGAGGAGAAACTTCTTTAGCCAGAGAGTGGTGAATCTATGGAATTCATTGCCACAGAAGGCTGTAATTGAGTGTATTTAAGACTGAGATAGATAAGTTCTTGATTGGTAAGGGGATCAAAGGTTACGGGGAGAAGGCGAGAGAATGGGGTTGAGAAACTTATCAGCCATGATTGAATGGCGGAGCAGACTCAATGGGCCGAATGGCCTAATTTCTGTTCCTGTGTCTTATGGTCTTAACTCCTAAACCTATTGGGACTAAAAGCAAAGATAAAATTGTAACATGTCCTGATCAGAAAACTTCGGTATGCTGATGAAACCGTACTAGCTTCCCAAACAGAAGACCAGCTCCGAAGGCTTATGGATCATCTGTCCCATGCCCAAATCATGTTCCCTCTTACCATCAGCGAGAAGAAAATTGTAGTAATGTGATAAGGTGTTGTACTTCCACCTGTGATCAGACTCAACAACATATCACTGGAAGAAGTCTATGAATTCTGCCAACTTATACCTATTGCGACAGACAACCTGTCTTCTGATGAAGAGCTTAGCACACTTATTGGAAAAGCAGCCACCAACTTTGACCGACTAACAAAACAGGCAGGGAAAAACAGCATACTGACCCACAGATCAAGATGTTTATCTAGAAGGCCGATTGTCTCAGCACATTGCTGAATGGCACAGCAGCCTGGACAACTGACACCTACGAAGAAAAATGGCTCAATAACCTCCACCTCTGGTGTCTACAGCACATCCTTGGCATCACATGGAAAGGAGCAGTATTTTCTAAGGCAAACATACCAACCATGCTAGTGCTAATCATGCAAAGGCTTCTATGGCTTGAGTATGTGCACAGGATGGAAGATGGCCAGATCCCCAAGAATATGGTACATGGGGAGGTAACCCATGCCAAGAGACTAGCAGGGCACCCAAAGCTCCAATTCAAGGGTGCTGTTGAGAGAGAAATGAAAGCCCTCAAAATCAATATGACAAGTGGGGAACTCTAGCTGATGACCGATGTAAATGGCAACACCAGCTGTGGGCAGGAGTTCGCCACAACAATGACCTGGTTTCAGAAGCTCCAAAGCAAATGTCAGCCCTACAAACAAGGTGTCAGCAAAGATCATCCCACACTGCTGGCAAGGGATATCTTTATGAGTGGCATTTGTGGTAGGCTTTGCAAAACTGACTTGTTCAGGCATCAAAAGTGCAGCTGATCTCATTGGACCATGCCAAGTTCTGAAGCTGCATTCCCATTGGAGGATGCCAAATCATGAATGTTAGCAAAATTGTTAGAACTCAGCATCCTTACTCCACAAACTGCACAGGCTGCAATTTCTAATGCATTTGACAGAAACTTCCACTTCTAAGTGGTCAGTTTCACTGTGATAACCCTTGAAAAAGCCACACCATGTTGACTGAAGCGTAACTTCAGTGTACAAGCTTCATATTGCTAAACTTGCTCAATGGCCCCAAAAAGCAAATTCTATATTTGTAGAATGTCAAATTTCTCTGTAATGATAATAACTTCTACATATTTTAATAACAAAATGTTGATTGTTCTAAGTGCTTGTTTACCTTTATTTTAGCTTCTTTCTTAATCCAGTCATTTTAATTTATTTCTCTGAAAATTTAAAAAAGTGAAAGGATTCAGTGGTTCCAACTTCCTGGCAAATTAGTGAGAATATATTATTGTGATTGATTCATTATCTGCTAGCTGGTATCAGTGCTACCCACGCCACATCATACTTTGGCAGGTGAAATCTGGCATCAGGAGGAGGAAAACCCTGCCATACAAACCATTAGCTCTTCATGGGTAACTTGCTTAGGAGATCAGTGGCAAGCACCCATGCTTCACTGCTGACTGCAAAGTCTGTGCCATTGTCTTTTTACCCTGCCTGAAAACTAGTCCCAATATAGTGGAATGAATGTTATCTTTTTATATATGCACTGGCAATTCCGAATAAAAACGAGAAGCCATCTATACATATTTCCCAGACAAAGAATATGCAAAAGCATTGGAAGCAGCCATCTGGCCCATTGCACCTAAGGCAGCTTCTGAAAGAGATGTCCGCAGACCTGCCACCCCACCCTGACCTGTTCTCTCCCTATAGTTGTCCCAATTTAAAAAGTCATTACCAATTCTGATTTAATCATTGTTTCTGACAAGTCCTTGCAAGGCTTAAAAATCCCCAACATAAAAAAAAATGTTCTTTACAGATTTTTTATTTCTGTACTGTGGATTAAAATTACAATGGCTGCAGTTTGAAGGGCATGTCTACTGGAACCATGAGAGGAATATATACAATGTTGCTGTCTTGGAACAGAGCATGCCATGAAAAACAGGATGGTGCCAAGGACTTATCTGGTCTAATGGGGAACTGCCGAGCAACATCATTTTAATTGGCTCCCAACCAGGTGGCCACGGTTTGTGTGAGAGCAATGCAGAATAGCTCCTAGCCTGAAAGGAAAAAGAACTAAAACCTCTTGCTCCTGTATGTGTCAGATTCCAGTAATTCTACAATAATAGCTAGCTGGCTTTTTCTCCTCGTATATCTATAACCTGCATTCTTTCTGAAAACCCCTGTCAAGAGGCAAAGAGGAAAATCAGTGTTAGAGACATTGAAAGACAAGTGCTCAGCCAGTGAACTGAAGACTGAAAGTGCTAGAAGACCACCTTATGTCATCAACAAGAACTGAAAGAAATTTGGATGGCATCGACTAAATCAAACCCTGTACTCCGGAGTTCGTGCTATTGAATTGTTTTATTCCACCCTTAAAATCTACATTTGTGTGTGTCTTATGTGTCTTGTATGTGTGTGTCTAGGGATTTGAGGAGGGGTAGAGTTTAGGTTATGGAGTTAGAAATTAGCAGGTCATATTTCTTTCCTTTGCCATTGGTTAAAGATAGTTTGTCCAATAAACAGTTATTTACTCATTAAGTTTGCAAATCTGGTGCTCATATTCTGTTAACCTAAATTAAACAATTAGATGGGCTGATTAAACTTTTCACATTTGTCACGGCTCGGGGAGCAGTGTGGCTTGAAATTGCAGCGCACTAGCCCCAGTGAGTTGTGACAAATCTCCTAATCTCACCGTTCATTGGTGAAAATTTAAAATTGGTGATCTAAAATTTGTGCCCGATAGATACTGTTACATGAAAATTATTTTCTCTGTTTAATTTATCAAAATCCTTCATAATTTTAAAGACCACTGAACAGGAATTCTCAACTGTTGCTAGCTTAATGCAAAGAGCCAGAAATTCTACTGTCTCTCTTTATAAATATAAGCTCCTCATCTCTAGTATCATCCTAGTACATCCATACCCTCTCCATGCCTTTGACATCTTTCCCAAAAATATTTAAAACTATTTTGTTGGTGGGAAAAACTGGACACAATAATCTAAATGTAGTCTAACCGATGATTTGTACAGACTTCATTTTATCTTTTTGATTTTTTAAACCAATTTTCAGTTTAATCAGACATTTATTTTGGCCCAAAAAAGATAAACAGTAAAGTGAAAACATTTCTGGAACAATTTACCAGTGAGGACAAAGAGCAAACATATAATAGTCCCACCTTGGCAATTAATTTCCCTGTTGAATAGTTGAGCCATATTGCTCAAAAACATCTTCCGAGTTCAATTCAGAGTCTGTGCTGATAGTTGATCTCAGCCAGGACAACTGTAGGGTGACCACAGTAACTCAGGTGAAAAAAACACAGCAAAGATTTTCCATTTTTCATTGACGTCCAGGAACCTTGCTAGAAATGTGCGTGCAGATATTGGGTGAGAATGGGACAGTTCTCAGTGGATAAATAATATCTCGGCACACAATATCAAGGTTCACACATGAACCCTGGCCGCTTGGACAAGATACCAGAGGGCAACAGGTTTCTGTGGAACCATACCAAGGAAGAGATCAAGAGGGGAAAAGAGGGAAAAAGAGGAGAAAAGAAAAATTGAAAAGTGCTCCAAGCATTATTTCATACAACATATTTCCTACTGTGTTACACAGCACAACTTAAACCCATTTTTGTCAGCCTTGCCCCAAGTGACAGCACTCTTGTCTGAATCAAATGGTTACCGGGTTTGAGCATAAAAATCCAGGCTGACACTTTCGTGCATTACTGAGGAAGTGCATTTGGATGAGACGTTAAATCCCCTCAAGTGGGCATAAAAGATCCCATGACACTATTTGAAAGAAGAAAGGTGTTACTCCTGGTATTCCAGATAATATTTATCCCTCAATCAACATGACCAAAAAAGATTATATGGTCATTATCACATTGCTGTTCATGGGGGCTTGTTGCATGCAAATTAGCTAGTGTTTCCTACGTTACAACAATAACTACACTTCAAAAAGTACTTAATTGGTTGTAAAGCACGTGGAAGTGTCCTGAGGTCATGAAATGCCCTGCATAAATGTAAGTCTTTCTTCCTTCTACATTTTCCACAGGTATTCTCCTGATCGCAAACTCTTCTGCAAACCCAAAGAAAGATTGACAGATCAATCACTCCCTATTTCTTAAACATTGGTTACAATAATTCATTCAATAAGTTTCCAGCAGGCTGTGAAGAGTCCCCAGAATTCAGAACTGGTAATGGTCTGACCTTGGTATGGTTTTCATGTATAGCCACTGGTACAGATGTTAACGGAATGTTTTGCTTGACACTACCAGGCAACCAATGCAGGAGCTCCAGTCTTTGTCTCCTGCCCCCATTCTAAGATAGTTCTGCACTGCAACCAACTATCCACCACCCAATGACCCATAAAGCTTTTGGGGGTGTGTGATCTCCAGAAGGTGGAACAGGATATTTCCAGGATTCCTCACATTCCAAGCCTTACAGAGGATATTCCCTCCTAGCAGGGGACTTCAGCTGTAGGGTTATCACGAGCATCTGCTGTTATTTCCAGCACCTGGTGACTATAAAAGAGCAAGAGGGGAAATAAAAAGCACAATACAAAATGTAGGCCAATGAACAGAGGCTGATTTACGTGGCTGCAAATACCAAGACTGGAATAGCCATAGTAAGCAATACTATATAATTACTTAAACATACCAACACACATGAGCTGAAAGTCAGATTGCATAATTTACCAATACAATATGTCTAATGTACTAGAGAGTACAATATTATTATACAAGCTGGTATGGATTTGATTTTGGCAAAAAAAAAATTAAAGAATATATTTTATTACGAAGCAATCACAAAAAATAATCTTGATTTAAAATTATGAAAGGAAATATATCTAATATTCTGGTGTTAGAATTCCAGTTCAGTCAGGGATAAGGTAAAATCTAACTGAATTTGGTACAATAGTATAGGCCATGCACACATCTGCTGCTGACAAAGAACCTTTAGTAACTTCCTCTTGGGTCAGGGATTGAGTTGATTTTTCTCAGAGCTGTTTGCTAAATGCTACTGTTTTCTGCTTTAAACACCATCAAAAAGGCAAAACAAATGATACAACCCATTTCTATGCCTATCTCACAGAACATTTTTCATCCACAATGAAAAGGACAATTCAAACTCCTGAAATTCCCGAACCAGGCTCTGAGTTTTAAATATCCTCCTCCAGACATACACACACCCTCCCACCCACAAAAATCAGAATCCAGACATTGAAAATACATGTCAGAGAGGCTGCAGGGAAAGCTTCTCTCTTGCTTATAGAATCTAAAGCAATGTCGTCTAATCAGCTAAAGAAGGATGACAACTCCATGTTAAGATACATTCTCTTATCAATCACAGACTAGAAGGGCCGAATGGCTGTAGTGCTGTAGTGCTCTATGGTTCTATTAAATTGGATAGATACATGGATGGGAGAGGTCTGGAGGGCTATGGACTGGGTGCAGGTCAATGGGATTAGTGGAATAATATTTCGGCACAGACTAGAAAGGCCAAATGGCCTGTTTTCTGTGCTGTAGTGTTCTATGGTTCTATCTCAAGGGTGCGACTGAATTGTCAACTCAGGAGCAGAACAGCAATGGTAATTGCTGCTTATGTTAGACCACCCCATGTATTTCAATCTTTTGCACTTCAACATTCATTAATCCAAAAGGTCAGTGTACCCTGGTGACTTCACACACCCCTTATCAAATCAGTGGAACTGACTACTGCTTTCTCCCTTCTATAGGAAAGGTTAAACATTGAATTAGCCTCACTTGCAAAACAAGAATTCTTGGAACATACACCAGGTGATAGAAATTGGCACCTCAGCACAATTACTCAAAGTGGTTTGCACACCCAGCCACCATCAAAATCAAATTCATTAAGCTGTAAGTAACATACCAAAAAGAAACGTTTACCCTCAGTCTTAGATATTGCATTCAAATTTTACTTGGTAGATTACCTGCACATTACACTAATCCTTCTTTAAAACATCTGTGTGCAGAACAAGTGCAGAAATGTGGCACTCAGCACTTCATGGAATACAACTGCAGATGTAATGAGTTAAGTTGCACAGTTCAGAAAAAGGAAACACCAACAAAGCTGGTAAATGTAAGACAAAAGGCCAGCTGGCGAAAAGGAAACAGATTCCTTTATCTTTTATAGCATACGAGTACACAAAAATAATAAAAGGAAGTAACAAGGCTCCAACCCTTACTAGTACAGTGGGCTTCTGTTTCCCCAATTCTTATCCAAACAATTAAGCAGTTGAAACTGAATACTAAGCCATATAATAACTGCTTCCATCTGTCTCAAATTCTTCATCAATCCCTGTATTTTTTTTAAAAAGCATGTTAATTTCTGTATCAGTTTTTTTTATTATGCACTGAGTCTCAATTTTGTTGAGGTTTCCTTTTCTTGAACTGCAGAAATTCACACATTACTTTAACACTTGTATTTCATGAAGTAGTCAATGCCATAATTCTGCTCGTTCTGTACAAATATTTTATACAAGGGTTAGTGTAAAAGGGAACCTACAACATGAAATTTGGCTGCTGTGTCTACGAGTCTGAATGGTGCCGTAAAAGTATTTAATAAGTTTCCACTTGCTCAGTACTTTGTTGCCCTTTTCATGGATTTGGAATTTACATTGGAGTGGTTAGAAATAGGCAATAAGGTTGAGAAATCAAAGTAAGAATTGGTAGAAGGTCCATTGTCAGAAATATTTAATTTTATTTGCTTATCTCAATAATGGCTGCTGTATCTTCAGAAAATCTTAGGGATCCCAGCAGGTCACTAACTGGCAGCACCAAATAATCACCCTGGGCCTAATGACTAATTTGCATTAAGATTTGGGTAGGCAGTCAAATGCATACGGCACAATATTTATAAAAAAGGCAAGCCTTGGTACCAAAATAAACTATGCCTTGCATACAAAAATTCAAATATGCCCCACATCAGTAACACCTCACATACTGCTTGCTCTTCACTTCCCATACCGATCTGGTCTGCGACTCAACTATTGCTCACTTACAGCTAATCTTTGTCATTTTGCCTGTGGCTCACTTTCCTGATCTTGCTTTGACCATCGCCAAAGCTACCACTTGAAGTTTGAGCATTTGGAAATTTTAAACCATAGGTTTTCAACCATCCTCGGCTGAAGGACTGAAAGTTGCTAACATGCTGCTTCTTCATTGATCTAAATCTGAACAGGGAATGGTCTTTGTCAACTCTCAAAGACCAACACATTTAAATAGTCAAGACTGAGGAAGCAGAGTTCAGTGCTATCCACAAGCATGCAGCTAACTAACAAGAGTTTGGCAAGTCAAGTTAAAGGCCATACGCCCTCACACTGGGTGATCGTATGTCTGATGTTTTAGTTCAGAACAAGACTTACAATTGGAAGCAGCTCTTCTCCAAACTCGTACATACCCTCTAATGCTGGTCTACACTGGAAGAATTAGGCAACTGAGAACCAATTTAAAATTCACATCCTCATGTTTATATCTCGAATAGCTTCACCCCTCTCTAATTTTGTAACAGCCCATGGCCTTACAATCCCAAACACCAAATTCCCTATTCTTCCGACTCTCTCTTTGTCCCACATATGGCAACATGCCTCCAATTGCTAAGGCCTCACATGCTGAAATTCCCTGTCTATGCCCCTTCACCTTTTTTTTCCTGTTGGTCTCCTTAAGCCAAGCTTTTGAACAGTCTCTAGGAAGATTGGTTTCTTATTTTATTACCATTCCCTCATCAACTCTCAATAGAGCAAGGGTTTAATACTGCTTCAATATTTTAGAAGCCTCTTGGAGCACTTCTCCAAAACTCCTGAATTAGATAAGGTTTATAAGCAATCCCTCTCCATCACAAAGTCTTTACCATTCAAATTTATGAACACTGCTTTTTGAATTTTTATCTAATTCTTTCTAGCTCCAATTGTATGGTAGTACATGTTAATTCTCTTTTATTTCAGTGTGTTGAAATCAAGGCTTAAAAGGCCTAGGCTTTCCAGCGCCCCTCAATTTTCCAGGAAACTGGAGGCAGGAGACAACAAAAAACTACTCGAACATGTTCCACTGTGCCTCAGCATTTTCTGTTGGGTAGGCCCAATGTGTCCCAGCAAATCTGACCAAATGTACCTAGGCATATGAAAACTTTAATGCAAATGAGGTAAACATGGATTCCACAGTCAAATACTGGACGTAATGGCTACATATTGGGGCTAGTAAGGATTCAACTAACTTTAATAACCTAAGCTTGGCATCAGCTTACCACTTTTTTGGGGGTTTTTTTTCTACTCTTTACAACCTTGGTGGTGTCCTGCATTGTGGGCCTTGCCACTTCACCTAGGTTCCTCAATAATATTTTTTTAAATTGCACATTGTCTACAAGATTCAATATATCTACATATGTTAAGTAGTATGTCATAAATGATCAGCTGTCCTTTTTTACTAACAGGCAGCTTGATGTTCATTCTTGATCATGCGCAAATGAGAATTATCAGAAAGCAAAGCATGATTTTCTTTAAAAAATTAAAAAAATAAAGTTCAGGATTAAAATCATTAGGTTTTAAGTTACAGCCCAAAAGGAACATGAGAGAAGCAGATTTGTTGCTGACATACAGCAGGTTGTGGATGGAGAAGGTAAATGTGGTGTGATTATATCCAAGCCCTGCATATGTACTATGTATTGAGATGGATAGAAAACTGGTTGGCAGACAGGAAACAAAGAGTAGGAATAAACGGGTCTTTTTCCGAATGGCAGGCAGTGACTAGTGGGGTACCGCTGGGATCGGTGCTGGGACCCTAGTTATTCACAATATATATTAATGATTTAGATGAGGGAATTAAATGCAATTTCTCCAAATTTGTAGATGACACAATGCTAGGTGGGAGGGTGAGCTGTGAGGAGGGTGCAGAGATGCTTCAATATGATTTGGTCAAGCTGATTGAGAGGGCAAATGAGTGGCAGATGCAGTATAAGTGGATAAATGTGAGGTTATCCATTTTGGTAGCAAAAACAGAAAGGCAGATTATTATCTGAATGGCTATAAATTGAGAGGGGGGAATGTGCAACGAGACCTGGGTGTCCTTGGACACCAGTCGCTGAAGGTAAGCAGGCGGTAAAGAAGGCAAATGGTATGTTGGCCTTCATAGCCAGAGGATTCAAGTACAGGAACAGGGATGTCTTGCTGCAATTGTACAGGGCCTTGGTGAGACCACACCTGGAATAGCGTGTGCAGCTTTGGTCTCCTTATCTGAGGAAGGGTGTACTTGCTATAGAGGGAGTGCAACAAAGGTTTACCCGACTGATTCCTGGGATGGCAGGACTGACATATGAGGAGAAATTGAGTCAATTAGGATTATATTCACTGGAGTTCAGAAGAATGAGGGGGGATCTCATAGAAACCAAAAAGGTCCAACAGGACTAGACAGGGTAGATGCAGGAAGGATGTTCCTGATGGTGGGGGAGTCCAGAACCAGGGGTCACAGTCTGAGGATATGGGGTAGACCATGAGGAGAAATTTCTTCACGCAGAGAGTGGTGAGCATGTGGAATTCATTACCACAGAAAGTAGTTGAGACCAAAACATTGTATGCTTTCAAGGAGTAAGATATAGCTCTTGGGGCAAAAGGAATCAATGGGGAGAAAGCGAGAGCAGGCTATTAAGTTGGATGATCAGCCATGATCATAATGAATGGCGGAGCAGGCTTGAAGGGCCAAATAGCCTACTCCTGCTCCTAGTTTCTATGTTAGGCTCAGGCATTCATCATTCAAAAGTTGGAAGAGAAGTCCAGGACAAAAAGAAAAATGGGGCTTGCATAAGCAAAATACACCAGCCAGGCCCATCACTCAAATTCATTCCCCCCCAAACCCCTGCAAGACTCCATGGCTGCAACAGCTCCCCCTCCATCTCTCCTCACCTTCCCCATCAAAACTCTGTTTCAAAAATTCTCCACCCTTAGCGCAGCATGATCCCCAGTAAAGACTGGTAGGCCCATCTCCGACATTTATATGACTATTGGATTGGCTATAGGAACATCTTTGAGAGTATTTTGGTCCTGCATCACCGGAGATGCACCCTAGTCAAGGTGGAAGAGCTGCTTAAAAGCTAAGAAGTAGTGTCCTAACCTTAATTCATTTTTCCTTTCAGGATACCCACTGCCTTCAGGTTTTCGAAACCCAAGCATGGTGTCACCCAAGCTGAGTTTCATTTTACTTTTTTAAAAATGCAGTTGGTCTCCCTAATTTCTCAACCAAACACGGTGTTATAGCAAGCTGACAGGAAGCTAAAGTTTAATGTCAAGGGCAACAAACTGTACTACTATACATTTGGAGCTTGGAAGGAATTAGATAAAAATTCAAAGCAGCACTGTTTTACATGTGTATAAATAATTAGCTAATGGAAAGATATACTCAATCTTCATTCCTCTTCCCCCACCCCAGGGTAAATCGTACAGACAAAACTAAAACTAAAACTGAATGCTGGAAACCTTAAGCATAGATGGAAAGTGCTGAACAAAAATTTAATCTTTCATCGAATGATATAGCACAGGAGGTGGCTATTCAGCCTCTTATGCTTGTGTTGGTGCTAACCAATTAGTTCCACTCTTCTGCCCTTTTCCACAGCTTTGTATTTTTTTCCCTTCATGGATTTATGCAACTCTCTTTTGAAAACTACTATTAAATCCGCTTCCATCATCCTTTCAGGCAGTGCATTCATGGTCATAACTCACTATTCACTCTAGAGAGAGCAACCCAGCTTCTCCACATAATTGATGTCCTTCATCCCTGGTACACTCTAATAAACAAACTCTTCCGCGCACACAATTGTTTCAGATTCTGCAGCATTTTCCCTTTTTTTAAGGCTGAAATGCAATTGGAACAGTTAGAAACATAGAAAATAGAAACAGGAGTAGATCATTCAGCCCCTTGAGCCTGCTCCGCCATCCAGTATCATGACTGATCCTCCGACGCCATACTTCCACTCTCTCTCCATATCCCTTGACAGCTTTAGAGTCTAGAAATCTATTTCCTTAAATATATTCAGTGACTTGGCTGTCACAGCCTTGTGTGGTAGAGAATTCCACAGGTTCACCACCCTCTGAGCGAAGAAGTTTCTCCTCATCTCAGCCTAAATGACCTACACCCATATCCTGTAATTGTGACCTCTTATTCTAGGCCACCCCAGCCTGAGGAAATATCATCCCTCCATACAGTCTGTCCAGTCCTGTCAGAATTTTATTCATTTCAATGAGATCCCCTCACATTCTTCTAAACCCCAGTGAAATCAGGCCTAGTTGCCCAATCTCTTCTCATATGACAATCCTGCCATTCCAGAAATCAGTCTGGTGAACCTTTATTGCACTCACTCTATGGCAAGTATATCCTCTCTTAGGAAAGGAGATGAAAACTGCACACAATACTCCAGATGTGGTCTCACCAAGGCCCCATATGGCTGCAGTAAGACGTCTTTGCTCCTGTACTCAAGTCTTCTTGCAATGAAGGCTAAAATGCCATTTTCCTCCTTAACTTCTTGCTGCACCTGCATGTTTGCTTTCAGTGATTGGTGTACAAGGACACCCAGGTCCCCTTGTACATCAACATTCCCTAATCTATCATGATTTAAATAATACTCTGCCATTTTGCTTTCCCTACCAAAGTTGATAACTTTACACTTATTCACATTTTACTGCATCTGCCACATGTTTGCCCACTCACTCAACTCATCTAAATTACCTTCAAGCCTCTTAACATCCTCCTCACCCTCACATTCCCACCTAGTTTTGTGTCATCAGCAAACATGGAAATATTACATATAGTTCCCTCATCCAAATTATTGATATATATTGTGAATAGCTGGGGCCCAAGCACCGAACCCTGCGGTACCCCATTAGTCACTGTCTGCCATTCCGAAAAAGACCCATTTATTCCTACTGTCCGTATCCTATCTGCTAACCAATTCTCAATCCATGCCAATATATTATCCCTAATCCCATGTGCTTTATTTTTGCACAGTAGCATCTTATATGGGACTTTATCAAAAGCTTTCTGAAAATCAAAATACACCACATCCACTGGTTCTCCCTTATCTATTCCGCTAGGTATGTTCTCAAAAAACTCCAGTAAGTTTGTCAAAAATGATTTTCCTTTCATAAATCCATTTTGACTTTGTCTAATCATGTTGATATTTTCTAATTGTCCTGTTATCACATCCTTTATAACAGACTCTAGCATTTTCCCTACCACGGATGTTAGGCTAACCAGTTTGCAATTCCGTTTTTTTCCCTCCCTCCTTTTTTAAATAGTGGGGTTACATTTGGCACCCTCCAATCTGCCGGGACTATTCTAAAATCTACAGAATTTTGGAAGATGACAACCACACATCCAGTATTTCCAATGGCCACCTCCTTTAGTACCCTGGGATGTAGATTATCAGGCCCTATGGATTTATCAGCTTTCACTCCCATTAATTGCTCCATCACTTTTTTTTAGTAATACTAATTTCCTTCAATTCCTCCTCCTCACAAGATATCCCCTTGATTATAATAATAAATAAAAACAAAAAACTGCGGATGCTGGAAATCCAAAACAAAAACAGAATTACCTGGAAAAACTCAGCAGGTCTGGCAGCATCGGCGGAGAAGAAAAGAGTTGACGTTTCGAGTCCTCATGACCCTTCGACAGAACTAGGTGAATCCCAGGGAGGGTTGAAATATAAGCTGGTTTAAGGTGGTGGTGGTGGTGGGGGGGGAGAGAAGAGAAGTGGAGGGGGGTGGTGTGGTTGTAGGCAAAAGCAGTGATAGAAGCAGATCATCAAAAGATGTCACAGACAAAAGAACAAAAGAACACATAGGTGTGGAAGTTGGTGACATTATCTAAACGAATGTGCTAATTAAGAATGGATGGTAGGGCACTCAAGGTATAGCTCTAGTGGGGGTGGGGGGAGCATAAAAGATTTAAAAATATTTTAAAATAATGGAAATAGGAGGGAAAAAGAAAAATCTATATAATTTATTGGAAAAAAACAAAAGGAAGGGGGAAGAAACAGAAGGGGGTGGGGATGGAGGAGGGAGGCCAAGACCTAAAGTTGTTGAATTCAATATTCAGTCCGGAAGGCTGTAAAGTGCCTAGTTGTAAGATGAGGTGTTGTTCCTCCAGTTTGCGTTGGGCTTCACTGGAACAATGCAGCAAGCCAAGGACAGACATGTGGGCAACAGAGCAGGGTGGAGTGTTGAAATGGCAAGCGACAGGGAGGTTTGGGTCATTCTTGCGGACAGACCGCAGGTGTTCTGCAAAGCGGTTGCCCAGTTTACGTTTGGTCTCTCCAATGTAGAAGAGACCGCATTGGGAGCAATGAATGCAGTAGACTAAGTTGGGGGAAATGCAAGTGAAATGTTGCTTCACTTGAAAGGAGTGTTTGGGCCCTTGGACGGTGAGGAGAGAGGAAGTGAAGGGGCAGGTGTTACATCTTTTGCGTGGGCATGGGGTGGTGCCATAGGTGGGGTTTGGGGAGTAGGGGGTGATGGAGGAGTGGACCAGGGTGTCCCGGAGGGAACGATCCCTACGGAATGCCGACAGTGGGGGTGAAGGGAAGATGTGTTTGGTCGTGGCATCATGCTGGAGTTGGCGGAAATGGCGGAGGATGATCCTTTGAATGCGGAGGCTGGTGGGGTGATAAGTGAGGACAAGGGGAACCCTATCATGTTTCTGGGAGGGAGGAGGAGGCGTGAGGGCGGATGCGTGGGAGATGAACCGGACACGGTTGAGGGCCCTGTCAACGACCGTGGGTGGAAAACCTCGGTTAAGGAAGGAGGACATGTCAGAGGAACTGTTTTTGAAGGTAGCATCATTGGAACAGATGCGACGGAGGCGAAGGAACTGAGAGAATGGGATGGAGTCCTTACAGGAAGCGGGGTGTGAGGAGCTGTAGTCAAGGTAGCTGTGGGAGTCGGTAGGCTTGTAATGGATATTGGTGGACAGTCTATCACCAGAGATTGAGACAGAGAGGTCAAGGAAGGGAAGGGAAGTGTCAGAGATGGACCACGTGAAAATGATGGAGGGGTGGAGATTGGAAGCAAAATTAATAAATTTTTCCAAGTCCCGACGAGAACACGAAGCAGCACCGAAGTAATCATTGATGTACCAGAGAAAGAGTTGTGGAAGGGAGCCGGAGTAGTATCCCCTTGATTTCCTGGTATATCTGAGAAGTTATTTGTATCTTCCTCCTTGAAAACAGAACTAAAGTAGTTGTTTAATTGCTCTGCCATTTCCTTGTTCTCTATTTTAAATTCTCCTGTTTTGGACTGTACGGGACCTAGATTTGTCTTCACTAATCTTTTTCTTTTTATATATTTATAGAAGCTTTTATAGTCCTCTTGTATTCCTTGCAAGTTTACTCTCATACTCTATTTTTCCCCTCTTAATCAATCTCCTGGTCCTCCTTTGCTGAATTCTAAACTGCTCCCAATCCTCAGGATTTCTACTTTTTCTAGCAACTTTATATGACTCCTCTTTGGATCTTAGGTCTCCTTAACGTCTTTTGTTAGCCATGGTGGGGCCACTTTTCCTATTGTGTTTTTGTGCCAGAAAGGAATATGTAACTGTTGCAAATCATACATTCATTCCTTATATATTAGCCATTGCCTGTCCACTGTCATGCATGTTAATGAAGTTCTCCAATCTATCGCAGCCAACTCACACCTCATATCTTTGTAGTTTCCTTTGTTTAGATTTAGGACCCTAGTTTTGGATTGGACTACTTCACTTTCCAACCTAAGGAAGAAATCTATCATGTTAAGGTCACTGTTCCCTAAAGGACCCTGCACAACAAGATTACTGATTAACCCCTTCTCATTGCACAAAACCAAATCTAGAATAGCCTGTTCCCTAGTTGGTTCCGCAATGTACTGGTCTAAAAAAAAAATCTCGTACACACTCCAACAACTCATCCACCACAATATTATTGCTAATTTGGTTTGCCCAGTCTATATCTAGATTAAAGTCACCCATGATTACTGTTGCACCCTTGTTACATGCATCCCTAATTTCCTGCTTAATACCATCCCCTAATTTACTACTACTGTTTGGAGGCCTGTGGACAACTCCCACAAATGTTTTCTGCCCCTTGTTGCTTCTTAGCTCCACCCACATGACTGCACATCTAGATTTTCTGAGCCAATATCCTCTCTCACTATTGTACTGATTTCATCCTTAACTAACAATGCCCTGCCATCTTCTTTTCCTTTTTGCCTGTCCTTCCTAAATAGAGTGCCCTTGGATATTCAATTCCCAGCCTTGGTCACCCTGCAGCCATGTCTCCGTAGTCGCAATCATATCATACTCGTGTACCCTCTATTTGCGCTGTTACATAGAACATAAGAACTAGGAGCAGGAGTTGGCAATTCAGTCCCTCAAGCCTGCCCCGCCATTCAATACGATCATGGCTGATCCCATTTCCATTTTCCCACCCTTGCCCCATAACCTTTCAACTCGTTACTAATTAAAATTCTGTCTATCTCCTCCTTAAATTTATTCAGCGTCCTGGCATCCACTGTACTCTGAGGTAGTGAATTCCACAGATTCGCAACCCTTTGAGAAAAGTAATACCTCCTAATCTCTGATTTAAGTCCACCACTCCTTAGCCTAAAACTATGGCCTCTCATTCTAGAATGCCCCACAAGGGGAAACATCCACTCCACGCCTACTTTATCTATCCCCATTAGCATCTTATGTACCTCAATTAGATCTCCTCTCATCCTTCTAAACTCTAGTAAGTAGAGGCCTAAACTGCTCAATCTCTCCTCATAAGACAAGCCCCGCATCTCGGAATCAATCTAGTGAACCTCCTCTGAACCACCTCCAATGCAACTACATCCTTCCTCAAGTAAGGGGACCAAAACTGTGCACAGTGCTCCAGGTGCGGTCTCACCAATGCCTTGTACAGCTGCAACAACACTTCCCTATTTTTATATTCTATTCTTTTAGCAATAAATGCCAAAATTCCATTTGCCTTCCTTATTACCTGCGCGCTAGTTTTCAGCAATTCATGCACGAGGACACCCAGGTCCCTCTGCACTGAAGCATTCTGAAGTTTCTCTCCATTTAAACAATAAGTCGCCTTTTTATACTTCCAACCATAATGGATAACCCCACACTTATCCACATTGAACTCCATCTGCCAAATTTTGGCCCATTCACCTAATCTGTCCATATCCATTTGTAAATTTCTTATTTCTTCACTGCAACTTACTTTCCCACCTATTTTGGTGTCATCTGCAAATTTAGCTATAGTACCTTCTATCCTTGAATCCAAGTCATTAATATAGATTGTAAATAGTTGGGGCCTAAGGACCGAACCCTGTGGCACCTCACTAGTTACAGCTTGCCATCCAGAAAAAGACCCATTTATCCCAACTCTATGTTTTCTGTTGGTTAGCCAATTCTCTATTCAAGCTAATATATTACCCCTAACTCCGTGTGATCTTTTCTTGTGTATTAATCTTTTATCCGGCACCTTATCAAAGGCCTTCTGGACGTCCAGATATACGACATCTACAAGATCCCCATTACCCACTTTGCTTGTCACAGCTTCAAAGAGCTCTAGCAAATTAGTCAAACACAATTTACTCTACATAAAACCACGCTGACTCTGATGGATTGCATTTTGACTTTCCAAATGCCCCATTATTACTTCCTTAATAATGGATACCAACAATTTCCCAACGACAGATGTTAAACTAACTGCTCTATAGTTTCCTACTTTCTGCCTCCCCCTTTTTGAATAAGGGCGTTATATTAGCATTTTTCCAACCCACTGGAACCTTTCCAGAATCCAGGGAATTTTGGAATATTATAGCCAATGCATCCACTACCTCTGCTGCCACTTCCTTTAAGACCCTGGGATGCAGGCTATCAGATCCTGGGAACTTATCACCCTTTAATCCTAATAGTTTGCTCAGTACTTTTTCTCTAGTGATGGTGATTGTTCTAAGTTCCTCCTTCTCTATACCCTCTGCACTACCTGTTACTCTAGGGGTGGTACTTGTGTCCTCCACCGTGAAAACTGAGGCAAAATATTGATTACACATCTCTGCCATTTCTGCGTTCCCCACTATTAATTCCCCAGTCTCATCATACAAGGGACCAACATGCACTTTCGCTACTCTCTTTCCTTTTATATACTTGTAGAAGCTTTTGCTATCAGTTTTTATATTTTGCACTAGTTTTCTTTCATAATTTGCCTTTGCTCTTATTATTTTTTTTAAGTAACCCGTTGTTGATCTTTAAAAGTTTCCCAATCTTCCAGCCTGCCACTGACCTTTGCAATTTGGTATGCCTTAGTTTTTGCCTTTATGTTATCTTTAACTTCCTTACTTAGCCATGGATGCTTTTCCCCCCTTACCATCTTTCTTCCTCTTTGGAATATATTTTACTTGGGAGGAATTGAATATCTCCTTAAATATCTGCCACTGTTCAACAACTGTCCTACCTTGTAGTCTTCCTGCCCAGTCCACTAGGGCCAAATCTGCCCTCATGCCTATCTATACCTTTGTTTAACTCCAAAGCACTATTGTGGGACTCACGTTTCTAGCTCTCAAACTGAACTTGAAATTCTAGCATGCTGTGATCACTCTTCCCTAGAGGATCCTTTACTATGAGATTAATTAATTCCATCTCATTACACAAAACCAAATCCAGAATAGCCCGCTCCCTGGTTGGTTCCACCACATGTTGCTCCAAGAAATAATCCCTAATACACTCTATGAACTCTCCTTCGAGGCTACCCTTGCCAATTTGATTAGTCCAGTCTATATGCATATTAAAATCACCCATAATTATTGTCGTACTTTTTTTACATGCTCCCAGTATTTCCTGGTTTATACTGTGCCCTACTGCTGAACTACTGTTTGGGGACCTATAGATTAGTCCCACCAGGGACTTATTTCCCTTGCTATTTCTTATTTCTACCCAGATTGACTCTACGTCTTGCTCTCCAGAGCCTATATCATTCCTCACTATAGCACTGATCTCTTCCTTTTCCAACAAAGCTACACCACCACCTTTTCCTTCCTGCCTGCCCTTCCAAAACACTAAGTACCTTGGATATTCAACTCTCAAACCTGTTCTCCCTATAACTACATTTCAGTAATCGCCACCAAATCATACCTATTAATCTCTATTTGCCCTGTTAACTCATTAGTTTTATTCTGAAAGCTGCGCGCATTCAGATACAAAGCCTTTAAGTTTGCCCTACTGTCAATTTTCCCTACTCTTATATGATTCTTTGGTGCAATATGGCGTTCACATGCTCTGTCCCTTCCTTTCATTTTTTGGCAACAATCAGCTTCGTCATGAACCTGGACTCTTACCCTCTCCTTAAACTTTGATTTTTTTATATTTCCATGCAACTGAACCCACCCCCCCACTACTTAGTTTAAAGCCCTATCCACAACCCTAGTTATGTGATTCGCCAGGACACTGGTCCCAGCATGATTCAAGTGGAGACTGTCCGAACAGAATAGCTCCCTCTTTACCCAGTACTAGTGCCAATGTCCCATGAATTTGAACTCATTTCTCCCACACCCATCTTTCAGCCATGCATTTACCTCTTTAATTTTATTGACCCAGTGCCAATTAGCTCGTGGCTCAGGTAGTAATCTGGGGATTACCATCTTTTTAATTTAGCCCCTAGCTGCTCGTATTCCCTCAGCAGAACGTCTTTCCTCATTCTACCTGTATCGTTGGTACCTATGTGGACCACAACAACTGGATCTTTCCCCTCCCATTCCAAGTTCCTCTACAGCCCAGGTGAGATATCCTTAACCTGTTAATTTGTCTACCTTACTGCGAATGCTCCATGCATTCAGATAATGTCTTTAGGCTTGTCTTTCTACACATTTGTTTGTACTATGGCCCTATATGCTGCTAGCCCCTGTTTCTGTCACAGTTCAAGCAGGGTTTTTCATGGTTCAAATTGGTTTAAGAAAGAAAATGCAGGAATGGTGTTGCTCCTCTGCCCTTTAACCTTGCAGGATCTACAGACTGGCCCCTCGAGCCTGCTCCACTAGTCAGTAAGATAATGGCTGATCTGATTGTGGTCTTAACTCCACTTTCCTGTCTGCCCCCCATAACCCTTGCCTCCCTGGTAGATGACAATGATCCAGCCTCCGCTATTTAACGCTCAGAAGAAATTCCTGCTCATCTGTCTTAAAGAGTAGATCTGTTATTACCACTCAAGAACGGATTTCAACGAAAATTGGTGTACAGTACAGCCCACGGAAAAAAAGATTAATTTTTGGCAAAAATGCAAATCCAGATCCTGGAATCTTTTAAAAGAGAAGGACAAGTTGACTTTTTAAAAAATGTCATGGATTGTTTTATTTAGAATATTGTTGATTGTTTTAGAATGTTGTGGGTTGTCTCAGCTGTGGTGCAATGTGTCACAGCTGTCAAAATGTGACCAGAGTTTTCACAGCAGGTTGTTGGATGTGGATTGGCCTGAGGCCTCCTCAGTCAGATGGAAGCTCTTATGTTTTTTTTTTTCAGCATTGTAGTTACACAGCAACCAGACAGGGAAAAGCCTCAAGGAAGAGCTACATCATTATAAGAGAGTTAACATTGCTTGGAGGCAGCATGCACTGAGTGTCCTCTTCACTTGTCATCTGCTGTACATGTTAACTTTGTGTTTCGTATTTCGATTGTTCCCAAAGTGGACTAATAGCGTTTTGTCACACTATACCGCATCTGCCAAATCTTTGCCCCCTCACTTACCCTATCGATATCCCTTTGCAAACTCTCTGCATCCTCCTCACAAGTTGCTTTCTTCTGTATCATTAGCAAATTTGGCTACAATAGTCAGTCTCTTCATCCAAGTCATTTACATTGATCGTAAATAGCTGAGGATCCAACACTGATCTCTGTAGCACCCCACTAGTTAGTTTACTAGCCTAAAAAAGACTCATCCCAACTCTGTTTCTGCAAGTTAGCCATTCCTCCATCCATGCTAATATATCATACCCAACACCATGAGCTCCTCTGTTACAATCCTTTATTTAACACCGCATCAAATGCCTTTTGGATCTCCAAATACAGCATACTACATCGACAGGTTCCTCTTTATCCACTTTATTTGTTCAATCCTCAAAGAACTCTAATAGATCTGTCGAACATCTGATGCATTCCATACAGCTCCCTGGCTGATTAACCCTGACCATAAATCTGATGGTGGCAGCTCAGAGTAAACGTGCCACTGCTGTTTATCGGAGGAAGCGTGCTGCAAATACAGAAGTCGGATCCCACCCCCAGCCTTCGCCCTCACCTGTCCCGCAGCAGCTTCCGTCCCATTTCGGCACATTCCCCCTCCACCTCCTCCCAGCTCAGTTTCGGGCTTTGCAGGCGAACAGGTAACGAGTCGTCGGGGCCTAGGGGAGTCGGAAACTCCTGCACGAAAAAGTCCAAGAGCCGCTGCACCTCCTTGTCGTCCGGTGCCACCACCGGCCAGCCCTTTTCCAGCGTGGCGGTCATTGCTGCTTCATCCCGCGTTGTTAGCGGTCACTGCCAGGGCCGGACTAACCAACAGCTCACGCTCCTCCAACTGTCAGCCACCCGCTGGCAGCCAGACTGCGCAAGTCCGCTATCGCAGCGCAGCCCACCTCCCCATTAACGCATGCACTTCCGTTAAGCGTACCTCGCTCCACCCACCACTATTAACGCATGCGCTCCAGCTGGCCAGCCTCACCCCGCTCCCTCCGTCTGACGCATGCGTCCCGGTAACCCCGTCTCGCCCCCTTCCTCTTTGTAACGCATGCGCTCTGGTTACCCTGCCTCGCACGTTCCACCCCTGTGCAACGCACGTGCTCTGCTTAGGAGACGTATGACCAGGTCCAGTTGGCCATTATTGTGCGCGAAAATCTCGATAGATCGATTTCCCTCCCCAGTTTAAAAATAATTTTAAAACCAAGTGAATTCGACCCCATCGTCTGTGACTGGTTCTACACCAAGACATATATATATATATATTTATATACACACCAGCGTCCCCACCCCACCCAGTTAGTAAAGTGGCGATGGAAATCAGGAATTTTCATCCCGCATAACGGTTGGGAATAGGTTAACTGAAAATTTCAAATTTGAGCCCGACAGATCTTTAATAGGCGGAAGGGCATCAAGGGATATGGAACAACTGCAGCTACATAGAGTTGAGGTACAGATCAGCCATGAATTAAATGGCAGAGATTTAATGGCCTCTTCCTGTTCCTATAGACTAACAGGGATATATTTCAGAATGGTAACTGCACCGAAGGAGGCTATCAACCTATTGCATCCATGCCAGCTCTTCGCAAGTGGAATCTTCTCAGACTTGCAGAGGTGCAATTCAAGACTGGACTGGGGTAATTTGAGAGAAAATGTTTGCAGGGCTACAGGGAATGGGGGGGGGGGGGAGGTCGCAGTTGATGGTGGTGGGACTAGGTGATTAGCACTTATAGGGTGGAATCTTATGTCCTTAGGTTATGAGCGTGAGTCAAGATCATTTCCTTGTCTCAACCCACATCTGACTGACAAGGCGATGGAGGAGACATCTCCAGGTCTGCCCTCCTAGGTTCCTGGAGATAAAAGCAAAATACTGCAGATGCTGGGAATCTGGAATAAAAACAGAAAATGTTGGAAAAACTCAGCAGGTCTGGCAACATCTGTGAAGAGAGAAACAGAGTTAACATTTTGAGTCCATATGACTTTTTCAGAGCTCTGACTATAACTTTCCTGATTTTGAACACTTTTTCCGAATGGAACATGATTCCACAGGGTAAATAGAGGTGTCTTCCGTTTCCCCTAGAGCTGAAATTTCAAACTTTTTTAGCATATAAGTAAAGCAGGGGTTCCAATGCAAAAGTTAAAACATTTAACCCCCCCTATAACACCCAACCCCACTGCATTATTTATGTGCCAGATGTCCAAATACAAAAGGAATTTATAAGATCAGGAAAGACCCTTGCAGACTACCTAGCTGGTTCCTGTATCTGGGAAATGTATGAGCACTTCTCATTACCCTCATTACGCTTTTGTTCAGGCGCTTGTCCAACTTTCTCTAGCTTTCTGCCAAACCCACCGCCTCCATATATTCACACACCATTGAAATTAAAGGCTCCATCCTCTGTGACTATATTAAACATATTGCCATTTATCTATGCCATAGATTTTTTTTGGCTTATACTCTCAAGTTTAGAAGAATGTGAGGTGATATCATAAGACCATAAGACACAGGAGCAGAAATTAGGCCATTCGGCACATCAAGTCTGCTCCGCCATTCAATCATGGCTGATAAGTTTCTCAACCCCATTCTCCTGCTTTCTCCCCGTAACCTTTGATCCCCTTACCAATCAAGAACCTATCTATCTCGGTCTTAAATACACTCAATGACCTGGCCTCCACAGCCTGATGTGTGGCCTTTCAGTATTCTGTAAGTTTCAATCAGATCCCCCCTCATCCTTCTAAACTCCATCTAGTATAGATCCAGAGTCTTCAAACGTTCCTCATATGTTAAGCCTTTAATTCCTGGGATCATTCTCACGAACCTCCTCTGGACCCTCTCCATGGCCAGAACTTCCTTCCTGAGATACGGGGCCCAAAATTGCTCACAATATTCTAAATGTGGTCTGACCAGAGCCTTATAAAGCCTCAGCAGCACATCCCTCTTTTATATTCTAGTCCTCTCAAAATAAATGCCAACGTTGCATTTGCCTTCCTAACTACCGACTCAACCTGCAAGTTAACCTTAAGAGAATCCTGGACTAGGACTCCCAAGTCCCTTTGCACTCCAGATTTCTGAATTCTCTCCCCATTTAGAAAATAGTCTATGCCTCGTTAAAACTTAAAATTGTTAGGGGGCTTGACAGGTTGGATGCTGAGAGGTTGTTCCCTGGCTGGAGAGTCTAGAACCCATGGGCATAGTCTCAGGGTAAGGGGTCGATCATTTAAGTCTGAGGTGAGAAATTTCACTCAGAGGGTTGTGAATCTTTGGAATTCTCTACCCCAGAGGACTGTGGATGCTCAGTTGTTGATTATATTCAAAGTTAAGGTCAATAGGTTTTTGGACTCTACGGGAATTAAGGGATAGGGGAGTCAGGCTGGAAGGCAGAATTGAACTCAAAAATTAGCCATGATCTTGTTGAATGATGGCACAGGCTTAATGGGCCACACAGCCTTCTGTTTCTATTTTTCATGTTTGTCTTCTGTGTAACTGACCCCAACTGCACCTTATAACCCAATGGGGAGATGGTGGGCTAGTGATAACGTCACTGGACTTGCTCGTTCAATGTTCAAATCCCACCACAAATTCAATTAGTGAAGCTGGGATATAAAGCTAGTGTCAGTGGCTTTCCCACCTGATAGATTGCTAGCCTGGCAGCATCGGCGGCGAAGAAAAGAGTTGACGTTTCAAGTCCTCATGACCCTTCGACAGAACAGACCTGCTGAGTTTTTCCAGGTAATTCTGTTTTTGTTTTGGATTTCCAGCATCCGCAGTTTTTTGTTTTTATCTGACTTTAATTGACTGCCACTCCTCTTCAAGAAATGCCTACCTTGAAGAAGTTCTGTTCCTCTCTGCGACAAGATTTCCGTATCTCTCTTTTGCCTTGTTCACCTTCATTGTCAAACACTAGGAGAGAAATGGAAAGCAATGTGTTTACTAAAACCCGCTTTCACAGCCATATCTCCTTTCTCAGTGACTGTCTCCATCTCCGACTTACCCCATGTGGATTTCAACTGAAATTCCATCCCTCTTGTTTCGAACCCACTCAGGATTACAGATATCTCTGAGACATAAAACGTTTCTCAGACTGCTGTTCCCGTCACATTCTGAGATCCACAAGTTCTGTCGAAGGGTCATGAGGACTCGAAACGTCAACTCTTTTCTTCTCTGCCCATGGTGCCAGACCTGCTGAGTTTTTCCAGGTAATTCTGTTTTTGTTTTGGATTTCCAGCATCCGCAGTTTTTTGTTTTTATCTTTTTATAGATTGCTAGCCTGCCAATCTGACTGGCTATTGGGCAGAGTAACATGTTGAACAATTTTAAATGACATACTGTAGTTAATTTCAGTATAACATCTGAGAAACCCATACTTTCTGGTTTCTGACCTGAAGATCCACCTTCAGTCCTCTTTGCGGCTCAGAGTAAAGATTGGAGTCTGGAAAGGAAATTTGGGGTAATAATGGATAGATAACTGAAGCTATCTGCATAGCAATAAAGAGAGCAAGTAGGAGCTGGAGCTGTAAAATCAAAGGAATAGAGCAGAAATCTCAGGAGATGATTGTGAGTTTGTGCAGATGATTTTGTCCATCAGAAATACTGGTACAATTTTTTTTTTCATTCATGGGATGTGGGCATTGCTGGCTAGGTGGTGGTGAACTGCCTTCTTGAATCGCTGCAGTCCACGTGGTGTAGGTACACCCACATTTTAAAAATGTATTCTTTTGTGGGATGTGGGCATCGCAGGCAAGGCCAGCATTTGTTGCCCATCCCTAATTGCCCTTGAACTGAGTAGCTAGCTAAACCATTTCAAAGAGCAGTTAAGAGTCAACCACATTGCTGTGGGTCTGGAGTCACACATAGGCCAGACCAAGTAAGGACAGTAGATTTCCTTCCCTAAAGGACATTAGTGAATCAGACGTGTTTTTACGACAATGATAGTTTTATGGTCACCATTACAGAGATTAGAATTTAAATTCTACCAGCTGCCATGATGGGATTTGAACCAGTGTCCCCAAAGTATTAGCCTAGATCAGCACAAGAACGTACAAGTTCAAACATGCACCTAGATAACTAGTCTGAGCATGAGAAATTATTTGTTGGATTATGCAAGAAAGCTGAATTGCAAAACTCCAAGGAATGAACAATAACAATCATTGAATGAAAACAGTGAAGACACAAGAACACAGCGGGGATTAAAACAGCAGCAGGATCCCAAGAATACTCCTTTGAGAAGTGTCAGTTTTTAAACGATTGTTCTTTACACTGAAATGCTTTGGGCTAAAAATTGGTTTGCAAGTTATTTGGGCACAGAAATCATAATCCGTGAACTGCCAATATCAGTTCTGGTGCGCTGCTACCTTATTTAGCTGATTGTAGGGTCAGGCACAGCAGAGAATGCAGAGGCATTCACAAAATAGCACGTAATCTAGCCAGCCTTAAAGGGAAGATGTGCAGAATGACAGGAGGCTGCTGCTGAATACAATTGCAGCAATTTCTAAACAAGTCAAACACCAAAGCAGAGTGTGTGCTGCAGTGGTGGAGTTAAACAGAAAGAGAAGCACCAAGGCTCCAAGTGAGGATGTCAGGAGGCCCCTATGGACAACCCTCAGAAGGGATTGGGAGCTCAATTCACGGCCTATAGCCCCAAAGCAGCAGTACCAAAGACGACTTAATTAGAAGGTGCACGATTTGCTGATCTGTTTTCTCTGGTCTCTCTTGGCCAGCTGAGCTTTTCGTTTCTGCTCACCTCTTTCAAATAGTCCACCTCCAAAGGTCACGGCTGTCAGCAACTTTCTCCCAGTTGTCAGTGTCAATGTCCACCATCTTCATATCTCACTTGCAGGTGTACTTGCAACAGAAGTATGGACACCGAGGAAGTCATGACCCAGTGGCCAAGGTGGCATACAATAGAAGGAAACAAACCAGTGCAGTGGGACCTGAGCCTTATGGAGGAGATGGTTCTCTGCATCTTCAAGCTGGCTGTGACAGAGACTATGATGTTGAGTTGATTGAGGATGATGGTACATTCCTGCCTTGTGCCCCTTCTCAACTCCTGGCTTGCCTTCATTCTGCTATGGACCTCTTGCTTTCTTCTTTTGCCTCAACATCCCCTTCTGAGCCCCAGGAGAAGAGGGTGCAATACCACACCACTGATAAAGAGGCCCGGTCACTTGATTTGACACCCAGCACCAGCTCAGATCCTGGCACTGCACGCACCTTAGGGGCTACTATAGAGATGGGATCCATAGGTGGTGAGCCATTGAACAACAGCCATGCCAGGGGTTCATATGCCAGGTCACTAGAGGACAAGATCACAGATTAGTTCTGTGACTGGGAACTCAGGTCAGGAACTTGATGGGGCAGCATACAGGAGAATGCGGTTGGGAGCACACAAGATACTGGGTGCATTGGCTGGCCTGCCAGACAACCTCCTGTAACTGTTAAGAAGCATGGAAGAGTCTGGCTCCAACTTGACAGAAGGCATCACACAGCTTGTCCTCTCTACAGCCTCTGTTCTATCTCCCTACTGTGCTGCTGACCCAGAGACATTGCATCTTCAGTCCCTATTCCTGTTGCAGGCTTTAGGGAGGCTTGACAAACATAGTGAATGACTGTTCACCAACAAATGTGTCAATCTAGTCAATCAACAGGACCCCTGGATCTGAGTTCGCATTGTGTGGAGACAGATGTTTGTGAAAGAAGTTGAGGAAGTCTCATCACAGCTGTTAGTGCATCACTGCACAAAATCACATCTGATTTAGCAATCACACTTAGGTTACAGGATGGCACGTGTGGAAAATAGAAAATAATCAAGACCGGTATAGTAGGAGATACTTTTCTAAGGTTC
The DNA here is from genome assembly GCF_017639515.1 of Carcharodon carcharias. Lineage (NCBI taxonomy): Eukaryota > Metazoa > Chordata > Chondrichthyes > Lamniformes > Lamnidae > Carcharodon > Carcharodon carcharias. Next base: position 57,628,643 of record NC_054479.1, read on the forward strand.
GGGCTGAGATACATTGCTGAGCACACTAAAAGAATGTTTAGTATGATTCATCTGTGAGGATGCAGCAACATTTCTTAACAAATCCAGAAACATACCTCAACACGTCCAAAAACACTCCAGTGTACTTTCAGATATTTTGCAACAGCAGAGATTCATCAAAATCACTTTATCTGAAAGATGGGTATCTGACCCTATAAACAACACTAGTGCATGTAGTATAAAGGGTTAACAGAAACGATATGCTAATCAATGATGTATATAATGATATAGCGCTGACATCAGGCAATCAGGTGCTGGATACTCGTGGTAGTAGACAGGCATCCCTGTGGGGAGATGTGCCTTCCCTGAAACCCAGTGTGTGCATACTGTAAATAATGTAAATAAACTAGTTTTTAAGTAAATACCCTGATACGCTTACAGCTCTTCCTTCAAATTCAGACTTACTACATTCTACAACATGGTGGCAGCACCAATTTAGTCAATAGTTGGTGCCATGCAATGAACGCCCATGGTCCAAGACGACCATGATTCATGGTCTCATCAGGCATCTTGGTGACACTCTCAGCAAAGGTAGTGATGGCGAGAATAGTCACTGCCCGTCCCGCCCATTTCCATTTCGAAGATCCACACAGAGATCTGCAGTTCCGAGCGGCCTCGGGTTTTTTCACCCGCACATGGCCAATTCAGGTTGGTTCTTTCCATTTTGAGGGGCTGGATGCAAATCAGATCTTTGATACCGAGGCTCAACTACACCTCTGTGGATTTTAACTCAAATTTGAGTGCTAAGGGATGCTGCTGCAGGGCGAACATGCTGTGACCATGTCTCCCGTGCCTCAGATGAGGTTGTTCCCTTGCTCCTGACCACTCCGAGCCCAATATCTAATCCTTACTGACAACAGTCCTCAACACAGGATCGTATCAGTCAGCCCGTCCCAACCAAGCAAATTCAGTCCATCATCTCACTATAAACAAAGGTGCCAATAAAGTCCACTTGTCTGCAGGCCCAAACTTGGTAACTCTGCTCATGCCAAAGTCCGCCAAAATGGTACAAAAGGCGGGAAACCAGTCTGCCTCCATTTTGAAATGTCAGCGCTGTGGCGAGAAAGAATAGCAGATGGTAGGATTTCCCAGCAAGGGGCACTGAGTGTTTCAGATGCAGCATGATGTGACATTTCCAGTGCTTCTGCTCAATTAGAGTCTCCAGCAAATGGGGCAAATGTCAGCAGCATGAGAAAATAACACCTATCCCAAACTTCCGCAGCAAAATTCACCAGCATTCCCAGAAGTTTAGAGGTCAGAGGGTTTCCCACATGCTTCAAACTTGACACAGGCACAGGGGTATCAATGCTGGCTGATGACCTTGTATGGCTCCACACAATTCCTGTTCAGCTTTCCAATATAAAACTCCAGAGGCTGGGAGAAACAAACCTACATGTTAAGGGTCAGATTACAGCCACACTATGCCACAAGCGGTGACAAATCAGAGACCCTTTATATCCTTTGGACCTAAAGCATTTCCCTAATTAGCGGGAACACACACATATAGTTAGACATCATACAGAAAGTTGATGAGGTTCTTCCATTGGGCACCAGAGTCACATTGCACCAAGAATTTCCCAACTTTTTCAAGGGCTAGGGAAGCTAATCTTTCTCTGCTCCCAGATGCCATGCTAGTGTGTCTGTTCACCCCTAGGAGGGTGCCACGCTCCCCTTATTGCCTAAGGTTAAGCAGGAAATTGACCTCGTTACAGAGGGACGTTATTTCTCCAGTCACACAATTAACCCACTGGTGTTCCGGTCTGGTCACCATTCCCAAGGACAATGCCACCTCCAACTGGACCTTATCAGTTTAATAAAGCTGTCCAGAGGGAAGTCCACCCAATGGCATCGGTGAACAACAGTTAGGCCAAGCTCACCAAGTGTTTTTTACTTTTTACTAAGCTTAATGCGAACAGCGAGTCTTGGCAAATACCCACCACAAGGAATCTAAGCTGCTGACCACCTTTATCATGCCCTTCAATTAAGTTTGCTTTAACTGCTTCCCTTTCAGCTTTCTGTCTGCCTCTGAGATATTCCAACATACCATGTCAACAATCCTTGAGGACAAACAAGATGTTATCTGCCATATAGGCTACATCCTCATACATCCCTCTACAAGAGCAGGACACAACCAGAGATTAAAAGAGGTGCTCACCGCTCTCCACGAAGCAGGCCTCACCTTGAACGACAAGTGTGAGATCACCAGGGCCAACATAAAATTCCTAGGACACATTATCCAATGCCATGAAATTACAGTCAATCCACACAAAAAAAATGCCATTACTGAGTTTCCCCAACTAATGTGCATTATTGACATTCAACATTTCCTTGGGATGGTAAACCAAATGGGAAAGTTTATCCTTAACTTGGCCACACTCATGGAACCCTTAACAGACCTCCTGCAGAAGGGCCAACAATGGTTCTGGGGCATTGAACAATTCAAGACCTTTCAATCAATTAAAGATTGACTAGTCTCCTCAGATGTCCTAGAACATGACACCACTTTGCCTACTGCCACCATTGCTAATGTTCTTCCACTTGCCTCTCATCCAGCTGCAAAAGAATGGGAATAGAAAACCTGTCTAGTTTGCTTGTGGAGATATCATGGAGACTGAACAAAGGTATTCCACTAATGGAAAAGAGGCACATGGGTAGTCGAGCGCTTTTCTAATTACCTGATGAGGCTGCCCTTCCAGGTGGAAACAGACCACAAGACCCTCATAACACTTCTCAAATCCATGGAACTTGTTAAAATGCCCACCCACATTCAACTGGAGATGAAATCATTGAAGTGGTACAAATATACAGCCGTCTATGATCCAGGGAAGTCTCAAACTATGGCTGATGCTCTTTCCAGAGCCACGGTCAACCACGCTGTCACCCTCGATTCTACATTGGCGTGAGAAGAGGAGGTATTTTCCTTGACTATAATGAGCCTACTATGCATATCCACCACGAAGCTCCAGGATGTCTGACATGCTGAAATAGAGGACATTGAATGTGTTCAAGTGAGGGAATCCCAACAGCAGGGGACCCATCTTATAGCCGAATGCCTGAATGTTTTGTGAACAGAGCACATTTGTTGAATGAATCTTCATGGTCCAGATTTGGTAAAAAGGTGTCACATCAGCTGATTGGGCTGCATGACATCATGACAGGATGCTTTTGGTCGCATCCCTTGCGAGCGTTCTCAAGGTAGGTCACACCAGAAGCAGCGTGCCCCAGAAGGACATTTAGCTTTAGTAGCACTGTCTCCAGGAAGGATTTAAATCTTTCACCTTTTGTCTCTTCTTTCTTCTCCCTTTAAGCAATATTTCCATTTATGCCCACCGTATCTGCAATGCAGGTCAGGGGCAAAAAATTTTGGTTAACCGTTAAATTAAACACATTGCAATTTGAAAACTAATATAAACATTTATTTTTTTTTACATGTGGGAGGCTGATTGGGGAAGTTCACTGTTGTGTTGCTGATGTACTTCCCACAAATTACTCCAGATGGCAAACCTTTTCTAGTTCAATGCAGGATATAGAATGCTTGATGAAAAAACAAGCCCACAGGGGATGTAATGCCTATTGTTGGTAATGATATGGGACTCTGAGTAAACTACTGTCTGGAAGTAAAGCTTCAACAATCTGAGGTTAAAGTATAGATAAAGTGGCATGCTTGCCAGAAAACTATTGCATTTTTATACATTTTTTGTAGCAAATTTCACCAAACTTCCTATCAGTGTGTCCAGCAATGTACCTCAACACCAACCTCAGAAAAGCACCCACTATACCAATCTTGGTTTCCATTTTCTATGCATGCTATCCTGCAATCTTGCTGTGCTTGTGCTGAATTAGAGGGGGGGGGGAGGAGTTACTGCTTCACTGCACAACTGCCTGCACCACTCCCACCCACCCCACCCCCCACACAACCTGCAAAGAGCTGCTTTGAGACTTTCTCAACCTCTTAGGATTTCCTACAAACACCAGACTTGAATAGACGTGAACTCAGATCCAGGGATCCTGATGATTGACTATATTGACACTACTTGTGTTTTATTGAGGAACAATCATTCACTATGCCTTCTCAACCTACCCTAAACCCCTCTGGCCTTTCCATCTTCTCTCCTTTAGGGTTCACCTTAAAACCCACCTTGTCGACTAAGTTTCTGGTCATTCCTCCTAATTTCTCCTTCTTTGGCTTGACTATTTTTTCTCCTTATGCCTTTCTGAAGCAACTTGGCACATTTTTCTACATTAAAAGCACTGTTTAAATGCAAATTCTTGGGTGAATGTGTCACATTGAGGACATGCAACATACATCTAAAACAGCCACCACAGATATAAGATGACAACATACAAGGGTAGGCTATATATCATTAAATTCCATTATTCTGTATGTAAATAATTTGAACTTTTCAAATAAACTTCAGCCTCCCAGGATGCTCCACATACAAATGCCTCAATTAGCCAATAATTAGAACTGATTTGTTGGGAGGCTTGAAACTTGTATTGCAGGCAAGAGGCGGCTCAATGCCAACACAAGGATAAAAAGAAGCAAGAGGCTCTGTGCAAGTTGGAGACACAGAATAAGGAGAAATAACACCAACATGCAGCTGAACTAACTTCACTGGCCTAAGCAGTGAGTTAGCATAGGCAAGTATACAGGACTACAGTAAGTCACCTGCAGTGTCATGAGTATATGGCTGTGTGAGCAACCAGCACTGGGCAAGAGGTAACTCAGTCAGGAACTATCTCATTCCATGGTCACCATACTATCACCGCTATCCTTTGGCCCCATGAAACAGTCTCAATAACATTATTTGGCCATCTCCTGTTGAGCTTAATAAACGGAAGCCATTATAACGTTACAGAAACGAATATCTGCAAATGTACTAATGAACACCAATGTCTTAAACTGATATAGAAAGCAAGAAACATGATTGTTAGCCACTTCAGCTCATCCCAGCTGGTGAATTTAATCCACATCCCAAGTTGGAATTAATCATTTGTGGACCAAATTTAATTTACTAGCAGCCAGCATCTTATATAAGTTAGTCCAAAATCCTTCTTAGATCAAAATGACAAAAACCCTGAAAAATTACACTCCCTGTGGGAAATGCCTGGGTTCACTCAGCAGCTAAGCTACCCACGAGAGCAGCAAATTGTAAGAATTGAAAGCAGGGGTCTCCATCCTATCACTTGTATTACAGCATTTCTAAAAGTTGTCCTTGAGCAAACCAGTTTGTTACTGTGACCACTGGCAAAAATTAGCAAACATCAGACTATACTGTGTCAGAATAAAATCTCAAGGCTGCCAGTCATCCCAACCTGATCATGAAAGATTCCTATATAGGAGTGCTGGTCTAGCAGCAAACCTCACATGGTTCCCAGCCAGTTCAAAACAAACTAAATTGTCACAGAGGAGCTGCAGTAACTGTACAGTAAGGCTTCACAGCTCAACCTGACAGCTAAAAAGTGTACACAGTTGAGGAAAATTGATCAATGCAGCTCATCTGTCTCAGGGAATATAGTAGCTTAATCAATGTGGAAGAACAAATGGCATGTTAACATTCATTGGAATCTTTAACGTCTCTTTTGCATGCTATTGATTTGCAGTCCATTTCTGTTTTGATTTCAGATTTCCAGCGTTCCTGCACTTCAAGTAATTTATTGTGTCCGAGATGCTTTGAATGTTTCTGAGAGCTGTGATAAGGCACTAAATAAATACAAGTTTTTTTTTACTTTTTAATATCCCTGAAAAAATGTTTAGACTATTTGATTGTGATCTACAATTTTTTGAATTGATTGCAGAAGTGAGTCTGCTCCACAGTGTTCATTTATTGTAAATGGTGCCAGCTTACTATGCCTGGCAACCAGGATAGACATATGTTCTGCGGTGAATCAGCAAAGTTGACTGAGCTCGTTTCTTATGGCTTTCACTGCATGCTTTAGAAAATATTTTTCCATGGCTAAATCATTATTTCCTGCACATTGCAGAAATTTACCATTTAAATGCCAACTTCAGCACGCTGTAAAAAATCTTTGTCTTAAATAGTCCGTATGGTTATTCTGCATTTTTGAGCCAAGATGGTCAATGTTGGCAATGTATACAAGTGTGAAGGGCATCGCACTCAAGGTCAATCCTGTTCTTATCTGAAACTCACAAAAATGTAATATGCAGCAGGAGCTCCTGGACAGTAATGAAGAATAAGAACCCTCAACCAATTTCTTTCTCAACCCAGATGGACTGAAAGAAACTCTCATGCCCCATTCCTGCCCTGGATGATAACAGCTAAGACAGCATTGAACAGGGATAGGCCCAGTTCTGCACTGAGTCATACACTTTCCGGCTCAGCCATTAAGGAAACTTATCCAACTCATTTAAAACAAAAAAAAAAGAAACAAAATGGAAGAGACCAACAGACCACAAATTCCTCAACTAACATCAACAAAAATGCCTCTGTATATGGGCTATTCAAGACCCTATTGACTCCTACACAAAATAAGCAGCTAGTGCCGCCATTTTATCTTTGGGTTTCTTTGGATTGCTCCTGCCTGGAGGTCTACGTCCTCTGCCCCTCCCCCGCCCTCGTCTTCGGCTCTGTCCCCCACCACCCCTGTGCATTGGGTGCTTCATTTTGGCGTACTGAAGCTCAACGAGGTTCTGAAACACCAGATCGCAGAAGACGCAGCCTGAATGCTGTGTTGCTTCACCAGGCAGTGGTGACTTTGCCTTGTTGAAGTCCACGTCAACAATTGCAGCCTCGCACACATCGCAGGTTTCAGATGACACCTTCACCCTGTGGGCATTTTCAAAAAAGTGTACCACCACGTTGCATTTGTTACAAGCCATCTTCCACTTGGGACCTGAGGTGGGGTCAAAGACCAGAACACCACTCTCACATTCCAAACACTGGACGATCCCCAGCAGGTTAAGCGAATGCTGACATGTTGGATGGGTACATTCATTACATCCCATTCCTAAAGAAAAGAAGAACAATCCTGTCATAAGGTACACCTTCTATTTCTCAGTAACATTTCTATATATTTTTCATCCGGTCCTGAGCACTGAACTCCTAGGATTCACACTCTGCCTATTAAATAGAGTGATGCACACTGTAAATCAAGAATGACCAAGTTTTTTGTCTTCTTGACACTAAAGGTTCTTACAATTGTGCCTTTGGGGTGAAATATAAAGGTTTACACACATTCCCATTAATTTGCATACATCTTAAATTGCTGATGTGAAGAAATCTTAGTTCTCTGATTTAGAATTCATCCACCAATGAGGTAAAGTATGGCTAGAGATGAATACCACATGGACTCCACTGGTGACTGTGCTGCCAGGTGACAGTGTCTTGGGAATGTCAACCTAAAGCAAAATGAAGCACAGGGATTTCAATACTTTCTCTACACCATGTCTCAATGTAAATGCATAGCAGATGCTAGGAAAATGAAGGGAAGGAAGGAGAATTACGACTACAATATCACATGACCATCAGTTGACAGCTAAAGAGGAGCTTGGGAATGTACTGGAAGCATGTGGGCAACAGAAGGCAGTTATATGTATGTGTGTGTGTGTGTGTGTGTGTGTGTGTGTGTGTGTGTGTGTGTGTGTGTGTCTGTCTGTCTGTGTCGGGGGTGGGGGGGGGGTGGTGAAAATTAAAAACTCCGAAAACAAACAAAAAGGCTGCATTATTCTGAAGTGGGAAAATATCTTATTGTAGAAATAAATCACAAATTATATGCAACCTACATACTCTAGCTCAATTCAAATGGCTCACACTAACTTGGTTATTTGTGAGAATTCTCTTAACTCCTTACCTCACTCCTCCAACCCCAGCTTTCCCTTCCATGTATAGTTTTCTGTTCTTTAAAGCCTGTGCTCACCATCAATCACTATTTCCTGATTTGTCGCATCATTTGCTCTTTTCAGGTTTGCTGGTGCCTGCATTCTGAATTGTATGACACCAAGCTGTGGGTATGGCCATGCACCAGGATGAGGGCAGGTGGATATGCCTTTCCCAGTGGTAGAACACTATGGTGTAATACTGAGCCATTTGAATCAGGAGGTCCCAGGATCAATCTCTGACCTGTGCAAAAATTGGATGATACACTTAGCCTGAGTTGCCATTTCAAGATAAGACAAAATGCTATCCAGTAATTCCTACAGGCTAGCTTGTGTGAGTGAAGACTGTAACATTCACTACAGTCAAAAAGCCCACCAGTATTCACTGTCCAGGTTCACACATTATGAATGCCACCCATCTGGGTACTGACGATACCTGGAGAAATACCCCAAGCTAGAGTCAGCATGCTCAGGAAAGGAAAAACACTGTAAATAGAAACAAACAAACAAGGAGGATCAGAATTATTTTCTATTTGTGGCAAACTCACAAACAAAATGAACCAGAGAGTGGAGTCAGCATTGGTTTCGGCAGCTCTCTCACCTTTCCTCATATCACGGAACGGTGGGTGGTTGTAGCAATATGGACAGAGTGGGTAGCTCTTCCCCCTGGAACCAGATGACCAGAGAACCAGTTCAAACTCATCCAGAGGGCAGCGGAGCTCTTTGTACAGTTTGATGGTTCCATTCTGGGGTAAGCTGTAGGTATCATCACAATGTGAACAGTGCATCCGGCTGGGTTTGGCCTGGGAGATAACAATCAAATATTAGTAATACTAATTACTTAGTAAGGTTATTACTGCAAAGTGGGCTTAAAATTTTCCACTTCTGGGATTACAAGCATTAGGTCCAGGGCTATTTTATACAGACTCAGCAATCACAGTGTTGGAGCCTGAATTTTCATTGACATACTCATCAACCGATGAGTTAGTGCCTGGATTTCCACTTGTAGACTTGGTAACTACAGAACTCGAACCCCAGACACCCATCCATAGACCTACTAACTAGAGAATTAAATCCCAGACAACATCCACAGATCTGGTAACTATAGCAATACAACCCAGGGCCCCATCATAGACCTGCTAACTACAGAATAAAGGGACCTCAGAGTAAAAATACATCAATCATTAAAAGTTGTGCTACTGGCTAGTAAGGCCATAAAAAAGCAAACCAAGCACTAGGCTTTATTTCTAGAGGGATAGAATTAAAAAGTAGGGAGGTTATGCTAATCCCTGTATCAAACCCTGGTTAGACCATACAGAGAACTGTGTGCGGTTCTGGTCACCATATCGTGAAAAGCATATAGATGCACTGGAGAGATCACAGAGAAGATTAACAAGGATACCATAAATGCATGGGTATGGATATCAGAAAAAGACTGACAGGCTGGGACTCCTTTGTCCTGAAAAAGACAACTGAGGGGTAACCTAATAGAAATATTTAAAATCGTGAAAAGTTTTGACAATGGTTCCAGACAATGTTTTCTCGTGTAGGGAACAGCATAACGAGAGACCATCAATACAAGATGGTCACAATGAAATCCAATAGGGAATTCAGAAGAAACAATTTCTCCCAAAGAGTGTAAGGATTGGATTTGCTATTACAGGGAGAGATTGAAGCAAATAATATTAGATGCATTTAAGGAGAAATTAGCCAAGCATTTGCGGGAGAAGGTAATAGATGGTTATGATGATACATTTGTTTGAAGAAATATGGAAGGAGGCTTGAGTGCAGCAAAAACACCAGCATGGACTGGTTGGGCCAATTGGCCATATTCCATGTATAGCCTTGGACTTCCATTCACTGACCTGATAACTACAATACTAGAACCCTGGACACCCATTTATAGACTTAGTGACTAAAGAATGAGAGCCCTGAACTCCCATAAATTGCTCCATAACCATAGAGAGATCGTTGCTGGATTCCCATTCACTGCCCGGTAATACTGTATGAGGGTACTAGTCTTACATTTGCTGGCCCAGTAATTATACATAAACAAAAGAATGACACAAGCAAATTGTATATTTACAGAAAATGGGATATATAGAAAGAAAAATTGAAATGCTGGAAATAGGAATCAAAAATAGAAAATTCTAGAAACGTACAATGGGTAATAAAAATCTATAAAATTATAATTTAATGTTTCAGGAACATGATCCTTCCTCATGAATGGAATTTTAAATTTACACCAGCAGGGGTTTTGCCTGATGTCTATTGCTTTCATTAAACCATTTATGCCTGAAATGAATCTTTTGATCAATCTCCATTCAAGGACTTGGGTTTTAACTGTATATGAATTGTGCATAATAGTATGCAGGTGCTGGATATTAACTAGGGATTCATTTGAGCCCCTATAAAAAGAAACACAGACTAAAATTGTGGTTCCTAGGTTAGGAGGTCTATGCTTGTAATGTGCAAGTCTGTAAATATATATCAAAGTATGTAAAGATTGGTTCCAGTTCTATCCTTCACCAACTGGCTTTTAGGAATACAACACTGAGCATATAAATTACATGGAAAAGGAGGGCTGCATTGTTGAAGGTGAGATTTTCAAATAAGATGTTAAATGGAGGCGCTGTCTGCTCTTTGGTTGTGTAAAAAAATTCCCTTGGTATTTTTTTTAAGAGGACAGGCAGATTCTCAGTGTCTCATTTCCATTTATCTGCCACCAAAACGGAGTAAGTCATTGTTTATCTTTTTGCTGTTTGTGGGATTTCGTGCAAAATGACTGCAGCGTTACTATCACTGTTATATTTTTCTCATTATAAGGCATTCATAATTGTTCCTGTTGCTGTAAATAAATGTTCCAACTACAAACCTGAATTTACTGCCCCAAGATTCTACCTTTTCTTAGTCACTTAGCATAAACATTGGGTTCCTTGGATTCTTAAGATGGCATATTGATGAGAATGGGATACCTAGAATCATACAGTACATCACAAAATGGGGCCATTTGGCCCATCAAATAAAAACTGGGTCTTTCAAAGAGCAATCCAGTTATTCCTACTACACCGATCTTTCCCCATATGAATTATTTTCTCCTTCAAGTATTTAATCCAATTTTGTTTTGAAGGCTACAATTGCACACCATATACACCGCCCTATCAGGCAGTGCATTCCAAATCCTCACCATGTTGCACATATGATCATTGTACAGATAACAGGTACTAATACAATTTCGAGAGACTGTGCAGGACATTATTAAAAATAAATCAATCCATTCCCCCACCCACCTCACCTACACCCCTCCTGCAATTAAACATTCACTTCACCAACCTGAATGTACTTCATGAATCGATGACACTTGCCACAGCGGGACAGAGGCTTCCCTGTCTCAGCAATTGGAGAAAATGACACCTCCATTAATTCATCCATACCTGCAGAATAAGAGAACAGACTGAGTGAAAACAGCCACAAAAGGGCACTGAAGGTCGAAGGGTAAGCCGGCACCAATTCTCTACTGGCTTTCAAAGAGCAAACCTTTTCCAAACCTACAATACAGTTCAAACTTCGTCCAAATGCAATAATTTCAACATCTTGGCCAAGGGAAATTCTTTTCTGACATATCCCCACTAACAAAGAATGCATTATTGCAGGATACAAGCAGAACAATTCCAATTTGTAGATGCAGGTTATTGTTTTTGTACAGTGTTACATTTCAATAAAGCAGAATTATTATCTGCAAAAGGTTCTTATTGTCAGCCAAAAATATCCATTCATCTCGACTTATCAAAGCTCTTAAAAAAACTGAATGCAAAGCACTCTGAAGATCCTTCAATGGCCTAGTGTGTAAATATAACCCGATTTAGTACCAACAGGCCTAAGTCTGTGCTGAGGGAACTCATCTCAGTTAAGGCAATGGTGGGACATGACAAGTGGTTTCAATCCCTCTTTGGGAGAGAGCAACGAAAAAGAGTTTGTCTTATTGAGCTGGCAGTGACGAATAGTGTTAGTGATGCCCAGGAATTGCACATCTTTAACACAACTCTTCAGTGAGAGTCAAAGGGACAATGCTGAATATCTTAGATGCCAACACAAAGAGGAAGTGCATGCATGATTCTCCCATTTGGTAAACCGGATTAATCCCAATAGATTGCAGAATAAGCAAATAAAGAGGAGAAATTCAAAAATGTTCCCTCCTAGAAGAATAACACACCACTGAAACAGAACCATTAGCAATACACCACTGAGAAGGAGCAGTAGGTACTTTTACTCCTGCAGCTGCTCCATCCTGGCAGGATACCACAAGAACTCCAAATAATCATATTTGCTTGAATGTCACGTGGAATATCCAGAGTAGTAAGGACCATGTGGGAGGGTGCAGTCTGCCCCTGCTCAGGACACCTGTTGAGCTAATACACAGGACACTGGATCTCAGGATGTCCCAAAGCACATTATAGCCAGTGAAGTATTCTTTGAAGTGTGGTCACTACTGTAGTGTAGGTAACACAGCGGCCAGGTTATGCACAGCAAAGTCCTACAAGCAGCAGTGAAAATGATCAGATCATTTAGTTACCGATACTGCTGGAAGAATAAATATTGGCCAAAACACCGGGAGAACCAGCCTGCTCTTCTTCAGAAAATGAAATGGGGCCTTTCACTTTCCAAGAGGGTTGGCAGGGCCTCAGTTTAATGTTTTATCCAAAAGGCACCACTTCTGACAGTGCAGCACTCCTTCAGTGCGGCGCCAGAGTATCAGCTTAAACGTTTGTGCTTAAGTCTCTGGATTAGGAAATTAATCTCAAAAGCTTCTCTCTCAAAAGCAAGTATGCTAGCAACTGAGCCACAGCTAACACCATATAAATATTAGACAGTTTGATAAACAATTTTGAACTAAGTACCACGGAAAGAAGTGCCACTGTAGTGCCTAAATCCTGTAGGCATGGTGGCAAGAAGACTGGTCATGAGCAGCAATGGAGCTAAAATTGTGTGCAGGTTCAAAGTGCATTATTCTCAATTGATCAGGAATGATTTCAACTTCATAACCTTATGGTCTCATCCTTTTGCAGTTTTGCATGGGAGGGCAGATGAATTAATTCTCTAAGCAAAGTTATGTAAAAGTATTGCAGTAGGTAGTTGATAGGAAAAGGATGGGTGCTGCTGTCAGACCAACTGGGCATGCTTTCTATTGACTGTTCATTTCCCTCCACCTTAACTCTCAAATGTGTGCCCTGGGATAATCTCATTGTTGTACAGGAGTGAATTTCCTTGTAGTTTACAAGCTATAGGTTGAGATGGGATTGATGGAATTTTCTCACCGTTGAAAAAATTTGCGAGCACTGTGGAGCATTCACAGTCTTAGAGATGTTCAGAATATAAGCACAGTTGGGGATGGTAATGATGCCTGTCTTGTTAAGTTCTTGATGCAAAACTTTTGATGAAACTTTGCAATTAAAACTTCTCCCCGTTATCTATCACTCCGAAAGGTAACTATTGCCTTTTTACTGGTGGTGCTGCAATTACAAATAGACTTCTGCAAACATGGCCTATAAGCAAACAGATGTAAGATTCCTGCTCAGGCAAATCCACAGATGAACATATAGGTAACTGTTCAGACCATGGGGAAAATTTTGCAAGGGTCTGCTGCCAACAGAGAATTGGTGGGAGCGCAGAACAGAGAATTAAGGCTCCATGTCTGAGGAGAACCTTACAAAACATATTGTTGTGACTGACTATTGAACAGATTAACAATTAATCATAGTAATTTGTTACAATACAAAGCATCAAAACATTCAGTTGTACCAGCTATAGAGTCCACAAAATAATGGAACTTCCTCTTGAAGATATTTAGGGCATGCTCCAGGACTGGTGGAAAGTCAGCTTTGCCTGCAGCAATGAGACCAAGTTGCTTCTCAACAGCACTGCGGATGGTGGGAAGGACAAGCTCCTGGTCTGTTAAAATACAAACAAATCATACAAATTACTAACTAGAGAAAAGATTGCTGCACATACTGATGGAATTTCATTAATAACAGCCACCTCCACCCAGCCCCACTTCCAGCAATTCTAATTCTAATTCAAATCAGCCCACATTGTGCTCCTTGATCTGAGAGGGAGAGGTAGGAAATCTGGACAAAGATTTCTTCATAGATTACAGTCAGACTGAATAGAGTTCAGGTCCCACAGGTTTCAAAGGACAGAAAATTGATGGAGGGGTGTTTATTGTTAATATTCATTCTCAGCATGTGGCCATCACTGGCCATCCCTAGTTGCCTAGCAAAGCTGGTGACAGGTAATCTTTTTTAATAACTGCAGTGTAGTGATTTGATACAACTGAGTGGGTTGTGAAACAATTTCAAAGGGAAGTGAAGAGTCAACCACGTTGGCTTGTGACTGGAGTCACAGGGCAGGCAGGAAAGGTGGTTTTCCCTGAAGGATATTACTGCATCAGTTGGGTTCTTACAATAATCTGAATGCCTAATGTTTATAGTTACTGAACTTAACTTCTCAACTTGGCATGGCTAGATTTAAACTCACATTCTCTGTAGTAGTAGTTTAGTAATATAGCCACTACAGTGCTACACCTGCACACTAACCATTTCCACGCATGTCACAGCAACCATCATGGAGCTGCAGTAGCAGAAGCCTAGCTGATTGGGTCAACATGATTATTCTCCCAAATGAAAAATGTTATGCAGTATGGGAAAATCCGAAGAAAATGGAAGTGGAAAAATATTGTTGCTCAATTTCAAAGAAATTGAACTAAATAAATGAATTAATGTATAGGGGCTGCTTTTGTGTGGCTTCCAGCTGTCTCTAAACTGTTAGTGTTCCAGAAGTAGATCAATTGCGTACCCTTTCATCACAGTGCAGGGCAAGTCAAATGTTCGAAAAAGTGGGGAAATTAATAAATTTATTTTGTGTTAAATACAAAACTGACTTTCTTCGATCAAACCATACTGTAATGTTCAAATATATCTAAAGCAATTTAATTGCCTTATTTATATAATGCTGCATGGTACATCATTCCCTAGCGAAATGAGCTAGAAAGCCTCTGTCAGTACAATGCCTGATGTGACCTACAATGAGTACATGAGTTGTCTTTAGTCTTCAATGCTACCTTTTTTCTACAGTGAGGTGCTTGGACACTTTGTGATTCCCTGTTGATGCATGGCCAAAACTGGCTGAGAATTTGTGGGCAAATGAAGCTTGTATCTCATGACCCTGCAACACAGCACTGCATAGTGCCATGCCATTGTGCCACCTTCCTATCAAATAAAATTAAAGGGATAAGGAACTGTGCTACAACACAGCTGCTGTCCTTGCTTTCGTTGGTGAAATGGATGCATTAATACATTCATATTGTGATAGCTTATATTTGCCTTTTAGTTTTATAATACATCTGCTTTGTTGTAATATAATTATTTTTGGTATTTTTGACCAAGTACACAACGGTCAAGTCACAATCAAATGTCAATGTTTTCTTTACTTGCTAGTTAATTCTATGTAATTAATACAACACACAATCTCAAAAATACTGAATGCAGAACTACAAAGCAACACTACATGTATTCAGAAGTACCTTCTAGGAGAATTTTAGCAAGTTCAGCTGTAAGCATTGTCCCAGCGCAATTAGATTTAATCACATGACCAAGGACCCAATAGATGGTTATCACTTCAATACAGCATTACCGAATGAGCTGGTGGCAAGGCTGGTATTTATTGCTCATCCCTAGTTGCTCTGAGAATATGGTGGCGGGACTTCCTCATGAAGTATCAGATTGATACAATCAATGTGTGACTATGTGAATTGTCTATTGATATAACTCTTCTAGCCATGTCAGGAAGTGCTCATGGTGGGGAGATGGAGGGTCATCCAGGAGCTAATAAACTGGGCAATCCTGGTTATTATTGTTGTGATATCACATTAAGAGAATATGCAAATGATCAAGGAATCAGGATGTAAAGCAGCATATATATATATATATATATATATATATATAAATAATATAAATATATCAGTTGGAGTCTTCAAATAAATCAAACCCATAGTTTACCAATCTAGTTTGCGTGACTGGTAAGTTTGTGTAAAGGAACCCAGAAACACAACATGGTGGCAGCAGTGCAAGTTTGTAGATTACAGAAGGAGCCACAGACAGCATTTGGTGCAGTACAGGGGCTGTATGTGCACTGAAACTGCAGGAGGCGAAGTCTCTCTGCACACAGTACTTTGCAGAACAGTGAGTACCTTATTTGTGGGTTAGACAATCAGTGGTGAATGGGAGCAGTGAGTCAGTTCAGGTTCATGCTGTGCAGTTGGTTTTGAATCGGACAGAAAAGCTGCAGAACCATTGAGGTGTTCTCGGGTGTCATTCCCACGCAAAGAACCAAAAAAAACATGAAATGGAAAACAGCAGCACTGGGATAAGGATGGCCACAATCTGAACTGCAGCCAAAGAAAAGAAAAGAGAAGAAGAAAAAACAGTAACTGCTGAATTTCTCCATGGAGTAGAGAGATTACAAATTCACCATAAGCTGGGAGCATCTGTTTAAGACAGGGAACATCAGAAGGGTGGCCACCAAATTCCCAGCATGAATTAGAAGGCCGCAGGTGTCCTAACTAAATTTAGGCTTTTTAAACAAAGGATGGAATTATGCTTTTTAGATTTATCTGTCACAGAACCACACAAACAAGCGGTGAAAATAAAGAAAGCCATTGGAAATGAGGATTTGCAAAGAGTCAACAGTTCGGGCCTGTCTAAGAAGGATCAGAACATCCCTGTTAAGCTGTGGAACATGCTGGAGGGTCAGGTTCATGTAAAGGTGAACTTTGAAATAGCGATTGGAGCTGATTCCTTATAGACAACAGCCACAAAACTCAATTGATCAGTTCGTCAGCAGGTGCCATGATAATGGAAGGGACTGTGATCTTTCAGAAGCTGAGCTGAACAGATAATGGAGTTAATCATAGTTTCAACACTGATCAAAGCCTTCCAAAAAGACCTTTAGAGAAAAAGAAAGGTCATGACATTGGCACTGCTAAAAGATGGCAGAAAATATGAAGCCATTGTGACTGAACAACACTCCCAAGCACTGAATGCAGCTACCAGTATTGGCACAGTAGCCTGGGCGCAGAAAGCAAGGAAGCGTATGGGAAGCGCGGTTTCCTGCAACCACCACGAAGCTGACCTGTGTTCCAAAACCTTTGCAAGATATGTGATGTAAGAGGACATTGTGCTTGCCAATGCAGGAAATCTTGTTCTGGAGGTGCACCCAGAGGTTACAATAAGATGCCATCAAACAAAAACTATGTGCAGCATGCTGGCAGCAACAACAAGGAGTGTGCCAGAGACCAACATAAGCACAAGCAAATGAGGTTAGCGACAAGACAGAGCAGGATAAAGATTCAGAGTGGGGAAATCTTCAACCAGAAAACAAACAGACTTCCAACATCGTTAATGTGACACAATGTGTGGATGAAGTCAAACAATTAGAGGCTTTCGCTACTTTCAGCTTCATAAGCTCAAAGAAAAGTGGCAAACACACACTCACATCCAAGTCAACACGAGGACTGGCAAATATCTTGCCAGTCAGAATCCTGAAGGATATGTACCTGGATCGTTGGGAGTCAATGATACAACCTATGACAGCCAAATCAGCTGCGTACAATGGATCATCCATTCACTCCATTGAATGACAATTACACCAAAATTCAGCTATGACAAGTCTGCACAGAAATCAGGATATTCTACCTGGTGGACACAAGCAGGCCAGCTGTAGCAGGGTTACTGTCGTGTATGGAACTCAACGTTATGACCATATACGAGATTACTAATGCACCAATCATGGCAAAAGAGGCCAAAATTAATCATACTGAATCAGTACATAACCTACAACAGATATACCCAGACACCTCTCCCATATCCCTAAATGCTTATGCATCACTGATGATATTGCAGTGATGGACAAAACCAAAGAGCATGACCAAAATTTACACTCTCTAATGGCAGCAGCTCGGCGTGAAGGGTTTGTCTTCAACAACAAGAAATGCCAAGTGAACGTGGGTCAGATTAACTTCTTTGTGGTTCTATTTATTTGAGTTGCAGGATCTTTCCTGACCCAGGAAAACTCGAAGAAGGGCAGAGAGAACTTGGAGAGATGCCTTGGATCCTTCAAATTCTTAGCGCCATACATAACAAACTTTGCCAACAGAGCATCATTGCTTAGAGAGCTGTTAAGGAAGGATGTTCCACAGATACGGCAGGAAGACCATCAACAAGCGTTCGAGACACTTAAACAGGTATTGTCAGGAAAGATGTGTGTTTTGCAATACTATGACCCAAAAAAAGAGATGGTCTTAAGAGGTCAATGCATATCAAAAAGGGTTAGGAGCGTGCATTCTGCAAGATGGAAAACTAACTGCATTTGGCTCAAAGTCTATCGCAAGTGCAATCTAATTATTCGAAGACGTAGCGCAAGATATTCACTTTGGTATTCAGTATCACAGTATTCCATCACAATATTCCATACGTACCTATTTGGAAACGATTCATTATGGAAAAAGATCACAAACAATTGGAAATGATTTGGCGCAAGACACTGACAACTGCATCACCCAGACTTCAGCAGTTTCTAATAAAAATACTGGGATACGACTTTGAAGTCTGTTACACTCTGGGCAGCAAAATGGTTACTTCAGACACACTGAACCCAAAAACATATGCAGATGCTTTGCTGGACCTAGAAGTAGACAGTGTAGGCCTTAAAGTAGAAAATGTACTCAATGTTGATCTGATGACTTTTGGTCAACACAAGCATAACCAACTTCAGGAGGAAACAGCAAATGATCCACAACTGAAGGCATTATGGAAAGTTATGATAGAAGGTTGGTCTGATTCAAAACAAGAAGTGTGCCAGACAACCCCAGATGTTTTTGGTCGTACTAGGCATTTCAAGAGGTGTGATTTTCAAAGGAAAGCAGGTGCTTGTAGCTGAAGCTCTTCACCAGGACATATTGTCACAGTTACACCAGGGATATATGATCAAAGAGTGAACAAGGTGCCTGGTAAGGGAAACTGTGTATTGGCCAGGGATCAATATGGAGAAGGAAGAGAGAATATAAAAAATATGTCAATGTCACCAACCACACCAACATAAGAACCTCAACATCCTCACAAGATTCCATCACACCCATGGTCCAAAATTCTAAGTTTCCAGTCATCAGACAATTGAAGGATACCTCGAGCACATCCATGGCAGACACAATGAGCACAATATTCAGTTTGTTCAGTATTCCTAAAGAGATTATATTGGAGAGGGTGCAACGATAAACTGGCAGACCTTTTAGTGACATGTGTGCTAAATGGGGCATAAACTATGTGACAGCCTTGCCGCACTGTCCCAGATCTAACGGTCTTGCTGAGTGAATGGTCCACATTGTTCAGGCATTAATCATGGAGTATAGAGAAACAAAACAAGATCTACGTATTGCCAGGTTACATTTGAGAGGAACACCTTTAGACATGGGCTTACCATCATCAGCGGAAATCATGTTTGGAAGGCAGGCTGGGACAACCTTGCCACGCCATCACATGTCCAAAGTCTCAGGGATGCAGGAGAAACTTCGTGAAAAACAAGGGAGAATGAAGACAGCACGTGATCGACATGCAGATGCGGAACTGCCTAATCTGCATGTAGGACAAAAGGTTCGGCTCATACATCCTACCCAGGGAACTTGATTACCCGCAGAAGTATCAAAAGTGTGCAGGGAGCCTAGATTTTATGAGGCTATAACACCAAACGGGGTGATATAAAGGAGAAACAGAAGCAAGCTAAGGGAACTGTACAACTGTATAACACCCAGCATTCCAATTGTGCCTACAACACATCCCAAGATGAACTTGGAAAATGAAATTGTGGAAGACCACCATGAAAACATCAGCGCTCCAATAATACACAGGATGCCAAGCACCTACAAGTCAAGAACACCAAAGTGATAAGTCTGGGCCTCAGAAAAGTCATACTGTAACGAGATTTGGGAGGACTACTAAGCCACTTATATGTTACATGGATTCTTAGATCTCAGTTGATCATTTAAGAGTTTATCTTTTGCGTAAATAGTTTTTGTAACCACCCTACTGTATATGTATTTTTACTCAATTTTTGTAATATTGTTTTGGACAAAAAAAGGATGTTGTGATTTCATTTTAAGAGAATATGCAAATGATTAAGGAACCAGGGTGTAGAGCAACTTGTGACCAGTAACCAGTTAGTAGCGTTGGAGTTGCAGCTATAAAGGAACCTGAAGCACAATAATTATATCTCATCATATTTACAAACTATCTAAAGATACGCCACAAGGCAGGTCAACACTCCTGAATGCTAAATAAGCTCCCAGTATCAGAGCTGGAGGCAATGCTATATTTCCCTCAATTTCACTTTACCGATTTTGTAATATCCATGAACAAGGACAATTCCAAGGTTGGTGGGTTTCAATCTGCGGCCACTCTCCACAGTGACATAGTTGCGTTGACAGATGTTGTTGATGTGGACAGGGATACTGGCATCCGTCCCTGAGAGGGAAGAAAAGATGAACATCATTTCAGCTAAACATTTCCAAGACTCAGATAAAGCCTTGAGTACCGTCTTCTCAGAGCCGAAAACCATTTCACCACTGGGATAAACTTGCAGTCAAAGGTTTTGGCCTTGGTGGGAGAAGTCGTCAGAGGTATCATTTCATCCAATCACTGCCTACCTCAGCAAACAACATAACTAATTGGAGTAATTGCTTTCACTGTATTGATGCTACCTGCAACACTAACATGTCACTGGAGTATGTTTATAGGTGTGAATCATAGCACAGCAGATAATTGGAGTGAATCATATACAACAAATATTATGCTAATTGCAGTGAGTATTCAGCAAGAATCAAGTTATTTATTTTTCAGTTCCCAAAGGAACTTCAATATCTTGAGTATAGTAACGTCAGAAAATTAGTATGCTTATTTCTTTATGAACACGAAAATCATCTAAGATCTCTTTCCTGCCTCATCCTTCTTGACTTCTTTGACACAGTTCACCACACTATCCACCTCTAATGCTTCTCCACTGTCATCCAACTGGGTGGGACTGCTCTCAAGTGGTTGCATTTTTATCTATCTAATCATAGCCAGAGTATCACTTGCAATGGCTTCTCTTCCTGCTCTTGCACCATTACCCCTGATGTCCCACAAGAATCCATCCTTAGCCCCCTCTATTTCTCACTTACATGCTGTCCCTCAGCAACATCATCCAAAAGCACAGCATTAGTTTTCACATGTAAGCTGATGACGCCCAGTACTACATCACCATCACCTCTCTTGACTCCTCCACTGTTGTTAAATTATCAAACTGCTTATTAGACATCCAGTGCTACATGAGCAGAAATTCCTTCAATAAATATTGGGAAGACTGAAACCATTGTTTTTGGTCCTTGTTCCAAACTCCATTCCCTAACTACCGACTCTATTCCTCTCCCTGGCAACAGTCTGAGACTAAACCTATTTGTTCGCAATCTTGGTGTCATATTTAACCCCAAGATGAGATTCCAACCACATATTTATGCCATCACTAAGACCACCTGTTTCCACCTCCTTAACATCGCCCAACTTTGCTGGTCTCAGCTCAGCTGCTGCTGAAAGCCTCATTCATCCCTTCGTGACCTCTAGACTTGACTATTCCAACATATGCTTGGCTTGTCTCCCACATTCTATGCTCCTTAAACTTGTCATCCAAAACTCTGCTACCCATGTTTTAACTTGCACCAAGTCCTGCTCACCTATTAACCCTGTGCTCACTGAACTGCTTTGGCTCTAGGTCAAGCAATGTCTTGATTTTAAAATTCTCATCCTTTTTTCCCCCCAATCACTCTCCCTACCTATTTTCTGTATTCTCCTCCAGTCCCACAACCCTCAGAGATATCTGTGTTCAGCTAATTTGGGCCTCTTGAGCATCCTAGATTCTAAATTACTCCACCATTAATGGCCGCACCTTCAGTTGCCTAAGACCTAAAGCTTGGGAATTCTCTTCCTACGCTTCTCCATCTCTCTACCTTGCTCTCCTCCTTTAAGAGGCCCCTTAAAACTTATCCCTTTGATCAAGCCTTTGGTCATCTGATTGAATATCTGCTTATCTGGCTCATTGCCATATTTTGTCTTATAATGCTCCTGCGAAGTGTCTTGGGATGTTTTATTATACTAAATGTATGATAGAAATACAGGTTGTTGTTTTATGCAAGTTTAGCAAGAAAATATGGCACAAAACATTTCAAGAGTGTAATGTCTAATTGAAAACAGTGAGCAGTCTTTTGAAAAAATAGAGTGAATAAAGATTTAACTACTGCACTACAGAAAGGTATAGAACACTCCAAACAATGCGAGATTACCAATGGTAATTTTCACTCAAAGTAAGTCAACCTCTGGACACAGGTAGGTTTGGGTTACACAAGCAATAAATTAGGGAAAATTATTTTGTGACCCCTTGCTTCTGTCAATCTGTCAGTCAGCTAAACAGAAAAAACTGCAAACCGAAATGAAAACTGAAAATCCTGGAGTTTTTAAAAATGTATTCTTTCATGGGATGTGGGCATCCTGGCTATGCCAGCATTTGTTGCCCATCCCTAAATGCCCTTGAGAAGGTGGTGGTGAGCAACCGTGAACCACTGCAGTCTTTATGGTGCAAGTATATCCACAGTGCAGTTAGGAGCAGAGTTCCAGGATTTTGATCCAGTGACAGTGAAGGAACAGCAATATAGTTCCAAGTCAAGATGGTATGTGGCTTGGAGGGGAACTTGCAGGTGGTGGCTTTCCCCTGCATCTGTTCCCTTTTGTTCTTCCAGCTGGGTGAAGTTGCAGGTTTGGAAGGTGCTGTCGAAGGAGGCTTGAAGAGTTGACAAATGGAGAGAGGGGAGAAAAAAAGGAAAGCTGCAAATGAATACACCTGAGGATGGATTTCACGGCCCCCTGTAAGGTGTATTTACAGCAGGAGGGGACACATAAATTATGATGGGTGGCTAGCCCACCACCTTCCTGTCCAACCCTGACCCAGTCTCCATGATACAGTAGGCAGACAAGCACCAAAATTGGCAGAACCCCAGCCATTTTTGAATAAGTAATTAACGGACAATTGAGCTTGTTACCAAGCCACTGCCGATGCCATATAACAGTTGACATAGGCTGGCAGGCAGGCAGGAGTGGGTAGGCAGTTTTTTTAAGCAAGCTGATGGAAGGCAGGAAGAGGGGATACGTCTTTCAGGGACTGCCCTGTGCCCTTTGGGGGCACACCCTCCCCACTCAAAATGCTGCCCCACCTTTGTTCCTCCCTGCCTGACCTCAAAACCCACCCCCCACAGGCTTCCCGCCCTCCCCATCCGATACTTCTGACTTACTTCACTCCAGGATCCATGGGCAGAATTTTGCCCTTGGCGTGCGGGATCGGTGGGGGCAGTTGGGAAGTCACCCGCCGCCTGCAATTGGCAGTGTTCCGCAATTTTACGCTGGCGGGCCAATTAAAGCCAATTAATGATATCAGCTGAGTCCAATGGCGACCTGGCGGCCAATTCAAAAGCGGCCTCAGCAGCCCCTGGAAGGCTGCCATGGAAGGATGCTGAAGTCTGCCCAATGGAATCTGTTGCAGGTGGACACGGCAGGCGGGAGGGCAGGTCGGCGGAGTAGTTGGCCCCGTGTTTCTAGGATGAATGCCTCGCAGCCCTTCTGGAGGTGGTGGTGGCAGCCAGGAGAGAAACCCTTGACCCCAGAGACACGAGGAGGAGGACCCCCACCTCACCAAAACAGCCTGGGAAGAGGTGGCAGCCAGGGTCAACAGCCACAACGTGGTGAGGCGCACAAGGGTGCAACATCGGAAGTGCTTCAACAATCTCCTGGGGTTGGGAAGGGTGAGTTGGCATGGGTCACTTTGCAGACCAGTTAAGAGCTGCCCATCCCCCTGTGGATCTCAGAGGTGTTAGAGTGTGAGTGGTAAATGTCAATGAGGCAGGATCTAGCCAAGTGGGTGATCCATGGCTGCTTGGACTGAGTGCCTTGCGGCTTCAGGGTTACGAATCAGCTCAGTCCTGCGAGGTGTTCCTCAGGTGGGTTGGCCAAGCTGCAATGGCGCTGCAGGTAGAGAGTGGACTAATCAATGCTCCTCTGTCCTTTCAGGAGAAACATAACAATGCTGAGAGGTCGTGGACTGGCGGGGGAACCCCACACCTCCTCATCCTCATATGGTACGAGCAGGGAGCCCTGGGGCTGGAGGCGCCATACACCTCGGTCAAGTGGACGCGGTGAAGCTGGGATGCCAGAGGGAAGTAAGAGTGCAGTGCACTGAGGTGAGAATGCCGGTTATTGCAACCATTCCAGTGCAGTCTCTAAATTGATGTGAGCCTTAATCCTTGAATCCCCATTGATAATTGAAAGATGAGGGCACCGTGATGCATATCTCTGTCTCACCAGGGATGCCACGCTTGCACAGTGACAGTGTCATGACTTAAACTAATGACATGTCCTTCTTCTCCCTTTTAGACTCACCAACAGGTGGTTGTCATGAGGCGCCTGAAGGCCCATCCATGACCCCTGAGGGCCACCATGCTCACCATGCACCTGCATCACACCCTCCCTGTCAAGCAGATATCAGCACCTTGGTGGGAATAACATAACCGTGTAGTCTATCGGTGCACACTGGTGAGGGCACCTCATGCTCACTTGAGGTGGAGGTAGAGAGTGCCCAGGGTGCCGGCAGTCGGAGGGCTGCTGGGTACCAGGACAATGCTCAGTCGAAGACCTCTGGTGTCGTCCATGAGGCAGCAGATGCTGGATGTCCAGCAGGATGTGCAGGAGGATCTGGTGGAGATATATGAGGGAATGAGTGCCATGGGGTCTGTTGTGGAGGAGTCCCTGTGGAGCATAAGCACTGCGATGACCCTCATGGCTGAGCACACTGCCTCCTCCATGGAATGAGTGGCAACTCTCATGGAGAGGCTCCTCCAGGGAATCAATTAGGGTTCGGATATGCAAGCCCTCACACCAACAATAACCTCAGCTGGTCCATGTCAGTGTGAGAGATGGATTGGGCACCCAGTATCCCAGCTAAGTGCCCATCCATCAATGGTGAGCAGGGATGTCCAATGTGACCTCACATTGGCACACAAGCTGCTTGTCGTCTCTTGTGAGCTCCGCTCAGGGTGCTCCGGATGACTGCAGCAGCTCCTCCACCCCTCTTCCAGTGACCGTGGCATTTGATGATGCTGCGGCAACTGGGGTGATGCAAGCCATGGTACTGGCCGCTTCCACCCAGGCGGGGCCAACGAAGGCTCCATGGGCCAGAGGACACCCGCCAAGGTCATCAGGGCCAACAAGACAGCAGAGTGAGCCGGTTGTCTCCAATGGCGGTGCCAGTGAGGGGGGGAGCACCTAGGCGTAGTGCCCGCAAATGAAAACTTAAAGCACCTTAAGCACAACACGGCCTTATCATGGGTGATATTTTGTTTTCCCATTTTTCTTTATATTTTTTCATGGTGTGATTGAAAACATCGGTTAATGTTAATTTCAGCAATGTTTAATATTCACAAGTAAATGAGATGTTATTTTGTGCAATTAGCCTCTGTATGCTTCATTTGTTGTGTAGGTGCAGGGTAGGCCATGGTGTTATGGTGGACGTGTGTCTCCTGAAGCTTTATTGCAAAGGCACATAGTATATGTTGTTGACCAAGGAAATGCTCCTGTTAGGAACTGAGCATGGAGCCTGCAGTCCTGGCGTGTGGTGGTGGTTCCTATTTGGTAGCCTAGCTGAAGGAGTGTTGGATCAAAGCGTCCCAAGTATTCCTGCTCCCTGGAGGTTATCCAGGTCTGCGTCTATGCTCTAAGCGTTCTCCTCACTGTGCTCATCATCTGCTGTCTGTGCAGCTGCATCAAGATCTTCTTCCTTCACTGCGTCCCCCCTCGTCAGTGCCAAATTGTGGAGAGTGCAGCATGCAACCACTATCAATGACACACGCTCTGGGGTGTATTGGAGTGTGCACCCTGAATGGTCCAGGCATCAGAAGCGCATCTTGCGAAGACCTATGGTTCTCTCTACCACTGCCCTTGTGGAAGCGTAGCTCCTGTTGTACCGCTGCTCAGCCTCTGTTCTTGGGTGGCAGAGAGGTGTCATGAGCCACCTTTAGAGGGGATAGTCCTTGTCACCCAGCAGCCATCCATCCAGTCGGGCTGAAGCACTGAAAAGCCTCGGCACCTAGGAGTGCCTCAGGATGTAAGCGTCATGGGAGCTGTCAGGGTACTTTGCACACACTTACAGAATCTGCATCTTGTGATCACACACTTTCTGCATGTTCATGGAGTGGAATCCCTTCCTGTTGACGAAGGCACCCAGCTCGCCTGCTGGCATCTTGATGGTCACATGTGTGCAGTCACTTGCACCCTGGACATGGGGGGAACCCAGCTATCACTGCAAACCCTCTGGCTTGCTCTGCATGGCTGGTCTTGTCCATACCGTAATGAATGAAAGTCAATGCATAACTGAACAGAGTTTCTGTCACCAGTTTGATGCAACTGTGGACAGCTGATTGGGAGATTCCACACAGAACCCCCACTGATCCCTGAAAAGAGCTGGAGGCATTGACGTTGAGGGCTGCTATGACCGTCAGCGTCACTGGCATGGGGTGTCCACCACACAATCGGGACTGATCTCAGGGCCAACGCTCTGACAGATGGAGGTCACTTTTGAGAGACGGAGCCTCCTTCGGCATTGCACCTCGGACGTATAGAGGTAGCTGCGTCACCGCCTGTAAACCCTGGCAGCAGGATAGTGGCTTCTACTGCTGCCCCTTCTGCTTTGGACTTCCTGTTGGCCCTGTGCTTCTCCTCCCACAGGTCGGTCCTCTGGAAACTGCATTGGGACACCTGGCCTCCTCCCCCTTCTGGCCCTCACTTCCTCCTCCAGCAAAGATCACAATTCCCGTTATCAGGGTAAGGGAAGGCAGTCTGATACCTGGAAGGGCCCATTCAGTGTGAATCCTCCTGGAAAATAACACTGAGTCCTGAACTGAAGCCTTGAAATTCTCTGAATGCAGTTCTGAAGAGAGATGAAGCTGTCTTGTTCACAGAAGCAACCAGCAGCAAGTGATATCCCAAACACCTCATAATCGCATTGACAAAGTCACTGACCCCTCTTATCCCGCCCATGGATGAGGTTTTGCTAATTGTGGCCTGCCCGTTTTGCCCGTGCAATGGCCTAAAAATCACATGGGCTGCGTGAAGTCAGAGACAATTGGTGTCTCAAGGGCCTTAACTGGCCTCTTAAGGGCGCACCTCCATCTCGCCTAGCAAAATATCACGAGAATGCTCGTTGATGTCGGCACGCTCAGCTGATGTCAACGCGCTTTATTTAACGCTCAAGCAGGTCAGGCGCGCGCCTGCCTGCCAAGCTAAAAATTCTGCCCCATGTCTTCTTCTTTCCGGGGCCCCCATGCAGTCCCAACAGTGCCCACTACTGAGTTCTGGTGCTGCTGGACTGCTAGAGCAATGAGATTGGCTGGCAGCTTTTAAGGGCGGGACTTCTTCCCACTAAGGAGCAGAAGTCCCACTCTCATCTCTTTCATGCCACCAGCAGCGTTTTATTGCTGCGGGCAACATTGTTGAGTGTGGGTCAGACCAGCACCGATTTTCCTTCCGGGTAGGGCTGAGGAATATGTTCCCCACCCATCCCAAATAAAATTTTGCTCCTGATATCAAAGCAAAAATGAAAGGGAAATGCAGTGGGACCAGTTTTGGAAATAAAATAGATCAATAACATGAGCTGAGAGCCTGACAATGCTTTTCTGCTCAAACTAGTGTTGGAATTGAAGAGGTAAGTCAGCACAGGTTGTGCTGTGACAGGTTGTGTCTAATGCATTAACTGAAGGGGAATACGCATGCAATTATACAAAACTCATGAACTAAGAGGGAGAGCATAAGTTCAGAGATCAAAATTAGTCCATGAACGCAATGGGGAGATTGGTGATCGGAGGCTGAAATTAGTACCGTGCAAGCACAGGATTAGACTTTAAAATAAGTACATAAACTGAAAGGAGAGCGCCCAGGATCAAAGGTTTACTTTAATGTTGGAACTGAGCCAGTGACAGTACAGTATTAGAGGCTGAAGTTGTCACTATGGCTATGGGTGTTTGGATTTTTCTTGGCTTTATTACCATATGAGACACTGCAATAACCTTACCACAATCTCTGTGATGCTGGATCAAAGGCACATGATAAAATTTAAAAAGTATAGCAACTATCTTTATGCTTGCTGCATTGTAAATGAATTACCATTTTCAGGCCCATCCACTTATCACTATACTTCACCTGATAGAATGTCCATGTTTACACAATGGTGTTAAATGTTACATTGAACAATGACACGTGCCCTAAAAATTGTAGAGGCATTACTTAAAATCTAAAGTTGGGCCAGAATGGCCAACAGTTGGATATATACAAAACTGACTTACCAATGCCATGTTTTTCCATCAAGGTGATAAGTTCTGCCTCCGTCAGGTAGTCAGGTGGATTTGTCTGTTTCTCTAACAACTTAACCTCATCAACAGTGAACACATCGCCTCGCTCACAGTTTGGAAGGGTCTCCTCCTCTGCCAGGCTCTGCCATGGCATCACTGCAGTGTAACCTGGAGTGGGACAACAAAATCACTTATGCACAACATGGAAAACACCCAGAAATACTGAACAAGCAGGTCGCTCTAATCTTTGCTTTGCACACACCTTAATCAACAGTTCTGCACAATTACAAGACACAATCAGGCATGTTGAACAATTGACTCCTCCACAAACAAATGCTTTGAGAAATGGAAATAGTCAGTCAAAGTAAAGCTGTAATAAATGGCTTCTGAGTTGCACTGCATTTTATTCCCAGTTAAACTTTCCTTCGGTCAAAAAATAATAGGTTTTAACAAAGTTAATTTGATTAAGCTTTAAAAATGCCCTAAAAGCTTAGCAATTAGTAACTCCTAAAGCTTTTATCAGTTTTACACTTCAAAAGAACTCAGTGCTAGCCAGTGGCACTGCATATGCAAATACTTTGATTCCTACTGCAGTATTAGAGCCCTACAGAAATAGAGATATGAACAGTACAATATAAATCAAAATTAGAAATATATAAAATCTTACATCAATAAATATTTTGGTCAACTTATAAATTTGTACATCCACATATACAATAGAAATTGTCTATGTCAGCTGGAATTACATGCCCTACCCTGTAAAATTAAGGCACCACCGCATTTGACAGAAGGGTGTAGTACACTAAGTCGTCGATTAATATTGCCCTGTTTAATGTTGTTTCACTTTAATGTCAGTAATTTACTGGAGCTTGTAATCTTGCTGAGCATTGCAAGACTCTTTTAATGTAATTTTCCACGTGACCCAATTGGCACCATTTTGGAGCGGCCGCTCCTCAACCTCCAAGTTGTGGTCGCCCCCATTCCCTGAACCTCCTGCTCTCTGACTCACCCTCTTGCTGCTTCCCTCTCCTGGGCCTGCATTCCTGCTCAAGATCTAGATCCAATTCAAAGCTGATACAATCCATGTTTTTTTTAAGCATGGCTGTCAAAGCTGCTCTTGCCTCGCTGCTCTTCTCCAGAACCCTTGCTCACAACGAAGGTTCAGGAGAGGGAAGTAGCAAGTGGGAGCATTTAAAAAAAGTGGATTATTGCAGCCCCAGCTTGGCACTTCTGCACCAAGGGGACTCACACTTCCACAACATCAGTGCTCTGGCTTCAAACTGGATCTGGATCTTGAATGGGAAAGCAAGTCTATGAGGGGGAAGTAGGGAGAAGTTGAGTCAGGAAGCAGGAGGTTAGGGAGGTAGGGAGGCCACAGCTTGGAGGTCAGGGAATGGGGAGAGGCCACAACATTGGGGAGTTGGAGAGAGGAAAAGGCTACAACTCTGAGGGTTGGGGAGGGGTAGGATCTGTAGCAATCAGGGGAATCTGGGAGTGGAAGGTTCAGAAAGCAGGATCGGCATTAATCAGGAGGTACTGTAAGTAGAAAGTTTTTTTTGAAAAGAAAATAAGTTAAAAAATATAAAAGTTATTTTATTTCCCAATGTAGGAATTTAGCAATGTAAAATATTGCAACTTAGAAGGTATAATGTTTTAATATTTGTGTTTTGCTGATAAGGAATATCCTACAGGAACCCAAGTGCATTTTAAACATTGATTCCTATGGGAACCAATGTTTCACTTAAAGTTGTGATTTTCAGGAACGTAACCACAACTTTAAATGAAGACTTAGAGTGATGAATATATGAAGCACTTTCCAATATACTCCCTCCTTCCCCAGTGGAGTTTCTGTGTAAACATTAACTGGTGTTCCACTCTTACCAGGTGAAATCAGAGTCTTCCCTGTACACGTAAAATGTTCCATATTGACGCCGAACGCAATGGTGGTTTGGAGGTACTTGCAGTCATGGCTGATTGTAGCGATGAAGTGTCTGGTGATGTACTCGTATAGCCTCCAGCCGTCACTACCTGGAACAGTAGACAATGATGAAACATCAGCTTAGAGGAAAACAGGCATCCAGTGCACAGGAATAGTGAACAAAGCCCATTCTGCCCAATAAATCAGCCAAATCACTTCTGAACCTCTGCTCCATGCACAATTGCTGGAGAAAGTTATTCTGTACCTAAACCTCTCCTACAAATTATTAACAAACTATTTCTTCAAAAGTTCTCTACTTCTAATAGGTTCTCAACAAAATGATTTAGAAAAGGAAAAAATTGAGATGGTATTGAATCATATTTATGTCAGTGAATAATAAGCTACAACTGATTGAATAATAGAAATTTCATTTCTACTTCATGAAGTCTTATTATTTTCAGTGATATTTTGGAGATTGCATTCTACAATTCCATGTAGAATTAGGCTTGGTAAGTTTCTGTTGCTTTGGAAGTCAATTTGGTTCTTACAAAAAGACTGTGTGGCATTTTATTTCTTTTATTAACCATATAGCAACTGTTGAATGATGACATAGCTGAAACTGCTGTGAAATGAAACAAAAGGACAGAGGTACATGATCAATCAGCATCTGTCAGCAAATATATTACGTTTTAAAATCATTGCTTAGGAATAAAACAATGTTAGATAGACATGATACTTGGAGGGCTTTACTACACTAAAGTGAATGGGGTAGGAAGGTGATCCAATCGTGGAAGCAGCCTTCATCAAAAAGCCTACAGAGTTAATTTCAGGTGGGGATCCAACCACAAGGTTCACACCTGTACACTCTCCCACACAAATCACTGGGACATATGGTGGCATACAGGTAAGGTAGCATAATGGCTATATTACTGGACTAGTAATCTAGAGGCCTGGACTAATGACCTGGAGAGCACCACAGCAGCTGGTGAAATTAAATTCATTAATAAAAATTTGCAATAAAAAGTTAGCATCAGTAATGTTAACAATGAATTACTGGGTTTTCTTAAAAAGCCCAAATGATTCATTAATATCCTTTAGGGAAGGAAACCTGTCTTCATTTCCCATCTGGGCCGTACGTAACTCTTGACCCACTGCATTGTGGCTGAACCTAACTGCCCTCTCAAATGGCCAAGCAAACTGTTGTATCAAACCAATACGAAAAGCTTTAATAAGAGCGAAACAAGATGGACGACCCAACATCGACCTAGTCATCAGGTTAAGACATGACAAAGGCACAGCTTGTCCAGTCATCTCTGTGAAATCCTCCTTGCTAACATCCAGAAACTTGTGCCAAAATTGGCAGAGCTGTTCCACAGGCTAGTCAAACAACAACAACTTGACATAGTCAATACTCTCAGAATCATACTCGCATTGGCTACTTCGGCAGCACCTTCCAAATGCAGGGCCTCTATCACCTAGCAAAACAAGGGCAGCAGGCACATGGGAACACCATCATCTGCAAATTCCACTCCAAGTCACACACCATCCTGATTTGGAGCTAAATTGCGGCCCCTTCACTGTCGCTGGATCAAAATCCTGGAACTCCCTTGTAACAGCACCATGGGTATACCTATACCAAAAGTACTGCAGCGGTTCAAAGCTGTGGCTTGCCTCTACCTACTCAGGGGTAATTAGGGATGCACAATAAATGCTAATCTTGCCAGTGCCACTCACATCCCAGGCTCCTCCATCACCAGCCCTTGGTATGTCCTGTCCCATCGGCAGAGTAGGTGCACCAGAGCTGGTGGCACATTCGTACACAGTCAGGAGGGATTAGCCTTGTGAGGCCTCAACATTGACTCTGGTCCCCATGAAGTCTCGTGGCATCAGGTCACATGGGAAAAGAAACCTCCTTCCAGTTACCATCTACTGCTCTCCCTCAGCTGATGAATTAGCTGACTCCTCCATGTTGAACACAATTTGAAAGAAGCATTGAGGGTAGCAAAGGGCACAGAATGTACTCTGAATGGGAGACTTCAATGTTCATCACAAGGACTGGCTTGGTAGCACCACTACTGACTGGTGATCCCATGAGGGCATAATCGTTCATCTGGGCTTTCGGCAGGTGGTGACAGAACCAACACAAGGGAAAAATCTACTTGATCTTATCCTTGCCAATTTACATGCAGCAGAGGCATTTTTCCATGACAATATTGTTAGGCTAACCACAGCATAATCTTGTGGGGACAAAGTCCTCTCTTCTCACTAAGGATACCCTCCATTGGGTTATGTCACACTTCCACCATGCTAACAGGATAGATTCAGAACAGATCTAGCAGCTCAAAATTCGGTATCTGTGAGGCACTTTGCGCCATCAGCAGCAACAGAATTGTATTCTACCACAATCAGTGGTTGACGACACCTCCTACCAGTTTGCTGATGATTAAGAGTAAGTTGATGGGGCAGTAATTGGTTGGATTGGATTTGTCCTGCTTTTTTAATGACAGGACACATCTGGGCAGTTTCCACAATATCAGGCAAGCTGCCAGGCAGCACTTACTCATAAATAACCTGCTCATCAATGCTTAGTTTGAGTTCAGCCAGGGCCACTAAGCTTTGATTCCAACATGGACAGTAGAGCTGAATTCCAGAGGTAAGGTGCGATTGTTCTTGACATCAAAGCAGCATTTGACCTGGTGTAGCATCAAGCAGCCTGAGTAAAATTGAAGTCAATGGGGATTGGGGAAAAACTCTCCACTGGTTGGAGTCATATTTAGCAGAAAAGGAAGATGCATGTGTTTTTTAAAGGCGACTTATCTCAGTCCCAGGACATCATTTCAGGAGCTCCTCAGGTAGTGTCCTAGGCCCAACCATGTTCAGATGCTTTGTAAATGGCCTTCCCTCCATCCTAAGGTCAGAAATAGGAATATTCACTGATGACTGCACAGTGTTCAGTTCCATTCACAATTCCTTAGATAGTGAAGCAGTCCGAGCCAACATGCAGCAAGGCCTGGTCAACATCCAGGCTTCGGCTGATAAGTGGCAAGTAACATTCACACCACACAAATGCCAGGCATTGACCATCTCCAACAAGGGAAAGTTTAACCACCTCTCCTTGACATTACTGTCTTGTAATCCCCATTATCAACACTCTGGGTGTGGTCACCTTTGACTAGAAACTTAACTGGACCAGCCACATAAAGACTGTGGCTGTACGAGGTCAGAGGCTGGGTATTCCACAGCGAGTAACTCATCTCCTGACTCCCCCAAGCCCTTCCACCACCTACAAGATAAAAGTTAGGAATGTGATGGAATACAATCCACTCGCCTGAGTGCAGCTCCAACAACATTTAACTCAATACCATCCAAGTCAAAGCTTGATCAGCACCCTACTTAAATATTCATTCCTTCTATCACTGGGCATAACGTGGCTGCATTATGTCCTGCAGAAATTCACCAAGGCTTCTTTGACAGCACCTCCTCTGCAGAAAGTAACTCACCTCCTGACTTCTCAAAGCCTGTCCACCATCTAAAAGGCAGAAGTCAGGAGTGTGAAGGAATACTCTCCACTTGCCTGGATGAGTGCAGCTCCAACAACACTCAAGAAGCTTGACACCATCCACCACTTAAAGTTGTGCCAATCAAGCATCCTGTTTGATTGGCATCACCTTAAACATTCACTCCCTCCACCACTAACACACAGTGATAGCAGTGTATACTATCTACAAGATGCACTACAGCAACTCACCAAGGCTCCTTCAACCTTCCAAACCCACAACTTCCGCCACCTAGGAGGACAAAGGCAGTGGGTGCATGGGAACACCATCACCTGAAAGTTCCCTCCATGCCACACATCAT
The DNA here is from genome assembly GCF_017639515.1 of Carcharodon carcharias. Taxonomy (NCBI): domain Eukaryota; kingdom Metazoa; phylum Chordata; class Chondrichthyes; order Lamniformes; family Lamnidae; genus Carcharodon; species Carcharodon carcharias. The sequence goes on from NC_054479.1 coordinate 57,662,816, forward strand.
CCTGACGTGGAACTTTATCACTGTTCCTTCACTGTCACTGTGAACTCCCTTCCCAACAGCACTATGGTACACCTACACCATATGGATTGCAGCAGTTCAGGAAGATGATTCACCACCACCATCTCAAGGGCAATTAGTGACGGGCAATATATGCTGACCCAGGCAGTGACGCCCACATCCCACAAATGAATAAAAAGACTCCCAAGCTGGCAACCTCTACCAACTAGAAGGGCAAGAGCAGCAAACTCATGCGAACACCACCACCTTCAACTTCCCCTTCAAGTCGCTCACCATCCAGAGTTGGAAATGTATCACCGTTCCTCCATCATCACTGGCTCAAAACCCTTGAACTTCCTCCCTAATAGCAATGTGTATATAACTTCACCAGACTGACAGCAGTGGTTGAAGGTGATGGCTCACCACCACCTTCTCAAGAGCATCAAGGGGTGGGAAATAAATGCTGGCCTTGCCAGTGACATTCACATCCCACAAATGAACAAGAAAAAAAAAATCAGGAATGGGAATTTTCATTGTTTATTGCACTCCGATCACCATTTCAGTTTAATCAATGACCTTAGCATAAACCAGGAACTGAACTTGGGTTTTCCTGTATAGTTCACTTGCACACTTCCAGATCAAAATTATCAGTTCAGTTGTAGGTAGGCTCCAACCTGAAGGTGGGGTTTGTCCTTGTTATTTTTTTGCCAATTTTCACCTTTCCTTCTCGTCCGAGTCATCAGATTACAAGATAATTACAAATTAAGATGCTCATTCAGCCAAACTAATTCATCTGTCCAGAGATCCTGAACTTGCCACAGCATCCATGGTTTTTGCCTTTACTGCTTTATCTGTTTTTTTCTGATTTCTTTCTTGAAAAAGGCTACAATTAAGAAAAAATTATACAACATAACAATGGATCATACCAATGGATATCACACTGTTATGAAACTATAATAATTTTTATAATATTATTGCGGGTTATTGTAAAGTAGGTTTATAAGGGTGAGTATGGATGATTCTGTCTGTATGTGATTTAATTGAGTTGGAGTCAGCTAGAGTGCAAGCTTGAAATTATCAAAAGGAGTTAGGTGCCGAAGGGTACTTGAAATGCTAGCGAGTAAACATGGATGAGGTCTTAGCACATAAGGTGTGAAGGAAATTTGCATTTGTAGGTGAGTGAGGGAGTTCTTTGGATTTCAAAGAGATGGTAGGGTGTTTACAACTGGTAAGATAAGCAAGGCCAAGCAGTGTTTACTTTTCCCAAAATGAAAGAGGTCACGTTGGCAACTTGGGAGATTTTTATATTATGGGAAAAGTAAATTTGCAAAGACATATGGAACAATGGAATTTACAGATTAAACAGAGAGAAACATATATAAAGGGGAATGAAAGACCATGTTGCGGGGGGCCATGTAAGACCGAACAGGAGTGTGTGAAACAGCCTTGGAGAATCCTCTAGCCGTGTTAGCAAAAATCTGCTGTGTACAGTAACTAAAGTTGAAGAAAAGCCTTTGGAATTCCACGGATGAATGGCTGCTGTGGTAACTTGCTGGCTTTTTTTTTTAATTTAAAATCTATTTTGGACAGTTGCCTTAAAGGAGTGTAGTGGGAGTTAGATTAACTAAGAATTTTAGGATTTGTTATGATATTATAGTGTTAAGCAACTGTAATCTTATGTATGTGCTTGAAATCTTTTCTTTTGGTGATAAATATTTTAATTTAATATTTAAAATCTCTAATGGTCTTAGTGGAGTCATTACTTCTGAATTCAATGCACACATCTTTTCGTAATAAATACAAATTGCAAAAACTATTGTGATAGCGTGGCCAAGTTTCCCTTGTGGATTTGGTCCACCAGGCACACATTACCTGCCACATCATAACAAAATTGGGGGCTCTTTGCAGGATTTTTGAATCTTAAGGCTACGAGTATGAGAATAACATTGAACTCAGGAGTTGGTGTTGAGGGATTTTAAAGTGGTGAGGCTGTAAAAATGGATTTATCCATGGCTAAAACCTTTCTGGGAGTAGAAGACATAACTCTGGTTGGTTTACAAAAAGTATCTAAGGGTAAGTTAGCAGAATTGGCAGATAAGTTTCAGTTGAGATTAACCATAGGGACAAAGAAAGCAGACATAATTGAAGTGATAGCATAGCATTTGAAGCTGGAAGGGATACCTGAAACTAGTGTGTCACAGCTGAATGTAGTGAGATTTCAGTTACAAATGAAGAAGCTTGAACATGAACAAGCAATGGAAATGAAAAAAACTGGAATTAGAGGCAAAGGAAAAGGAACAAGAAAGGGCATTTCAAAGGGATCAAGCAGAAAGGCAGGACAGAGAATCAGGAAAGGGAATTGGCACTGAAGAAATTAGCAATGGAAGAAATTGGGAGAGAGAATATCAGCTTAAAAAGCTGGAAGTTAAAAAGGAGATCTCAGGCGCTGAGGGAGGTCCTGAGTATGAAATGATCACTTCCAATCTGGGGAGATGTTTAAGTTTGTACAAGCTCTTCCAAACTTTGAAGAGAGAGAGGTAAAGGCATTTGTGAAGATAGCTAAGCAAATGAAATGGCCACAAGAAATCTGGACATTGCTTTTACAGTCTAGGCTGGTAGGTAGAGCTCATGAGGTTAGGTATTTATTCTGTATTTTGGCTTCTGCTATTGCACAATGGTGGTTCTGACTGACACATGGAAAGCAAAATGTTTAAAACAGCTAAAATTGTCTACTTGCAGCCCATTGCTGACATTAAATTACATCCCTTCAACACATTTTCCTTGATCTACATATCCAATCTACTCTTGACTAACAACATAAACATTTGTCTCAGCCAGTAACCCTGGTAGTAAGTTCCACAACCCTGAAGACATTTTCACTGCCCTGTTTGAAATTTCATACATTTCATTGTGCATTCATGCTCCAAGCTCTTGAACCATTCTATTTTTATTACCCTGTACTTTGCATTGTTCTAACGTTCTAGGCCCAACCATCTTCAGCTGTTTCATCAATGACCTTCCTTCCATCATAGGGTCAGAAATGGGGATGTTTGCTGATGATTGCATAATGTTCAGCACCATTCATGGCTCCTCAGATACTGAGGCAGCTCATGTTCAAAAGCAGCAAGGCCCGGACAATATCAAGGCTTGGGCTGGCCACACAACTGTAAGGCAATGTCGATCTCCAACAAGAGAGAATCTAACCATCGCCCATTCATTCAGTGGCATTACAATTGCTGAATCCCCCACTATCAATACACCAATCATTATCATTGACCAGAAATTGAAATGGACTAGCCATAAAAATACTGTGGCTACAATAGCAGGTCAGAGGCTAGGAATCCTGCAGTGAGTAACTCACCTCCTGACTCCCCAAATCCTGTCCACCAACTACAAGGCACAGGACATGAGTGCGATGGAATGCTCTCCACTTGCCTGGATGAGGGCAGCTACAAAAACATTCAAGAAGCTTGACATCATGCAGGACAAAGCAGCCCACTTGATTGGTGCCCCATCAACAAACATTCACTCCCTCCAACACCAACGCACAGTGGCAACAGTGTGTACCATCAACAAGATGCACTGCAGGAACTCAAAAAGGCTCCTTGGACAGCACCTTCCAAACCCACGGCTGCTAACATTTAGAAGGTTAAGGGCAGCAGACACATGGGAACACCATCACCTGGAAGTTTCTTTCCAAACCACTCACCATCCTGACTTGGAAATATATCACTATTCCCTCACACTTGCTGGGTGAAAATCCTGGAACTCCCTCCCTAACAGCACTGTGAGTGTACCTGGACTGCAGCAATTCAGTAAGGGGCGCACGAGGAGACAGGTGACTATGGTGGGCTGAGATGGAGACTGAGTGAGTAGGTTCACATGGTAAGTTCTGGTTAGACCTTTTCAGGTTTTAACTATAGATTAAGAATCAAGGTCTGACATAGTATTAACCTTCAAAAAGGTTAGCCTGTTAAACAGAGAACTGCTGGAGTGGCAGTAATCTGTCAATCACCTGAAAGCAGTTTGTTCAAGTGATGTTAATTACTGTAGCAGGAAGCTAAACAAGCTGATGACTCATCAGAGAGTCTATAAAAGAGAGAGGCTTTTCAAACCGCATGGTCAGTAAGGGACGGGTGAAGAGACAGGCGACGGTGCCTGAGTCTGAGTGACAGAGTGATAAGCGAGTTAGGTTACATGGGAATTCTGTGCACAGGGGAAAGAGGTGTGGCATACATAAGAAATATTATAAGTTAATTAAGTAATTAAATTAACCTATCTAAATAACATAAGTAACAATGGTAGGACAGGCGTTATGTTGCAGCTTTTCTTCCATTCATTCATGGGATGTGGATGTCATTGGCTAGGCCAGAATTTATTGCCCATCCTGAATTGCCCTTGTTCAGAGGGTATTTACGAGTCAACCACATTGTTGTGGGTCTGGAGTCACATGTAGGCCAGACCAGGTAAGGACAGCAGATTTCCTGCCCTAAAGGACATTAGTGAACCAGATGGGTTTTTACAACAATCGACAATGGTTTCATGGTCATTGTTAGACTTTTAATTCCAGCTTTTTATTAAATTCAAGTTCCACCATCCGCCACGCAGGGTTCAAACCCTGGGTTTCTGGATTACTAGTCCAGCAACAATATCACTACGTCATTGCCTCCCCCTGCTGTGGAATGTGGAACCTTTTGGACGCCAAGGTGAATCCACGACAAACACGTCTACAGAAAGAGTAAGCAGCTAGAAGAATTCCGGATCAGGGTTATTGATCTGGAAGCTGAACTGCAGACACTGCATTCCATAATGGAGGGGGAGAAATACCTGGACACTCTACTCCAGTCATGCTCTTTGGAATAGGGTCATCTGTATTGGTCAGCAGTGATGGTTAGGAGGATGTGACCATCAGTGAGGCGGGTATTGGGGCCAAGCAGACAGTAGTGGAGGAGCCTCAGACTTTGCAATTGTCAAACAGGTTTGAGGTACTCAACCTGTGTGGACAAAAGCAAGGTCCGCAAGGCAGATGAGCAGGCTGGCCATGGCACCATGGTACAGGAAGCTATTCAAGTGGGGGGAGAAAAAAGGAATGTAGTGGTAGTAAGAGATAATATAGAGAGGGAGGGTTGAAGGGAAGGAAAGGCTCTGTTACCTCCCGATGCGAGGGTTCAGGACATCTGCTCAGGGCTGGAGAGGAACTTGCAGTGGGAGTGGGAGGATCCAGTCCATGTAAGTACCAACAACATAGGCAGGACAAGGAAGAAGGTTCAGCATAGCCTGTATGAGAAGCGAGGTACCAAATTAAGAAGCAGGGCCTCAAAGGTAATAATCTCTGAATTATTACCTGAGCCACATGCAAATTGGTACAGGGCAAATAATATTAGACAGATGAATGAGTAGATGAAAGACTGGTGTGGGAGAAGTGGGTTCGGTTTGTGGGGTACTGACACCAGTACTGGGGAAAGTAGGGGCTGTACTGTTGAGTCGGCCTACAGCTGAACTGTGCTGGGATATGTGTTCTTGCAAATCACATAACTAGGGAAGTAGAGGGGGCTTTAAACTAAACAAGGGGCAGTGAGGGATCATGCTTGGGTAGACGTAGCAAATCAAGGGATAGATTCAAAGCAGGAGACTTTAATAGTAATATAGGAAATGAGAGTCATAGAATAGCGGGAAGTGACAGAGATAAAACCTAAGAATACACCAATAGCCAAGACTAGATGTTACAAAGATAGCAAAAAGACAAAGCTAAAGGCTTTGTGTCTGAATGTGCGTAGCATTCATAACAAAGTAAATGAATTGACAGTGCACATTGAAGTAAACAAATGTAATCTGATAGCCATTATGGAGACATGGCTGCAGGGTGACAAGGATTGGGTCCTGAATATTGAAGGGTATATGATATTCAAGAAGAATAGGAAACTAGGTAAAGGTGGAGGGATGCTACTGCCAATCAAGGATGGCATTGGTGCAAAGGTTAGAGATGACCTTGGTTCAGGAGATCAGGATGTAGAGCTTGGGTAAAGAGGAGGAAGAGTAGGGGAAGGAAGTCTCTCGTGGGAGTGGTCTACAGGCCCCTGAACAGTAACCACAATGTAGGACAAAGTATACAAGAAGAAATATTGGGTGCTTGTGATAAAGGGACAGGAATAATCATGGGTGATTTTAATCTACATATAAACTGGAAAAATCAGACTGGCAGTAGTAGTCTGGATGGGGAGTTCATAGGATGCTTTCAAGGGCAACAAGACAGCAGGTTATATTAGACTTGCTATTGTGTAATGTGACAGGATTAATTAATGGTCTCAGAGTGAAGGTAGCAGCGATCACAAGATGACTGAATTTTACATCCAATCTGAAAGGGGGGAAAAGTGGGTCTAAGACTAGTATAAACTTAAATAAGGGCAACCATGTGGGCATGAAAGCTGAGCTAGCTGAAGTAAACTGGGATGCTAGGCTAGGGGATAGATCAATAGAGAAGCAGTGGCAGACATTCAAGGGGATATTTCAGAATACTCAGAATAAGTATATTCCTACTATAAAGAAAAATTCTAAAGGGGAGAATCCACCATCCGTGATTAACTAAAGAAGTTAAAGAAAGCATCAAACTTAAGGAAAAAGCAAATAACTGCACAAAGATGAGTGACAGGTCAGAATATAAAGAACAGCAGAGAATGACAACAAGGTTAATCAGGAGAAAGACATTAAGAGTACGAGAGGAAGCCAGCTAGAAATGTAAAAATGGACAGCAAGAGTTTCTACAAGTATTTAAAAAGGAAACGAGTAAGTAAAGTGAGTGTTGGTCCTCTAGAGAGTGAGAATGGGGAGTTAATAGTAGATAATAAGGAAATGGCAGATGAAATGAACAAATATTTTGCTTCTGTCTTCACTATAGAGGATACTAAAAATGTTCTAGCAACAGCTGCAAATCAAGAGGTGGAAAGGTGTGAGGAGCTTGGTGAAATGATAATCATTAGGGAAGCGGTACTGAGCAAATTGATGGAGCTGCGGGCTGACAAGTCTCGGGGTCCTGATGGACCTCATCTTAGGGTCTTAAAAGAGGTGGCCTATGAGGTAGTAGCTGCACTGGTGTCACTTTTCCAAAATTCCATAGATTCTGGAAAGGTTCCATCAGACTGGAAAGTAGCAAATATAACCCCTCTTTTCAAGAAGGGTGGGAGGCAGGAAAGAGGAAACTATAGACCAGTTAGCTTGACGTTTGTTGTGGGGAAGGTGTTAGAATCGATCATTAAGGAGGTTATAGCTGGGCACTTAGAGAAACAAGATAATCAGGAAGAGTCAGCGTGGTTTTGTGAAAGGGAAATCATGTTTAACCAATTTATTTGATACTAGGATTTCCAGACGGCATTTGACAAGGTGTCACATCAAATGTTATTGCAGAAAATAAAAACTCATGGAGTAGGGGGTAACATGTTAGCTTGGATAGAAGATTGGTTGGCTGACAGAAAACAGAGTATGCATAAATGAGTCTTTTCTCTGATTGGCAGGATGTGATGTGCAAAGTCCCACAGGGGTCTATGCTGGGGCCTTAGCTTTTTGCAATTTATATGAATGACTTAGATGAGGGGAGTGAAGGCATGGTAGCTAAATTTGCAGATGACACAAAGATAGGTAGGAAAATATGTTGTGAAGAGGACATAAGGAAGTTTCAGATGCATGAGGTTGAGTGAATGAGCAAAAATCTGGCAGATGGAGTATAATGTAGGAAAATGTGAAGTTGTGACTTTGGCAGGAAGGATGAAAAAGCAGAGTATTCAACGGAGAACGGCTGCAGAATTCAGAAGTGCAGAGGGATCTAGGTGTTCTAATGTATGAGTCACAAAAAGTTAGTAGGCAGGTACTGCAAGTAATTAAGACTAATGGAATGCTATCCTTTATTATGAGAGGAATTAAACATAAAAGTAAGGATGCTATGTTTCAGTTACATCTCGAACAGTGCATGCAGTTTTGGTCTCTTTATTCAAGAAATGATGTAACTGCATTGGAGGCAGTTTAGAGGAGGTTTAGTAAATTGATACCTAGAATGAGCGGATTGTCTTGTGAGGAAAGGTTAGACAGACTGGGCTTGTTTTCACTGGAGTTTAAAAGAGTGAAGGGTGGCTTGATTGAAGTATATAAGATCTTGAATGCTCTTGACAAGGTGGACGTGGAAAGGATGTTTCCTCTGGTGCATGAGTCAGAATTAGGGGGGAACTGTTTTAAAGTTAGGGGTTGCCTTTTTAGGGCAAAGATGAGGAGAAATACTTTTCTGAGGGTTGTGTGACTTTGGAACACTCTGCCTCCAAGGGGTTGGAGGCTGGGTCATTGAATATTTTTAAGGCAGAGGTAGATTGATTCCTTTGCCTAATAAGAATCTAATTGGGGGTAGATGAGAATGTGGAATTCAAAACACAAACAAATCATCCATGATCTTATTGAATGGCAGAGCAGGCTCAAGGGGCCAAATGGCCTACTTCTGCTTCTATTTCATATGTTCATATGTTGTAAGCAGGCAGCTCACCACCCCCTTCTCAAGGGTAATTAGGGATGAGCAATAAATGCTGGCCTAGCCAGCAACACCCACATCCCATGAATGAATAAAAGAATACGTAAAAAGGCACAACTTTTCAATTCTTTCTTCATATTTATATTTTTTATACAAGGCAGCATCCTAGTGAATTTGCATTGTACCCTTTCTAAAGTCTCAATATCTTTCGAAAGTATGGAGCCCAATTCTATATACTGTATGATAACTGAGGTCTCATAATGGCTCTTCATGCTATTAGCTTTTTTAAAACATGGCCCTATCAATCTAAAGTCTGCCTTTAATCTTCTGTGAACCTGTCTCCCCAAATGTCTCTGCTCTTCCATAGCACTGCACCTTCTTCCACTCTAAGTATAATTACTGCAGTTATTTGTTCTTCACCAAAAATAATCAACTCACACTTACTAACACTGTAGTCAACTTCAACTCTCATCACCCAGCAAGGATAACCCATAGGTAGGGGGGGTGGGAGGGGGGATGTAAGATCAAATCAAGTTTACTTGCCAGATTGAGGCCACAGTTTTCACCCGACCACGGGTTGAAGTTAGCCAAAGCTCCCGCTGCAGATAAGTGAGGGCCTAGTTTAAATTCCATTGGTGCTGCGACATGATTTTTAAGATGATTCAGGGTAAATCTGGCAGGATGCAACTGAGAAGGCAGGAGAGGCCAAAGTAAGAATGATGTTTCATTCATCGACTGGAATCTTTGGGAAGCAGGACAAAATTACTGGACTTCACTTTTCCCCATCATCCAAACACCAGTATATGTTTGTGACTCCATCTCCACCTTAGCACTTGCTCGTGCTCATAACTTTAGGCCTCGGTGGATTTTAATTATTTTTTAACCTTATTTATCCATGGCACCCTAAACTACCAATAGTTTCCTTATTTTTTTGCTGGAATATTTTTTATTTTGTACATTTGCAATCTCTTTAAGCATCCCACTGTGTGCTAATTTCCCCTGCCACTTTGCCTTGGCTAGCCCACTCTTCATCTTTCTAAATTCTGCCCTAATCCAAACTGGCTTCCAGCTTTCATGCTGACTTTCCTACCACTTTTAGTTGAATTTCAAACCCTATATTCTGATTACCATGCCCATGCCTGTCCACATTTAACTCATCTACTGGATTCATTTCATTACTCATAACAAGATCAAGCAATGTCCCCTACCTTACAGTCATTTAGCATACGGCTCGAGGAAGGTGTACTGTACACATTTATAGGATTACAATTGCTTGCGCTCTATCCCAATTAATAATTAATATCTCCCAGACAATAATTTTGCTATACTTATTCTTATCTCTGACTGAAAATTTTCTCTTGCATTTCATTCCAACAATTTGGAGATTTTGATCTTATCAACACAGATTTCACCCCATTTCAACAGGAGGCCTTTGATAACAATCAGGGAGGCAGTGGAATTGTGGTAATGTCACTAGGTTAGTAATACAGAGGCCCAGACTAATGCTTTGGGGACATGGGTTAAAATCCCACAACAGCTGGTGGAATTTAAATTCAATTAATAAATCTGGAATATTAAGTAATCATCAGTGATGGTGACTATGAAACTATCATTGATTATCGTAAAAAAAATCCTTTTGTCCTTTAGGAAAGGAAATCTGCCATCCTTACCTGCTCTGGCCTACATGTGATTCCAGAACCACACGTGGTTGACTCTTAACTGCCCTCTGAAATGGCCTCAAAAGGCACCCAGGCAATTAAAGATGAGCAACGAATGCTGGACTGGCCAACATCCCATGAAAGAATAAATAAACAAATTTTAAAAATCAGGAGCAGGAACTGCAGCTAATTTTTCTTTCAAACTTGACCACTGTTAGCATCTGTTGTTACTCGAGCCAAGAACAGTTAACTCCACATAGGCTGATTTTTAATCGTACAATTTTACATTTCTTGTTGCTGTCTGTGACTGTCCTGATGTAGAACAAAACGATGCTGAAAGAAAGTGCAAGAAAGTGTGGATACAATCAAACAGCGTTTCAATATGTGCAAACTCCTGGGATGTCAACAATGCAGGGCTATTCATTGTGTATGCTGGGGAAGGGCGGAGAAAGAAAGACAGTCATTTTAGAGATTTAATTTGTTACAGACCATAAGAGACCTTCAGCTAGGGGCAGGGATATAACAGTTCTAATAGTACTTCTAACAAGATTCTAAAGAAACTACATGGTATAACTTGATACTTCATTTTCTACAGACCATCAACTCAGTTTGTTAACTTAATCTAGAAGTGTCCATGCTTTTTCTTTTACATCATGAGTCACAACTATAAACCATAGAACCTCACAGGCCACAAATTTATGTTTTGTTGAATTGGTTTGGATCTGGTGTTGCAAACTTAGATTTATCCACCAATAAGGCAACAGCACTAAGAAATCCTTTCCAAACCTTCAGGCCCATGAAATTAAACTAGGAGAATTTTGTGAATAAGATAGATCCCCAAAAAATTCATGAAGAAGCATAAATACTGTTGGGGCTTTGTGGTCCATACAAGGGTGATAGTTTGGACAATTCTGCTATGATAGTTGTACCTAATTCAGCTTCTGTGGCAGATCGCATCGGAGTGATGGGAGGATGGTCGCCAACGTCCTGACCCTTCCGAGGACGATTGATGCCTTCAGCGAGTAATGTCTTTACCTACAAAAAAAAATTTTACCCATCATTACTGCCAGATGAAATATTGCTCCTTCTTCCACAATTAGTTCCCTGTCAACTTCATTTGAAAAAGTAATAAAAATTACGATTGAGTTGCAGAGAACAAATGGTAGAACCAACAATAAATTGTTGTGCGGCTGTCTTGGTGAAATAGCAGAGAAGTGTGCAGAGGGAGAAAGAAATACATTGTTGAAACAGGATGGGAGCAGCGAATAAACAAAGAAGCCTACTTTCACTTTTGGGGGACTGACTAGTGGAGCAAACTAGGCGGGTGTCCATTCCACAGGTGAAGAGGCACCCATCATTGAGACTTCATTTAAATTTGGCTAGTGAGTCACAGACACACTACAATCCCTCCTTTTCCATGATCTACAGACACACAGTACCTCTCTGCGTTTGCAATATCAGCTTATGCTGCTCTCCTATGTCTTCCTGAAAAATTTATGATATTTAATGTCTTTTTTTTTACAATAAAGGCTATATTTTAAAAGCAACAAGTAATAACACCTGAAACAATCTGTGCCATCAATACCCCAGCTGGAAATTCAAGTATCAGAACCTGATGCAACTCCTACATCCTTTAAACAAAGGCCACTCATTTACCAACCATTTCACTCCAGTAGGGGTTGTTCGCTTGCTGTCGGAGGGTTCCTTTGAGATCGAAGTTTTCTGGATATTGGGTGGTCTCTGTTCGAGGATAGCTAATGTACCCCTGGGTGTACAGCTTCTCAGCTATTTGCATAGCATGCTGGGGGCCCATCCCTGTTCAGACAAATGAAAGATAAGAGTTAATCATCTACATATATCCTTGAGACAGAGGCAGATGCAATTAATCAATCACTTTATTCACTTTGCATAACTGTGGTGCCCTAAGACAATCTCTGAAAAAAAGTGAACTCTAGGTATTCTTTTTTATATTTATATAGCAATCTGTTGTTCTGTATTTTTCAATAATTGAGGGGCCTTTGAGAAGGTGAGTGTGAATAAAGATTGGTGTTTTACCATCGCTACAGTCCAGCAAACAAAAGAATGAGAGCTCATGACTGATATTGTCATGGAACACAATTTTTTGAGAAATTATTTTTGCCTTCTACAACCTAAAATGCAATGGACTTGGTTCCAGTTAAAGTAAATAGTTATAGCTCTGCTTTGCTGCTTTAACATCACTCAACAGCAGCAGTGAAATCTGAAACTAAAGTGCTGAAAATACAGTCAGCATCTATGGAGTGAATAGATGGGTTTACAGTTGAGTGGTGACCCTTCTGCAGAACTGGAAATAAGAGACAGACAAAAATACAATCAGAAGAAAGATGGGTGGGGGAAAATTAGAGACATAAACAAAAAATACAAAAGACTAGTGAACTGATTTAACAGATCGTCTCAGTCAATCAATAGCATTCCCGGCAACCAGATGAGTGAAGCGTTAACAACGGGGAATATATTTAATGAAATACCCCAATCAATTCAATATGCTCGCCTGGATTTCAAAAGGTCATGTCACTTCCTGCAGAAAATCCCAAATATGGCAGAAGCCTCCCTCATTTTCTACCACCATTCACCCAGAATATCCCAAAAGTTGATGCAAATTCATTGAAAAATTCTGTCCATTTTCTATGGAAAGCAGCTGGTCAGAATTGATTAACATAACCTATAGAAATACATAGGTGTCCTGGGGCTTCCATTCAATTCTTGAGGACTTTCAGAATGTTTTTATTTGCTCGTATAATTACTGAAACTAGCATCAAAACACTCCCCAATATCATACTGCCATACTCCATACTGCCATGGCAATACTCTCCACATTGTGACTACAATGAGCACACACATATATAGTTTATGCCCTAAAGTCAGTCAAGTAGTTGGCAGCCAGCATCAGAATTCACCATGTGAATTATGAACCATAATCCTATTATTGTGTCACAATATGTGTTAGATCACTTATCTGCTATGCAATGATCATCTCCAACAACAGAGAATCAAACCATCACCCCTTGACGGTCAATGGCATTACCATCACTGAATCCCCCACTATCAACATCCTGGCGGTTGTCATTGGCCAGAAACTGAACTGGACTAGCCATATAAATACTGTGGCTACAAAAACAGGTTAGATGCTAGGAATCCTGTGACGAGTAACCCACCTCCTGACTCCCCAAAGCCTGTCCACCAACTACAAGGCACGTCAGGAGCGCGATGGAATACTCCCCATTTGCCTGGATGAGTGCAGCTCCCACAACACTCAAGAAGCTTGATATCATCCAGGGCAAAGCAGCCTGTTTGATTGGTAGCCCATCCACAAACATTCACTCCCTCCACCACTGACGCACAGTAGCAGCAGAGTCTACAAGATGCACTACAGGAATTCAGCACGGCTCCTTAGACCACATCCTCCAAACCCACAATCACTACCATCTGGAAGGACAAAGGCTGCAAATAGTTGGGAACACCACCACCTGCAAGTTCTCCTCCAAGTCACTCACCATCCTGACTTGGAAATATATTCACTTTCACTAGGTCAAAATCCTGGAATTCTCTCCGTAACAGCACTACGGGTGTACCTACACCACTTGGACTGCAGCGGTTCAAGAAGGCAGCTCACCACCACCTTCTCAAGGGCAACTAGGCAGGGGCAATAAATGCTGGCCCAGCCAACAAAGTCCACATCCCATGAGTGAATTAAAAAAAACTTGTCTGCTGACCATCAAGGTGCTTTGTGAAATTAGTTTAGGTAGTCTCAACTCAAGTAGGTATAGGCCCACAGCACAGAACTTGTTCATTGTTCAACATGTAATTCAACTCTCGCTCAGTGAGAACGTGGTAAAATATCATACTAATGCAATAGAGCTTGCTGTTGAGGTCGGGGTAAGTTGATTTGGGAGTCTTCCATTCTGACACTGCTGCCCTAAATGGACAATGTACAATTCTCCAACACTAAAATGTTAGCATGTAAAACCCAGATAAAGTTGTTATTTTTTTAAAAAGATAAAAGGAAAGAAAAAATATATTTATTATTCCTTTGCAGCAACCACTCTACATAACGAAGAAATCTAACTCATCCCCAGGCAATGATTAGTGAGTTGTTTCAGATTTCCAGTATTTCCGCAGTATTTTGCTTTTATCTTAATGATTAGAGAGAGCTGTATGTAATACACAGCATACCCAAAGCAGAGCTGGCTACACGCAGCATCTCCACCGTGTTCAGAGCCTGTGGTCGCTGTTTCACCTTCTCCTTTTTAGTTACAGATTCCACCTGCAACAAAAATTAACATATAATTATAACATAGTACTTTCAGAGTTAAGAAAGAGAGCCCAAGTCTTCAGTTAGCAGCTTTCTTTCACAAGTAGTTACATGCCACAGGGAATGGCATTCATTTATGTGAATCAGAAGTCCAAGAGTTGACCATGGAAAATAATCTACCTGGTTTATGATACCCTTGAAGTATACAACTGGAGGGCTTGCGATTTGTGCAACGGTTCTCTCAGATACATTTATACATTGTCTTTCAGCTGATACAAAGGCACTTTCTCTTCTGCAAGTTATAGAATCTAGCACCTACTAGTTTTACTTTGGAACTGAAATCCTACTCCTGCTATTTTCCATCTGCAGTTCTCCAATTTCCTCTCTTTCTCCCCACCTGCCACTTCATGCTCGCTCCAGAGATTACAGGCGCCATTCTCTCTCTACTGCGAGGGTTTATAGACTGCATTCTCTCTTTCTACTCAGGTGATTACCCATATCTGTGTATTCAGAGAATTATTTTCTTTCTATATACTCATCTATTTTTCATTTTCAGGGTGTGTGTATCACTGGCAAGACGAGCATTTATTGCCCATCCTTAGTTGCTGAGAAGGTGGTGGGCCTTGCTTGAACAACCGCAGTAGCGGTTTTGGTACAATAGAGTAGATTTTTAGGGCACTTCAGGAGGCAGTTAAGAGGCTGGAGTCACATATAAATCAGAACAGATTAGAATGGCAGGCTTCTTTCCCAAAAGGGCCTCAAGTGAAACTGTTGGGTTTTTATAACAAGCCAAAAGCTTCATGGTCACTTTTATTGATAGCAGCTTCTAATTACCAGATTTCTTAAACTGAATTCAAATTCCTGAACTGCAATGGTGGGATTTGAACTCTCATTTTATGGATTATTAGTCCAGGTTTCCAGATTACTGGTCGAATAACCCAACCACTGCATTACAATATTTCAGTATCCATGTGCTCTCTTGATCCCTCTTGACACCCCCACCCAAGAGATGCAATCTCTGTGAGAGCACAGGGACCAAAGATCTACATTTTTATTCTTGCTTACCTTGGTTTCTGTTGTGGATTTTGTCATATTCAGATACATCTGTGCAACTTCCCGGTCAAATACTCTAACTCTGTCCCAGTCCAGAACCATGGAATCCCCAGCACAATTACTGATCTGATGCAAACAAACAGATTGAGAACAATCATCGTATTGTTGGTTTGCACCTTGTAGATTTATTCATCATCCAGAAACTAATTATTTTTCAATATTGAGCGCTGTGACAGGGATTACAATGATTATACCAGCATCAACAGCAGCCTAAGCAGAGCATCGGTCAGTACAAGAGTCAACAGGAGCTTAAAACATGGACAATTTCTTTTCAAGTAATTCTGTACAATCTGATATTGATTGGTTACCAGGGAAAGCTTGAGAATTGAGAAGACTCTTTAGCAAATCTGTAGGCGCAAACTGGTTGTGGCAAGATGGTGAATTAATACATGTCTGCAGTAATGAAGAAGTAGGTATCTAAGGTATTGTGCAGTGGTGGGAATAGCACTGAGGTAAGTGAGTGATCATTGATGATTCTATGGTTGAATTACACTTGCAACCCTCCACTTCGAGAGGTTCGGTGAGAGTCTAACATGCCAAGCACAGTAACAGAAAAATCACCTGATATTTATAACATTAGAAAGTGGTGAAATGCTTTAGAACCCCAATTTGTTCTCTGGTTAGGCCACAACAAGAGTGTTGCATTCAGTTCTGGTCACCATATTTTAAGAAGGATGTGAGAGTCTCGTGCGGGTGATTTACCAGAATGGTTCCAGGGAGGGGGGATTTCAGCTACAAGGTTAGATTGAAGATAATCTCCTTTACTCCAAAGAGAATAGAGGAGAGATTTGATAAAGGTATATAGGATTAAGACAGGTTGGGTTCAGGTAGACAAGAAAAAACTGTTCCCATTAGCTAATGGTACAAGAACTTGGGGAGATATATTGAAGGTAATGGGCAAGAGATGCAAGAGAAATGTGTGAAACAACTTTTTTTTAAATGTAGCTAGTGGCAATAACCTGGAACTTGCTGCCCATGAGGGTTGTGGAAGCAGAGACGATCAATGATTTCAAAAGGAATTTGGATGGGCACTTAAAGGAATTAAACTTGCAGGACTACAGAGATAGGGCGGGAGAATGGGACTGACTGGACTACACCACAGAGAGGCGGCATAGACTTGAATGGCCTCCTTCTGTACTGTAAATGACTCTATGCATCAAACACTCTGTCCTACACACTCTCCCTTGACCCTACATCTGCACAGTGTTAGATTCAAGACCAGTCACACAGTGTCCTAATCAAATTCTAGCTTTCTCAAGCCCTCCAAAGTATGGAACTCCCATCTCCCCTCAAGATTGCTTCATGCAATCATCAGGCTTTTAAAACCATAGCTTGGCATCAATTCGTCACTACATCCTGAATACTTTATCTTCTTTTTTCAATCCTCCTCAGTCTTGTGTTGTCTTGTACTTGAAACTAAAGTGTCGCTCTTCACTTATGGCTAAGAAAAAAATGACTTTTTTTTCCAAATATCACAGCTGGAATGGAATAACAATTGGTAGGGCCATTAGTAGATGACATTACTTTTAATCCAGAGCCACTAAAACCCAATTTAGTTACAGTTGTTGTGTTCCAATGAGATTACAGAGCTGGCTCACTCCATCGTGTACCTAACTCTTAGATTTGTATTGCATTAGAACATGTCCTGCCCATACACAGTTCTCAGTCCCATTTAGTTGCGTTGCACATACATTTCAGTTTCTTAACTAGCTCTCTGTGCCCCCTCAATTAATCTGTCAATCAGGCAATAGTACATGCACATGCGAGGGAGAGGAAAACCAAAGAAAAGGAACGGTTTGTTTTGAGTCCAGTTCCTAGCAGTGAAAGCTAATTCTCTGCAACATCACACACCCATCAGCCATTGGTCAAAGGGGTTTTTAAAATTCCTCACCAATCAGCTAGCAGGAGGTTGGTGCTCCAGTAACACTACACCCAACAGAGGGGTGCTCCAAGGCATTACATCCAGCAGCTAGCAGAACAATGTTCTAATGCTGCAGCCAACAGCTAATAGAATGAGGGTGCTCCAATATGTTACACCAATGTAAGGATAGTACTCTGACCTTTTGCACTTAGTAGCCAGCGAAATCAGGATGCTCCAATCCACTGCATCTAGAGTTCAGTTAAAGAATGGGGGTGCAATACATCATATCTAGCAGCTGGTGAAAGCAGGCAGATCCAACATGTCACACCCAAGCTGTTGCTTGTTCTCTTTTAAAAGAGAAGGTAACTCGCACAATGAATGGTAAATTGCTATTTCCTAAACATATCAAAATCCAATCAACGAACATAAAAATTCAGTTCCCAAAGTGAATGGGAAAATGTCTTGGTTTCCGGGGGCTCTGCAAACATGATTATTCCAATTTCCAAAATTACTGGAAATATAAAAACATTTCGATTGGATCAAAGTTTGTACCATGCATTTTTAACTTTAGCTAACTTCTCCTTAAATACTCTGGGGGCAGAATTTTTCCCTTGTCGGGCAGGCGTGGGCTCGGGCCCAATCCAAATGGGAGAAATCGTGTGCAATGACATCGGGTGAGCATCCCGACATCATCATGCACTCTCACGATATTTTGCATGGCAGGTACGCGCGAGAGGCGACAGCAAGTCCAGTATTAATTAAGAGGCCTATTAAGACCCCTAATCAATTAATTAAATGGAACTTTTCGCTGCCGTCTAACCATTCAGTTGGCAGGCAGGCGAATAGGCCTTTGCATATTTTACAAAACCTCAGTCACTGGCGCGGAGGGGTTTCAACCAGTGATTTAAAAAAAAACTTTTAAAACTCATTTTTAACATATCCCTGCTCATGTGACAGAGTCACATGGAGGGGCATGGTTTCCTTATTTTTCAGTTGTTTATTTTTAATGTTAAAAATCTTCAGCTCCTTAAGGCAGCTGTGCCTTCAGGGAGCTTTCTGTGAGCGCATCCACACACATGCACTGACTTCCGCGCTTGTGCTCTTCCCCCGCTAACCCAGGCAGTGCCGAGTGCTGCAGCACGTGATTCATGTTGGCTGACCGTTAATTGGCCAGCCAGCGTAAAATTGTGATCAGGACCTGATCATGGACAGTGGTCAGTTTTGCGGCCTGCCATGCCCGCCCAACGAGGTAAAAATCCTGCCCTAGGATTACTCTCAGAGTTCATGGAATTTCAACAAACAAACCTTTGCCTGGAGGACCCAATAAGCCTCAGGCTTGAAAGACTGGATCTTGTCATGCCTCTCGACACAGAAGCCAAGAGTGGGTGTCTGGCAGGGTCCAAAGGAGATGAGGGAACTGTCCAAATTCCCATATTTGCCCTGGAAGTACTTGGTCTGAAATCTGAAAAAACATAGTAGCAAAAGCATGGGTCACTCTACACTGGGAAGTGGTAGGTTTTCTGATCTTGTAGGGGCTTATTATTCAATGGGGAGTACACTACAAATACCAGTAAGGCACATCACCAAGAGACCCTGCACAAGCAGCACCTTTCAGATTTCTTCTCTTTGTAATTCATATCACTGTCTTTCATAAAAGCTTCCTTTCAAGGACACAAATAAAGGCTTCTCTCCAGGCCCAACAGCTTACTTTGCCATGGAAAAGCTAATAAACAATTTATGCATTGTACAAACTGGGAACTAGTTTTAGCAATTAACGGCAATATCTTTCCAAGTGGGACTTGTGTGTGGCCAGAAGGTATGTGCACAGTCTGCGATGGGTGGTTCCATTTGCAGAATGAGGATCCTAGACAGGAAATGATCTATCATTACTCCAGTGAGACTTTCAGAAGAGACAAAACACCCAAGGGGTACAAATTCACATTAACTTGAAACTGAAAGAATAAAAATATAAAGTAAACACCACTTTATAATTCCATCTACCATTAAAAAAAAATTGAAGAGATATGATGTCACCCCACTATACTCCCTACAAACTACTAAAAACAAAGACCTCTTTAAAATAAATAGATAGTGTGTAGTAAGGTTATGAGGAATGCTCCAAGTGGGAGCTTCCAGATAGAAATGTTAATCTGAAAACCTAAGTGTGGTCAAAACTTGGCTAATAACTAGCTTGGGTAGCTTTCAACATCCCTCAAAGATCTTCTCGTTGATTAGCAGTAAAAGTGTAACATGCTTGCCAGTGCCAATGTTAAAGTTTGTTTGAAGACTGGAACCTCAGGTGTACATAATTCATTGAATATGAACAACCACTACGGTTTGTGATTAAATGCCATCACATTAATGAAGGAATCTAAGGCACATCCAACCTTGTGGATTAAAACATGAAATCCACACTCCATATCCAAAATACGGAGCAATGAAGCAAAAAGCCTCAACTTAGATCTCTTCCAAGACACGAAATTAAGATTTAATAAGAAAACTTTGTCTGAAAGCACAGCAACAATGCAACACAGATGATGTCTTGTGTAATTTTCCTCAGTGTTCAAATAAATGCATCTTTCACACACAAAGAACTAAAAACTAGCTTTACTGGTTCTAAGGAAGCCACTTACTTGGCGCACACAAGTGTCATGATGTTATAGATGGAGGTTTCATGTATGATTTTCTATTTTTATGTGCTAAAAAATTTTTTAAACTTGATCCATTTTCCAGTTCATTTTGACATGAAGCTAAACTAAAACTGACAAAAAGCCTTCACCCCAAAACATCTAAGACCCTTGGTTAGGTTGGGTGGAGTATTCCGTGCAGGACAGGGTCATAGCCAGGCAGCACGGATTGTTGGGTTTTAATGACTGCCAATCATTGCATTGTCCTCAGGTGAATACACTTGCTCAGTGGGCTTAGTGCCATGCCATCTAAACCTTGCCTGACTCTTACAGGTAGATTTGTTGACTCGGTACACCTATGAATTTGAAGTCACAGTCAAAGAGCTCTGGATTAACACCCATATGGTAGACTTTCAATACTGGGATAGAATTTGGAATCACAAATGCTAAAACTGCGACCAATAGGGATCTGCCAGAACTGCAAACCATTTTCTTAAACCCTTCTCCCCTCTACCCTCAACACCAACAAGAGCAAGGAGCTCATGGATTTCTTTGTCACCAAGATTGAGAAAATCCAATCTGATGCCTCTGCCACGTCCCTCCCTTCCACTAACCCATCAGACCAAGCTTCCTTCAATACTGCCCATTGTCCTAGCCCTGTACTTGCATCTTTCTCTAGATTCTTTCCTATCGCCCCATATGCCGTCTCTGAGCTCAGCTTGTCCATGAGACCCACCTCTTATTCCCTCAATCATACTGCCACTAAGCTGATCACCCACCTCCCCGTCCTGGCCCCCATTTTAGCCAATACTGTTAACGGTTCTCTTGCTTCAGGTTTTGTTCCTCTCTCCTTCAAATCTGCCGTCACCACCCATCTCCTCAAAAAAAGAACCACCCTTAATCCCAACGGCCTTGCAAACTACCATCCTATCTCCAACATCACTTTCCTATTCAAAATTATTGAATGTGCTGTCACCAACCCAACTGTGTTCCCATGTTTCCTAGAATTCCATGTTTGAATTCTTCCAATAAGGTTTCTACCCCAGGCACAACACCTAAACAGCTCATCAAAATCGCAAATGCATCCCATACGACTGTGACAAAGGTAAACTTCCATTCCTCCTCTGCAACCTTTGAAACAGTTGACCATACCGTGCTCCTCTAATCCCTCTCCACTGCTGCCCAGCTGGGTGGGACTGTTCTCACCTGGTTCCATTTGCAATAGCTTCTTCTTTTCTTTCCACAGTTACCTCTGGTATCCCCGAAGGATAGATCCTTGACCCCTACCCCATCAAACTCTCACCTACATGCTGCCCATTAGTGGCATCATCTGAAGGCACAGCGTTAGTTTTCACATCTTTGCTGAAGGCTCTCAGCTCTATCTCACCATCATCACTCTAAGGTCCTCCACTGTTACTAAATTATCAGGCTTACTTTCCAACATCCAGTATAGGATAGGCTGAAATTTTCTCCAATTAAATATCGGGAAAACTGAAGCCATTGTTTTTGGTCTCCACTCCAAACTCCATTCCTTAGCTACTGACTCCATCCCTCTTCCTAGCAACAGTTTGAGATTAAGCCAGCCTGTTCACAATCTTGTGTCACATTTAATCCAGAGATAGACTTCCAACCTCTCATTCATGCCATCACTAAGACTGACCATTTCCTCTATAACATCGTCCGACTTTGCCTTTCTCAGTTCATCTGCTGCTGAAACCCTCATTCATGCTTTTGGCACCTCTGAACTTGACTATTCCAATACACGCCTGGCTAGTTGCCCACATTCTCCATCTTTCAGCTTCTCCCATTTTACTTGGGGTCAGTGAGTGTGACTGCCCTTGCCATCAAGGCAGCATTTGATTGAGTGTGGCATCAAGGAACTCTAGCAAAACTGGAGTCAATGGGAACCGGGGGAAAACACTCCGCTGGTTGGGGTCATACCTAGCAGAAAGGAAGATGGTTGTGGTTGTTGGAGGTCAATCATCTCAGTTCCAGGACATTACTACACGAGATTCTCAGGGTAGTGTCCTAGGCCCAACCAACTTCAGCTGCTTCATCAATGACCTTCCTTCCATCATAAGGTCAGAAGTGGGGATGTTCACTGATGATTGCACAATGTTCAGCACCATTCATGATTCCTCAGATACTGAAGCATTCCATGTCCAAACACAGCAATACCTAGACAATATCCAGACTTGGGCTGACAAGTAACATTCACACCTTACAAGTGCCAGCAATAACTATGTCCAACAAGAAAGAATCTAACCATTGCCCCGTGACATTCAATGGCATTATCATCGCCAAATCCCCCACTATCAACAAAACAAAAACAGAATTACCTGGAAAAGCTCAGCAGGTCTGGCAGCATCGGCGGAGAAGAAAAGAGTTGACGTTTCGAGTCCTCATGATCCTTCAACAGAACTGACTGAATATTAGGAGAGGGGTAAAATATAAGCTGGTTTAAGGTGGGGAGGGGGAGAAGTGATGGGGGGGTGGTGTGGTTATAGGGACAAGCAAGCAGTGACAGGAGCAGATTATCAGATGTCACAGACAAAAGAACACAGAGGTGTTGAAGGTGGTGATATTATCTAAACAAATGTGTTAATTAAGAATGGATGGTAGGGCACTCAAGGTACAGCTCTAGTGGGAGTGGGGTGGAAAGACTAGCAGGGCATAAAAGATTTAAAAATAATGGTAGGAAATAGTGGGAAAAGAAAAATCTATATAATTTATTGGAAAAAACAAAAGGAAGGGGGAAGAAACAGAAAAGGGGTGGGGATGGAGGTGGGAGTTCAAGATCTAAAGTTGTTGAATTCAATATTCAGTCCGGAAGGCTGTAAAGTGCCTAGTCGGAAGATGAGGTGCTGTTCCTCCAGTGTGAGTTGGACTTCACTGAAATAATGCAGCAAGCCAAGGACAGACATGTGGGCAAGAGAGCAGGGTGGAGTGTTAAAATGGCAAGCGACAGGGAGGCTTGGGTCATTCTTGCGGACAGACCACAGATGTTCTGCAAAGCAGTCGCCCAGTTTACATTTGGTCTCTTCAATGTAGAGGAGACTGCATTGGGAGCAATGAATGCAATAGACTAAGTTGGGGAAAATGCACGTGAAATGCTGCTTCACTTGAAAGGACTGTTTGGGCCCTTGGACGGTGAGGAGAGAGGAAGTGAAGGGGCAGGTGTTGCATCTTTTGCGTGGGCATAGGGAGGTGCCATTGGTGGGGGTTGAGGAATAAGGGGTGATGGAGGAGTGGACCAGGGTGTCCCGGAGGGAACAATCCCTATGGAATGCCAACGGGGGGGGGGGTGAAGGGAAGATGTGTTTGGTGGTGGCGTCATGCTGGAGTTGGCGGAAATGGCGGAGGATGATCCTTTGAATGCGGAGGCTGCTGAGGTGATAAGTGAGGACAAAGGGGACCCTATCATGTTTCTGGGAGGGAGGAGAAGGCGTGAGGGCGGATGCGCGGGAGATGGGCCGGACACGGTTGAGGGCCCTGTCAACAACTGTGGGTGGAAAACCTCGGTTAAGGAAGGAGGAGGACATGTCAGAGAAACTGTTTTTGAAGGTAGCATCATCAGAACAAATGCAACAGAGGCGAAGGAACTGAGAGAATGGGATGGAGTCCTTACAGGAAGCGGGATGTGAGGAGCTGTAGTCGAGGTAGCTGTGGGAGTCAGTAGGCTAGTAATGGATATTGGTGGACAGTCTATAGACCTCACTTATCACCCCAGCAGCCTCCACATTCAAAGGATCATCCTCCGCCATTTCCGCCAACTCCAGCATGATACCACCACCAAACACATCTTCCCTTCATCCCCCCGGCGGCATTCTGTAGGGATTGTTCCCTTTGGGACACCCTGGTCCACTCCTCCATCAGCCCCTACTCCTCAACCCCCACCTATGGCACCTCCCCATGCCCACGCAAAAGATGCAACACCTGCCCCTTCACTTCCTCTCTCCTCACCGTCCAAGGGCCCAAAAACTCCTTTCAAGTGAAGCAGCATTTCACAAGCATTTCCCCCAACTTAGTCTATTGCATTCGTTGCTCCCAATGCGGTCTCCTCTACATTGGAGAGACCAAACGTAAACTGGGCGACCGCTTTGCAGAACATCTGCGGTCTGTCCACAAGAATGACCCAAACCTCCCTGTCGCTTGCCATTTCAACACTCCACCCTGCTCTCTTGCCCACATGTCTGTCCTTGGCTTGCTGCATTGTTCCAGTGAAGTCCAACGCAAACTGGAGGAACAGCACCTCATCTTCCGACTAGGCACTTTACAGCCTTCCGGACTGAATATTGAATTCAACAACTTTAGATCTTGAACTCCCTTCTCCATCCCCACCTCCTTTCCGTTTCTTCCCCCTTCCTTTCGTTTTTTTCCAATAATTTATACAGATTTTTCTTTTCCCACCTATGTCCATCATTTTTTAAATCTTTTATGCCCTGCTAGTCTTTCCACCCCACCCCAACTAGAGCTGTACCTTGAGTGCCCTACCATCCATTCTTAATTAGCACAATCGTTTAGATAATATCACCACCTTCAACACCTCTGTGTTCTTTTGTTTGTGACATCTTTTGGTTAGCTGCTCCTATCACTGCTTGCTTGTCCCTACAACCACACCACCCCCCCACCACTTCTCTCCCCCCACTTCACCACCCCACCCCCACCTTAAACCAGCTTATATTTCACCCCTCTCCTAACATTCACTCAGTTCTGTTGAAGGGTCAACTCTTTTCTTCTCCGCCGATGCTGCCAGACCTGCTGAGTTTTTCCAGGTAATTCTGTTTTTGTTTTGGATTTCCAGCATCTGCAGTTTTTTTGTTTTTACTCCCACTATCAACTTCCTGGGGGTTACCATTGACCAGAAACTGAACTGGACTAGCCATGTAAATACTGTGGCTGCAAGAGCAGGTCAGAGGCTAGGAATCCTGTGACGAGTAATTCACCTGACTCCCCAAAGCCTGTCCACCATCTACAAGACACAAGTCAGGATGGAATGCTCCCCCCCTGCCTGGATGAGTACAGCTCCAACAACACTCAAAAAGCTTGACACCATGCAGGACAAAGCTGCCCACTTGATTGGCACCCCATCCAAAAACATTCACTCCCTCCACCACCGGCGAACAGTGGCAACGGTGTGTACCATCAACAAGATGTACTGCAGAAACTCACCAAGGCTCCATAGCCAACACTTTCCAAACCCACAACCACTACCATCTAGAAGGACAAAGGTAGCAGATACATGGGAACACCAGCATCCAGAAGTTCCCCTCCAAGCCACTCACCATCCTGATTTTGAAATATATTGCCGTTCCTTCACTGTCACTGGGTCAAAATCCTGGACCTCCCTTCCTAATAGCACTGTGGGTGTACCTACACCACAGGGACTGCAGCAGTTCAAGACGGCAGCTCACCACCACCTTCTCAAGGGCAATTAGGGATGAGCAATAAATGCTGGCCTAGCCAGCAGTGTCCACATCCCACAAATGAATTTTTAAAAATGCTGGTTGATCACCCTTCTCCACCTCCTCCTGTCACACATTTCTCTTCCAGTCCCACTCTATTTAAGTCTCTCGCTATCCCATCTTTCCATCTGATCTTAGGCCCTCCTCTTCCTCCTGGCAGTTCCATCTAAGTCACTTGCCTCAACACATTTCCTCCCTCTCTCTCTTCTCTGGCAGGCAGTGAATAGTGGAATGCTGCAAGGCTCAGTGCTGGGGCCTCAGCGATTTACAATCTATATTAACAACTTAGATGAAGAGAGAGAGAGAGAGTAATGTACCTAAGTTTGTTGATGATACCAAGTTAGGTGGAAAGGTAAGCTGTGGGGAGGACACAGAGGCTGCAAAGAGATACAGGCAAGTTAAGTGAGTTGGCAACAAGATGGCAGATTATATAGGGAGGTGTAAAGTTATTCACTTTGGTCATAGAATAGAAACGCAGAATATTTTTTAAAAGTTGAGAAACTTGTAAGTATTGGTGTGCTCATACAAAGGATACAGAAAGTTAGCATAGAGGTCCAGCAAGCAATTAGAAAGGCAAATGGCATGTTGGCCATTATTGCAAGGAGATTGGAGTCCAAGAATAAAGAAGTCTTGCTACAGTTGTACAGGGTTTTAGTGAGACCGCAACTGGAGTACTGTGCACAGTTTTGGTCTTCACAATTAAGAAGGGATATACTTGCATTGGAGGTGGTACAGCGAAGGTTCACTAAATTGGTCCCTGGGATGAGGGGGTTGTCCTATGATGAGGGGCTGAGTAAATTGGGTTTATATTATCTGGAGTTTAGAAGAATGAGAGGCGATCTATTTGAAAGCTACAAAATTCTGAAGGGGCTGGATAAGATGGACAGAGATTGTTTCCGCTGGTCAGGGAATCTAAAACACAGGAGCACAGACTCAGGGTAAGGGGTCAATCGTTTCAGACTGAGATGAGCAAAATTACTTCACTCAAAGGGTTATGAATCTTTGGAATTCTCCACCCCAGAAGGTTGCGGATGCTCCATCGTTGAATACATTACGGCTGAGATAGACAGATTTTTGTCTCTCAGGAAATTAAGGGATATAGGGAGGAAAATGGAGTTGAAGCCCAAGATCAGCCAAGATAGTACTGAATTGTTGAGCATGCACGATGGGCCATGTGATCTAATCCTGCCCCTATTTCTTGTATTCTTGCCACAGATGACCATACCATTTCAATCCCTTCTCAAGGATTTTCTTTGTTGCTCCCACAATCATTACGGACCCCCGATGTTCCTGATTTTATTTTTTTTCATTACTCCACTCAGCATCCATATCTCATTAGTATCCAGCTGTTGTTCCTTGGCTTGATGTTGCCCAAGTTTCTGCACCATATAGAGGAAAGCCATTCTCAAGATTTTCTTATATTCTTTTCAGTTGCAGTGATATTTTTCTATCACATAACACTCCACTGCACTTTTTCCAATGACTCTAACTGGAACTAATCCATTGCTTAATTTCCTTTTCCATACTTCCACTTCTGCCATCACTGACCCCAGGTAGTTGAACCCATTCACTTTCTCCAAGTCTTTAACTTTACATTTTCACTCAGTGCCCTTGGTGTAATCCAACTTTGGCTTTGAGACTCTCACTCTACCCACACTAGTCTCCCACATTCTACCCTCCGTAAGCCTGAGGTCATCCAAAACTTGGCTCCCAGTGTCTTAACTCACAATAAGTCCCATTCTCTTATCACCCCTATGCTCACTGACCTACACTGGCTACCCATCAATCAACGCTTTGATTTTAAACTTTTGATCCTTTGTCTTCAAGTCCCTTCCATGGCCTCATCCCTCTCCACCTCTGTAGCCTCCTCCAGTGCAACAAAATTCCAAGATAACTGCTTTCCTCTAATTCTGGCCTCTCATGCATTCCTAATTTTAATTGCCCCACGATTGGTGGCCATGCCTTCAGTTGCCTAGGCCCCAAGTTCTGGAATAACCTCCCACATTTGCTTTCTCCTTTAAGATATTCCTTAAAACCTACCTGTCTGACCAAGTTTTTAGTCTTCTGACCTTAGGTCAGCTGACTAAATGTAAAGATAAAGACTTGGAGAAAGTGAGTAGTTTCAAGTACCGGAGGTCAGTAATGGCTTGATGTCATACTTTGTTTCATAATGCTCCTGTGAAGCACTTTAGGATGTTTCATTACGCTAAAGGTACTATATACCTGTTTTCAGTTGCCAACCCAGCAACTTATACAAGATTGGGATGTCTGATATATTATCCACTCATGGTCTGTTCTCTGTAATTTAACTCACTTGATACAGTTTGTGACAAGCAGGCCTTGTGGTTATAAGGATTCACTGTCCTGGTGAATGAAATTTCACACATCTAGACACAACCGTGACCACATTTTGAAGTTTGAAAATTGCCGTGATCCCAGAGTGAGAGCCGGGTGGGTGGAGTAGAGATGTGAGAGTAGCAGGGGATGAGCACAGCAGTTTGAGAGGAGTAGGGCGGTGGAAGGTACCCGACCTGTTCATAGGCCTTTTTTTGCAGCAGCAATCAAGTCCCAATGAGCTGTCCATTAGGCCACACCCACGATTAGAAAAAATGAGGGGACTTAAAGGGGCCTCACAGCTGTTAATCTGAGTTCCATGGCAGCCATTGCTACCTCAGAGATTGCAACCTCAAAATCTCATCTCACAATGCCACAGGAGGTCACGACCCACAGTTTGGGAAGTCCTGGATTACAAGCACTGAAGTATTTTTTCTCAACTTATTTCATAAGCCGTCCATTGATGATCAACCATCTACTAACAACCTTGAAGTCAAAACAGCAAGTTACTATCAGAATAAGAACATAAGAAATAGGAACAGGAGTAGACCATTCGGACCCTCGAGCCTGCTCCACCATTTAATAAGATCATGGCTGATCTTGTGTTTTGATTTCCACATCCTCATCTAATCCTGCTAACCTTTGATTCCCTTGTCTAACAAGAATCTATCTACCTCTGCCTTAAAAATATTCAACGACCCTGCCTCCACCACCTTCTGAGGCAGAGTTCCAAAGTCACACAACACTCAGAAAAAATTTCTCATCTCTGTCCTAATCCACTAATTTTAAAACAGTGCACCCTAGTTCTGGACTCACCCACAAGAGGAAACATCCTTTCAACGTCCACCTTGTCAAGGCCGTTCAGGATCTTTTATACTTCAATCAAATCATCCCTCACTCTTCTAAATTCCAGTGGAAACAAGTTCAGTCTATTCAACCTTTCCTCATAAGGCAACTCACCCATTCCAGGTGTCAATCTAATAAACCTCTTCTAAACCGCCTCCAATGTATTTACATCCTTCCTTAAATAAGGAGACCAAAGCTGCACACAGTATTCAAGGTGCGGTCTCACCAATGCCCTGTATCACTGAAGCATAACATCCATTTCTTTTATGTTCAATTCCTCGCATAATAAAGGATAGCAATCCATTAGCCTTCTTAATTACTTGCTGTACCTGCATACTAACTTTGTGACTCATGTACTAGAACTCCTAGATCCCTCTGCATCTCAGAAATGTGCAGCCGTTTTCATTAAGTAATACTCTGCTTTTTGTTCTTTCTGCCAAAGTGAACAACTTCACATTTTCCCACATTCAACTCCATTTGCCAAATCTTTGCCTGCTCATTCAACCTATCAATATCCGTCTGCAACCTCACGTCCTCTTCATAACATACTTTCCTAGCTACCTTTGTGTCATCTGCAAATTTAGCTACCATGTTTTCACTCCCCTCATCTAAGTTATTGATGTATATGGCATATGGCAGCCAGGATATGGCATAGGGCAGCCAGCATTTCAGAATAATGTTCATATGTATAGACTTTTGCTGTACCTGGTAAAAGCACATCCCACTCTCAGGTCTAGCTCTTGACGCGCATCCACTGATAGTGCCTCATTCCGATTTGGTTCTCCCAATTGGTTCATAGCATTGCTAATGTCAGCATCGGTTATAGCACTGAACTTAGCACGATAAATCACCCTCTCATTTCCACGAGGAATGTTCATAACAGGTCGAATAGCATCAAGCACCTGAATAAATAAAACCACACTACAGTACAATATCCTGAATGTAAGGTTTACCTATTGTAAGAAAGTGAACCTAATTAAGTCTGCAGTGGAGTTTATTACATATGCAACAGACAGTACATTCTCCAACATTGCCCTTTCTTTCCCTCAAGGAATTCTTATTCCTAAATGTGTGTTGATTGATGGAGACGTTCTATAAAACACTTTCATTGTGGGAGTGTTGAGGTTGGGGATATGGAAGGGGCGGCGGCGGTGTCACCCTCCCTCACTGCAGATGAGGACATTGCTTTGATTCTGCTCACATATTCTGGTTTGGAAGTTGAACGGTTCATGCAACTTGCTCCGTGTTTCTAAGGCAGATTTCCAAGAAAAGGGTGCTAGATTTATATTTAATTTCTGAAATCCTCCACCCAAAGGAGAGTCTGTTGGCACACATTTGAACCAGCTCCATGCAGTTAATGGGTTAGCTAACAGTGAAGAGCTGAAGACACTGAGTTGGACTTACTAAGGTCATAGTTAGAGTAATTTTCCTTGAGAGATATCTTATTTTATGCTGTGTTGCACTACTACGATACTATGATCAAGCAGCGACCAGAGCTTCTGAGGGAGCTCCAGGACTTTTGTGCTCGGCAGTTCATGTCTGAGGAGTGCCCCACGCTCCTGCATCAAGAATTACAATTTGAGTACAAAGTCCAAAGTATATAGGTCTCAACAACTATTTGTTTCAGTTAAAATCAAGATAATCATTGATTTTCAGGATTTTAACATGAATTTACAAATCCAAATGAGAGCAGTAACTGCCCTAAAATGTGCATTGGCGTGGACAGCATTCGAGCTGCTTATCTCAATACGTGCAAAGGGTAACATCAGATTTCAGCTTCAGAACGGGCAAAAGTAACGGACGCATCTCACAACGCAACTAACAACTTGTATTTATATAGCACCTTTAACATAATGAAACATCCCAAGGTGATTCTCAGAGCATTATAACTAGGCACGACAAGCGGCCACATAAGAAGATATTAGGTCAGACGACCAAAAGCTTGGTTGAAGAAGGATGTTTTAAGAACTGCCTTAAAGAAGGAAAGCAAGGTAGAGAAGTGGAAGAGCATAACAAGGGAATAACAGAGCTTGGGGCCCCGGTAACTGAAGGCATGGCCACCAACAGTGGAACAATTATAATTTGGAGTGCATGAGAGGCCAAGCTAGAAGAGCACAGATACCTCAGAAGGTTGTGGGGTTGAAGAAGATTATACAAAAAGGGAGGGGCAAGGCCTTGGAGGGATTTGGAAACGAGTAAAGAATCTCACAAATACACTCTTCTAGAGTCACTTTGCCATTTTTCCTCAAGCTGCCCAATTGCTGAACTTTTACACCTGAACGATCTAAAGGGCAAGGTTTTCCCTGTTGAGCAGTTGTTGTAATTGGCCATCCTTAGTTCAAAATAAAAGCTTCTGTTTTGGGTCCTGCCAAATAGAAATTTATTATCCAGTTCCAGAGTCAAAGCCTTACCTCAAAGCAGATGTTTTCCCCTTCCTTGTCACAATCCAGCCACAGCACAATGCAGTCAATGCCTCGCCCTTCTACCTGTTCAAAACAGATACACTTGTGAATTAATGTCATTAAATGCTCAAACAATTAACTCAGCAATATTTGATTTACATTGTTGGACACAATATTACCATTTTAAAATTAAGTGAACCTCACCCAAGATCATAGTGCTATAAAGTTTCAACCAAATGATAACAACTAAATAATAGTGTGTGACCCATATCCTGAATAAGTAGCAACTCCATACATTTAGGCAGTGAGCAAACCTTATTCAACAAAATAAAAAGAACTGTGTACAGTCACACAGTACCGGAACCTGTTGAAAATTAACCGCATTTATGCATGTCCAACGTACTTAGCTTTACTCGACCAAGTTGAGTTTGGGGGTGAAATATAGTACTGGTAAGAACATGACCACTTTGAATTGGGGACTCCTATTTTTCGTACCTGTAAGAACTTCACCATGTTGAGTTTGGGGTTGGCTTCTTTCTTTTCTGTTGGTGCTTTGCTGAAAAGCTCTGCCGGATCAACTTTATCCCAGTTGTTATATTTACCTGAAAATAAAAAAGATATAGCCTGGATTGCTTCAGCCATAAAGATTAATATCAAGTGATCCCACCATTATCACACAGGGCTGAATGCAGGAATGACAACAGAGCAAGAAAAACCCATTCACGTTATCAAGGTCTTCTTTCAGAACCTGCTCTGAGAGCACTCCACTTTAATAATTAACAAAAAGTTCAAATTGGATCTGGACCAATGATAAAGCTATGCAAAAATTCTCGCTGACACCGAACCTTGCATGATAAATCACCCTCTCATTCCCATAAGGAATGTTCATAACAGGTCGAAGAGCATGAAGCACCTGAATGAATAAAAGCACACTACAGTACAATATTCTGAATGTAAAGTTTACCTACTGTAGGAAAGTGAACCTAATTAAGTCTACGGTGGAGTTCTTCACATATGGAACAGACAGCACATTCTGCAACGTTGCCCTTCCTTTCCCTCGTGGAATTCTTATTCCCAAATGTGTGTTGATTGATGGAGATGTTCTATAGCACTTTTTGGTAGGGGGAGTGTTGGGGGTTCAGGATATGGGGGTCACTCTCCCTCACTGCAAATGAGGGCATGGCTTTGATTCTGCGGTGAAAATATGGCAGATCATGGCGGGAGGGCTAGTCAACAGCTAAGTCGAGTTGGAACAAAAGTATCTTTTGACCACAATTCACATCCAATCACAGATCTGCTATTCTTAATCCTATTCTGTATATATAATTAATGAGCTAGGCAATATAATTTTAAAAAGACATTACAATGGTTCACATATTTCACTAAGCCATTGGACATTTTATTCATACAGCAACTGTCCATCGCAAGTTCGCCACGGCCCAGTAATAAACTAAATACCAGCAGAGCCACACCTGTTTGTTCCATTTACCACCAGCAGAAAACCTGATTTCATAGGATATGGAAAGCAACAGCTGGCATCTAGTAATGTGAAGAGTGGACCAGAACTGTATTTTTTCATTCAAAACCTGGTGATAGTGCCAATGTACATTTTTCACCAGCAAAATGGAACTTATTTGCATGCTAAATTACATACAGCAATTAAAAACTAGGTGGCAGTCACTAATATAATAAGATGTCATACAAAATAATGCAACCAGTTTGAAAGACTTCAGCTCTGTAACTTTACATCTGAGCCCTTGGATGAGGTATGTGGATGAGCTTGCAAAGGAGGGCAAGCATTTGGGAATGCAAACCTTCCAGGAGTCTTAGATTCTCCAGGAATTAAAGATCCATCTCCTAGACACTGCTGCAGGCAACCCAGAAGAAAAATCATAGGGACATTAAAACAATTATTTTTTGTTCTTTCATTTTCTTTAGCACTTGTGTTTATTAGTTACAAAAATATTGGTGATGAGAGAAAAAGGGCTGTTTGAAGAGGGCGATTGGAGATTATGTGACTCAGTTGATAACCCTAGTCATCTTAGTTTTTTTTTCTGCACAGCTATGATCAGTTAATGTACTGATCCTTTCCCCACAAAAGTCTCATAAAATGTTACAACAATTATGTCCTCAAAATCTAAGATTTAAAACAAGCAGATTGAGGAATACTCATTTGAGGAATACACTTGTAAGTAGCCACTTGTGTACCCAGTATCAGACATCAACATCAGACAACAATTTTCACCCCTCCCCAAATAGAAAAATGTCACATCAGGATCCACATTACCTATGAAATCCAAGGTCATCACGTGACCACAGACTGAAGTCACCTTGAACCGAACACTCTGCCCCAGGAAAGTCCCAGTGTACTCGTGTACAGAGCATACTCCATTCAACCCTTTCCGGGAGTTGAAGTTACCTGATTGGAAGGCAAATGAAAAACAAATTCAGTGCACAGCTAATTTCAGGGGTACTGCTGAGGCCAAATAATGAACTCACACACCAATTGTCTGTCATCTCTACAAACTCCACGTTCAAATTAAATCATTTTCAACGCACTTTTCTTTTTTAGGACAGCTCCACGCTGGACCCAATCTGAAGGGTGATGTATAAGGGCGTGTGCGCAAAGTTCTCACCTGGGCAGGAGGCAAGCCAGGCAGGAACCAAGGAGCTTAAATGAGGTTCAACCCAGTTGATACGCAAGTTACATCAACCAGCCTCAGACCAGTAACTGCATCTATAGATAAATACATGTCTGGTATATAAAATGAATTATCCTATGGCTCTAGTTTGAAGAAAAGCAAATAGTTTTCTCAGTGCCCTGGTCATCATTTCGCACTCAACAAATACAACAGAACTAGCCATTCACCTCACACTTGCTTGCAGGTTGTTGCTTGCAAAGAATGACCACTACATCTGCCTACAAACTAGTTATTGCACTGCACAGTGTTGAGTTTTAAGTATTTTGATGATACAAGGCATTTCTTTTCTCTCTTTTTATTTAAAAAAAGTCCAATTACAATATTAATAGTGATTTCCAAAACTAAAATTCCACTGATTTGAAACTGATGTTTAACTTTTAGGATCCATTTTGATGCAAATTAAATTATGCCCCACAGAACAAACAAGGAGAATCTAGGTCGTGCATAAATACTCAGTTTTTACACAAGCCACAATTTTCCACTCCCAATTTAAGAACATAGATTGTGGCAGCCTCACCAAATGCTCCACTGGGATCTACTAATTGACCACAGAATGGGGGCCAAACCTGAAATCCTGTGGGCCTTGAGGGCTCAAGTACTTCATTAGGAATGGACTTCTGGATGATACTTCCCTTTCTAGCGAAGGAGCATTGGTGTACTTGTGGGAAGAATCAATAATGCACCGAAATCTCATGCTCTGTATCCCCATACATGCCTACTCCTAAACAACCATCAGAAGGCATCCTGTGGTTCCTAGGTAGCAAAGCATTCTTTCCCTTCTTGTTCAACTTTCTGAAAGGAAGAGGAGTTGAAAAATTAATATAATATTTCACAGGGCTAACAGTTTCTTGTTGTAGTCTCACTGGACAGGTGTAAATCACCATAACAAATCCAACTCTCATGAATTACTCTGCACTTGAGGGAGCATGACTAACTTAGCAGTGGTCCCAAAAGTTCACTACTACCTCAACAGTACCCATCAACTATTATGATTTAGAACTAAAATTATCCAGGAGACATCAATGATCTAAATAGTGTACGTAGTAACTAAAATACATTTACATAAATAGGAAATCAGCAGATTACTGATGTTCCTGTATGTAAAAACACCGAGGACAAACAGCACATTCACCAGAATTTTTTTTGCAAATCCATTGAATTCTCCGGAATCTGCAGCGTCTGTACTATGAGGATAACCATGCCTTTCCTTAAAGTAAGAATTTCACTGTTGCATGCAGTTTTCTGTTCTTAGACTGGTTTCTATGTAGACTCATAACATGTTACAGCACAGGAGACCATTTGGCCCATCTATGCCAGATCTCAAAGACATTTAGCCCTGTGGGTTTCAGAAGCTATCAAAAGCACCCTTTTTAGGTCACTAACCTGCTACCAGGTATAAAAACTGTTCCTCTTTCCAATATTAAACAGATTTTTCGTTCTTCTCACCTCCTCTCTCAAAGCCAGTGATTCTTGTTTGACTAATTAGATAGGTTTTTTTGCTAAGGTAACAGAGTGGGTGGATGAGAGCAGTGCAGTTCATGTTGTGTACATGGACTTTCAAAAGACATTTGATAAAGCACCATAAATAGGTTTGTTAGTAAAATTGAAGCCCATTTTATAAAACAGGTAGTAGGAGCACTGATATAAAATTGACTAAGAAATAGAAAACAGAGTTGTATTGAACTGTTTTTCTGACTATAGGGAGGTTTACAGCAGAATTCCCCAAGGTTCAAAATTAGGATCACTGCTTTTTATATATATAATAACTTGGACATGGAGGTACAGGGCACAATTGCAAAATTTGCAGATGACATAAAAATTGGAAGTGTCACAATTGGTGAGAAAGTAATATAGTAATAGATTTCAAAAGGACAGGCAGGCTGGTGGAATGGGCAGATGAAATTCAATGTAGGAGATTTTGAAGTGATACAATTCGATAGAAAGAATGAGAAGACACAGTACAAACTAAGTGATGCATCCCCTTCAAAATTGTAAGAACAGGGAGACCTGGGTGTGTCTGTGGACAAATCTTTGAAGATGTTAGGACAGATTAATAAAAGCAATTAAGATCCTGGGCTTTATAAACAGAGGCAGAGGGCTCAAAAGCAAGGAAGTTATGCTGAACTATACAAAATACTAGTGCAGCCCCAGCTATGTCCAATTATGTGCACCACATGTTTGGAAGGAATCGAAAGCTGTGGAGAGGGTACTGAAGACATTTACTGAAATGTTTCCGGAGGCAGAGGAATACAATTCTGTGAATAGGCTTGGGGCGGGGGGGGGTGTGTGTAGTTGTTATCCTTAGAGCAGAGAAGCTTAAGAGGGGATTTGATAGAGGTGTTTAAAATCATGAAGGGTTTAGGTAGACTAAATAAAAAGAAACTGTTTCCAACATCTGAAAATTGATAACTTGAACATGCAGATTTAAAAAGCAATTGGCAAAAAAAAATCATAGGTGACACATGGAAAAACCTTTTTACAAAAGTAGCTGAAATTTGGAATGCAATCTCTAATTGGGTGAAAGGTAAAGACACATTCAGTAGCAACTTTCAAAAGGAATGATGAATACTTGAAGGAGAAAAATGTTCAGGGATATGGGGAAAAAGCAAGGAAGCAGAATAACTCTATTGCTCTTCAAAAAAACTAGGTAGATTTGATGGGTCGAATGGTCTCACTCTGTGCATAATGATCTTATTCTATTCTGATTCTATGGGCCCAATTTTAACCATAGGTTTTTGATAAAATTAAAATTAAGCCTTATGACTCTATTGACTATTCTTTAACTATGCCAAGGCACTTCTGGCCAGCTTCCTGTCTCCAACGCCTCATAAACCTAAGCTTATCTGAAACTCTGCCACCTGTATCCTACCTCCAAGTGCCATTCACCTCCATTGCTCACTGACCTACACAGGCTCTCAGTTAAGCAATGCCTTGATTTTAAAATTCTCATCCTTGTTTTCAAATCTGTCCAAGCCCTTGCCCTCCCTATCTCCGTAACTTCTTCTAGCCCTTCAACCCTCCCAGATATGTGAACTCCTTCAATTCTGGCCTCTTAAGCATCATTGATTTTAATCGCCCCATCATTAGTTCAACTACTGATGACCAACTCTATAATTATGCATAAATATACAGAGCATGGTAAATAAGGCTCACAAGCTGCGAGCACAGCCAGCCGCATACAAATATGATGTTGTGGTGATAACGGAGACCTGGTTCAAAAAGGTTTATGTATTACTATGTACTAAATATCCCTTGATAGAAGGTGCTCAGTGTAGATAAGTAAGGAAAAGGGGAGAGTAGCAGTACTGATTAAGGTGAATATTACACTGTTGGAGAGAGATGATGTCCTGAAGACAGAAGTTATTTGGTTAGAGTTAAGAAACAATCGAGGTGCCATTACACTACTGGATGTATTCCAGAGGTCACCCACTAGTGGGAAAGATATGGAGGGGCAATTTTGGAGGGAAATTAGAGAGAGGTGCAAGAACGGAGATTGAGGGGTGACTTGATAGAAGTTTACAAAATTATTAGTGGCATGGACAGAGTATATAGTCAGAAGCTTTTTCCCAGGGTGGAAGAGTCAATTACTAGGGGGTATAGATTTAAGGTGAGAGGAGGAAACTTTAGAGGAGATGTGAGGGGCAAGTTTTTTTATGCAGAGGGTAGTGAGTGTCTGGAATTTGCTGCCAGAGGACATGGTGGAAGCAGGTACGATAGTGGTGTTTAAGAGGCAGCTTGACAAATACATGAATAGGATGGGAATAGAGGGATATGTACTCCAGAAGTGCAAATGTTTTAGTTTGACAGGAAATATGATCGGCACAGGCCTGGAGGGCCAAAGGGCATGTTCCTGTTCTGTACTTTTCTTTCTTTCTTTGAAACCTATAGAGTAGTGATCGCGGTTGACTTTAATTATCATAATATAAACTGGGATAGCAACAGTGTACAGGGTAGAGAGAGAGAAGAGTTTCAGAAGTGTGTCCAGGAGAACTTTCTTGATCAGCACATTTCTGACAAAACAAAGAAGTAGTAATGCTGGATCTGGTACTGATAAAGGAGGTAAATCAAATAGATCGTGTCATTCAGGGGGCATTTAGGGAACAGTGATCATAGTACCATAATGTTTAAAGTAACAATGGAAAAGGACAAGGAGCAAAAATAATTAATTGGATAGCCAACTTTTTAATGTGTTGAGAACGGACCTGTGTGGGGTAAATTGGAATCAAAAATTGGCAGGCAAAGGTGTAACAGAACAATGGGCCACCTTTAACGAAATGGTTCAAGACCAGGTGAGCTGCATTCCCACAAGGGGGAAGGAAGGGCAAGCAAAGTCAGAGCTCTCTGGATGACTAGGGAGATAGAAAGTAAGGTGAAGCAAGAAAGAGTGCATAAAACAGATGTCATATTGATAACATAACTGAAAACCAGGCTGAATATAAAAGTTCAGAGGAGCAAAAATAAAAGAGGCAAAGTGAGTGTATGAGAAGTGGCTGGCAACTAACAAAGGGAGATCCAAAAGTCTTCTATAGGCAAATAAATAATAAAAGGGTAGTGAGAAGAGGTGTGAGGCAATTAGAGACCAAAAAGGGAATTGATGCTTGGTGGCAGAGGGCATGGCTGGGATACCAAATGAATACTTTGCCACCTGTCTTTACCAAGAAAGAAGCCATAGGGAAAGAGGAGGTCATTGAGTTACCAATGAGTTAAAAATTGATGAAGAGGAGGTATTAGAAAAGCTGGCTGTACTTAAAGCTGACCTGATGGGGTGCATCCAAGGATGCTGAGTGAAGTAAGGGCTGAAATTGCAGAAGAACTGGCTATAATCTTCCAATCCTCTTTAGATAAGTGGGTGGCACCAGAGGACTGGAGAACATGCTCAAAAATGTGTACAAGGATAAATCCAACACTACAGGCCAGTCAGTTTAACATCAGTGATGGAAAACCTTTTAAGAACTATAATCTAGGACTAACAGTCACTTGAACAAGATTAATTAAGGAAAGCCAGCACAGATTTATAAAGGCAAATTATGTTTAACTAAACTGAGTTTTTTGTTATGGTAACATAGAAGGTTAACGTAGGTATTATGGTTGATGTGGCGTGTATAGACTTCCAAAAGATGTTTGAAAAAGTTCTACATAATAGATTGTCAGTAAAATTGAGTCTCATGGAATAAAAAGTTTAGTGGTGGCATGGATACAAAGTTGGCTGAGTGACAGGAAATACAGAGTAGTGGTAAAAGGTTGTTTTTCGGACTGGAAGAAAGTATACAGTGGTGTTCCAAGGGTCTTTACTAAAATCACTGTTTTTCTTAATATATATATTAATGACCTAGACTTTGATGTATAGGGCAAAATTTCATTTGACACAAAACTTGGAAGTATTATGTACTTTGTGGAGGATAGTCAGACTTCAAGACAGACAGGTTGGTGGATGGGCAGACATGTGGCATGCGAAGTTCAGTGCGAAGAAGTAGGAAGTGATACATTTTGGTAGGAAGAATGACGAAAGGCAATATAAACTAAAGAGTACAGGAACAGAGAAACATGGGAGTGTGATCACAAAACATTGAAGGTGATGGAATGTTGGGAAAGGTTTGTAAGGTTAAAAAAGCTTACAAGATCATGGGTTTATAAAATGGTGCACAGATTGCAAAGCTATGATGAACCTTTATAAAACACTGATTCAGTCTCATCTGGAGTACTATGTCTAATTCTGGACGCCGCAGTTTAGGAAGCATGTGAAAGCTTTAGAGAGGATGCAAAAAAGATTTTGTGGTTCCAGAGAGGAGGGACTTGAGTTACAAGAATAGATTGGAAGAACTGGGGTTGCTTCCCTTCAAGAATAGCAGGTTGAGAGCAGATTTAATAGTTGTTCAAAATCAAGAGTAGGTAGAGAAAATTGTTCTCTTTAGCTGAGGGGTCGAAAGCCAAAGGACACAGATTTAAGGTGATTGGCAAAAGAACCAAAGGTGATATGAGGAAACATTTTCTTACGCAGTGTGCATTGAAGATCTGGAATGACAGCCCAAAAGGATGGTGGAGGCAGATTAAATTGTGGCTTTTAAACAGGAATTTTTTTTTGTTCATTCACAGGATTTGGGTTTCGCTGGCTGGGCCAGCATTTATTGCCTATCCCTAGTTGCCTTTGAGAAGGTGGTGGTGAGCTGCCTTCTGGAACCTCTGCAATCCAATGTGGTGTAGGTACACCCACAGTGCTGTTAGGAAGGGGGTTCCAGGATTTTGACCCAATGACAGGGAAGGAACAGCAATATATTTCCAAGTCTGAATGATGAGTGACTTGAAGGGAACTTCTAGGTGGTGGTGTTCCCATCTATCTGCTGCCCTTGTCCTTCTATATGGTCGTGGATTTGGAAGGTGCTGTCTAAGGACCCTTGGTGAATTCCTGCAGTGCATCTTGCAGATGGTACACACTGCTGCTACTGTGCGTCGGTGGCGGAGGGAGTGAATGTTTGTGGATGTGGTGCCAATCAAGGGGGCTGCCTCGCCCTGGACGGTGTCAACCTTCTTAGTGCTGTGGGAGCTGCACTCATCCAGACAAGTGGGGGGTAATGCATCACACTCCTGAATTGTGCCTTGTAGATGGTGGAAAGGCTTTGGGGAGTCAGGATGTCGGTTACTCATTGCAGGATTCCTAGCCTCTAACCTGTTCTTGTAGGCACAGTATTTATATAGCTAGTCCAGTTCAGTTTCTGGTCAATGGTAACCCCTCAGGATGTTGATAGTGGGGGATTCAGTGATGGTAATGCCATTGAACATCAAGGGGCGATGGTTAGATTCTCTCTTGTTGGAGATGGTCATTGCCTGGCATTTGTGGGAATGTTACTTGAAACTTGTCAGCTCAAGCCTGGATATTGTCCAGGTCTTGCTGCATTTGGACACGGACTGCTTCAGTATCTGAGGAGTTGCTAATGATGTTAAACATTGTGCAGTCATCAGCAAGCATCCCCACTTCTGACCTTATGATGGAAGGAAGGTCATTGATGAAGCAGCTGAAGATAGCTGGGCCGAAGACCCTACCCTGAGGAACTCCTGCCGTGATGTCCTGGAGCTGAGATGATTGACCTCCAACAACCACAACCATCTTCCTTTGTGCTCAATATGACTCCAACCAATGGAGACTTTCTCCCCGATTCCCATTGACTCTCCAGTTTTGCTAGGGCTTCTTGATGCCACACTCGGTCAAATGCAATCTTGATGTCAAGAGCAGTTACTCTCACTTCACCTCGGGAGTTGAGCTCTTTTGTCCATGTTTGAATCAAGGTTGTAATGAGGTCAGAGGCTGACTGGCCCTGGCGGAACTCAAACTGGGTGTCAGTGAGCAATTATTGCTAAACAAGTGCTGCTTGATAGCACTGTTGATCACCCTTTCCAATACTTTACTGATAATCAAGAGTAGACTGAGGGGGCTGTAATTGGCCGAGTTGGGTCTGTCCTGCTTTTTGCATACAGGACATACCTGGGAAATTTTCCAAATTGCCAGATAGATGCCAGTGTTGTAGCTGTACTGGAACAGCTTGGCATGGGGCGCAGCAAGTTCTGGAGCACAAGTCTTCAGTACTATTGCTGAAATATTGTTAGGGCCCATTAACTTTGCACTATCCAGTGCCTTCAGCCATTTCTTGATATCAGGTGGTGTGAATCTAATTAGTTGAAGACTGGCATCTGTGAAGCTGGGGACCTCTGGAGTAGGCCAAGATGGATCATCCACTCAGCACTTTTGGCTGAAGATTGTAGCAAATGCTTCAGCCTCATCATTTGCATTGATATGCTGGTCT
This sequence comes from Carcharodon carcharias, assembly GCF_017639515.1. NCBI lineage: Eukaryota > Metazoa > Chordata > Chondrichthyes > Lamniformes > Lamnidae > Carcharodon > Carcharodon carcharias. The sequence goes on from NC_054479.1 coordinate 57,704,414, forward strand.
CCCCCACCATTGAGGATGGAGATATTTGTGGAGCCGCCTCCTCCAGTGAATTGTTTAATTGTACACCACCATTCACAGCTGGATGTGGCAGGATTGCAGAGCTGAGATCTGATCCGTTGGTTGTGGGATCAATTAGCTCTATTGCTTGGAATTGAATAAGTACCTGTAGATAAAAAAATCGTTCAGGGTTAAAGGAATGGGTAGGGGAAGTGAGACTAGCTATAATCCATGATTCTATAAGTCTGTTACTTTTAAAGATAGAAGAACAAGTCACATGGATTACCTTGAATTCACCAAGCTACAGCCATGATGGTTTTAAACTTAGTCTCATATCATCCTGCTTGTGCACATTCAAAAGTTATTCATTGTGGAAAAAGTGCATAGGAAATAAGAAAATATAACTACCAATTCTCTTCCAAGTGAAACTGTTTACATTTATCCAGCCACACTGACTAGTCACATTTTCCTAATACAGTACCTTTCTTAATATGTTTCAAATCTTGAATCCCAATTTTCCAATTTTCAGGTACTAGCTTCAGGTTTTTAAAAAGTTGTTCATTTTTGAGATTATGTTTAGATGGCCTGTCCACCTACACTTCACCCAAAATCCTTTTGTTTATTCCTTAAAGTGGTTAAAACAGCCATAACTTTTAACATATTAAAATGAAATAATCTAGCTAATGCCTGATACTTGAGTTTGTAATAAAATAATTTTGGATAACTTCTTCTGTGTTCTCTTAGATGAGATTTGCAGAATGCGCCAAAATGGCTGAATCAGATTGTGTGAAGCATCAGCATCCTATTCATCCAGAAGCAGAGCTTCAAGCCTCTTTTCCTATCACCCCATACTTCCACCTCCATAATATCCAACACCTTCATCTCTACTTCAGTCTCATCACAACTGAAACCTTTATCCACACTTATCACCCCTAGGCTAGAATTCTCCTCGTCAGCCTCCAATTCAGCTCCTTTCAAAAGTTCAAGATAACATGTCCAAAGCTCAACAGCCAGTACAAAAACAGAATTACCTGGAAAAACTCAGCAGGTCTGGCAGCATCGGCGGAGAAGAAAAGAGTCGACGTTTCGAGTCCTCATGACCCTTCAACAGAACAGGTATCCTGCCCCTCACAAGTCTCTTCCAGATAAGACATTAAACTAAGGCCCATGTACTTCCTCAGTTAGGCATAAAAGATCCCATGTCACTACTGAATGAAGTACAGGAGAATTCTCTCAGTGTCCTGGCCAAAATTTATCCTCAACCATCAAAAACAGATTTTCTGATCACTCATCTCAAATGCTGTTCCTGGAATCTAACTAAATATCAGCCTAAACAAAAACAAAAAAACTGCGGATGCTGGAAATCCAAAACAAAAACAGAATTACCTGGAAAAACTCAGCAGGTCTGGCAGCATCGGCGGAGAAGAAAAGAGTTGACGTTTCGAGTCCTCATGACCCTTCGACAGAACTTGAGTTCGAGTCCAAGAAAGAGTTGAAATATAAGCTGGTTTAAGGTGTGTGTGTAGGGGGCGGAGAGATAGAGAGAGAGAGAGAGAGGTGGGGGGGGTGTGGTTGTAGGGACAAACAAGCAGTGATAGAAGCAGATCATCAAAAGATGTCAACGACAATAGTACAATTCTATTGTACTATTGTCGTTGACATCTTTTGATGATCTGCTTCTATCACTGCTTGTTTGTCACACCCCACCCCCCCCCCCCCCACCTCTCTCTCTCTCTCTCTCTCTATCTCTCCGCCCCCTACACACACACCTTAAACCAGCTTATATTTCAACTCTTTCTTGGACTCGAACTCAAGTTCTGTCGAAGGGTCATGAGGACTCGAAACGTCAACTCTTTTCTTCTCCGCCGATGCTGCCAGACCTGCTGAGTTTTTCCAGGTAATTCTGTTTTTGTTTTAAATATCAGCCTACATCACTACAGGGAACAAACCTTACAAAGCTGTCTAACGCGCTTTGACTCTCCTCACGATGTATCGAGCTGCTTTATAAACGAAGCGAAATCGCCACCTTCCCGCTCACTAATAGCCGCAGAGCCAACGCTGAAGCCCAGCGGGCCCCGGAAAACCTGAGCTTGTAGAAAGCAGTCCTGGTCATTGCCGGGCCAGGCTCACTTACCCCGCGATAGGATCTTGGCAATGGACTGAGCCAGAGACGGTTTCTCGGCCACCATCAGCACCGTCTTCATAGTGCCGGCTTCAAACAACAGCACTGCAACCACTCAGACTGTCGCCACGACACCCACGACCTTTCCTGTGTACCTGACAACACTTCCGGTTCCGGGCCCTCGAGGAAGCGGAGAGACAGTTGAGAGCCGCGAGCTTGTTTCCATAGTAACCGTGGCCGGAGGCGACGTCCTTCTGTCCGCTTATTGCAGGCTGGCGCTGGAAACCACGACAGCTCCGCATGACACAGAGGGGTCCTTCCAAAGAAGAAAAATTAATTTATGACTATTTGGCAATAAGTAAAAACTACCGCTTTATCACGGGTTGGCCTCAAAGATGTGAAGTCATTGGAGAGCGTGTAGAAAAGATTTGCGGTAATGGGTGTCAAAGCCGGCATGGACACGACGGACTGAATGGCCTCTTAATGTGCTGTAATCATTTTATGATTCTAACAAAACTAGAGCATATTGTCCAATTCTGGGCACCACACTTTAGGAAGAATGTGAAGTAATTGGAGAGGGTGCAGAAAAGATTTGCCAGAATGATTGTCAGCTGGCATGGACACCAGGGGCTGAATTGCCTCTTTCTTTGCTGTGACCAATTTATGATGCCATAAAAGCGCTTTTAGGTAGGCACCATCTCTAGAGTTACTTTGGAGTCCAATGATTGTTAATTTTCTGTCGCCAACACTTCACAAACAAAACTTTCTCAGTTCATGAATCGGAAGTAAGTTGCTGGAACCAATCAGTAGTTCAGGCAGCATCGGTGGAGAAAGAAACATGGTTAATGTTTCAGTTCTTGAGTGCCACCTCAGTGAACCCATCTCCTCCCAGCCAACCAGCTGTCTAACTAAGAATGGAGATCACTAAACCCAGTAAAAATGGCTATTAGTAACTAGGGCTCACTTTGCCACCACAGTCCCTTAAAGGAAGAAGAAGGCTGGTCAGGGGAAAATCTCAATTTTTAAAATAAAAATAATAATTTTATAAAGCAGCCAGGGTGACAGAGATACACTTTACTTCCTGTCTTCTGGCCGGGACATAAAGCATATATTATCCTAGTCATACAGACTCAAAACAGTAACTCTGTCTCTCTCCCCACAGATACTGCCAGACCTGTTGAGTTTTTCCAGCATGTTCTGTTTTTATTTCAGTATCCCAGGCTTTATTAATAGGGGCGTAGAGTACAAGAGCAAGGTGGTTGCGTTGAACTTGTATGGGACACTAATTTGACCTCAGCTGGAGTATTGTGTACAGTTCTGGGCGCCACACTTTAGGAAGGATGTGAACACATTGGAGAGAGTGCAGAAGAGACTTACAAAAATGGTTTCAGGGATGAGAAACTTCAGTTATGATGAGGAGAGGAGAAGGCTAAGAGGAGATTTGAAAAGAGGTGCTCAAAATCATGAGGGAGCTGGACAGAGTAGATGGGGAGAACAAAAACAGAATTACCTGGAAAAACTCAGCAGGTCTGGCAGCATCGGCGGAGAAGAAAAGAGTTGACGTTTCGAGTCCTCATGACCCTTCGACAGAACTTGAGTTCGAGTCCAAGAAAGAGTTGAAATATAAGCTGGTTTAAGGTGTGTTGGGGGGGGGGGGGTGGGGGTGGAGAGAGAGAGAGAGAGAAGTGGGGGGGTGTGGTTGTAGGGACAAACAAGCAGTGATAGAAGCAGATCATCAAAAGATGTCAACAACAATAGAACAAAAGAACACATAGGTGTTAAAGTTGGTGATATTATCTAAACGAATGTCCTAATTAAGAATGGATGGTAGGGCACTCAAGCTATAGCTCTAGTGGGGGTGGGGAGAGCATAAAAGATTTTAAGATATTTAAAAATAATAGGTGGGAAAAGAAAAATCTATATAATTTATTGGAAAAAAAAGGAAGGGGGAAACAGAAAGGGGGTGGGGATGGGGGAGAGAGCTCACGACCTAAAGTTGTTGAATTCAATATTCAGTCCGGAAGGCTGTAAAGTGCCTAGTCGGAAGATGAGGTGTTGTTCCTCCAGTTTGCGTTGGGCTTCACTGGAACAATGCAGCAAGCCAAGGACAGACATGTGGGCAAGAGAGCAGGGTGGAGTGTTAAAATGGCAAGCGACAGGGAGGTTTGGGTCATTCTTGCGGACAGACCGCAGGTGTTCTGCAAAGCAGTCGCCTAGTTTACGTTTGGTCTCTCCAATGTAGAGGAGACCACATTGGGAGCAATGAATGCAGTAGACTAAGTTGGGGGAAATGCAAGTGAAATGCTGCTTCTCTTGAAAGGAGTGTTTGGGCCCTTGGACGGTGAGGAGAGAGGAAGTAAAGGGGCAGATGTTGCATCTTTTGTGTGGGCATGGGGTGGTGCCATAGGAGGGGGTTGAGGAGTAGGGGGTGATGGAGGAGTGGACCAGGGTGTCCCGGAGGGAGCGATCCCTATGGAATGCCGATAGGGGGGGTGAAGGGAAGATGTGTTTGGTGGTGGCATCATGCTGGAGTTGGCGGAAATGGCGGAGGATGATCCTTTGAATGCGGAGGCTGATGGGGTGATAAGTGAGGACAAGGGGGACCCTATCATGTTTCTGGGAGGGAGGAGAAGGCGTGAGGGCGGATGTGCGGGAGATGGGCCGGACACGGTTGAGGGCCCTATCAACGACCGTGGGTGGAAAACCTCGGTTAAGGAAGAAGGAGGACATGTCAGAGGAACTGTTTTTGAAGGTGGCATCATCGGAACAAATGCGACGGAGGCGAAGGAACTGAGAGAATGGGATGGAGTCCTTACAGGAAGCGGGGTGTGAGGAGCTGTAGTCGAGGTAGCTGTGGGAGTCGGTGGGTTTGTAATGGATATTGGTGGACAGTCTATCACCAGAGATTGAGACAGAGAGGTCAAGGAAGGGAAGGGAAGTGTCAGAGATGGACCGCGTGAAAATGACGGAGGGATGGAGATTGGAAGCAAAATTAATAAATTTTTCCAAGTCCCGACGAGAGAATGAAGCGGCACCGAAGTAATCATCGATGTACCGGAGAAAGAGTTGTGGAAGGGGGCCGGAGTAGGACTGGAACAAGGAATGTTCCACATACCCCATAAAGAGACAGGGCCCCAGCTATGCCTGTCTCTTTATGGGGTATGTGGAACATTCCTTGTTCCAGTCCTACTCCGGCCCCCTTCCACAACTCTTTCTCCGGTACATCGATGATTACTTCGGTGCCGCTTCATGCTCTCGTCGGGACTTGGAAAAATTTATTAATTTTGCTTCCAATCTCCACCCCTCCATCATTTTCACGCGGTCCATCTCTGACACTTCCCTTCCCTTCCTTGACCTCTCTGTCTCAATCTCTGGTGATAGACTGTCCACCAACATCCATTACAAACCCACCGACTCCCACAGCTACCTCGACTACAGCTCCTCACACCCCGCTTCCTGTAAGGACTCCATCCCATTCTCCCAGTTCCTTCGCCTCCGTCGCATCTGTTCCGATGATGCCACCTTCAAAAACAGTTCCTCTGACATGTCCTCCTTCTTCCTTAACCGAGGTTTTCCACGCACGGTTATTGATAGGGCCCTCAACCGTGTCCGGCCGTCTCCCGCGCATCTGCCCTCATGCCTTCTCCTCCCTCCCAGAAACATGATAGGGTCCCCCTTGTCCTCACTTATCACCCCACCAGCCTCCGCATTCAAAGGATCATCCTCCGCCATTTCCGCCAACTCCAGCATGATGCCACCACCAAACACATCTTCCCTTCATCCCGCCTATCTGCATTCCGTAGGGATTGTTCCCTCCAGGACACCCTGGTCCACTCCTCCATCACCCTAGTCCTCAACCCCCTCCTATGGCACCACCCCATGCCCACGCAAAAGATGCAACACCTGCCCCTTCACTTCCTCTCTCCTCACCGTCCAAGGGCCCAAACACTCCTTTCAAGTAAAGCAGCATTTCATTTGCATTTCCCCCAACTTAGTCTACTGCATCGGTTGCTCCCAATATGGTCTCCTCTACATTGGAGAGACCAAACGTAAACTGGGCGACCGCTTTGCAGAACACCTGCGGTCTGTCCGCAAGAATGACCCAAACCTCCCTGTCGCTTGCCATTTTAACACTCCACCCTGCTCTCTTGCCCACATGTCTGTCCTTGGCTTGCTGCATTGTTCCAGTGAAGCCCAACGCAAACTGGAGGAACAACAACTCATCTTCCGACTAGGCACTTTACAGCCTTCCGGACTGAATATTGAATTCAACAACTTTAGGTCGTGAGCTCCCTCCCCCAACCCCACCCCCTTTCTGTTTCCCCCTTCCTTTTTTTTTCCAATAAATTATATAGATTTTTCTTTTCCCACCTATTTCCATTATTTTTAAATATCTTAAAATCTTTTATGCTCTCCCCACCCCCACTAGAGCTATACCTTGAGTGCCCTACCATCCATTCTTAATTAGGACATTCGTTTAGATAATATCACCAACTTTAACACCTATGTGTTCTTTTGTTCTATTGTTGTTGACATCTTTTAATGATCTGCTTCTATCACTGCTTGTTTGGCCCTACAACCACACCCCCCCTCCACTTCTCTCTCTCTCTCTCTCTCCGCACCCCCCGCCCCCCACACACCTTAAACCAGCTTATATTTCAACTCTTTCTTGGACTCGAACTCAAGTTCTGTCGAAGGGTCATGAGGACTCGAAACGTCAACTCTTTTCTTCTCCGCCGATGCTGCCAGACCTGCTGAGTTTTTCCAGGTAATTCTGTTTTTGTTTTGGATTTCCAGCATCCGCAGTTTTTTTGTTCTTATATAGATGGGGAGAAACTGTTCCCGCTCAAAAAAGGATCGAGAATGAGAGGGCACAGATTTAAGGTAATTTGCAAAAGAAGCAAATGTGATGTGAGAAAAAACTTTTTCATGCAGCGAGTGGTTCGGGTCTGGAATGCACTGCCTGGCAGTGTGGTGGAGGCAGCTTCATTCGAGGCACTCAAGAGGTCATTAGATGATTATTTACTTAGAAAAAATATGCAGGATTACAGGGTAAAGGTAGGAGAATGGCATTGAGTCATAATACTCATTCAGAGGGTCGGTGCAGACGTGATGGGCCGAATGGCCTCCTTCTGCACCGTATTAATTCTGTGAAAAGAGCTGAGTTACAGAGGTGAAGTGAAAGTGATTACCTTTGACATCAAGGAAGCCTGGCAATGGGAATTAGGGAGGGAACTCTCCACTGGTTGGAGTCATTGCTAGCGTAAAGGAAGATGGCTATTTTTTTTAAATTCTTTCATGGGATGTGGATGTCACTGGTAAGACCAGCATTTGTTGCCCATCCCTGATTGCCTGAACTACAGTCCATATGATGTAGATACACCCACATGCTATTAAGAAGGGAGTTCCAGGCTTATGATCCAATGACAGTGAAGGAGTGACAATATAGTTCCAAGTCAGGATGGTGTGGCTTGGAGGGGAAATTGCTGCGGGTGGTGTTCCCATGCATCTGCTACACATGTTCTTCTAGGTGGTAAATGTGTGTTTGGAAGGTGCTGTGGAAGGAGCCTTGGTGAGTTTCTGCAATGCATCTTGTATATGTCCAAGCTAACATTGACCCTACTATTCCATCAGTCTCAATTTTGCTAACCAGCCTTTTATTCAGTACTTTGTCAAACACTATTTTAAAATCCATATGGACAACATCCGCTGTATTCCATTCATCAACCTTCTCTGGCACTTCATCAAAAAACAAATTAGATTACTCTACCATTACCATCAAGTCAGGGGATCAACCCTGGTTCAATGAAAAGTGCAAGAGGGCATGCCAGGAGCAGCACCAGGCATACCTAAAAATGAGATGTCAAGCTATGAAACAAAGGACTACTTCCGTGTCAAACAGCATAAGCAGCAAGTGATAAGACAGAGCTAAGCCTTTCCACAACCAACAGATCAGACCTAAGCTCTGCAGTCTTGCCACGTCCAGTTGTGAATGGTGGTGGACAATTAAAAAATTCACTGAAGGAGGAGGCTGCACAAATATCCCCATCCTCAATGATGGAGGAGCCCAACACAGCAGTGCAAAAGATAAGGCTGTATCACTTGCTACAATCTTCAACCAGAAGTACTGAGTGGATGATCCAGCTCGGTCTCCTCCGGAGGTCCCCAACATCACAGATGCCAGTCTTCAACTAGTTCAATTCACTCCACGTGATATCAAGAAATGGCTGGAGGCACTGGATACTGCAAAGGCTATGGGCCCTGACAATATTCCAGCAATAGCATTGGAGACTTGTGCTCCAGAACTTGCTGCACCTCTAGCCAAGCTGTTCCAGTACAGCTACAACACTGGCATCTATCCAGCTATGTGGAAAATTACCCAGGCATGCCCTGTACACAAAAAGCAGGACAAATCTAACCCAGCCAATTAGCGCCCCATCAGTCTACTCTCAATCATCAGTTAAGTAATGGAAGGGGTCATCAACAGTACTATCAAGCAGCACTTGCTCAGCAAAAACCTGCTCACTGATGCCCAGTTTGGGTTCTGCCAGGGCCACTCAGCTCCTGACCTCATTACAGCCTTGGTTCAAATATGGACAAAGTAGCTGAACTCCCAAGGTGAGGTAAGAGTGAATGCCCTTGTTATCAAGGCAGCATTTGACTGAGTGTGGCATCAAGCAGCCCTAGCAAAACTGGAGAGTCAATGGGAATCAGGGGGAAAACTCTCCATTGGTTGGCGTCATACCTAGCATAAAGGAAGATGGTTGTGGTTGTTGGAGGTCAGTCATCTCAGCTCCAGGTCTTCAATGCAGGAGTTTCTCAGGGTAGTGTCCTAGGCCCAACCATCTTCAGCTGCTTCATCAATGACCTTCCTTCCATCACATGGTCAGAAGTGGGGGTGTTCGCTGATGATTGCACAATGTTCAGCACCATTCGCGACTCCTCAGATGCTGAAGCAGTCCATGTCCAAATGCAGCAAGACTTGGACAATATCCAGGCTTGGGCTGACAAGTGGCAAGTAACATTCGTGCCACACAAGGGTCAGGCAATGACCATCTCCAACAAGAGAGAATCCAACCATCACCCCTTGATGTTCAATGGCATTACTATCACTGAATCCCCCACTATCAACATCCTGGGGGTTACCATTGACCAGAAACTGAACTGGACTAGCCATATAAATCCTGTGCCTACAAGAGCAGGTCAGAGGCTAGGAATCATGCGACGAGTAACTCACCTCCTGGCTCCCCAAAGCCTGTCCACCATTTACAAGGGACAAATCAGGAATGTGATGGAATGCTCCCCACTTGCCTGGATGAGTACAGCTCCTACAACACTGAAGTAGCCGGACACCATTCAAGACAAAGCAGTTCGCTTGATTGGCACCACATCCAAAATAGTGGAAAGCTGGAAAGTGGGATTAAAAATGAGCGGCTAGCTTTTTTCTCTTTATATGGCCAGCACAGACAACTTGGGCTGAATGGCCTCTTTCTGCACCGTAACTTTTCTATGGTTCTATGTTACCCACCATGAATATTAAACTGACTGGCCTACGGTTGCTAGGAACATCCTTACAAGGATGTCACATTTGCCACCTGCCAATCCTCTAGCACTTTCCTCATATCTAGGGAAGTTTATGGCAAGCCCTTCCACCATCTCCACACCCACTTGGGAGGCATCTTGAAAATAGAGGTCATAATATAATTGGGTTTAAAGTGGTTATAAAAAATGACAAAGAAAAGTCAAAAGTGAAATTAGCCAACTGTAAGAGGGCTATTTTCAGTGATTTGAGAAGGGGTCTAGCACAGGTTGACTAGGAGGAGATTGGGCAGGAAAATAGTAAATGAGCAATGACAAGCCTTCATGGCAGAGATAATTCAGGGACAAACTAAGCACATTCCCATAAAGAGGAAGAATGGAACTAGAATTTCTTGGATGACAAAGGAAATAGACATTAAAGTAAACTAGAAAAAGGAGATATACGACAAATGTCAGGTACAAAATACAATTGAAAACCAGGAGAATACAGAAGCTGCAGGAGGAAATTTAAAAGGATATAAGAAGAACAAAGAAAGGGGGTGAAAAAAGATTAGGAGCTATTATAAAAGGGAAACCAAAAATCTTTGATAGTAAAATGATAGTTGAGGTAGATTGGGGCAACAAAAGGAAATTTTCTTGGGAGGCAGAGAGCATGACTGAAGTTGCTGAGGGAGGCTATTTTGGAGATAACTGAAGTACTGATCACAATCTTTAAATCCTCCTTGGATGTGGGACCATGTCAGAGTACAGAAAGATTGCAAATGTTACCCTCCCATTCAAAAATGGGGTGAGGGATAAACCTGCTAACTACATGCCTATCAGTCACATCTGTGGTGGGAAAGCTACTGGAAACATTGTCAAGGACAAAATTATTTCTCACTTGGAGAAGTATAGGTTAATAAGAAGCAGCCAGCATGCGGGATTTGTTAAGGTAAATTGTGTCTCACTAACTTGAATGAATTCTTTGATCAATTGACAGGGAGGAAGTTGATGAAGGTAATACAGTAATGTATAAATATAGTCTTTCAAAAGATATTTGATAAAATACCAAATAATGGACTTATTTGGAAAATGGATGCAGATGGTATTGAAAGGACAGTGGTAACTTGAGTAAATAATTGGCTTGAGGTAGACCTGGGACCTACCTCCTTTCTCTGCCCATGAGAGTGGAAGACCATGGCAAACTACCACTGACAAAAACTGCCACGAAAAACAGCTCAGGATGAAGCATCAGCAGACAATGAGCCAAGGACCAGCCTTCAGGCAGAACACTCATGGAATGAAATGAAATGCAATGGGTGTCAAAAAGTAGTGGACTCTGACTGGAGAGAAATATGAGACAGGGTTCTGCAGGGGTTGGTATTAGGATCAATGCTTTTCTTGTTATATAAAATGCCATGATTTGGGCATAGAGATTACAATGTAGAAATTTGATATAAAACTTGTTAACATAGTAAATAATGAGCAAGATGGTAGCAGATTTCAGGAGGACATAGAGTCAGACCTGTGAAACAGGCAGACATCTGACAAATGCAATTTAATGTGGATAAGTGTGAAGTGATGCTCTTTGGGAGGAACAACATGGAGAGGCTGTCTAATCGAAATGGTAGTATTTTAAGGAAGATGCAAGCACAGAGGGCTATGGGCTTATGTGTTCACAAATTTTTGAAGATAGTGGAGTAAGCTGATAGGGTTTAAGAAAGCATTTGGGTTACTTTGTAAGTGTGGTCATTGAATGCAAAAAAAAGGAAGTCTTTACCTTTCTAAATCTCTGGTTCAACCTCAGCTGGACCTATTGTGTACAATTCTGGACACTACACTTTAGGAAGGATATGCCCCCAGTGAGGCTACTGAGGTTCACCAGGCTGAAACAGAGGGGTGAAAGTCCTCATTTTGGAGACATTGGAGAAACTGGGATTGGTCTCCTTGGAACAGAGAAGGTTATGGGGAGACCTAACAGAGTTATTCAAAATTATGAGGGGTTTTGGTAGAGCAAGCAATGTGTGTGTGTGTGTGTGTGTGTGGATTGGTAACTAGAGGTTAGAGATTTAAAATAATTGGCAAAAGAACCCTAGGGGAAATATGAAATATTTTCAAACACAGCATTGGTAAGATCTGGAACACACAACTTGAAGGGTGGTAGAAGCAAATTCCACAGGACCTTTCAAAAGGTAACTGGATATGTTCTTGAAAAGGACCATTTGCAGTTGGGAAGGAAAGCTGAGATATGGGACTATATTGGACAAAGAACTGGTATAGGCAAAACAGGATGAATGACATCCTCCTATGTTATAATACTCTATACTTAGAGGTTCCCGTCTTCCCTCAGAGATCCTCCTCATACTCAAGTTCATGACACCAGATTCACAAGTATATGGCTTGAATGGAATGACCAGAGAGACAAGTTTCTTCTGATAATTCACAATTGCTTTATTGAATCACCCACAACCCTGCAGTACAAAACCCCAAATTTAAAACAGCCTATTCCCAGTACCCAACACAAAGTCACCACGTCTGAATCAAAACTTACAAAAACACAGGCAAAACACTACGTCCTGTCCAGAAACCTTAAGAAAAAACCCCTCAGACCAATACCACCAAGATATGGCTGAAACTAGTTACAAGGTACCAGCAAAAAAATACCAAGTTTTCACCCCAAACCTTCACAAAACCCTTAGACCAATATCACTATGATTTGGCTGAAACTTACAATCCCTAGCACAGCTGGTCTGTCTGGTGTTGACTGTACATAAGAACTAGGAGCAGGAGTAGGCAATTCAGCCCCTCGAGCCTGCCCCACTATTCATTACTATCATGGCTGATCTTATTTTGGCCTCAACTCTAATTTCCCACCCTCTCCTCATAACCTTTCAATCCATTACTAATTAAAAATCTAATTAGGCCTTAGTCAAGGTGACCAAACTCGACCCTTCTTCCAACTGCAGCCCAGATGCTCAGATTTGCTCTGCTTTTATAATAATTTAATTCAGACATGTCAAAACATATTTCCTGTTGTTCCAATTGATCCACGCTAAGTCCAGACAAATGTCATCAACTTCTGCTGTTTGAACCAAACAGGGTTTTCCATAGAAAATGTATCCAGATGAATATTATCAGTTCTCATTGTATGAGCAATTCTCTTGCTGTTCAAGGTGGCACAGTAACAGCACCTGGCTCCAAAGTTAATGAGGGTTTGAATGATCCTATTCCAGTACTATTGTCTATGGTGGTTGAATAATTCCTTGAGTGTATTGTATTGATGATATGTCCTTTGTTCCATTGTATTAGGTAATCAGACTTCTTGATCGCGTTAGTCAATGTCCAAACCCTTTTGATGAGCCACTATGTTTTCACTAAATGTCTGAACTAACCCCTTTTTGCCCAGCCCTGTGCTGCTGGCTGCAGCTTATCTTTTTGAAATTTATAGTTCCAATCATGAGGTCAAAACGTGTCCATGGTTTTGAAATTATGTTCCATAAATTCCCCAGTTGAAGGGGATTCTGATCCTACATATGATTCTATGGGGAGAGTACTGGGAAACAGAAGAAGAACATAGGATCAGGAGATGGGCATTTAGCCCCTTGAGTCTAGTCCACTAGGTAGCCAGATCACAGATGATCTGTACCTCAACTCTAGTCGCCTATCTCTTATCTATCTCCCTTGATACCCTTATGTAAAAAAAAAGTTTATCTCAGTCTAGAACATTTCAATTGACACATGACCTTCAGGGGAAGAGAATTCTATATTTTTACTACCCTTTGTGTGAAGAAATGCTTTCTCATTTAACTAATGGACAGACTCTAATCTTAAGATTTTGCTCTGTATTTCCCCACCAGAGAAATCTGTTTATCACTGAGCATCAACAAAGACAGTAATACATCGGGATGTAGAGAAATGGGCAAACACAAAGATATGTGGTGGACACAGATCAGAATAAATACTATGGTAATTACATCACAATACTAAACAGGGAAAAAAATCACAAATGTTTCCACAGTTTGAGAAACATCAATGGGCACCTGGATTTTCTGAAAAGTTTAGGCTAGTCATGAAATTGGATGACCAAACTTTCCCATTTTATTCTTGTATTTCTCCTTAATATCTTGGGAACTCCTTAACAGAATAACATGTTCCTGCAAAGATATTCAGAGCTTTTTACCGGTGGAGAAGCACATTGCTCATCAGATTACTCACGTTCATAATGGCTCAATTGGAATTCACTTTCAACCTGAGTCAAAAGGTTATGACTTCAAACTTCACCCAAGGACCTCAACACTGAGGGAGTGCTCCACTGTAGAAGGTGAGAGCCTACAGATGAGATAAGAAGCTGAGATCATGTCTGCCTTTTCAGGGGGGTGGAGTGTTAGTGGATTTGAAAAAGGGCAAGCAGAAGTTCTCCATGTGTCCTGGTCAATGATGCTCACTCATCCAATGCCAACAAAACACAGGCTAACTGGTCATTCATTTCATTTGCTGCTTGAGGGACCTTGTTAAGCAGGCTGACACATTTACTCACAGCAGTGAAGTATTTACTGTCTCCTGTTGCATGGCATTTGTGGGGAACACAGAGAGATGGACAACCACAATGATACATGGGAACAAGAGAGATGGACAGCCACAATGATACATGGGGAACACAGAGAGATGAACACACACAATGATATGTGGGGAATACAGAGAGGTGAATAAACACAAGGATACATGAGGAACACAGAGATGGACAAACACAAGATGAGCAGGGTTGATTACAGAATCACAGAATTATTACAGCACAGAAGGAGGCTATTCGGCCCGTCGTGTCTGCACCAGCTCTCTGAAGCAGCAATTCATCTAATGCCATTCCTGCCTTTATCCCGTAGCCCTGCACATTCTTCCTTTTCAGATATTAATCCAATTCCCTCTTGAATGCCTCAATTGAACTTGCCTCCCCCACAGTTTCAGGCAATGCATTCCAGATCCTAATACTCGCTGCATAAAAAAGTTTCTCCTCATGTTTCTTTTGCCAATTACCTTAAATCTGTCCTCTTATTCTTAATCTTTCCACCAATGGGAACAATTTTTCCCTATATATTCTGTCTAGAGCCCTCATGATTTTGAATACTCTATCAAATCTCCTCAATCTTATCCAGGGAAAACTGTCCCAACTTCTCCAATCTATCTACGTAACTGAAGTTCCTCGTCCCTGGAACCACTCGTGAATCTTTTCTGCACTCTCTCAAATGCCTTCACATTTTCCTAAAGTGTGGCATCCAGAACTGGACACAATACTTCATTCGAGGCCAAACCAGTGTCCTTTACAATTTTAATGTAACTTCCTTGCTTTTGCACTCAATGTTTCCATTAATAAAGACTAGATTGCTGAATGTTGTATTAATTGCTCTCTCAGCCTGTCCTGCAACCTTCAATGATTTATGCACATACACCTGCAGTCCCTCTGCTCCTGCACCCGCTATAGAATTATACCCTTTATTTTATATTGTCTCTCTGTGTTTTTCCTATCAAAACGATTCACTTCACATTTCTGTGCATTGAATTTCATCTGCCACTTGTCCAGCCATTCCAACAACTTGTCTATGTTCTTTTGGAGTTCTGCACTATCTTCCTCACAGTTCACAATACTTTCAAGTTTCATATCATCTGCAAATTTTGAAATTGTGTCCTGTACACCATGGTCCAGGTCTTTAATATATATCAGGAAATGTAAGGGTCCTAACACCAACCCCTGGGGAACTCAGCTCCAAATTTTCCTCCAGTCCAAAAAATATCCATTAACCACAGTCTCTATTTCCTGTTGCTCAACCAATTTCATACTCATGTTGCTACTTTTATTCCATGAGCTATAACTTTGCTCACAGGTCTGTTGTGTAGCTCTTTATTAATTGCTTTTTGGAATCCCATGAACACATCAACAGCATTACCCTCATCAACCTTCTCTGTTACCTCATCAAAAAATTCCAGTAAATTACTTAAATTTGTCCTTAACAAATTCACGCTGGTTTTCCTTAATTAACCTGCATTTTCCCATGTGATTATTAATTTTGTCCTGAATTGTTGTTTCTAGAAGCATCTTCACCACTGAAGTTAAACTAACTGGCCTTTTTTGAACAAGGCAGCAACATTTGCAATTCTCCAGGCCTCTGTCACGTCCCAAGTCTTACAAAGACTTGAAAATTATGGCCAGTGTCTTCACAATTTCCTCTCTCACTTCCCTCAGTATCCTTGGATGCATCTCATCAGTCTTGGTTCGTTATCCATTATGTCCTCATCAATGTTTAACCCTTCAAGTGTTTAAATTATCTCTTCTTTCACCATGCTCTGCACAACATCTTCCTTGGTCAAGAGAAATGCAAATTAATCACTTAATATTTCAGGTCTGCCCCCTGCCTCCATAGATAAATCCCCTTTTTGGTTCCTAATCAGCACCACTCCTCCTTTTACCACCCTTTTACCCAAGGATACTGAGAAATTTCCCTGCTCTTCTTCAGTGGAAGTTCTTATGATTGTTGTGCACACCAGGTAGACTCCACCTCAGCTAACTAATGTAAATGTGATTCACTCTAATAGTCACTTACTTTGTTGTTTTAGTTTCTTGTTGACATATGAAAACCCAAATAGTGTAAAAAGTATTCACTGACCTAGTGCATCTTAGCATGAGCAGTAAAATTAACAGTTGTAATCTAGGACCCTATACTGTATTTACTTGTGAGGAGATAATCATACTGCTGCTTCACAACAGTTTCTAGTAAGCAAGAGCTCATACCATGTCTGTACAGGATGTAGGAATGCATGACGTCAACATGCACAAGATCTCCCAATGCATAGGTCTTCAAAGCCAGTTGAGACACATTCAATGAAGCAGCTGTCTAGCCACACGGAACATGTTACTAGGGGACATTTTGGAAAACAAATATTACCTGATCATATACAGTAAGGGTTGTAAACAGCCCGGAGGAAAATACTCCTGTCTCTGTTCAGATGAATACAGGTTACATTTTTTCCTCTATTCTTTCATGGGATGTGGGTGTCACTGACAAAGCTAACATTTTGTTGCCCATTCCTAATTGACCTTGAACTGATCATTTCAGAGTCAACCACATTACTGTGGGCCTAGACCAGGTAAGCACAGCAGATTTCCTTCCCCAAAAGGCATTAGTGAACCAAGTGGGTTTTTGCAACAATCAATGATAGGTTTGATAGTCACCATTTATAATTCCAGATTTACTAATTGAATTTAAATTCTACTAGTTGCTATGGTGGGATTTGAACCTATATTCAAGCAGCATCAACCTCTGAATTACCACTACACCACCAACTCCCCCCACATTACATGTAAGGCAAATTGTAGCTGAACAACAACCTCTGCAGACTATCCCCCTATTATTTTGCTCCTATTATTTTAACTATCAACCTAGTGTCTCTCTCGTGTTTCTCACAACTTTCTAACCTCCTAAACATGACTCTTTTAGCTCTCAAGAACATTTATCCTTTTTGTGACAAACATCAAACCCTATATTAACTACCTCAGACACAACTGTTTTATGGCTCCGTAAGATTAATATCATCAATGCTTAAGATTCTTCAAATAAGATTAAGACTTCAGTGGTGACAGAAATGAACAGGAGACCCTTTGTTTAAATTTCCACCAATTCAATAAACAAGTGATAAAATATATGTAACTACAGTAGGATTCTTTAAGTTCAGCTGTGGCATGGCATTAGTACCCTTGCTGCTGAATGAAAAGGTTGTGTGTCCAAATCTCACTTCAGAGACTAGAGTGCAAAGTCGAAACTGATGCTCCAGTGCTGAGGAAGTTCTGTAATGTCAGAGGTGCCATCTTTCAACTGAGGCCCCACCTTCCCTTTCAGATCACATGACAGTATCTGAAGAAGAGCAGGAGAGTCCTCCAGTATCCTGGGCAAAATATATTTCAAACAACACCACAAAAATCCCAGATTGTCTGGACATTGTCACATTGCTTTTCATGAGAGCATGCTGTATGCAAAATTGGCTGTTGCATTTTGTACAACTAATTAAATTTCAAAAGTATGTCAGTGGTTGTAAAGAGTTTTGGGGATTCTCTGAGGTTGTGAAAAATGCTATATAAATGCAAGTTTGTTTTTTTTCTTCCTGATGAAGTAACAAAGATCGCATGAATAGTGGGCCTTTTCTGGGCATTATCGGTACCATCAGCAGGCAGGGGGGTAAATAACATGCTACTGGTGGCCTATAGCTCATCCACCCCAATGTGAACTTTTTCCTCTTGATAACCAAGGGAGTTTAGGTCATTGTATTGGCCAGACTGCTGCTACGGTTTATTTTGGCTCAGCCAGCACTCGTTGAACCAGGTGAGCTTTTACAATCATCCAGCATGTTTCATGGTTATTATTTTGACATTTGTCCGGAAAATACCAAACTCTGGGGAGGCAATGTTGGAGTAATATTGTCGCTAGGTTAATAATCCAGGGAACCAGGGTAATGCTCTAGGGACCTGGGTTTGAATCCTGCCACAGCAGATGGTGGAATTTGAATTCAATAAAAGCCCATGAAATCATTGTTGTAAAAATTTGCTTGGTTCACTAATGTCCCTTTGGGGAAGGAAATCTGCTGTCCTTGCCCGATCTGGCCTACATGTAACCCAGACCCACAGCAATGTGGTTGATTCTTGACTGCCCTCTGAACAAGGGCAGTTAGGGATGGGCAATAAATGCTGGCCTAGCCAGCGATGCCCACATCCAATGAATGAATTTTTTAAAACTTACTGAATTACAACAAAATCTGAACTGTTAAGTTTCTTGCCTAGTATCAGAATGACTAGGCTATCATGCTCATTATATAAATAGCTGACATTAGCGGAACACATTGTCAATGTCCGAAGCTTGCTTATTTTCCAGTAATCTAAGGGAGAAGGAAAGAAGGAAGAAAATATGGCAGTCAATTTGCATACGGCAAAGGTACCCCAAATAGCAAGATATAAGGAACCAAATTTTTGTTTCAGTAGGTTTGTTTGAGGGACAAATTTGGTCAGGCACCATTAAGGTTTAGTGTATAAGAAGATTTGAGGAAAAACATCAGCAGATTGCCACGTAGAAATATGATGTTATGGCAATAACAGAGACTTGGCTCAAAGAAGGGCAGAACTGAGTGTTAAATATCCCTGGATACAAGATGTTCAGGAAAGATAGGAAAGGAAGAAAAGGGGAATGGGTGATGGTATTGATTAAGGAGGCCATTGTAGTGCTGGAAAAAGAGGAATTTCCAGAGGAGTCAAGAATAGAATCTATTTGGCTAGAGCTAAGGACAAAAAAGGTGCATTTACATTACTTGGTGTAGTCTATAGGTGACCAACCAGTGGCAAAGCTGTAGAGGAACAAATCTGCAAGGAAAAATACAGAGAGGTGCAAAAATTATAGATTACATATAATGGGGAATTTTAGTTATCCAAATATAGACTGGGATAGTAGGGCAGAGAGAGGCAAGAGTTCCTATAGTGTGTTCAGGAAAATTTTCTTCAGCAGTTTGTTTCCAGTCCAATGAGGAAGGAAGCATACTATACATGGTCCTTGGAAATGAGGAGGGCCAAATAGATCAAGTGTCAATTAGACAACATTTAGGGGACAGTGCTTTGTATCTTAAAGTTTAGGCTGACTATGGAAAAGGACAAAGAACCATCCAGAGTAATAAAAATTAACTGGGAGAAAGCCAACGTCAATGGGATAAGAACGGATTTGGGATAAATAAATTGGAGTCAAAGGTTGGCAGGAAAATGGCAGCTGATCAATGGGCTACCTTCAAAGAAGAGATAATTCAGGCACAATCAGGGTACATTCCCTTGAAAGGGAAAGGTAGGGCAAACAATTCCATAGCTCCCTAGATGACAAAGGAGATTGAAATTAATACAAATAAGAAAATGTATGCTTATGACAGGTATCGGGTAGAAAATACAATTGAAAATCAAGCTGAGTATAGAAGTTTCAGAGCAGAGGTGAAGAAGTAAATAAGAGAAGCAAAGAAGCAGTATGAAGAGACTGGCAGCTAACGTAAAACGGAACCACAAAGTCTTCTATAGGCATATAAATAGTAAAAAAGGTGGTAAAAGGAGGAGTAGGGCTAATACGGGTCCAAAAAGGGGATTTACACATGGAGCCAGAGGGCACAGCTGAGATATTAAATTAATACTTTGCATCTGTCTTTACCAAGGAAGAAGATGCTACCCAGGCCATGGTGAAAGAGCAGGTGATTCAGAAAGTAGATTGGTTTAAAGTTGGG
Organism: Carcharodon carcharias; assembly: GCF_017639515.1. Lineage (NCBI taxonomy): Eukaryota > Metazoa > Chordata > Chondrichthyes > Lamniformes > Lamnidae > Carcharodon > Carcharodon carcharias. The sequence goes on from NC_054479.1 coordinate 57,724,338, forward strand.
AAGGAGGAGGTACTGGATAGGTTATCTGTACTTAAAGTTGCTAAGGCACTGGGACCAGATGAAATGTACCCAAGGATACTGAGAGAATTGAGAGTGGAAATTGCAGAGGTATTAGCCATAATTTTTCAATCTTCCTCAGACTCAGGTGGTCCTGGAGGACTGGAGAATTGCAAACATTACACCCTTGTTAAAAAGGGGTACAAAAAGGCCCAGCAACTACAGGCCTGTGAATTTAACTTCGGTGGTGGGGAAACTTCTGGAAACAATAATTCAGGACAAAATTAATTGTCACATGGACAAATATGGGTTAATTAAGGAAAGCCAGCATAGATTTCTTAAGAGAAAAACATGTTTAATTAACTCGCTGGAGTTTTATATAATGAGGTAACAGAGAAGGTTGATGAGGGCAATGCTGTTGATGTGGTGTACATGGACTTCCAAAAGGCATTTGAAACAGTGCTGCACAACAGACTTGTGAGAACAGTTATAGCTCGTGGAATAAAAGGGATAGTAGCAACATGAATATAAAATTGGTTGAGTGACAGGAAACAGAGAATAGAGGTTAATGGATTTTTTTGGACAGGAGGAAGATTTGTAATGGAGTTCCTCAGTGGTTAGTGTTTGAAACATTGCTTTCCCTGATACATGTTAATGACCTAGACCTTGGCATACAGGTCACAATTTCAAAATTTGCATATGACACAAAACTTGGAAGCATTGTGAATTGTGAAGAGGATAGTGTAGAGCTTCAAAAGGATATAGACAAGTTGGTGGAATGGGTAGAGAGATGGCAGATTAAGTTTAATGCAGAGAAATGTGAAGTGATTCATTTTAGTGGGAATAACATGGAGAAATAATATAAAATAAAGGGTACAACTCTAAAGTGGGATGCAGGAGCAGAGGGACCTATGTGTATATGTTCACAAGTCATTGAAAGTGGCAGGACAGGTTGAAAGTGTGGTTAATAAAGTATAAAGTATCCCAGAGGATACTTATTAATAGAGGCATCGAGTACAAGAGCAAGGAGGTCATGTTGAGCTTATACAAGTCATTAGTTCAGTCTCAGGTAGATTATTGCATTCCAGTTCTGGGCACCACGATTTAGGAAGGATGAATTAATTAGAAACAGTGCAGAAAAGATTCACAAGAATAGTTCCAGGGATGAGGAAATTCAGTTATGAAGGTAGATTGAGAAGGTAGGACTGTTTTCCTTAGAGAAAAGAAGGTTGAGGGGAGATTGGATATGAAGGATCTGGACACAGTAGATAGGGAGAAACTGTTCCCACCTGCAAAAGGATCGAGAACAAGACGGCACAAATTTAAAGTAATTAGTAAAAGAAGAAAAAGTGATATGAGGAAAAACGTTTTCACACAGCATGTGGTTAGGTTCTTGAATGCACTTCCTAAAAGTGTTGTGGAGGCAGGTTCAATTGAAGCATTCAAGAGGGAAATAGACTGTTATCTGAAAAGGAAGAATGTGCAGGGTTACAGGGAGAAGATGGAAGAATGACAAGAAGTGAGTTGCTCATTCGGAGAGCCAGTGCAGACTCAATGAGCCTTAACAAATCTGTGATTCTGTAAACAGTATATGAAAGGGGCATTAATTAGACAGTCCTGTGAAGCCAGGAGCCAGTCCCATTTCTAGGGAATGGCTGTCAAGCTGAAAGTAGATGAGAAAGATCTGCCTTCACCTCTGCCTCATGACACTGAATTTGTAAGTCATTTGTCCGATGACCACAAAAAGTACTACATTTGCAGAGGGCTCTGACAAATCAGCACTAATTCTTCAGTCTGCATTACTTAGAGTGCAGATTCCGCTCAAAGTTTGGGATTGATGAAGTTTTCTGTTATGTGTTGCCTTATGCAAAAAAATATTTTTCAGCCACCAAATTGTACCCAGAACTCCACACAAACCAAAGTAAGAGGCTTGCCATGTGCTGAGCAGAGGCAATGCTCAAACATTACCTCTGGATACAAGAGAGGACATGTTGGGTATAACTGTGCAGTATTAGCAGTTAGTTAGTGCCCCAAGGGCCTTTACATCTGGAAATGTAAAATACTTGTTTTGTACCATTTGATGGAACATTGTGACTCTCTAGGACACAGATATTACTCAACCCATTGAAGATTTATACTGTGTGATAAAAAATGCGATAAGGTAACACCCACTTTAAACTCAATATGTTTCAGGTAATTAATTTGCATATATCATTGCATTTTTAAAAACTGCTTGCGCATGTTAACATCATGTATCATATTCTTCTTGGCTGTCACTCTCATCCAGTAAACAGCAATAATTTAAGTCCTGGTTTGAGTTCTGAATCTGGAAAGATCCTGGTGAGAAAATTTGGTGGATGAACAAAAACATTCACCTGTCCTGATTTAAGTTGGGATGTCCTAATTTTCAGGTGAATTTCACCCCATCCTACTGTCCTGACTTTGTGGCAACATTCCACCAAACTTGCAACTGTTGGTCAATAGAATTTATTTTGGGGACTACAAATAATGGATAAATCAGATCTGAAACTTGTTTATTTTTAATCTAAACAATAAACACCTTGGTATTTTATGCCTTAAACTATTATCAAAATACATAAAGGTAGTGAATATATATTGTGGGATAATAGCAAGTAAATGTTTAACTCATTCATCTAAATTCTTCTTTACCATATTTTAGCGGAGGTATTAACCCATTTATTTTAAATGGTCCTGGCTAGCTTTATGCCTCTGGTAAACAGCAGAAAGAATTTCAAATGAATGAGCTAAGCATTCAAATATTAGTTTAATGCTAGGATCAAACAGTTAAGTATGATAAACATGGAAAGACAGTAAGCACATACCAGATCAAAACTTCCCAAAATCTGTTTATGTATTTGTGGAAAGTATAGCAATGCTACACCTATTAGCAACACAGAAATAGTGGAACAACAAAAATCATGGAACAAAGAACTGGGAGTTGAGAGGAACGCAATAGGAAGAATGTTCCAGAAAACTGCAGATGGGAAGCTAGATAAGTATGTGCGAGAGAAAGGAATAGGATATGCTGATTGAGCTCGATGAAGTAAAGTTGGAGGTGACTCGTGGAGCATAAACTTTGTTTACAGTTTTGGTCTCCTCATCTAAGGAGGGATAGTCTTGTCTTATAGGAGGTGCAACAAAACTTCACTAGATTGGTTCTGGGGATAAGTAGGTTGTCCTATGAGGAGAGATTGAGTAAAATGGGCCTCTATTCTATGGAGTTGAGGAGAATAAGAGGTGATCACAGTATTTATAAATACTGTGGATACAGGGTTTGACAGAGTGGAGGCTGAGAGGTGGACTGAGCTGTGAAGAAATTTCTTCACTCAGAAGATTATAAATCTTTGGAATTCTGTACGGCAGAGAGCTGTGAATTCTCAGTCATTGAGTATATTCAAGACTATAATTGACAAGTTTTTGGACACTAAGGGACACAAGGAATATGGGGATATTATGGGAAAGTGGATTTGAGGTTTAAGATCAGCCATGATCTGATTGAATGGCAGAGCAGCCATGAAGGCCCATATGGAATTCTCCTGCTTCAGTTTCTTATGTTCATTTTTTAATTCTTTCATGGGATGTGAGCATTGCTGGCAAGCATTTGTTGCCAATCCCTAATTGCCCTCGAGAAGGTGATGGTGAGCCACCTTCTTGAACCACTGCACTTCATGTGGTGTAAGCCCGTGCACAGTGGTGTTAGGAAGGGAGTTTCAGCTCTTTGGTGCAGTGACAATGAAGGAACAGCAATATATTTCTGAGTCAGGATGGTCTGTGGCTTGGAGGGGAATTTGCAAGTGCTGGTGTTCCCATGTGCCTGCTGTCTTTGTTCTTCTAGGTGGTAGAGGTTGCCAGTTTGGAGGTGCTACCGAAGGAGACTTGGCAAATTGCTGCAGTGCATCTTGAGAATGTTACACACTACTGTCACTGTGCAGCAGTGGTGCAGAGAGTGAACGTTTAAGGTGATGGTTGGGTTGCCGATCAAGCAGGCTGTTTTATCCTGGTGTTGTCAAGCTCCTTGAGTGTTGTTGGAGCTGTACTCAACCAAGCAAGCAAAGAGAATTCCATCACACTCCTGGCTTGTGCCTTGTAGATGGTGGACAGGCTTTGGGGAATCAGGAGATGAGTTAATCGCTACAGAATTCCCAGTCTCTGACCTGCTGTTGTAGCCACAGTATTTATATAGCTATTCTACAGTATTCTATATCTTGATGGTAAAGACATGCATGTGCCCTATGCATCACACTTCAGACATCACACATCATCCAATGCAAATGATGTAGAAAGACAGTCGCTTGTAGTATACAGAAAACTCACCAGAACAGAATGTAATACACCCACATTGTCTGCGAGCCTCTGGTCTTCACATAGACTAATCCAGAGTTATGATCACAGGTATGAATATCAACTAATCTTTGAATGAACTCACCAGGTCTTTACTTAATATCAATTAAAGTGGCATATCTCTATTCTCTAGCAGTATATTAAGGCATAGTGTTTACTCTATCCAATTGCAAGAATAGAGACAAATGGCTGGGAGTGAGTTACATGGATAGAGATAGACAGCTGAGAGTGAGTTGCAGAGTTAGAGAAACGTGTCTGTGATTGAGTTACATTGATAGAAGTAGACGACTGGGAGTGGGTTACAAGGATAGTGATAGACGGCTGGGGTTTGAGTTACAGGGATAGTTATGGATTGCTGGGAATGAGTTCTATTGAGACTAATGTATTCTGGCAGTGCGATACTTCAAGTGCAAGTACTTTATGTCCCTGTATGTCATGATGCGTGCTATAACCTCCATCTAATCTACGGTATCACATGGGCTCATTTTGAGGCATATCAACGATAATAGAGATATGTCATTTGCTTGGTGTATAAAATTTTTTAGAAGTCAACTTTTGGAGAAGTTGAACTCATTGTGCACATTTCCTGTAAGTACAACCCATAACAATGTAACAGGATTTGTCTTTTATAAATGTTTAGTGTAGTCTACTTGTCGGTGTCAACATTAGATGCAGTCACACCGACAGCAAGCACTTTCCACATTGACCTTTTCAAAATATCTTTTCCTTCTCTTAAGACGTACGCAAAATCCACAATTCTGAGGCCAAAATTTTTCGGCAGGAGCTGGTGTGGGCAGTCGGGAAGCCGCCCACCACCCCCGATCAGCTCCACACCACAACTTCACACAGGCGAGCCAATTAAGGCCCGCGCTGCGTGGATCGGCAAACAGCAGTACTGAGCGCTGCCTATGCGGGTAGTGTGGGGGGTGGAGGGGGGTAGGGCGAGGGGGGCCTGCTGCGCCGTTCGCGCATGCGCACGGAAGAGCGCGACAATCTCCCTGAGGCATGAAGCTGCCTCAAGGAGATTGAAGTGCTTTTTAAAAGAAATTAATAAAGATAGTAAAAATGTAAAAAAAAAGTCCCCTCATGTGACTCTGTTTTCATTCCAAAATAAAGTTTTTATTTACTGTTTATTTGCTTTAGGAAACCTCATCCCGTTCGTGGATGAGGTTTCCTAAAAAACGTAAAGGCCACTTAGCCTTTTCGCCTGCCTGCCAACCAACCGTCATCGCGCGTCTTTTTATGTTCACATGAGTGCCCGCATGCTGAGCTTAAAATTCTGCCCTGAATTTCAATAAATGATTGAAACAAATGCACCGTGAAAAGAATTAAATGAGTTGTCAGGCTGATGAGGGTAAAAGTGTGATTCAGACAGCCTCCCCTAACAGCACTGAGAAATTTCAAGTGTTTACCGCCCATTCTCAGCGGTTATCAAGGAGCAATATAAATAGAGGCAGCACAACCAAACTCACGCATACTTCGCAATGCTTTCGGTCTTTCAACTCCCAAGCATGGCCCTAGAGATTAAAGTAATTACTATTTTATTATTATTTCTGGTTATTATTTCTTTGAGGTGATCTAACTGAAGTTTTCAAAACTACAATGGAAGATTGAGAGAAGACTTTGCTGTGGTGAAGGGTTAGTTTACTGGAGTTCTGCAGATTGTATCAATGTTAATGACCTTTGACCCCCCTGATCTTGGGCTCTCCAATTCGAGGTTCTGTGATGACCAGCCTGACATAAATTGACAACTTCCTTAGCTTAAACAAAAATCTTTATCCTGTGAAATAAATTTTAATCAGAATGTACCACGTTACCCACTAGCCTTGCCAGCAGTGTAGACTGTAGGGGGGAGTTTCAGCATTTTGAAAAAGTGTGCATATTATTAACTTTGCTGCCAACACCACAGCATCAACATGGATATCCTGAGTTAAACGTCTGATAGCGAGTTGGTGAAGGAGGAGACCAGAAGTCAATCTTTACTCAGGTTTCAGATTTACACAAAGTGGACAGGGCTTTAAACTATCAGAGGGAAGGGAGGGGAGGGTTCAGGTGAAGAGAGATTTAGATATCCAAAAAGAAAAGTCGAGGCAACGGAACAGTTTGGCGATGTGGCGAAAGACAAGCAGAGTGGGATGGGGGGGGTGCGGGGACAGAGAGTTTAACAAAGATTGTACATCAGAGAATAAGGTCATTGCAGGGAATAGAAGTAAAAATGAAATTAAGCACTCTTTATTCGAATGCACAAAGCATCTGCACTAAGATAGATGAAATAGTAGCACAAATAGAGGTAAATGATTTAGATCTAATTGCCATTGCGGAGACATGGGCCAGGATTTTCCAGCCCCACCATGGTGGGTCCTGCGGACAGGAAGATCCTGGCGGCGAGCAGGGCCAGAAAATCCCGGCCATGGTTACAAGGTGATCAAGGTTGGGAAATAAATATTCCAGGGTAGTAAATATTTGGAAAGACAGACAGAATGGAAAAAGAGGAATGATAGCTCTGATAGGATGACACAAGGACATTAATGAAAAAGGATCCAGCCTTAGAAGATCAAGAAGTTAAATCAGTAGGAGTGGAAATTAGGAATAGCAAGAGTCAGAAAACACTGGTGGGAGTAGTTTATAGCCCCTCTCACAGTAGTTACACCATTGGGCAGAGCATTAAACAAGAAATTATCGGAGCTTGTAACAAAGGAAATGTAATACTGTTAAGTCCCACTGTTCGTGATTTCTTTCACAATTTTGTTTACCTGTGCACAAGTCCTTGAACATACGATCATCCATTGTGGCCCCAAATCATCGCCTATCCACGATTTAAGCAAACTAAAAACGAGTTCTTGTAACAAGCCAATTCCTTCTGTATGTGCATATGTGACACCGACAGGGGGAAAAAAAAGATGCAGCTTAGCTGTGTATGCGCACACATTTATATAGAGATGTTTTTATAAGCGAGAGAAGATTAGTTAAACAGTGTATGTTTCTCCAAGTTGTTATAGTCTGTCTCTTTGGTTGCTCTTGGCTCTTGCTTGGGACTAGCAAACAATGTGGGTCCTTGTCTAGTGGCAGCTTTTTGCCCTCATCCAAACAGGAGAGAGAGGGAGTGTGTGAGAGGGAGATTGAAGGAGAGAGGGCCTGCAGCAGCAGCAACTTCTCCTTCAATCCTCCATTAGATCCATTAGATCAGAAGTTGGCAAATGTTATACCACTATTTTAGAAAGGAGGGAGAGATAAAATGGTGAACTACAGGCCAGAAAGCCAAACATCAGTTGTTGGGAAAACGCTGGAATCAATTATTCAGGAAGTCTTAATAATGCAATTAGAAAAGCATAGTATGATTAGAACAAGTCAAATGGTTTTACTAAAGGGAAATCCTGCTTGACAAATTTATTAGGGTTTTTTGAGGATGTAACTAGTATGGTAGAGAAAAGAGAACCAGTAGATGTAGTATACCTGGATTTCCAAAAGGTGCCACACAAAATGTTAAAAGGTAAGATAAGGGCTCATGAATTTGGGGACAATATATTAGCATGGATAGAGGATTGGTTAATGGATAGAAAGCAGAGAGTGGGTATAAACGGGGCTTTTCAAGCTGGCAGGCAGTGAATAGTGGAGAGCCACAGGATCAGTGCTGGGGCTGTAGCTAGTTACAGTCTATATTGATGACTTAGATGAAGCAACAGAAAGTAATGTATCTAAGATTGTTGTTGATACCAAGCTAGGTGGAAAGGTGAGCTGTGAGGAGGACACAGAGAGGCTGCAAAGAGATATAGGCAAGTGAAGTGAGTGGGTAACAAGATGGCAGATTAATGTAGGGAAGTGTGAAATTATTCACTTTGGTCATAAGAATAGAAAAGCAGACTTTTTAAAAAAAGATCTGAAACTTTTAAGTGTTGATGTTCAAAGAGACGTGCGTGTGCTTGTACAAGGAACACGAAGTTAGCATGCAGGTGCAGCAAGCAAATAGGGAGGCAAATTGCATATTAGTCTTTTTTGCAAGGGGATTGGACTACAAGAATAGTGGTCTTGCTACAATTGCACAGGGCTTTGGTGACACCACATCTGGAATACTGTGTGCAGTTTTGGTCTCCACATTTAAGAGCGGATATACTTGCATTGGAGGCAGAACAGTGAAGGTTCACTGACTTGGTCCCTGGAATGAGGGGGTTGTCCTATAATGACAGACTGAGTAAATTGGGTTTATAATCTCTGGAGTTTAGAAGAATGAGAGATGATTTCATTGAAACCTACAAAATTCTGAAGGTGCTTGATAGGGTGGACTCTGAGAGATTGTTTCTGCTGTTCGGGGAATCTAAAAGATGGGGGCACAGTCTCAGTATAAAGGGCCGATCATTTCAGACTGAGATGAGTAGAAATTACTTCATTCAAAGGGTTGTGAATCTTTGGAATTTTCTACCCCGGAGGGTTGTGGATGCTCCATCATTGAATACATTTGAGGCTGGGATAGACAGATTTTTCGTCTCTCAGAGAATTAAGGGATATATAAAGCGGCAAGAAAGTGCAGCACTAATCCTATTATGACAACACTCAGGTTTATGTCAAGAGACAGCTAGTGAAATTGCAAGCACTGATTTTTTTTCAACTGCAGAATTTTTTTTCCTAAAAACGCAAAGAGCTTGGGGCTTTAAATGCCTTGGCAGCTTGATGGTTCCACTGAGACTATTTTACACACGTTCATGCCTAATTTTAACAATCCCAAAGTGCACTTTACCTCTTCCAAAGGGGTACCTGAATCTCTCCGAAAGGGCACCCTATCTCTCCAAAAAGTTCCAGCAGCTTTAGACCTTTTGGCAAATGCCTAAATCTGACATGTTGTGTTTTGGACAACCCACTAACGAAAATTGGATCTTTTTGAAGGCAGCCTTTACATAAACAGCTGCCTCTGTGAACCAGGGATTTGCAAACTACAACCCACTCCCGTTCCTCCCCTGGTGAAAATTGTGGCAGGTTCAGGGTGGGACTTCCAGAATTGGGGCCCCAGCACCATTTTGGCTAAGGCACAGAGCCCTTCGACCTGCAAAAATTATGGTATCCATAACTTCCATATCATTTTAAGAGAGCAGGTGATCGAAGAGGATTCATGAAAGATGGGAGCTGAACACTTCTGCTCAATTTGCCTTTGGGTCAGGGCTATGTCTTGGGAATAGGAGCAAGGAAACAGCAACAATTGACTTTTATATAGAACTTTTACCTCAGAAACATCCCAAGGCACTTCATGTGATCAGACATAAAAGGACACTGCTGAGCCAAAGCAGGGGATACTTTGAGGAATGACCGAGAACTGGTCATTGGATAGAGAACTGTTATTTAAGGAGAGGTTTAAAGGAACAGAGGGAGGTGGGGAAGGAGAAAGGAAATGCCACGCTGGGAAGCTTATAATGCTGAAGACACGGTCACCAATGGGAAAAAGGAGGATGTGCAAGAGGCCTCAGTTAGAGGAACAGAGTTCAATGTAGTTTGGGGGGCTGCAGAGTTTTAGGGTTAGAGGAGGTTACAAAGATGGGGGAGCATCTGAGAACTATGAAGGATTTAAATACAAAGATGAGAATTTTATATTTAAGATGTTAGTAACTGGGAGTTAACCTAGGTTGTCAGTGGTAAAGGTTGAATGGAGAGATAATATAACTAATAATATTGATTAGAAGTCGGGGATTCTGACAACAACACAGATTATATGGCTCCTTTAACATATTAAAACGTTCAGCAAGCACAGAGTGATAGGGGATTGGGACTTGATGTCAATACAGAGAGAGAGAGAATCAAATATTCTTGTGCAGCAAGATTGTTCTTTTACCGCTGGGGCCAAGAAAATGTCCTTTTTAGAATGTACCTGGTCAGGGTTGAACTTTGGAGATGTGGAGAATAGGATGATAAGAAACTGCACAACTTTTTCAAGATGAGAATGAGAGCAATTGAGTTGGCCCGGGTTACAACCCAGATGCCAAAGGCAGTGTCTAACTCTTTTGTCCAACAATCTGGGGTGAACTGAAGTAAGGGAAGACATAGTTGCAAGATACCTATCCTTCTGGAGTAATGAGTTTGTGCGATACTTGCATGCCTGGAGAAGTAAGTTTTTTTTTTATTCATTCAAGGGATGTGGGCTTCGTTGGCTAGGCCAGCATTTATTGCCCATCCCTAATTGCCTTTGAGAAGGTGGTGGTGAGCTGCCTTCTTGCACCGCTGCAGTCCATGTGGTGTAGGTCCACCCACAGTGCTGTTAGGGGGGGAATGCCAGGATTTTGACCCAGCGACAATAAAGGAATGGTGATATATTTCCAAGTCAGGATGGTGAGTGGCTTGGAGGGGAACTTTCAGGCGGTGGTGTTCCCATGTATCTGCTGCCCTTATCCTTCCAGATGATAGTGGTCATGTGCATAATACTTCTTGAAACACAGATAAAGGTTGAGTAACAGCAAAACATTGGAAGATAGGTCCACTGCATGATTGTTCGGTTTGACAATGGCACAGTTTAAACCCTTGGTGTTCTTATTGCCATTAACAAATGTGAGCAAACTTGTGCAGCTATATGTCCAGTAACATAGGCACATGTTAGAGTTTATCAGCTCATAAATATCGATTGGAGATTATATCCTTCGGATAGCAGACCCACTGAGTTCAGAAACAAACAGTGAGACACTAATGAGCAATGCTGGCAATAGCTTTTATTTTACGTTGGTTATTTTGACTTTTGACTGCGTCAAGTTAATTCTTGGGTAAGATGCTGGTGGCACATAATGAGGTTGTTAGTTGATGTAGGTTCTCTTTTTGTTGCAGTTCACGTTTTACATTATCACACTGCTCATGATTCCAATCAAACACTATTCAGGAGCTTTAGGGACACCAGTTAATCCCCATTCCAGTTTTCATCGCAAGGACATCAAGAACTGGATTCAGAAACTGAACACACAGCCTGTTAGTCTTTCAAATGCTGAGCAGAAGAATGTGGCCCAGTGGACATACAGGTAAGAGGTACAATTTTCTTAAAGACTATCAAGCACTTATCTGAAGGTTACCAAGAACATGCTTAGCAATGTTCTACAAGATTATCATTTTTAAAAAAATATTTGTTCTGTGTTATGGGTACCACTGACAAGGCTGCATTTATTGCCCACTCCTATTTGCCCTAAAAGGTGATTGTGGGCCTTCTCCTTGATCTGCTGCAGCCCTTGTGCTGTTGGTTGATAGTACTCCCACAATGGCGTGAGGTAAATTTGTAGTGATTTTTTACAACTGAGTGATTAGTATAGGTTGTATAAAAGGCAGTCAACCAGGTAATGTGGGACTGGAGTTAAGTCTAAGCAAGACTGGGTAGAGGATGGCAGATTCCTTTCCCTGAAAGACATCAGTGAACCAGTTGGATTTTTATAATGGTTTCAAAGCCTTCATGGTTTCTTTCCCTTCTACTGCCAGCCCACAAATTAGCAGATTTTATTGCATTCAATTCCAGTAATTACCATGATGGGATTGGAAGATTTACCTGATATTGTGATACACGAGGGATTAAAATTTCTTGGGGTTCTCCTGGTAACATTTCTCCAGATTTTCCTATTGAAGTTAAGGCATTGCAGCAACTTTCCAACAGCACCTCCCTAACCTGCAACCTCTACTGCATTGAAAGGCAAGGACAACAGGCACATGGCAACATCACCAGCTGCAAAGTTCCTTCCAAATCATACACCATCATGACGTGCAATTGCATCACCGTTGCTTCAACGTCACTGGGTCAAAATCATGGAACTCCCTTCCTAACAGCACTGTGGGTGTACCTACATCACACAGACTATAGTGACTCAAGAAGATGGTTCATCATCACCTTCTCAAGAGAAATTAGGGAGGGGTAATAAATGTGGCCTTGAATCTGAAGAGTCATTACTCTGAAGAGTCATACTGGACTCAAAACGTTAACTAACTCTCTCCCCACAGATGCTGCCAGACCTGATGAGTTTTTCCAGCACTTTCTGTTTTTATTCCACTTAAAACACAGTTCAGGAAATAATTGGCACTCGCTTAATCTATTGCCTTTGATGTGGCTCAGTTACACAGGTTACAATAACAACAAGGATTTATATTATTCTTTTAACATAATAAAGCATCCGCAGGAGCAAAATTTGACTCTGATCCTCGAAAAGAGATATTAGGACTGGTGACTGATTAGATGCTGCTAATGACACTGATCTATTCTTTTTTACAGTAATGATTTTGATGCCAGTCGAACTCCACAGCTTCTAAGGCATGCAAGCTGTAGCCAACCATCCTGCTTCATTAATAATACCTACGATCCCCACTATGCCGCTGACATCCTGGCCATCAAGTTACCGGTGCTGAGGCACACACAGGATGGAACACTGACCCTGGACTATGAGAATGTGGTAATTGCCTGTCTCTGTCTTCATGCCAACATCTTGCCATCTGATTCCAGATTTGGGCTCCAGATTTCCATATTCAGACTGTCAACTGTGAACTTCCTGTTATTTTTTGCTGACATAATTTATATAAAGTTGGCAGCTCTTAAACTGCCAAAAACAAGCTGCTTTAATTGGGAGAATATGACATAGATTTATTTTACATTGAATTTACAGTTCCGAAAGAGACCATGCAGCCCAACTGGTCTCTGCCCAAGCGTCTCCATACAAGCCTCTTCCCAGCCTATTTTATGTAACCCTATAAGCATATCCTTCCATTCCTTTCTCCCTCATGTACTTTTTTAGTTTTCGCTTGAGTAATTTATGTTGAATTGTTAATTATATTCCTAGCTGTTAACATTGTTGATGTTCTTATTTTTTGTAATTGTAACTTTGTCTCCCATGTCCCATTACTTGGATTTGAAGTTTTTTAATAGAAAGAAATCACACAGAATCTTTCCCTCTTGTTCTGTTTCAACTCATTTAAATTGGTGCTTCACATTTTCACCTGCCTGTCTAATGGGTAGGCTGCCTCAAGGGTCAGTCGTGGAGCTAATGTTGTGTAAAGTGCTTGGAGTGGGGTCAGAAACAAAACTGCCAGTATTTCCAGATGACACCAAATTGAGAAGTTGGCAGGCGGTGGGCATTAAAACCCATTTCTTAAACAGTTGGGTTCTGTTGAGCCAAACTAAGTGCTAAATGGAGAGTCAGGAAAAGTGGATGGAAAATAGCATTCCATGTAGTGATAAGGATAAAGATTAAATAGTGAGAACATAGGTTACATGATCTAATTGAGATGATGAAAGGATTTGGTTGGATAGATAGATCTCTGCTGTATTTTCTCTGGAGGGGGAAGTCCAGAACAAGGGAGACATAACCTTAAACTTAGATCTAGGCCATTCAGTGTTGATGTCATGAAGAGAGAATCTAGCTATCACCTGTTGATATTCAATGGCATTATCATTTCTGAATCCCCCACTATCAATATCCTGGGGGTTACCATTGACCAGAAACTGAACTGGACTAGCCATGTAAATACTGTGGCTGCAAGAGCAGGTCAGAGGCTAGGAATCCTGCGGTGAGTAACTCACCTCTTGACTCCCCAAAGCCTGTCCACAATCTATAAGGCACAAGTCAGGAGTGTGATGAAATACTCTGCACTTGCCTGGATGAATGCAGCTCCAACAACACTGAAGAAGCTGGACACCATTCAGGACAAAGCAGTCCGCTTGATCGGCACCCCTTCCACAAACATTCACTCCGTTCACCACCGACGCATAGTAGCAGCATTATGTACCAACAAGATGCACTGCAGAAACTCATCGAGGCTCCTTAGACAGCACCTTCCAAAACCACGGCCATTACCATCTAGAAGGACAAGTGCAGCAGACACATGGGAACACCACCACCACTTCGCGAAGTTCTCCTCCAAGCTACTCACCATCCTGACTTGGAAATATATCACCATTCCTTCACAGTCTCCAGGTCAAAATCCTGGAACTCCTTCCCTAACAGCACTGTAGGTGTAGCTATACCACAGGGACTGCAGCAGTTCAAGAAGGCAGCTCACTATCACTTTCTCAAGAGCAATTTGGGGGGGGGGGGGGGGGGGCAATAAATGCTGGCCTAGCCAGCAATGCCCACATCCCATAAAATAAATAAAAATGGCTTCTTCACACAAAGGGTGGTGGAACCCTGGAATTCTCTTCCTCCAAAAGCTGTTAAGGCAAAAATTTTCAAAACTGGATTAGTAGATTTTTGAGAGATGTATTAAAGGATATGGAACCCAGGTGGGTAAACGGAGTCAAGAAACAGATAATGAAGTTAAGGCACTTGGTCGAGGGTCCGAAAGGGCTACTACTGTTTCTATGGTTCCTGACCATGACTAATGAAGAAGTGCAGTAAGTAGCATCACGCTCCACCTGAAAGGCAGCAAGTGTTTCTGGAATAAAGACCATATGGACCAGACAAAATCTAAGAGTTTGGATAAAGTGCTACTATTCACTTTGGAGAATATATGGTGAATGACTCCAGGCAATAGGGCGCAACACAGGAGAGGGAGCTGGGGCTGTTTGTACAAAGACTCACTAAAATCAATTGAGTGTAGCAGCATCAGTAAGGCTGATGGCATCTTGAGATGTACCATCAAAAGGACAAAGCATAAATCTCACATGGTGTTAACGGGGTGGGAAACACTAGGACCACCTAAGCCTTCGAGGAGTTAGGGCAGGAAAAGTTAGGGCCCAGTTTCAAAGCCAATTTGCCCACTCCTGGTCACCTGTGGTGGTGGAAGAATTTCTTACTTCAAATAGTGGGCGTTTTGTTATTTTTAAATGAAGTGAGAGTACTGTAATGTCGTTATGCCTTTGACATTATCAGTGGCAACTGAAAATAATGCCCATTCTAACTGGACACTCTGGACCTCAGTGCTGAGCATTAATAGAGTTAAAAATGTTATCTTATCATTTGGAAGCTTTTTGGGGCTTTCTTACTTTGTGGTTGTTGAATCAGATTCCACCCTGTAGCAATGTTGAGGATGACAGCTCATAACTGCCACCAACTGGTGGCTATCTATATTGCAGCAGGGTGCAGTAAATAGCCATCGGCTATACAAGTGACTGCTCTTTCATCCATACTAATTTCCTGAAAGTGTGAGCGTAAAAAGGACAATATTAATTTGGGTTTAAAAATATTAGGGCATTGAGAACAAAAGCAAAGACGAATTTACACAGGGCAAAGTTAGACCAAAGGTACAGTATTTGGTGCAGTTATAGAAATAATCCTCCTCAGACAGTCCTTCAGGATCAAGGATGACTTGCTTCAATTCCTGTTCAATGGGTTCTGAGATGGCCAATAAGTCCAATAAGTGATCTGCAGATTCTACCACATGCGGCAAGTGGTGCTTGAAGGGTTGGGTAGATGAGGTGCTAGGAGGTTTGTCCGTTCTCTCCAATGAGTCAACTTTGCCTCTGCACAATCCCACAGTCTCTCAATGTGTTTGGTGCCTTCCAAAATGAATCTTCTCCATTTTGTCTGGTCACAAGTCAGGGATCCCCATCTTGGAAGGGATGTTTGATCTCTTTAGGGATCCCTAAAAGGTTTCCGCTGTCCTACTGGGGGTCTCCCAGACAGTTGCTTCAAAAGTATGGTGTCAGGCATACAAATGACATGTCCCACCAGCAGAGCTGGTTTTGAGTGATTAGCACCTCCATGCTGGACATGTTGGCTTGGGAGAGGAAGTTGCTGATGACTGTAAGGAGGATGAACAAACTGGCCACTGCACTGTGGTACAGGGAGACATTCAAGTAGGGGGAGGAAATAAGAATGTAGTAGTGGTAGGCCACAGTATAATTAGGTGGATAGATACTGTTCTCTGCAACCCTGAGCGTGAGTCCCGAAGGCTGTGTTGCCTGCCCAGTGTCAGGGTTAAGGATGTCTCCTCAGGGCTGGAGAGGAACTTGGAATGGGAGGGAAGGGATCCAGTTGTCATCATCCACATTGATACCAACGACATTGATAGCACTAGAAAGGAGGCTCTGCTGAAAGAATTTAAACAGTTAGGAGCTAAATTAAAAAGCAGCCTCTCCAAGGTAATAATCTCAGGATTACTACCTGAATCACAGGCAAACTGGCATAGGGTAAATAAACTCAAGGAGGTAAGTGCATGACTCAAAGATTGGTGTGGGAGGAATGGGTTTCAGCTCATAGGGAACTGGCATCAGTACTGGGGTAGAAGGTAGCTGTTCCGGTGGGATAGGCTTCACTTGAACCATGCTGAGACCGGTGTCCTGACGAATACAATAACTAGGGCTGTAGAGAGGGCTTTAAACTAAATAAAGGGGTGGGGAGGGTTCTGGAGAGGGGTTAAGTGGGGTACCACAGGGATCGATGCTGGGACCCCAGTTATTCACGATATATGTTAATGATTTAGATGAGGGAATTAAATGTAATATCCCCAAATTTGCAGATGACACAAAGCTGGGTGGGAGAGTAAGCTCTGAGGAGGATGCAGAGATGCTTTGGTGTGATTTGGACAAGCTGAGTGAGTGGGCAAATGCATGGCAGATGCAGTATAAGTGGATAAATGTGAGGTTATCCATTTTAGTAGCAAAAACAGGAAGGCAGATTATTATCTGAATGGCTATAAATTGAGAGCAGGAATGTGCAACGAGACCTGGGTGTCCTTGTACACCAGTCGCTGAAGGTAAGCATGCAGGTGCAGCAGGCAGTAAAGAAGGCAAATGGTATGTTGGCCTTCATAGCCAGAGGATTCAAGTACAGGAACAGGGATGTCTTGCTGCAATTGTACAGGGCCTTGGTGAGACCACACCTGGAATATTGAGTGCAGTTTTGGTCTCCTTATCTGAGGAAGGATGTACTTGCTATAGAGGGAATGCAGCAAAGGTTTACCCGACTTATTCCTGGGATGGCGGGACTGACATATGAGAAGAGATTGAGTCGATTAGGATTATATTGGAGTTCAGAAGAATGAGGGGGGATCTCATAAAAACCTATAAAATTCTAACAGGACTAGACAGGGTAGATGCAGGAAGGATGTTCCTGATGGTGGGGAGTCCAGAATCAGGGGGCACAGTCTGAGGATATGGGGTAGACCATTTAGGACTGAGATGAGGAGAAATTTCTTCACGCAGAGAGTGGTGAGCCTGTGGAATTCATTACCACAGAAAGTAGTTGAGACCAAAACATTGTATGCTTTCAATGAGGAATTAGATATAGCTCTTGGAGTGAAAAGAATCAAAGGGTATGGGGAGAAAGCAGGAGCAGGCTATTGAATTGGATGATCAGCCATGATCATAATGAATGGCAGAGCAGGTTCGAAGGGCTGAATGGCCTACTTCTGCTCCTAGTTTCTACGTCTCTATATTAAAAGGATATGGCGGCTTTGCAGGGCAATATAATTACTTAGGTAATGATACCAAGAGTGTGACAGGAAGGGACAGAGTGTACAAACATAAAAAAAGCAGCAAATAGGGTCAAAGGGGAAAAAATGGTAAAAAGAAACAATTACTGGCTCTTTACTTCAATGCATGTAGTATTTGGAGCAAAATAAATGAATTAACAGCACAAATAGAGATTAATGGGTATGATCTTACTGCCTTTAAGGAGACATGGTTACAAGGAGATCAAACTGGGACAAAAATATTCAGGGGTATGTGACTTTTCGAAAGGACAGGCAGGAAGGAAAGGGTGGTGGGGTAGCTTTGTTAGTACAGAATGGAATAAGTACAATAGCAAGAAATGATCTTGGATCGGAAGATGTGGACTTCTGTGTCTCAATTTCTGGTGATAGACTATCCACTAATATCTATTACAAGCCTACTGACTCCCACAGCTACCTCGACTACTACTCCTCAAAACCCACTTCCTGTAAGGACTCCATCCCATTCTCTCAGTTCCTTTGCCTCCGTCACTTCTGTTCTGATGATGCCACTTTCAAAAGCAGTTCCTCTGACATGTCCTTCTTCTTCCTTAACCGAGGTTTTCCACCCATGGTGGTTGAGACGGTCCTCAACCGTGTCCGGTCCATCTCCCGCGCATCCGCCCTCATACCTTCTTCTCCCTCCCAGAAACATGATAGGGTCCCCCTTGTCCTCACTTATCATCCCAGCAGCCTCCGCATTCAAAGAATCATCCTCCGCCATTTCCACCAACTCCAGCATGACGTCACCACCAAACACATCTTCCCTTCACCCCCCCCCTGTGGCATTCTGCAGGGATCGTTCCCTCCGGGACACCCTGGTCCACTCCTCCATCACCCCCTACACCTCAACCCCCTCCCACGGCACCTTCCCATGCAACCGCAGAAGGTGCAACACCTGCCCCTTTACTTCCCCTCTCCTCACTGTCCAAGGGCCCAAACACTCTTTTCAAGTGAAGCAGCATTTCAATTGCACTTCCCTCAATTTAGTCTACTGCATTCGTTGCTCCCAGTGCGGTTTCCTCTACATTGGAGAGACCAAACACAGACTGGGAGACCGCTTTGCAGAACACCTTCAGTCTGTCCGCAAGCATGACCCAGACCTCCCTGTTGCTTGCCATTTCAACACTCCACCCTGCTCTCATGCCCACATTTCCATCCTTAGCTTGCTGCATTGTTCCAGTGAAGCTCAATGCAAACTGGAGGAACAGCACCTCATCTTCCAACTAGGCACTTTACAGCCTTCCGGACTGAATATTGAATTCAACAAATTTAGATTATGAACTCTCTCCTCCATCTCCACCCCCTTTCCGATTCTCCCCCCTTTTTTTCCAATAATTTATATAGAATTTTCTTTTCCTACCTACTTCCTTTATTTTTAAATGTATTTCCATCCATTGTTTTATCTCTACCTTTTAGTCTTTTTTGATTCCTTCACCCTACCCCACCCCCACTAGGGCTATCTGTACCTTGCTGGTCCTGCTTTCTACCCTTAATTAGCACATTCCTTAGCTAATATCACCACCTTCAACACCTCTTTGTCCTTTTGTCTGTGACATCTTTTGGTTATCTCCACCTATCACTGGCCCTCTATCCAGCTGTACTTGTCCCACCCCCCCACCACCTTAAACCAGCTTATATTTCACCTCTCTTCCAATTTTACTTAGTTCTGTTGAAGGGTCATTTGGACTCAAAACGTTAACTGTGTTCCTCGCCGCAGATGCTGCCAGACCTGAGTTTTTCCAGGTATTTTTGTTTTTGTTTTGGAATCTATATGGGTGGAGGTAAGAAATAACAAAGGGAAGATGACACTGATGGGCGTAGTCTATAGGACTGCTAACAGTAGCAATGCTGTCGGACAGATAATAAATCAGGAAATAATGAGGGCATGTAAAAAAGGCAGTATATTAACCACGGATGACTTTAATCTCCATGTAGATTGGGAAAATCAAATTGGCAGAGGTAGCCATGAGCAAGAATTTGGGACAGTTTCCTAGAATAATATGTTGTGGATCCAACCAGGGATCAGGCTATTTTGGAATTGTAATGTGTAATGAGGCAGGTTTAATAAATTAACTCATAGTAAAAGATCCTCTAGGAAACAGTGACCATAACATGGTAGAATTTAGCATCAGTTTGAGAGTGAGAAACTTAGTTCGGAAACATCTGTGCTAAACTTAAATAAGGGTAGTTACGAAGGAATGAAGGCAGAGTTGGCTGGAGTGGACTGGGAAAGGAATTTAGCAGAAAAGATGGCTGATGAACAATGGTAGACATTTAAGAAAATAGTTCATAACTCACAACAAAGATATATCCCAGTGAGGAAGAAAGATTGTAGGAAGAAAATAAACCAACCATGGTTAACCAAGGAAGTTAAGGATAGTATCAAAGTGAAAGAAAAAACATACAATGTGGCAAAGATTAGTGGTAAGCCAGAGGATTGGGAAAGTTTTAAAAACCAACAGAAGACGATCAAAAAAATAATAAAGAGGGAGAAAATAAACTTTGAGGGTAAACTAGCAAGTAATATAAAAACGGACAGTAAGAGCTTCTTTA
This sequence comes from Carcharodon carcharias, assembly GCF_017639515.1. NCBI lineage: Eukaryota > Metazoa > Chordata > Chondrichthyes > Lamniformes > Lamnidae > Carcharodon > Carcharodon carcharias. Next base: position 57,744,615 of record NC_054479.1, read on the forward strand.
AATATATAAAAAGGAAGAGAGAGGCCAAAGTAAATATAGGCCCCTTACAGAATGAGGCCGGAGAAATAATAATGGGGAACCAGGAAATGGCAGAGGAGTTGAATTAATACTTTGCATCAGTCTTCACGGTATAAGACACTAATAGCATTCCAATACTAAATAATCATGTGGCAAAAGGGGGGAAGGAAATAAATACAATAACTATCATCAAAGAAAAAGTACTAGGGAAATTAATGGGGCTAAAGGCTGAAAGGTCACCTGGACCTGATGGGTTGCATCCTAGGATATTAGAGAAAATAGTTGCGGAGATAGCGGATGCACTGGTAGTAATCTTCCAAGAGTCCTTAGATTCTGGAAAAGTCCCAGAGGATTGGAAAACTGCCAATGTAACACCCTTATTCAAAAAGGGAGGGAGATAAAAACAAAACAGGTAACTATAGGCCAGTTAGCTTAACATCTGTCATTGGGAAAATGTTCGAGTCTATTATTAAGGATGTAATAGCAGAGCATTTAGAAATGCATAATCTAATTAAGCTAAGTCAGCATGGCTTCATGAAGGGGAAATCATACCTGACAAATTTATTAGAGTTCTTTGAGGAGGTAACAAGCAAAATAGATAAAGGAGAACCAATAGATATAATATATATGGATTTCCAAAAGGTGTTCAATAAGGTACCACACATTAGGCTACTTAATAAGATAAGAGCCTATGGTATTGGGCGTAGTATATTAGCGTGGATAGAGGACTGGCTAACTAATAGAAGACAGAGAGTTGGGATAAGGGAGGCATTTTCAGGATGACAACCTGTAACTAGTGGAGTGCCACAGGGATCAGAGCTGGGGCCACAATTATTTACAATATATATTAGTGACTTGAATGAGGGAAATTAATGTACTATCACCAAGTTTGTAGATGACACAAAAATAAGTGGGAAGGCAAGTGGTGAGGGTGACACAAAGAGTCTACAGAAGGATACAGACAGGTTAAGTCAGTGGGCAAAAATGTGGCAGATGGAAGATAATGTGGGAAATTGTGAGGTTATGCACTTTGACAGGAAGAATAGGGGAGCTGAATATTATTTAAATGGAGAAAGACTGAGGAAAGCTGCAGCACAAAGGGATTTGGGGGTCTTTGTGCATGAATCCCAAAAAGCTAACATACCAGTTCAGCAGGTAATTGGTAAGACAAATAGATGTTGGCCTTTATTTCAAAGGGAATGGAGTGTAAAAATGGGGAAGTCTTGCTGAAACTATACAAGGCATTAGTTAGACCAAACCTAGAATACTGTGAACAATTTTGGTCCCTTTACCTAAGGAAAGATATACTGCCATTGGAGGCAGTCCAGAGAAGGTTCACTAGGTTGATCCCTGGTATGGAGGGATTTTCTTATGAGGAGAGGTTGAGTTGATTGGGCCTGTACTCATTGGAGTTTAGAAGAATGAGAGGTGACCTTATTGAAACATATAAGATTCTTAGGGGGCTTGACAGGGTAGATGCTGAGAGGTTGTTTCCCCTTATGGAAGATTCTAGGACCAGAGGGCATATAATCTCAGAGCATGGGGGCGCCCATTTAAAACATAGATGAAGAAGAATTTCTTCTCTCAGAGGGTAGTGAATCTGTGGAATTCTTTACTGCAGAGGGCTGTAGAGGCTGGGTCATTAACTATATTCAAGGCTGAGATAGACAGATTTTTAATCAGTAAGGGAATCAAGGGTTATGGGGAAAAGGCAGGAAGGTGGAGCTGAGGATTATCAGATCAGCCATGATCTCATTGATGGGCTGAATGGCCTACTTCTGCTCCCTATGTCTTATGACCTTTCTTGCCCCTGGATTCGGAGGACCTTATGAAGACACTAGTGGTGGTCTTTCTCCAGTGCTTTGAGGTGCCTACTGTAGGCTTATTAAAGTTATGGAGAATATAGAGTAGATTCATCACAAAGTTATAGAAACGAAAAACTTCAATCCCCAATCACTTTACAGTCAATTAAATAATTCTGAAGTGTGGTTAGTGCTGGAACACAGGAAACACAGTAATCAATCTGTACAAAGCAAAAATCTTCAACCATGTGATGATGATGAGATAATGGGCTGAATTTTCCCAGAATTGCACTAAGTGAGGTAGCGGGTGGGTAAAATGAGTCTTAACCGCCGATGAAAATGTTGCGTTTTCACGCCGTATCTTCCCGAGCTCACCTCATTGTATATTCTCTCCTGTGAAACACGCCATTTGCATGGCGGGCAGGCTCTCATTCGCCCGTTCGCCATCACCCCGCTGTTGCATCATGCCGGCCGCTATCTTTAAAAGGCAGCCAACAGCAAAACGCTCAATGCCACTAGCTCACTACCACTACCCAGGAGACATGGCCATCAAAAGAAAAAAGACTGCAGCCCCCCCACTTCAAAGCCAGTCCTTCAAGCAACTGCTTGATGCCATGGAGGCCCACCGGGATGTGCTCTACCCGCCCCTCCCCCACCCTGCTCTGGCCACAGGACGGGCAGCAAAGTCACCAACTCGGCTTGGGAGGCGGTGGCAGCGGTGGTCAGCGTGAACACCCTACAGAGGAGGACAGCCTCCCAGTGCCGCAAAAGGATGAATAATCTCCTCTGTTCTGCCAGGGTAAGTCATTCTTTTCATCACTCCCAACTCTCTCACTCACAAACCCATCACACAATCACAGGGGCCTCACTCACTGCTAGTTCAAGGGACATCACCATTCACTCCTTCACACACACCGTCATTGTCCTCATTCCTTCCATGGGACCACTCACCACCCACATAGGCCAGGCATACTTAGCATGTGGCCCAGCAGGTGTCCCCATCTCTATCCACGCAGGACAAACTGGCTCACAACAAGAGGGAACTGCAGACAGGTGGAGGGATGCCGGAATTCAAAGTTCTGACAAGAATTCAAAAACAGAGCCATCCAGCTGGTCGGCGATGTCCAGGACTGGTCCTGTGCTGATGGTGAGGTCGGTGGTGCTCTACCAAGTGAGGATCCAGCAGTGCAACTATGCTGTGAGCGATGTGCCATGCACTAATTATCTCCCCTTGCTTTCGCAGGCACATCTGGGAAACAACCAACAAGAGTCCACAACCCACAGCCTCCAAGCAAGTTCTGAAGAAACCTCTGAAGAGGAATCTGAAGGTACCCCCTTCCTGAAGTCCCATCACAGCGCTCACCAACACCCTCCACCAGCGCAGAGACACACACTTTGGAGGGACCTAGCTTTAGAGCAGCCTTGGGATCATAATCTGCTGAGCACATTGCACTTTCTGATCCACACAGGTGGAGGCAGGGACTTTCCAGGTCCCTGGCACTCGAAGGACTGCTGGAGGCCAGAACTTTGCTGAGTCCGAGTCAGATGGCAAGCCTCTGGACTCGGTCATGGCAAAGTTACTGAAGCTGCAAAGGCAAGCTCGGGAACATCAGAAAGGGATATCCTCAGATTGCAGAGCACGATGGAGGAGTCCGTCCATCTCCAGGCTGAGGTGATAGTGCCAGCATCGCAACACACCGAGGTCAACACTGGTAGGATGGCAGCCGCCATAGAGACCTTGGTCCAGGATGTCACTCCTGCACTGCTGCACAGGCTTAACTCCATCGCTGATGCCATAGTTGACCTCCAACAGTGTATACACAAGAGGGATGCTGGGCAGCTCGATCTCACTCCAGCTACCTGTTCCACTCACAGTCAGCCTCGGGCACCCATAGGGAGGAGGATCAGCAGGTGCACACTCCGGGGCCATCCACCCAGGTGACTCTGGGAGTGACCGGCCCATCTGACTTCCCTCTTCCTGTGACCTCCGCAGATCCAGCTTCACAAGCTGAGGAGGGTGCCACTGCCACACAGCAGGACCCCGAAAGCAGTCCGGGGCCCTCCAAGTCTCGGCCCTCCAGAGGATGCCCGCCAAGGTCATCAACAGACAAGGCATCACAGTCACCTGCGCTGTGATGTCTGGGGAGCACCAAGATGTAGCAGCAGGGTTAGGAAAGTTAAGGAGAATTAATTGCGCTGCCTGTGCACAGGTGTTAATCACTTATACATAATGCTCACTATTGTCAATAAACTCCCAAAGAATACCTCCCTGCCTAAAGCTCCTTGTTCTGATGAGCAGTGTTCTTGTCACTCGGATGTGAAACCTTTCTGCACAAGATTAAGGCAGGTGTCTCAGTCCAGGGCTGCTTCCCTGTGCAGCTTTCACACCAAAGTGATGGTCCAGCCCCACACTCCCTGGAAACATTACTGATGCCTGTACCTCAGCAGTGCTGGTCATTGCTGCCAGATTGTAGTGGACGAGCGCCACAGAGTTATCTTATTCTCTCTGTGTCTTTCAGCACCTTTAAGGTAGGGCTGGCCCCCATCTCCTCAGCATCTGTGACCAGTGATGCTGCATACCAGCTCCTGAAGGACTGAGGTGCTGAAGGTGGACACAGCATCAGATGCATCTAAAGTTTCATGGCTGTGTCTCTGACATAGCCCTGATCATGGAGCGCAAGCGAGCTGCCCTCGGTCTCAGAGGCTATGTGAAGATCTATGGAGTGTCCTCACTGCATGTTGTCATCATCCTCCTGCAATCGAACAACTATTGGGGCCTCCACTGCGCCTCCATGATGGGAGCATTCTCACAGAGGGTATTGGTACTGCGATAAGCCAGACTGGAGTCAAACGTTCACAACTGCTTTGTGAGGATCTATGGGGACGCCTCACTGCATGTCGTCATCATCCTGCACAAATCTGGCAGCTATGAATGCCTCCTGAGCGTGCCTGCCTTGTCTAGCCAGTGCAAGAGCCTCATCCCCGCCATTATCGCCGCTGAGAACCCCCTCAACCTCATCCCCATCGGCATCCTCCTCATCGGAGGAGACGTCCAGCACCTCCATAGCCAGCTCCTCTCCCCGTTGAAGTGCCAGGTTGTAAAGGGTGCAGCAGACGACGATGATGTGTGACACCCTCTGTGGACTGTTTTGCAGGGCTCCACTAGACCAGTCCAGGTACCAGAACCATATCTTCAGCATCCCGATGGTCTGCTCCACCAAGTTGCGAGCTGCAATGTGAGCCTTATTATAGCGTCGCTCTGCTGTAGTCTGAGGCCACCGCACGGGTGTCATCAGCCATGTCCTCTGTGGGTAACCGTTGTCCCCGAGGAACCAACCCTGCAGCCTGTGCACCCTGGAAGACTTCAGGGATCAGCAAGCAGTTCAGAATGTAGGCATCGTGCACACTCCCTGGAAATTGTGTACATACCTGCAGGATGCGTTTCTCGTGGTCACATACCAGCTGCACATTCAGTGAGTGGAAGCCCTTGAGGTTGATGAAGTCCACTGAGTGTAGCGACAGAGACCTGAGCGCCACATGAGTGCAGTCAATCGCACCCTGCACCTGTGGGAATCCCAAGATCAGGGCGAATCCGATGGCCCTCGTGTCCTGGCTGTCCCAGTCCTGGGGGTGAAATGCACAAAGTTGTGTGCCATGGAGAAGATGGTACCCGTGATCTCATGGAAGATTTTTGGGTGGTAGATTGTGCAATCCCACAGAGTTCACCTGTGGAGCCCTGAAAGGAGCCACTGGCATAGAAATTGAGCGCGTGGTCACTCTCACAGCCACTGGCAGTGGATGCCCTCTATGTCCCCTTGGTGCCAAGTCCTGCAGTAAGTGGTAGATGTGAGCAGTGTCATCAGCGACACTGGCTCTCAGTCATCTACAGGAATGGCAGGTGGCGTCTATAGACCCTGGGTGTCCCTAGGCACCGACCAGCCACGGCTTGCTGTCATTCCTGGGCAGCGTGTGTGGGAACCCCAGTAGCCCCTTCTTCATGAGGTTGCTGCTCCTACCTTTGCGCAGCCAGGAACCTCAGTCACTCTCTCCTCTGTCTTCTTTGCTCTCTGTAGGCCATCAGGCATACAGCTAGGTTACCAGGATCCATGATCCTCACGTGGACCTTCTGCAGCATGAAAGAGAGAGACGTGGTTACCATGGCTGTACTTAGCACCTTTCCTGGTCCTGTGTGACTGCCCCTTAATGCTTCCCGGAGAGTGCTGGTCACCCCTTGGATGGCCAGAGATAAGTGCGCTGCATGGCTTCCCTATCAACCTGCGACATGAGGGACACTGGTCCACACTGGGATCGCAAGGGGCTGTGAGCACCTCCAGCAGTAACTGCGACATGGCATTGGCAAGGAAGTTGTATAATGTGTGCAGTCCAACTGCTCTGCGGTCCAATAAAGTGATGGTGGACTCGAAGTCTGTGCCGAAGGGTGGTGGTAAGGTATTGAGCGCTTGGTGGCCCTTTGGTGCTTCTGCGTTGCTTGCGTGGGTGGGCAGGCTAGGAGCCTGACCCCAATCACATCACTGTGGCTGCACCTGCTCTTAGTTGCAGAGGGATGGTCAGTTTATACGGGTGTCCCTAATGTGTGGCCACTTCCCTCGATTACCCTGCCCCCTACCTGTGCGCGGGATGCAGCGACAGGGCAGCACTAGACCCCCCACCCCAGCAGTCGCCTCCGAGGCTGGCCAACACTTGCCCCTAGACACCCCTCATCCCTCAGCAGTTGCCTGCGGGGCCAGGCATCAGTTTCCCCCGTCCCCTGGCACCCCTAATGCCTGAAAACAACAGGCGAGCATTGGAGAACACTGCTGCTCACTCACCTCAGTTCCCCCAAAATGAAAGCCACCAAGTGCATGTCATCTGCGTGCTGTTGTGAAACACGTCGTCATGTTTTCCCGCCGCCATGGACGAACGATACGGTGGGGTTCCAAGAGCCTGGCAGGATGGCCTTTTAATTATATGCTAATGTGTTACAATTAGCTCCCCGCTGACCGATGGCGGGAAACGCGGCCCACCAATGTGCTGAGCGGAAGATCGTGACCTGCCTTAATGCCACCGTGAAGTGGGTCCCGCCATATTTTCCGCGCACGCCACCTATCACATCCGCTGCCAGTGGGTTTGGAAAATTCCACCGGATCTGTTTTTAAAACGTTTGAGGGATGAATATTGCCCAGGACCACCAGGGAGAACTTCCCTGCTCTGACTTTCAGAAACTTACAGCACAAAAGGAGGCCATTTGGCCAGTGGTGCCTGTGCTTAGCTCTTTAAAAGAGCAATATTCTTCAGTTAACATCCCCACTTCGTGTCTGTAACCCTTGTAACTTCTTCATCCTGAAGTAGCTGTCCAACTTCTTTTTAAAATTAATTATGGAATTAACTTCCACTATTTTGTCAGGTAGAGCATACCAGATACCACAAACTCAGTGAAAATATTTCTCACCTCCCCTCCAGGTATTTTTTAAAAACCTATCATCTCTGTTTATAGACCCACTCACTTGAGGCAATATTTTTTCCTCATTTCCTCTATGAAAATCTCTCATCAGCCAGGAAACCTCCATCAGGTTGCCAAGAATATTGAAAACCCATTCCTGATTTTGAGCCACAGTTAAGGCAACTACATGATAAATCCATCTGTCAACCTGTGCCTTTTTAGGCTATGTGCACTGATTGGCAAAATTTCCTTTGTCACTTGTGCTATTTTCCTCAATTTGGTCACTTTTACAATTTTGGGATGTTTCTCATTTTACTGCTGCTTGTGTCTGTCCTTTAATTCTATTTCTGCTCTTTGCTATTTTATGGTATCCTTCCCTCTGCCAAATTAAATGCTTCCAACAGTACTTGCTAACCTCTCAGCAGGGGCATTGGTCCCAGCTTTGAGGTCTATTATAGCACCTGAAATGGTCAGAAGGGGCCTCAGGTTACCTTCTCATCTGACAGACGATTCCTCTGACAGTGCAGCACTGAGAACGCCAGCTTGGATTATGTGCTCAAGTCCCTGGAAAGGGACCTGAACCCATAACTTTCTGACTGGAGGCAAGAAAGCAGCCACTGAGCCATGGCTGCCACCTACTGGAGTACCATGTACAGTTTGGTTCTCCTTATTTAGGAAAGGATATTTGCATTTGAAACAGTTCAGAGAAGGTTCACTTGACTGACTCCCGGGATGAAGGGGTTGTCTTACGAGGAAAGGTTGAACTGGTCAGGCCTGTCTCCATTTGAGTTTAGAAGAATGAGAGGTGATCTTACTGAGAGGTGATCTTATTGAAACATATAAGACCCTGAGGGGAACAAAAACAGAATTACCTGGAAAAACTCAGCAGGTCTGGCAGCTTCGGCGGAGAAAAAAAGAGTTGACGTTTCGAGTCCTCATGACCCTTCGACAGAACTAAGTAGAAATAGTAGAAATTTTTAGACCCTGAGGGGACTTGACAGGGTGGATGCTGAAAGGATATTTTCCCTTATGACTAGAACTAGGGGGCACAGTTTAAAAATAAGGGGTCTCCTACTTAAGATGGGGATGCAGACTGACACATTCCAAGGTCCAGGACTACGTGCTGAGGGACACAGTTAAGCTTGGGGCAGCCGCCGCAAAGGAGCAATGGGGAAGGGTCGCTGCCTAAGACCTTTCTGCCACAGTGCACTGAGGGACTGGGAACTGTTGAGAGCCCCTCAGGCTGTACAGATTAAAATGAATGTCTGCCAATGATTATAATATTCATTGTTTGTACTGATACACCTTGTGATTCATGTTGTAAAAGTTGAACCTGATTGTATTTTGTAATGGTGATTTTGAAATGGTTCGAAATGTTTTTGAAGATTTATGAATAAAGTATATTTTTGCAAAAAAAACAAGATGGCGATGAGAAGAAATTTTCCCTTGAGGGTTGTTAGTCTGTGGATTTCTCTTCCTTAAGAGAGCAGTAGAGACAGGGTTATTGAATATTTTTAAGGCTGAGTTAGATAGATATTTGACTGACAAAGGAGAATAGGGGCTAGACAGGAAAGGAGAGGCCACAATCAGATCAGCCATGGTCTTATCAAGTGGTGAGCAGGCTCGAATGGCCATATGGCCTAATCCTACTCTTAAAATGTATGTTCGTATGCAAGTGCTGAGCCTTAGAAGAGATGATATACTGGGACTAACCACTGAAGCAGATGGCTCAGATAAAATGCAAGAGGCTTCAAATTTCTAAATTAATATTGAGCGTGTCAGGCAATGAGTTGATGGTGGGGCAGGACTTGGGTTTTCAGATGCAACCTTTAAATTTACAAGAGTTACTGATATTGTTCAAAAGGAAGCTTTGGTTGGAGAGTCAGTGACTAGGATTTGTCCGTTTAAAAATCACAGGAATGAGAAAGGAACCTCCCTCAGGGAATTGGAAATGATTGGTCGTGGAGAGGGAGTAGTTGAGGCAGGGACCATTGCTTCTTTAAAGCAGCAGTGGATAAATATTTTTCAGTAGAGGATATATACAGGGCAGTTGTAATAATTTGGAAATGAGCTGGCACAGATATAATGGGTTGAATGGTCTATGTTTCTATGTCTAATCATAGTAACAACTGGATTTTCAGGCAGGGAACATTTTAGGACAAGTCAGTTTTGAACATGGATTTATGGAAATGCATGTGGTTGCTTTAAATTTATTTTCTGATGTGGCGTCAGGGGTACCTTTGCCCATACTTTGAAAATACATAAGTAGCTTCATCCCCCTGGCATTGTTCATGCTGAATCAAATGTTTTATAAGACCTGGGTGTTATGCCAAATAGTATTATCAGGGTCAAAAACAAAAATACCTGGAAAAACTCAGCAGGTCCGACAGCATCTGCGGAGAGGAACACAGTTAATATTTCGAGTTCGTATGACGAAGAGTCATATGGACTTGAAACATTGACTGTGCTCCTCTCTGCAGATGCTGTCAGACCTGCTGAGTTTTTCCAGGTATTTTTGTTTGTTTTGAATTTCCAGCGTCTGCAGTTTTTTGCTTTTATCTTAGTATTATCAGGGTACTGAATTGTTCATGTTTGGGACATTTTTTGGGATCTGGGATCATTGCTTTTAGGGCCTTATTTTTATGAACATGCAAAGAAGAACAGGAGGATGCCATTCAGCCCTTTTCACCATTCAACGAGATCACAACTGGTCTACAACTGAACTCCATACACATGCCTGGACAGAGAAGAATGGAACCAGATGAGTGCAATCCCACCCAGCTAGACCACTGTGGAGGATGGTGTGGCAACCATGTCAAAGGCTGCAAATAGGTTGAGAAGGCAGAAAAGGGATAGCCAGCCTCCAATAGTCACAGAAATGTCATTTGTGACTTTGATAAGAGCCATTTCAGTGCTGAGGTAGGGGCAGAAACCTGATTGGAGGAAGTGAAACAGTGCTGGAAAGATGGACACAGATTTGGGAGACGACACCACATTCAAGGAGTTGAGTGGAAAGGGAGGTTGGAGATTGGGTGGTAGTCCGTAAGGACGGAGGGATTGAGAATTTTTTTTTTTAGGTGAGTGGTAATGACAGATTTAAAATGAGAGAGGGGCAACATCTGAAAAGAGATCTGTAAAGAATGTCAAATAACCTGGGGGTCAGGGAGTTGGTTGTCAGCAGTTTAGTAGGAAAAGGGTCAAGGAAACAGAAGGTGAGTCTCATGGACCAGATGAGCTCAGAGAAAGCATGAGGGAAGATAGGAAAGAGAAAGATGAGAGTTTAGATCTAGGGCAGGGCAGGGCAGGGGGAATCTTTAGGGGAAGCTTGGCCTGGTGGGCCAGGGGAAGGAAGTGACAGAGGCAGCTGATCAGAGATGGTCTTGATCTGAGTGACAAAGAAGCCACTGAGTTTCTCACATTTATTGTTGTAGGTTGACATTCAATGGCATTACCATCCCCAGATCCCCACTATCAACAGGCTGGGGGTTACCATTGACCAGAAACTGAACTGGACTAGCCGTATAAATACTGTGGTTACAAGAGCAGGTCAGAGGCTAGGAATCGTGCGATGAGTAGCCCACCTCCTGACTCCCCAAAGCCTGACCACAATCTACAAGGCACAAGTCAGGAGCATGATGGAATACTCCCCACTTGCCTGGATGAGTGCAGCTCCCACAACATTCAAGAAGCTTGACACCATCCAGGACAAAGCAGCCTGCTTGATTGGCACCACATCCACAAACATTCATTCCCTCCACCACCGATGCACATTAACAGTAGTGTGTACCATCTACAAGATGCACTGCAGGAATTCACCAAGGGTCTTTAGACAGCACCTTCCAAACTCAAGACCACTACCATCTAGAAGGACAAGGGCAGCAGATAGATGGGAACACTACCACCTGGAAGTTCCCCTCTAAGACACACACCATCCTGGCTTGGAAACATATCGCTGTTCCTTCACTGTCACTGGGTCAAAATCCTGGAACTACCTCCCGAACAGCACTGTGGGTGTACCTACACCACATGGACTGCAGCGGTTCAAGAAGGCAACTCACCACCATCTTCCCAAAGGCAACTAGGGATGGGCAACAAGTGCTGGCCCAGCCAATGAAACCCACATCCTATGAATGAATAAAATTGAGGGTGAAGGAGACAGGAGAGAGGGGTTGCAGTAGACAAAGGAAATCAGGGGTTACCTTTGCTTCTAGGCTAATAGAACAGGACCCAATCATCCTTAACATGATACAGCCAGGTTTGCAGTGAGTAGCAAAACCAGTTGCCATATCTGTTCAAAAATGGGTTCCTTTTAATTTAGGGAGCAAAAGATAAGGAAGCAGAGGTAAGGGCCAGAGAGAGAAGTGGTTTTAAAGAAGATTAGGACTCAAAGGTGATGGTGAGGGCTGAGCAGATAAGTAATTGCTGAAACATAGTAGTAAATGGAGGACAAAAGACTGGAGTTAAAGTTTTTAAAGTGCCTTTGTGAATGAATTTGAAGAGATTCTTTTTCTGGGAGCAAACACAGAAGGATGTAGGGTTGGGAAGGGGGAAAAGGGGGAAGCGGATGTGGGTGGAGAGCGATACCAGGAAGTGATCAGAGATGGCCTTATCTTTGAGTGATATGATGAGAATAGCTATGCCACTTTAGATAGCAAGTCAAGGGAGTGGCCATGAATATGGGTTGGTGAACTGATATGGAGGAGAGATTAAGGGAGGACAGGATAGCAGTGAACTCAGAGGAGAGATTACAATGGAGCAAGGTGGAGATGAAATGTTGCTTGGTTCAGAGGCTGAGGGAGGAAAACAATAAAAGGTACCTCAGGATTTTTTTATATAGGAACACAAGGAGAGCAGGAGGCCATTCAGCCCTTCAGGCCTGTTCTGCTAATCACTAAAATAATGGATGATTTGTGACCAAACTCCATATACCCACCTTTGTCGTATGTCCGTTGAAACTTTTGAAAGCAAAAATATGTCTATCAATCCCAGATTTAAAATTAACTTTAAAACAAGCACCATTACCATTTGGGGAAAGTGTGTTCCAAACTTTTAACATCCTTTGCTTGAAAAGCATTCCCTAATTCCACTCCTTATGGATCTTGCTCTAATTTTTAGATTATGCCTCCTAGTCCTACATTATCTGTCCCACTTAATATTTTGAAAACTTGGATCAAATCACCCCTTAACCTTAAATGACCAGAGGATACAACGATAATTTGTGAAATCTTGCACCATTTAACTTTTGAAGTCCAGGTATCATTCTGGTATATCTATGCAAAACTCCCTCCAACACCAATATATTGAAGGTCAATTTCCAGGGCACTTCTACATGCAACCTTGGAGAAAAGTCAGAGACTTTTTTTTTCTTTTTGCCATTTTCTTTCAACATTTCTACCAGATTTTAAAACATTTTTTAAAAAGGGAAAAAGGCTGTTTAGCTTACAGTCAAACATCATTCAATTGGGTAATGAGTCTTTTTGCTTTCCAAATGGCATAGGAAAGCAGTGCGACACACGGATCAATGTGCTGGCCAACTAATGGCTGGTGCTGGGGCCAAGTCATGTGATGAAACCTCCAGGAATACATTTAGTTACAGTCGGCAACATTTAGTTACAGTCGGCAACACTGGTAAGAGTTCAGGAGGATATAGCGGGCTGAAATGGACAAACATGACAAGTAAAATTTAACAAATGTAAAGTGATACATTTTTGGTAGGAAAAATAAAACTAAACAAATGGTCCAATTTTAAAGAGTGTGCATGTACACAGAAGGTTTAAGGTTGTTAAGAATACATGAGATCCTTTGTTTTAATCAATAGAGGAAGAGAGTGAAAAAGCAAGGACGTTACGCAAAAGTTTATTAAACATTGGTTAGACCGCAGCTGGAATAGCACCAGGAATACCTAAAAATGAGGCGTCAGCCTGGTGAAGCTACACCACAGGACTACTTGTGTGCCAACCAGTGGAAGCAACATCCAATAGACAAAGCTAAGCAATCCCACAACTCACACAGATCGGATCTACGCTCTGCAGCCCTGCCACATCCAGCCATGAATGGTGTTGGACAATTAATTAACTAACAGGAGGAGCAGGCTCCACAACTGACCCCTTCCTCAATGATGGGAGTGCCCAGCGCATCAGTACAAAAGGTAAGGCTGAAGCATCTTCAGCCATCATCACCTAGAAGTGTTGAGTAGATGATCCATCCTTGCCTTGAACTTTAAATCCCAGCATCACAGATGACAATCTTCAGCCAATTCAATTCATTCCACTTGATAAAGAAATGGCTGAAGGCACTGGATACAGCAAAGGCTAAAGGCACTGAAAATATTCCAGCAATAGTACAGAACACGTGCTCCAGAACTTGCCACGCCCTTAGCCAAGCTGTTCCAGTACAGCTACAACACTGGCATCTATCCGGCAATGTGGAAAATTGCCCAGGTATGTCCTGTACACAAAAAGCAGGACAAATCCAACCCGGCCAATTACTGCCCCATCAGTTTACCCTCAATCATCAGTAAAGCAATGGAAGGGGTCATCAACAGTACTATCAAGCAACACTTGCTTTGCAATAACCTGCTCACTGACGGTCAGTTTAGATTCCACCAGGGCCACTCGGCACCTGACCTAATGACATCCTTGGTCCAAAAATGGACAAGAGCAAAATTCCAGAGGTGAGGCGAATGTGACTGCCCTTGACATCTCAGCAGCATTTGACAGAGTGTGGGATCAAGGTGCCCTAGCAAAACTAGTGTCAATGGGAATCAGGGGGAAAACTCTTCTGTAGTTGGAGTCATACCTAGCACAAAGAAAGATGGTTGTGGTTGTTGGAGGTCAATCATCTCAGTTCCAGGGCATCACTGCAGGGGTTCCTCAGGATAGTGTCCTAGGCCCAACCATCTCCAGCTGCTTCAATAACCTTATTAACGTCAACAGGTCAGAAGTGGGGATGTTTTCTGATTGCACAATGTTCAGCATCATTCGCAACTCCTCAGATACTGAAGCAGTCTGTGTCCATATGTAGCAAGACCTGGACAACATTCAGGCTTGGGCTGATAAGTGACAATTAACTTTCATGCCACACAACTACCAAGCAATCACCTTCTCCACCAACTGGAAATCCAACCATCGCCCCATGACATTCAATGGCATTACCATCAATGAATTCCCCACTGACGTCATCCTGGAGGATCCATTGATCAGAAATTGACTGGCCCAGCCATATAAGTACTGTGGCTACAAGAGCAGTTCAGAGGAATTCTGTGGCATGTAACTGACCTCCTGACTCGCCAAAACCTGTATGCCATCTACAAAGGCACAAGTCAGGAGTGTGATGGAATACTCTGCACTTGCCTGGATGAGTGCAGAACCAACAACACTCAAGAAGTTTGACACCAAATCCACATCCTCTACCACCTAAAAGGACAAGAGCAGATGCATGGAAACAGCACCACCTGCAAGCTCCTCTCTTAGTCACACACCATCCTGACTTGGAACTATATCACCGTTCTTTCACAGTCGCTGGGTCAAAATCCTGGAGCTCCCTTCCTAACAGCACTGTGAATGGACTGCTGCGGATCAAGGCGGCAGCTCACTGCCACCTTCTCAGAGGCAGTAAGAGATGGGTAATAAATGCTGGCTTAGCCAGTGACACCTACATCCCATGAAAAAATAATTAAAAAAAAAACCTCAATTCTGGGCACTGTAGCTGAAGGATGTCAAGGTCTTGGAAAGATTGCGGAAACTGAGCTGTTCTCCTTAGACCAAAGAAAGTTAATGGAGGGTTTTATAAAGATGTTCAAAATCATGAATGGTTTTGATAGGGTAAATAAGGAGAAACTATTTCCATTGGTGGATGAAGAGAGATTTAGGGCATAGGCAAAGAACCAGAGGAGACATGAGGAAACATTTAAAAAACAAACACCAAGTTGTGATCTGGAATGCACTGCTTGAAAGGGTGGTGGAAGCAGATAATAAAATTCTGAAGAAAACTGGATAAATACTTAATGGGGAAAAAATACAGGGATAAGGTAAAAGAGCAGGGATGTGGGACTAATTGGTTAGCTGTACCTAAGAGCAAGCACAATTAGCCAAATGCCCACCTTTTATTTCGCATCATTCTATGATTCATGTAAATTTGGAGGCAAATAAGATAAAACTGAACATAGAAATTTAAGAGGATAATTGTATACACAAGCAAGAGACACATGCACATGAACTCGAGTGGCAAATCGCTTTTAGTCATGTGCCTGAACATTTATATAGCATGCAAATGTGCAGTCAGCTGAGTACACAAGAGCAACATGCACACGAGGAGTACACGCAGGTTAAGAAATTAGTATTTTGAGCAAGAACACAAATAATTCTTTACACGCACAACATGCCATAAAAACCACATTAGATAAACACACCTGAGACAACAGTATGCAAGAACCAGACAGATGTGCACATGGAAGCAAGAAGTGCACACTGGGCCTGATTTTTTTGTCATCTTTAGAAGTGGAGAAAGGGCCATATAAAATGCTTTAAGAGCTGCTTAAGCCAGGGAGTATTTAAAAGGCCACAAACTGTACAGCAAGTGCTTTTAGATCATTTATAAAAATGTTTTCCCTGCTGTAATGAGCCTTTATGCCCATCACCCTTAAGTTTTATTGTATTTCCCCCAATTTTCCTTTTGTCTCCAGCACTTTACTGGCATCAAAAGGAACCCCCTGAACGGAGGTGTCCAGAAGGAGAACCACCTACAGAGAGATGCCAAGCATGTCAGACTGCCCAACAATTGCTCTGTGCCCTCCCACTGCCACCCACACCCACCTGCAGTCTGCTGAGAGGGGTCGTGTGGCCCAAGTTTTCTAATATAGCTTTGAGGAGGGAAAGGGATTTCTCTCCTCTTCAAAGAAGTGGTGTATAACACAGTACCATGAAAAGGATGCCACACTGTCAATGGGCACACCAGGATAATCAGGAGGTGGAAATGCCTAGACAGCTGAATACTGCAAGTCCAGGTGGAGCATGTAGGATAGCTGGGGTAAGATATATATGTTAAAGCTCATTTTGCAACATATAGGTGGGACTTTGAATATTAGAAAACTATTGATCACTAATGTGTGGAATCTTCAAAGTGCAAATGAACAGCCCAAGCCACTAACGGCTCTGCACAACAAATTGCAGCACTTAACCTTACCACTAAATGAGCTTACTTATCACAGCATACATTTTCAACATGCAACCCACGTTTGTCCTATAAAGTTAAACCATAATAAAAAAACAAAGTACAACAGGCTGGAGCTCCTGGGAAACTTCAATCTCACCTTGCTGAAGTTAGTGTAAGCAGTTGCTTGCAACCTCCTGGAGTCCTTGATCTGTGAGCTAGAATCAGTACCAATCTTGTATGCACTGCTCGTAACATAAGTTCAAGATCCAGGAAACATCGATCATCTGATTCAGTATTCTTTACTAAAGAGTATTTAGTAAATCAGAACACCTTGCACTACACTGATATTTCCTAGATCTTGAACTTATGCTACAAGTAAGAGTTATGACAATATCCTATATATCCAAGTAGGGCAATAGGGTTATGAAAACATCCTATGTAAACCTAATATTAGGGCAATAGGATTGTAAGACAATATTAGGGTATAAGCCCAACACAGCCAAGATGACACCAGCCATTTCTATAGGCCCTTACATGCATCTATCAGGCAAAGTAATGTCTCCTTAGAATCTGGGTCAGCAGGAAAAAGAGACACAACCATCTGCTGCAGGGATACTTGTGATGCCTATATGGCATTGGCTGGTCGATGCAGGACAATGGTCAGCTGTGACCCCTAACTGGGCTTCCCTTCCTAGAAAGCACACTGCAGGGGCCGATTCATGAGGATGGTGCTGCAGAATGGCACAAAGGCCAAATCTCCATCTAAATACATCACTCATCACAGCAGTTAAACAGGGCACTAGGCCGCTCTGACACTCAAACCTGCATACAGGTGCCTTCCTTTACTGCCAATTCAATCCAGGTGAACTGCTTCTAATGGGATGAGAGGCCTTATGATGCTCTTCAAAAGGTTTTCAGAATTTGAGACTCCCTTTTAAATGACCCATCTTATTAAATTTCAACTTCTGGAGCCCAAGTTGGAGTCTGTTACAGTGTGAAATTATGAACTTACATGGGACAAACGAATATGACTGGCAACATTTGCACTATTTCTAAATCTTTAAATTTGACTACGAATTGTCCCACCTCATTATGTGCTGATGAGGTATACAGATCAGATCAATGTATAGACTACATGCAATGAGGCACTCAAGTCTTCTTCATACGACCACAACAGGCTCATAGGACAGGTCACCCTTGAATTGCATACATATAGACACAAGATGCATGCATTGTTAATCATAAAGCCATACTAACTGATATGGTATGGACACAAGGGGATATTGGCAACTACTCAGTGCATATACAAATGAAAGAGGCACAAATACAGACACAATGCATAAATTCCGATAAATTTACAGCTGTGTGCATGCAAACATAATGAAAACATGTGGTACATACAAGGGAGCATTGCCACAGGAATCAAATACAAGGTGCACATGAAAGGGCACGTGCACACAAATGAGACTGATGCACAGACACAGCTCTACATAACATAAATGAACGATTGTGTGCACATATAGAATAATAAAGTTTCTCAAGTCAAACCGTGTGCATGCACTTTAAACTTATTTACACATCACATTCCCACCATCGCCTGCTTCCCCCGGGAGTATAACTATTAGTTGAGTTCGAGATGTCGATAGCCAAGAGACACACCATCAGCTGCCTAGTGCAGCACTCATATGCAAGACCTATAAATGACACACACACACGATGCACATTGAAGTCTGTATACAGCATGCACGGGTGAGTTGCAAAACCAGCGTATGTGCTCTAGGCTCTAGGTGAAAATACACAAATATTTAATCCTCATTAAAAAGCACAACTACATAAGACAAATACGAGATATTACTTACATGGCACGCTGATAGGGAAAATACAAAGCAACAAACTCAAAAAGAGGAACATAAGACTTCATAATGCAAAAGATGTGCAAGAGAGGTAGACAAATGAAAACTGCAACATGATCGGGGGAAAAGATTTCCCAACAAAATGCATGCAGTCACTTAAGTGTTGCATGTGTGCATGCATGTTACATTTATGCATCAAACATGCAAATTTAACCAAGGCACATTTACATAAGACAGAGGAACAGTCCGAATCACTTACACTGTCCTGCATATTCCAGACAGCTGTCAGGCGAACCATGCTAACCATTTATCATTACCACAAATGTCAATTCCAAGGACATTGCTTAAACTGTATTAAGAATATTTTGGGCAGGTCAGCTGCTCATTCCCCACCCAACCATTGCCATGGCCCTTCAGTACTGGTTTAATGTCTATTAGGTTGAGAACGAGATTTTTCAGACCAACTGTCATCAGCAGGATATTTCCCTTTTTGATATAGCCCCTACTAAATGTCAATTTCTGAAAAATAGTCACAAATGGCACTAGTTCAGGAACTTTAGAGGCTTTTGAGTCAAAGTTGTTTACATAAGTAATGATATTCTCTGCCAACCTACAGTGCTTGGCAATATTCCTTACTTACTAGAGTGGTGGCACTGGTGTTATTTTGGGGAACACACCTTAAAATCTATCAAATGTTATATGCACCGTGTATAGCAGGCAAATTGTGTTTGCATGAACACACCTTTTATAGATGGTGGGGACTTTACTTGTGGTTATTTGATTCTCCTTTGAATGCCAGTGTTAATAAATGTTGAAGTGCAACTAATGCCTGCCTACAACACCAAGTCCACAAATATATTGTGGTACACAATACATCTATAATATGGTGTTAAGTGCAGAAGTGACATGCAGATATTTGAACAAGGGATGCATATACATGAAGAGCACATGACACATTTAGAAAGGAACTAAAGATAGCAACGGTGAAAGTAAAAACATAGGCACATGCACACTTGAGACGGTTGCAAACCTGTGCACCACGTACAAGCCACAAATATGCAGGAACTCCAGTGTGCCACAGGAAGCTCACGTGTGCTTTCAACACATACAATACTCACAGATGACTTAAGCAAGTACACCAGTTGCACCAAGGGATACACACAAAACAAACATTATGCAAAGGCAAAGATCCTCTAAATTTTCTTTGTTGCATGTGGTTGGTTTATGTCAATGCACAAGGACCTTTAACTTTTTTTTGTGTAACCCTACATGGGCAGCATCTTAAAGGAAGCAGCTTGTGTGGTACCTTTACGATTGCTGCACATGCGTGCAGCTTAGAGGGATCACTGAAACAAGATATTTGTATATTCTCATAGAAGACATCGAGTCAACGTGCATGATATGCAAAAACAAACATGAGGCATAAACAAAAAATATACATGCTTCAGTTACCAATGTTTGCACATGGAGCACATAACTGCATATACACAGATGTGTACAAATACATGCAGAAGCTAGGTTTGTTCACAACACAAATAGGAATTGAGTATACATGCATGAGATATACACGTGCACAAAGTATGCATTCCTTATTTGGCTCATATACAAGAACACACATTTAAATTCAGGTCATGCACAACTCTTGCAAACAAGATAGCAAAACAAGACATGTAGATACACAAACAATACAAAAACATTTGCAGAGTTCTGCGTACTGGCCTCACGAGACATGAACAAGGTATGCATGCACACTTGGGTCTTCATGTACAAGCCTTGTAGAATCGCAGAATGATACAGCACAGAAGACAGCCATTTGGCCCATCATTCCTGTTCCAGCTCTTTGATAGAGCAATCCAATTAGTCTCATTCTGCTGTTGTTTCCCTCATAGCCTTGCAAATCATTCCACTTTCCGAGTATTTATTTAATTCAATTTTTAAAGTTCTTGAATCTACTTCCACCACTCTTTCACAGTGCATTCCAGATCACAACGGTGCCAATTTTCTTTTTCCTTCCTGTCCCTCTGGTTCTTTTACCAATTAACTTAAATCTGTGCCCAATGGTTACCCCACCCTTTTGCACTGGAACTGCTTTCCCCTTATTTGCTCTAAAATCCTTTGTGATTTTGAACTATCAAATCTCAGTTAACTGTTCTGCTCATAAGGAGAGCCACCCCAGATTTTCTAGTTTCTTCACATAACCAAAATCCCTGGTACTGTTCTAGTAAATCTCTGCAACCTCTCAAAAGACCTTGACACCCTTCCTAAAAAGTATGGTGCCCAGAATTGTCCACATTTTCCCAGCTGGGAAGCATAATACCGAGAATCACACTAACAGGCACTTCCAAGTAGCAGATACACTTTTATGTTTGCGCACGCATCACCTACTTCCAAGGTGAACAACCACAAAAAGGTACAACGCAAGTTTGACACCCAAAGACATTTTGCATACACCCATAACTTAGCATAATGACAAACAGAAAACAAAAAGCATCGCGCATGGATGGAAGCTACATATATAGGAATTGTGCATCAAGAGAGGTGAACATGCTTTTCATGCAGGTGGTACATAAGGGACACATGACAAACAGATGACATTGCAACCTGTACCACATTTTGCAATAATTTGTGTTTTAATACACAATTGTCATTACGAACAGTTGCATAACCAATTGCCACAAGATTTCAGATATTTTAAGATACACCTTTGAACAGAAGGGATTCCACAATATTACACCTTGCAAAGTAGGCCTTCTCTTTTGATGTAACGTCCACCTTGTACACAAATAAAGAATACATTTTCTTTAAAATTGTCAGCAAATGGTAACCCTTAAAATAATAGTTATTTAAGTTACTTTCATTCAACGTCCCATTAAAAAATACTGGCATTTATTATTCCCAACCAAGTACTTGCCTGGTTAGGTACATCACAATTCTGACCCCAGGTAGAACTCCCAATGCAGTGACCAATGGGGCTTTACTCTCCCACCAGGTGACTCATCCATCCCCCAACAAAGGCTGACCCCATGGCATTAGACCCATGATTTAGTGACAATCAGCACTCAATTTTGGGCAGTTTTGTGCTGCAGATTCAACCCACCCAGATTGCACTTAGAGCTCTTACAACCAATGACAGTCCACCCTCCCAGCAGCATTGGCTATATTTCTACACAGATCAGGTGATGATTCACTGGTGTATACCTTTGGGGGAGGTGGGGTAAGGGTGAGGATCAGTTGGTTTGCGTGTTCTTTAAGGTGTAGGATGTTAATGCTGGGGAAAAGGGCACTTCCATTTCAGGCACCCCATGTCAACATCAAGCAGGTTAGGTATACTAAGGTTAGACACAAAGTCAAGCTTTGCATATATCTCCCTCTAGCACTCCTAAGTCAGGTAACAGCAAGGGGCAAACACAAAGCAAAGCTCCCTCGACTCTGCTCCAACCTCAGCTCATCTTCTGTACTTCAACATGACATTTTGCCCATTTCTCAGCTATCTTGTGGCTTATCAGGCTGTAGCTGCCAAAATGATAAAGTGGGGCTTTCCCAATAGAAACTGGATTGAGACTGCCTAAACTTATCCCATGCAAGGCCTCTTATACCTGGCAGTGCAGACTTTGATTTCACCCACATGGCCTTGATATAGACTCAAGTCACAGCAGTGAAAAGACCATTTACAAGCTAGACTTATTTTTAGCTCCTCCCATTTTAATGTGCAATAGCCCCCACCCAGTAAAAGGTGCACTTCTGCACAATATATTTGTGCTGCAGGACACAGGTTTTGTGCTGTTTGCAGTTTGATATTATCATAAATCAATCAATCACCTGCCTCCAGGATGAAGGTCTGAGGCATTAACACACATGATCAACAGGCTTATGAAAAACACTGTTCATTCACCTTACCTTATTACATACTTTATTTTGTTAAGGTTGTTTATTCCCTATATTTCCCCCCGCCCTTTCATTATAGTACAAGGCTAATTACCATTCTACAGAAGATAAACTCGTTAACCAAAATTTCTGGACCCACTTTTGGTATAAATAGTGGAGTAGTTAATTGATGATAAAAATTCCAAATCAAAAAGGGGCTCTGGAACTCCATTCATAAAAATGCCTAGTCCAATAGTGAGTCCCTGCCCCTTCACTTCTTCTTGATAGTTAGCTTCCCTCCCCCTCCAACATTGCCCCCAAACACAAAACTATAAATCGGGTAATGTCAAGGGGAATCTAATACAGCAGGAACAGTGCAAAAACGGAGGGAACAAGTGGCCTTGTGTCAACATTAGTCAGCAGCTTGATTCGAAGAAGTTTGCTTTCTTATCAAAAAAAATGTTCATCATTTCTTGGCATCTGAAAGTATTAGGCGAAGCGTTGATGAAAAGGGGGGTAGCGTTAGAAGCTGAAAGGCGTACATTACGTACAGGGTTTTTAAAACCCTCAGGCGAGACAAGTCACTCGTTGATCTTCTCTGTACATCTGTACAAATTGAACTGGAATGAGACGATCTGATCCAATCTTGGCACTGAGCTAGTACGACGCAGTCGCTTTCAATCAGGGGGAAAAAAAAGTAATTCGGAAGCCGAAATCTGGGAGCAACACCACTGGGCCGGCAAGATCCCACATCTGCTCTCATACATTATCCTTCCTGGGGTTGGTGGTGGGGGGGGTGGGGTGTGGGAAAAAATGTCCATTTTTGACTTCATGATACACAAGTCCAAGTGAAAGGGACTGTTCATTGCAAAGAAGTCTATTTTTTTTCCTCGTTAGCAACACTTTCTCTTCTTTTTACTATTTTTGGACAGTTTGATGACATCATTCTGCTGCTGTTGCTGCTGTTTGGCTAAGTTCTCTTTCTTGGCCCGCAGGACTAGCTCTGTGATGCAATTGAACATCTGAAAAGAAACACAATGTGAGCTCAATGTACAGGAGTTGAAGTGACAAAATGGTGGCAAAGAGTGGTCGACTTATTTGCCCCACCCCATCACAGAGAAGCCTACCTCTTCAACGTTGAGGTTCTCCTTTGCACTGGTTTCAAAAAGCTGAATGCCCATTTGTTCTGCAAATTTCTGTGCGTCATTGGTCTCCACTACTTTACGCGCTGGGTCATCATTCTTGTTGCCAACTGAAAAGGAAGCAAAATCTTGAACACTCCTGACAAAGGGTGAAACACAAGCTGAGGCTACGCTGGGAACGAGATAACGAAAAGGGATAATGAAAAGGAGAACAAGAAACCGCACACAAACAGGGACAAGGAATGGACAAAGCAGGGTGTGGCAGGATCGCTCCCAGGTGTGGGCAGGAGCATAAGGTACGCACACCTCACTGCTGCTAAAGATGCACTACAGAGACTTCTTGGGGCAGCCCAAGCCTGTCCCAGAATCATGGGTTTACTCTCAGTTAACAGTCCCATTAATAAATTCTAGATCAGTATCCCGAGAACTTTCTTCATCCCCATGTAGAGGCTGTCCAGATGTCAATTCGCAGGTTTCTGAAGAAATTGCTTGCTGACACTCTGACAGGGTAGCAGCTTTTACAATGATGAGGAATTCATAAAATGGCACTTCATGCCAAATAATTTATTACAAATGTCCAAATGAACAGTAAAGAATCCCATCCTCCAATAACACTGCATAAGGAAATTTATCCTAATCCCCCCC
The DNA here is from genome assembly GCF_017639515.1 of Carcharodon carcharias. Lineage (NCBI taxonomy): Eukaryota > Metazoa > Chordata > Chondrichthyes > Lamniformes > Lamnidae > Carcharodon > Carcharodon carcharias. The sequence continues at coordinate 57,768,532 of NC_054479.1, forward strand.
TCCTTAATCTGAGGGTTTTAAATTGTTGAGCTGTCATTAGGGAACCTCCAGGGGACTGAGAAATAAAGGATATCATTCACATTACTCTGATTTACTCAATCATTTTACTTGAACTGCCTTCAGATGCTTCCGAAGATCAAATGGCAGGACAAAATACCAGACACCAAGATGCTCACCTGAGCTGGCCTGTCAAGCATCCACACCATTTTGAGACAGTCACAATGGAGGTGGACTGGTCACGTAGCCAGAATGCTTGACACTTGCTTACCAAAGCAAATCTTCTATGAAGAGCTTAGAGTCTGGGGTGCACACTCATGGTGGTCAAAGGAAACATAAGGACCCTCTGAAGGCTTCACTTGGGAGTTCTGATATAGACTTCGAGTCCTGGGAGAAGCTCACCCAGGACTGCTGCACCTGGTGCAACTAAATAAGAAATGGTGCAGCCTCCTTGGAAAGTAAGCACATATCAGAGGCAGAAAGAAAACGCAAGGAGAGGAAATCCCAAACCAGCAACTCCTCCAAAACTCAATTGACTGCAGTGTCCTGTCCTATTTGTAGCAGAATCCTCTGGGTGCAGATTGGCCTTACCAGTTACCTACATACCCAGTGGGTGAAGATGGTCATCTTCACCTCAAAGGACAAACAAGACAAAAGATAGATTTTGGGGTTCTAGGGGGTATGACAGAGGTACTTCGCATCCAAACTATTACCCCCCATCCCCCCACCTTGCCCTTTACTCCTCTTAAGGAGGGGACAGGTCTCCACAGTTGTGTATGCCAGAAAAAGTTATTCCCAAAAATAAATATAGCGGGATAAATTCTGTAAACAGTAAAACCACAATTTAAAAGACAGGATAGACAATGCTTGGAGCAAGTTTGTGTTAGTGTTTTCAGACAACATGCTGAGGCATTGTCCAGGGAATAACTACTGCAGGAACAGTGCTGCTATCAGTGTCCCTCTGAGCACTCACTCTGATGGCAAACGATTAGTGATCGGGTTTCTGTTTAGACACTGGCTTTGGCTGTTACGTTAGCTGATATTGTTAATGATTTTCTATCAAGTATTTCCCTTCTGCCTTCAAATCTGTCATCATCACCTCTCCTCACAAAAAACCTCCCCCATCCTTGCAAACTACCACCACATCTCTGACCTCCCTTTCCTCTCTCAATTCCCTGAATATGTTGCTGCCCCTCATTTCTGTACCGATCCTTCCAGAAACTCCATGTTTGACTCCCTCCAGATTTTTGCCTCTCCAGTGCCAAAATGGCACTCAAAATCATAAATGACATTCTACGTAACTGTGCTCATGGTCAACTATCCCCTCCTTGCCCTTCTCAGCCTGTCTGCAACCTTTGACACGGATGACCACATCATTCTCCTCCAAGATCTCTCTATTGTCCTCCAGCTGGGTGGGACGACACTCAACCATTCTTAACTATCCAGTGATAGCCAGATAATCACCTGAAATGGCTTCATTTCCTCCTCTCACACCATTAGTTTTGGTGTCCCCCAAAGGATTTATCTTTGGATTCTTCCAATTTCTATCTACATGTTGCCCCTCAGCAACATCATATGAAAATACAGTATTAATTTCCACGCATATGCTGGCAAAACCTAAATCTAACTCCTTACCACCTCCCTCAATCTCTCCATTATCTGACTTGTCACTTGACCACCATCCAGTATTGGACGAGCAAAAATTTCCTCCACCTAATTAATGGAAAGAGCAGAGGTAGTATGTTCCAATCCCGAACCACTGACTCAATCCCTTTCTCTGACAAGTTTCTGTAACTGGAGTATTTGCAACCTTGGTACCATATTTGACCAGAGATGGGTTTTCAGTCATGTATCTATGCCATCACGAACGCTGCCTATTTCCACCTCCACAACTCCGTCCCTGCCTCAGCTCATCCCTGCTAAAACCCTCATCCACACCTTTGTTGCCTCTATACTCGACTATTCCAAATGCAGTCCTGGCTGGCCGGCGTCCCACCTATCACCCTCCCTACACTTAAGGTCATTCAAAACTTGCACCAATTCCCTTCACTTGTCACCTGGTGCTCGCTGACTTTACACTGGCTTCCAGTTGAACAACAATAATTTTTAAAATTCTTATTCTTGATTTCAAATCCCTCTGTGGTCTCACACCTCCCCTTCTCTACTCTCATCCAGTCTACAATCCTCCAAGATATCTACATTCCTCCAATTCAGGCCTCTTGCACTCCAATTATAATCCCGCTATCATTGGTAGCTGTGCCTTCAGCTGTCAAGGCCCCAGGTTCTAGAATTCCCTCTCCAAACCTTCCCACCTTTCTTTACCCTTTAAGACACTCAGAAAAACCTAACCCTTGGACCTAGATTTTTAAAAAAAAAATCTGCCCCAACATCTTGGGTGATTCAAGTGTCAAATCTGGTTTGATAATACCCCTGTGAAATGCCTTGGGATATTTAAGGTGCTATATAGATGTAAGTTGCAGTTGTTGTTTGACTATTAGTACAGGATAACAGAGGGTATCAACATTGCCATGCGAAGAATGCGCAAACCTCATTCTTTCCAGTTACTCATCCCACTTGAAAAATCACAAAAGATTTGCTTAGTGCTCTTGATTCATTTTTATTTTTTTCTCCCATCTGCAGGTTTAATTTTAATTCTGTCCTTGCATTCTGTACTGTAAAACAGGCAAAAGATCACCAAGTGTTCAAAGTGCAATGGGATGCTGTCAAACAGGAGATAAGTGGAGTTACAGTGACAAGAGATTCCCATGAATGAAAAGGAAGGGCACTTAGTTATCACTGGATAGCTAACAACATAGAGATTAAATATAGAGAAAAAGCCAGTGATAAATGTCATCCTTCTTACACACTGGAGAGCCAAGCTGAATACAAGTAAAGGGGAAAACTGAAAATGAAATGAGGGGTAAAGAAAGTATGAAAACAGATTAGTGAGTTGGATAAAAAAAATGTCTTTTATAAATATATAAGTAGTAAAAGGGTAGGCAAATGAAGTGTGGGATTTATTAGGGATGAGAAAGGACATCATCTAATGAAAACAAAGGGCATAGCTGATGTACTTATGGCTTAATCACGGTGTTCATGAGGTTGAAGAATATGGAGAGATTAATTAAGGAGAAACTGTTTCCAATGACAGAAGAGTCAGTAACCGAGGTAGACAGATTTGAAGGAACTGTTAAAAGAACTACAGGTGTTTTGATTTGGAGTCCACTGCCTGCAAGGGTGGTGGAAGCAAATTCAATAATCACTTCCAAAAGGGAGTTGGATAAATACCTGAAGAAAAATTTGTAGGGCTGTGGGGAAACAGGGGAATGGGATTAACTGAACAGCTTTTTCAAACAGCTAGTACGAACATGATGGGCTTCCTTGATTCTACTCTTTATGATATACAAAGCTCCTTTATGGAGATTTTACCTCTCGGGGCAAAATTTAAAAAAAAGGCGAGCTTAAGGAAATGAAGATCTCTTAAATTGTTACAAAATTAGAAGTCAAAAACAGGAGGGAAGCTCTAAGAAAGTGAATAAGAAACTGATCAGTAAAGTAGGTAAGCACACTGACCCTTTACCTCTCAGATCTGGTTTGACTTTAGGCAGACAAGGTGAAAACTTCTGCGTTTTGTGCCCAACTCCTCAGTGAACTGATTTTGAGCACTCCAAATGCAATTCCTCCAGCTATGGAGGAGACAAATGCATAAAACAGAACAAATGGCAATCTCACCAAAAGCCTACAACTATTGCTTGAAAAAAGATGACAACTGCAGCACGGATGACTCAAGAATAGCATGTTGCTGAAGCATGATACTTTGGCGGGGGGGGGGGGGGGTGTGTGTGTGTGTGTGTGTGTGTGTGTGTGTGTGTGTGTGTGTGTGTGGCTGTTGCACCTGACACAATATCCGTTTTTTGTACTGATGGATCGTGACATCGGAAGCCAAATATGGTCCAATCTCTTACACTAACTTTGATAAGCTGAAAAATTCACACAAAAAGTTACAGGATAAACTTGCACCCAGAGCACGATAGATACTTAGATACTAGAACAGTGAAATAATTCTGTGCTAAACCCAAGAAGAGCCAATTGAAGGCTCTCTGACTCAGGTAATCCAACACTTACAGGTCTGTCCTGTTTACTATGTAGCACTCATGTGCTTGCATGGCTGAAGGATTTGATTTAAAACAAATAGCACTTTAGCTCGATATTGCATAAGTCCAAAATCAGAACACTGAGGTCTGTCAGGATATGGAGATTTAAATGTATGCATATCATCGGGAACAAGGCTTTAAATTTTTACAAGTGGCTCCCCTGAGGGTTCAGAATACAGACACACCCACCAAATGGCCATGACAACAAAAGCTTGAGGACCCTCCATCCTAAACAACAAACTCTTAAGGAACAATAAAAATGCAGCATCATTTCCTTGGGAATGTTCCCACTAATTTCACCTTGCTGTCGGTGACCCTTTGCAGCATTGCATGGTCCTTTTAAGACTGTAACTTGTCCGTGCATGCATGGACTACTTACCCTGGCCTATTTGTTCCCTGCATGGTAAATTCTACATAGACACCTTGCCATGCTCCCATACAGCTTCGAGGAACTTTGTTCAGGAGTGAAGACAACAGATAAATGAGTGGTATACCTTCACAGCGGGTGTGGGTGAAGCAAAATAAGACAGGGGCAGGTGAATCATGAGGCAACTTCCAGATGTTACCCTGGGGCACAGTGGCAATTTTAGACATACCTAGTATCCGACACACATCATCACAGTTCTGGTTTATTTCATGTAACCATCGCTTGACATTTACAAAGGATTCTGCGCTGGTGACATCATATACTACTATAACTCCATGCGTGCCTCTGTAATACCTGCCAAACAAGAAGAGGTAGAAATTATGAGACATTCTGGTATAGTTAATAACCTGACTTTTAGTGGAGCAGCTTTGAGGGGCCATGAGGCCTATGCCTGCCCTTATTCCTTATGTTCATTCATAGCCAATCTGAATGGCCAGCGACAAGAAAAAGTAATTTAGGGAATCCAATCTCATCTCTCCTGAACTTCAATCCTTTAAAAACTAACTTCCAATTGAACACATAAACCAGACTGACACGCCAGTGCAGTAGTGAGGGAGCACTACAATGCTGGAAGTGCTGTTTTTCAGATGAGGCATTAAGGCCCCCGTCTGTCCTCACAGACTGATATAAAAGATCCCATGACACTATTTGAAGAACAGCAGAGAGTTCTCCTGATGTCCTGGCCAATATCTCATGCCCACAGCTCATTATACAGTCAATGCTGTTTGCGGCACCTCGTGGTTTCCAAATTGAATATCTTATTTATCTACAACAGTGACATTTTAAAATGACATTGGGTTGTAAAGCACTTTTGAGGCCTCAAAGTTGCGAAAGGCACTTTTTAAATGCAAATCCTTTCTTTACTTTGAATGTTCCAAACTATCAATATTTTTAATCCAGTTTCAAACTCCTTTTACCTGTTTTTGCACTTTTTCTGTTACTGAAAATTATACTGACAGATTTCTTGCTGGAGTCTGTGACAAAGTGAAATAATCTACCATATATTAACTATTGATGTGCTCATCTCTGGACAATAGCTAATCCTTCACAGATAACTGACAAGAGTCAAATAGCTATGAGAATTTCCTACAGTAACTGTGAACAATGGCAATGCACAAGCTTCCCAAATTCCAGCAAGACAAAGGGGAGGAAGGCTCTGCCAACAGGCAGCAAGCTCACCCTTGACAGAGGGTTAAGTTACAAAATGTTATTTGCTTGTATATTTCTTGAACATCAATATTTTTGATGCAAAATCTACAGGCACATTTTTTTGATATAGGAAGTCAGCATACCTGTTTTTCCCCGTTTCGGCACATCCACAAAATCTGCACAGCAATAACACAATCTCCTAGCAGACAGGAGGCATCTCTGTAATGGAGTTTCTGAAAGCCTCAATATGTATCACGTACACCAACCAATCACCGTCACTGGAGCACTCAAAAATGTACTCAAGTTGATGGTTATTCATGTGGGCGACAATCAGGGCTCAGGTTTAGATCATACGAGCTGAATTGGAAGGGAGAGTGTCCTTGAACTGTTTAGTGCAATCCCAGCAGCAGGAGCTACTCAGATGGCATTCGGTTATAAGCACCATGGTGTGTGTGGCGCTGACTCATGCAGACCAGATGGTCCCAGGTTTGACTTCTGATCTCTGCTGAGTTAGCTCATCTACACTGAGACAGCAGTGGAGAATTTGCAAATCCGTGTCAGTCACTGCCCAAAGCTCAGGGCATGAGGGAATAAGAGTGGGGTGCTGGTCTTGGTTCCCAGCTGATTTCTTGAAAAATAAAGAGGGTATTCAAACAAATGCCAGAAAAAGAAATAGATTGATGTTAATATGTTGCTGGAACAAGCACCAAGAAATTATAGCTAACTGCTCAGTAAGTATTTACTGGTCTCTAAACTTTGAGACGAACTGTCCGCTACAGAACCCACAACCAAACTGAGGAAGGGAATGCCACTCTGCCACGGTTTGACTAAGAAATGATGAGTCATAAGGGCAGCTGACTCCCTTACTGCATCTGTGGAAGGGGACGAGGGTCTCATGCTGTTTTGTTTAACTTAGGAGAAGGAATTGGCTATTCAGCCCCTCAAGCCTTTTCCACCATTCAAATTAAATCTTGCTCATCTGTCGTAATTCCATTTATCTGCCTTTGCTGCCTACCCCTTGATAACTTCACCCAACATAAATCTACTGATATCTTAAATTTCAATTAACCCCCAACATCTACAGCCCTTTGAGTGAGCGAATTTCAGGTTTCCACAACACATTTTCCATACAAAGTGCTTCCCTGATTTCATTCTCGATTAGCCTGGCTCCAATTTTAAGATTGTGCCCCTTATTCTGGGTTCTCTCACCAGAAGAGATATGGGTTCAATAGCCTCTCTCAGTATCCAGCCTCTTGCATTTTAAACAGTTTTAGCTAAACTGTGCCAGAGCTGGTTGAGAAGCTGAAAGCAGGTATCAAGCCAATAGTTCAACCTGCATTGAATATTAATTATCCACAGAGTAATGCTTTTGAATTCAGCTATAATAGATGTCACTTTTAAGATAGCTATGGTGCAAGACTTTGGATATTATCAAACATAGGAGAGTTAAGTCATGATCTTTGTCAGCAGTGACTCAGTGAGTTGCACTTTCAGATCAGAATCAGAGGGCTGTGCGCTCAAGTCCCACTCCAGAGGCCTGAAAGCATAGTCTAGGCTGATACTACAGTCTGTACCGAGGGAGGTGCCATATTTCCGATGAGAACATCAGACAGAGTCAGTCTGCCCTCTCAGATGGATGTAAAGGATCCTGTATTTCAAAAGGAACGTGGCCAATATTTATCCCCCAACTGACATGACTAAAACTGATTGTCCTATATTATCACATTGGGGAACTTGTTGTTTATGGGAACTTGCTGTGTACAGACAGACTGTGGCATTTCTTACATTACAACAGTGACTACGCTTCAAGAGTGCTCATTGGCTGTAAAGCACTTTGGGTCATCCTGAGGTTGTGAAAAGTGCCATATAAATGCAAGTTCTTTCTTTCTAAGAAGTGCAGGCCCTTCTTTTGCCTATAAATGTGAATCAAACAGAGGCACAAGTAATTAGAAGCCCACCCTGAGGAAACAGAGCAGGAAGGATACTCCAAAAACTTTTCCACAGTGATTAAGAGATTTAACATAAAATGAAAAACATCTTTTAGAATGTAACTGATGTTCCAAATTTAACGTCAACCTTCTTAAATCTAGCTTCCAACTGAGCACATCTCAGCCTCACCAAGGAAGAAACAGCTCACTGAGGAAACCACAAAGTCTGAGCATATATTCTATACACCACAGATCTATGTCTGAAAATCTCTGGCACTCTTTGTGAACATGAAATCTGTCCTTGCACCTGACCACATTCATCGCTGAATTGCGTCCAGAAGACACAACAGATCATTACAGATAACTCTCAATGCTGTAGAGGCCTCCTGTATAAATTAATCTCTGGGCACATAGCAAGCTTCCCCTCCGTAAGTCAGTTTCTGAAGGCAGCAGGTGCCTCAGTTGTATATTAGTTTCTGGACATGGCAGGGTGTTTCCATTTCAAAGTTTGCCTCACCATTAAGATGTGCTGAATATCATGAAACACTGTTTGCTATAGATAAATATGTGGCAAATTTGATTCTTAAGGCCAATACAACAACTTGATGAAATTCAATGCAGTGGACACCAAAGTCCTCCTACAGGTTTATGGTTTGACCGCATCTGGAGTGCCGTGCCCCTTTTTGGTTTCTCCACATGACTAGAGCTACAAGAATGATTCCTAGTTTAAAGAACCATAGCTAGGATTATTGCAATGCAGCCATCTGTGGCTGTTGGCCATTAGCAACAATGCAAGTTCAATTGGAGTCTGTGGCCTGGATCTGCATGGAGAAAGCACTGGTTGGAGAAAGCTAATTAAATATGATGAAAGTTATCCATAGTTGAAGAGTTCCTTAGGGAAACAATCCTCTCAGCCACAAAAGGAAATTTTCCAAGCCTTGTTTGCAATAGGAAGCTGCGCTGTAGCTGCTGAACATGGTGTGGGTAACAATAGAGTATCAGAGCATGAACAGGGATTGAGATACAGATAAGCCATGACCTGACCTGACTGAATGGTAGAATAGGCTCAAGGGTTTGAATGGCCTATGCCTGATCCTATGAACAATGGCTGAGGATAAAAAGCAGATTTGACCTAGTTAGGTACAGAGTGTGAGGGGACATAGGGGAAGAGCAGAGTCCATGGAAAGGAAACAGAAAAAAGCCAATCTCCAATGCCAGCTGGTGTTTAACTTTCAGTCAAGGGAGGGGAGGGAGGCTTTGGGAGATCTGGGAGCACATCACAAACTCACTGTCTTGGCAGTACAATATAAAGATGATCAGGGAAAGTAAAGACAAGGGATAAATGAACTAGAATTGTGAGGCATTTAAGTTACAAGATGAAGGCTCGTTTACAATACCAACAACACTCAATAGCTTACTGTTCATATTGAAACGTGCTGATATGGGTTTTCACTCCAGTACCATGGAGTTGTCATGGACACCAATCACTCCTATCTACACTAGCAACCAGTAGAGATTTTCCCTTATTGACAACCTGCACCTGATGTACACCAAGGCTGAATGAGTAAGAAAAAGACTTAAGTGGTGAAGGAGGTACACAAAAGTAACGTAAGCCATCTTTGTACGTGGCTACTGATTCACAATGAGCTGGTGACTACGGGAAAATAAAATCTGTCAAACTCAATAACAGCTTAGCACAAAATACAAAATCAACTTTATGCAGAGAGCAAAAGAATAAAAAGTGGGCACCAGTAAGAGTGGTCCTATGCACTGGAGGTCACTTTGATTGCACCTGCAATCTCTGGAATGTAAGGTTTTAACTGCTGTAAATCTGTCTTAATTTGAGATAAGCACCACAGGTTAACACTGACCTTTCTTTGTCATTCCCCATCACTGCTCCCACCACCCCCTTCCCCTCTGTTCGGTGTGGAGCACAAACACTAATATAGACTTGTTGGGCTGAATGGCCTGCTTCTGTGCTTTACATGTTATATCTCTGTAACAACGCTGAAGGCTTGGGTTCTCTTCTCAACAGATCCTGCTATTGTTCACCAGCTGACCTCACAGGCCACTGCACAAATTCCATTGTGCTCAGTGGAATAACAACCTTCTGACCCCATCCCTCAGGAACGAGGGGTTTCGATTTTACAAGCTGGCAGCTCTTAACTGCTGGCAGAGGAAGGGCCACGATACTGGGAGCACAGCCCATCTGATTTCAAACCCACTCGCGTGTTGTAAAACTTAACATCTTCACCATATTTTGATTTTTACGTTTAGCTGAAATAAAGGCGAGCCTTCATGGCAATGCATCAACAGAGGAAATGATTGCTCAAAAGTTGTGCAGTGGAATCAGCAAGGGGATGTGGAGGGTGGAAGTTTGATTAAAGAAAAGCAAAAGGCTTGATACTGTATAAAGCAGTCATCAATGGCACTGCAATTTAAAACAATCCTAGGGTTACTGCTCAAGTCATTAACTTGGAGAGTTAAGCCACTTAATGAGTGTTGCCTATTACCTGAAACTTAAAGGAAACAAACCCTACAATTCTGATGAAGTCTGGGATCCCTGATAACTTTTGATCAGAGTCCCTATCCAAGGGACAGAAAACGGAGGGCTATTCCTGTTTGCCCGTTAATAACTCAACCGATGGCACACCAGCATATATAAACAAGGGCTGGTGGCAAATTGGCATTTGCACAAAAAAAGCAGTAATCAACGCACTGATTTATTCATGCAGAACAGGGAGCAGGACATTTAGTAATCCCAGGTCTCTGCTCGAATGCTGCTTGCCTGATGCACCAGGCATTAATATGAAAATGCCTTAAATAACACTTGTGCAAACAAATGCAGACCATCAAAGGCTGCATGTACCGGTTATGAGTCAAATTGGGAATAAATTGCCTCCACGGTGTGTGCCATCTTCTCTCAAACTATGCTTAGTGCTAGAAGATCCAAGGATTGAATTCGTCCATCAACAACTCCATCAATTTTTAAACTTAGTGACTGTGGGTTTTGCTAGAACCAGTAAGGACCTGCGCTAATTCAATGAGAGTCACCACTGACAGCTCTCCTGAGCCTGTTAGCTCATTAACTGACATCTTCAACATGTCGCAAATAGACTACCATTGAATGTTGGTAATGAGCAAAGCTCCACCCAGAAGTCCAGTCCCTGCCTGATTCAAGTTAGCTATTGCAGCTGAGCCAGGTGGTGTTCTGTGGTCAAACAGCTGACACCAGCAGACTAAGTTCACACATTTAAATGGCCATGTAGCAAGATCCTCTGATCTAATGATGGAATTTACATATCAAGAAAGTTGGCATACTGAAGGGAGGAGATGCCTTCACAAATCTGTTGCTACACTCCACTCGAGGCAACAGAACAGGGACAGAGATTTAAGGTTTTAGCCAAGAGATACAGGGAGGATTGAAGGAAAGAACTTTAAAAAAAAACACAGCGAGTGGTAGTGACCTGGAACTCGCTGCCTAAAAAAGGTGGTGGAAGTGGAGACGATCAATTATTTCAAAAGAGAATTGGGTAGGCAGTGGAGGGAAAGAAACTTGTAGGGCTATGGGGATAGTGTTAGGAAATGGGTATAATTGGATTGCTTTACAGAGAGCCAGCACAGGCTTGATGGGCCAAATGGCCTCTTTGCTGTAATGACTGACTCTACAACAATTTCCTTCAAAAGGTGTAAAATAATTGTTGCCTACCCAGGCTTGGTTTAATTAATCATTACCTGCTTCACTTAAAAAGTAACATCTAATGTAGAAGACATTGGCATCTCCGATTCCCCTCTCGATAACTATTTTGATGTTTTATATTATATCTCTCCAGCCCAAAGTGATTGGCTGAGGGTGATTCGGGGTTGAGAGATATTACTATGTAGGATTTTGCTTTTTCAAAGAAAAACCTATTCAGCAGAAGATTAAATCCAACAGCAGGGAAAAAAAAAATCAACAATGCTGAAGCATCTTCCAGTTTGAGAAACTCCCATGTGAAATTTCATGCGATGTGCTGTTCCTAATTTCAAGTACATTAAAGATACTACATGATATAGTTTGGGCAAATTAAATATTTACAAGCTTGATGATAAAGAGTTTCCTACACAAACAAAAAAGACATGATTGCCACCTTAATAGGATCTGTTCAAGATCAAGTTGGAGATGAGCCAAAACGTGGTCCAATTAAATGCTGGCAGGGGCAAAATCACACGTTCAACTTGCACCAGAAACTCTGCACCCTAACCACCAATTTCAATTTCCCGACCCTACACATCATCATTGCCTGTTCCAAGCTTTGAATCCATTCAACCCATCGCCAAAAACAACAAAGTGCCTCAACCAAAACTTTCATCCATGCTTTTGTTTAATTTCTCCAATCCTCTTCATGCTGCCCTCCAAGCCTATATGCTATACATACAAACTCTGCCTTATCCAAAACTCCACTGTCCACATCATATTAGTGTGCAAAACCTCATTCATCTACCACCCCTGTTCTTGTTGGCTCAGATTGTGATGCCAAGTGCTGGGACTATTAATTTAATTTCCAATTTATATCAATGGCTTAGAAATCAAGCCAGGTTTGCTGATATCGCTAGTTGGGGCAGTGGATTGGAGAAGGCAGCTATGAAATTACACAAAGACTTGGACTAAAAACAATCACATTTGTTGCAGACACTGTAATGTACTGCATGTAGGAAGGAACAGTGGGTGAAATATATCACATAAGTGGTGCTAACATAGCTAATGAAACGAGGGACCTAGAAGTTAGTAGACTTTATGGTTAATATGCCCAGCTATTGCAGAGCAGGAAGCAAAAGCAGAACAGTAAAAAAAGTGAAGTCTGCACCATGAGTACTGGGTCCAGCCCTGATCATTGAGATACAAGGGAGACAATCAAACAGTGGAGGAAATGAGCCAAAGGTGAAAGTTAGGAGAAATAAGGGCCAAGACTTTGGCTTATCAGCCTGTAAAGAAGGCTTCTGTAATGGCACTAAAGTCTTCATAAATGATAACGTTACTTCTGAGCACCCAGAATATCAGTTTTCCCAGATCATCCAGAGGTAAAAGATTAGTTAAGAGGGTGGCAAAGATAAATCCAGGATATTAGAAATTGAGGGAAACACTGGTTCTAATTAGTAAACGGAAAATTAGAACTGGTTATGATGTTCTTCACACAGACAGTTATCAACACACGAAAAGGGCCAACAGATAGAGGAGTGCAGGTAAAAAAAAAAATCAGATGTCGCAAGGGGCAACATGGGGTCTTTCAGGAAGAATGAACCAAGATGCTCAAAATGGCTTTCCTTATCCATGATTATCTGTGATCACTACGTTAGAGCTGTTTTGCTGACTGCACTAAGTATTACAAGCAGACAAGATAATAAGGCTATGCTCAGTCTGATAATAAGGAATGGCTTCCTGGGAAGACTTCTGGAAACTTTTGACATTCTGCATTTTAAAAAATGAAATAATTGAAAATGAAAAGTGACAACGTCCACTGTAATGAGACAAAATTCCTACTTTCAGTTCAGCTCAAACAGCTGCAAAACAGCCTAACTCAGATCCTAATGCACGTACACTTTACCATACTCAGCCAGATTGTGACTGATAACTACTCAAACCTAAAACAAGACAGTTTCATGCTACTGAAAAAAATCTTCATTTACCATTCTAAATAACTCTCTACCTCCCCTCCCAGCTTGAAGACAAATGTAAAAGATTAAGGATCAGTCCAGAGGCTGGCTGTAGTCAGCAGAATGCACCCCAGTGGAGACAGAACTTCCTGTAACTGCACAAGTGTGGTTTTCATCAGCGGATGTCTACAATAGGGAGTGCCTTTGGACCCATTGTGGAAAATGAGAATGAAGTGCCTGTGAATCTGATAACAGCAAATTCTGAAACTCTAAAACCACCACATGAAGGGTTTAATTACTAGAAGTAAATGCAGAAAAAAAGTAACGGGCTATTCTTAATTCTAATTACTCAACCTATGAAATTACTACACCTTACCCAGCAATGGAGGCTTGGCCTAAATAGCCAAGTGGTTATGGTACTGGGCTTGCAACCCCAAGATCAAGAGTTCAAATCTCACAATGGCAAATTATGAAAACAATATAACTTCATCTGAAACAGATGGAAACCTGTTTGTACTCGCAAAAGTTACCCAGCAATGGAGGCTTGGCCTAAATAGCCAAGTGGTTATGGTACTGGGCTTGCAACCCCAAGATCAAGAGTTCAAATCTCACAATGGGAAACAATGTAACTTCATCTGAAACAGATGGAAATGTGTTTGTACTCAAAAGAGTTACCCAGCAATGGAGCATGTGAGTGGAGAAAAGAAGGAAAACTGCCTAGAAACACCAGATGCCCTGCATGAACACCAAGAAAGGGCCATGTCATTGTGAGAGGGCCATGGTTAATCTTGCAGAGGACAGCTACCTTCATTGCACATTGATACAAATCCGCCCTCTTTTCCACGATCACATGCATGCAATGGGTTCTTAACCAATTTCATACAGGTTTCCCACTTTTATATGCTGCCTGTGATAGGGTAGGTAATGATTGGCAGTGTCCTTTATCTACAAGGGATATTTTGATTCAGGTGCTTTCTAATAATTAATGCTCAACCTGTTAGCAAGCTGTGAAAATGCCCGTCTCCTTGTTCAATTTCATACTTTGGTACTATTAATTTAAAACTACTCAAATACATTTAGATGCATCGGTAGTTATCTTTCAAAATTCTATAGATTCTGGAAAGGTTCCTGCACACGTTGAAGTAGCAAATGTAGCCCCACCACTTGAGAAGGGAGGGAGAGAGAAAACAGAGAACTATACACCTGTTAGCCTCATGTCAGTGGTAGGTAAAATGTGAGAATCTATTATAAAGGATGCGATAGCTGAACACTTAGAATTGGTCAGAGTCAACATGGATTCATGAAAGGGAAATCATGTTCAACAAACCTGTTGGAGTTTTTTTTTGAGGATGTTACTTGTAGCATAGATAAAGGGGAATCAGCGGATGTAGTGTATTTGGATTTTCAGAAGGTTTTTGATGAGCTCCCACACAGGAGGTTAATAAACAAAATTAGAACACATGAGATGGGGATAATATACTGGTATGGACTGAGAATTGGTTAACACGCAGAAAACAGAGTAGGAATAAACGGGTCATTCGCAGGATGTTACTAATGGGGTACTGCAAGGATCAGTGCTGGGGCCTCAGCTGTTCACAATCTATATCAATGATTTGGATGTGAGGACCAAATGTAATATTGTCAAATTTGCTTAAAACACAAAACTAGATGGGAATATAAGTTGTGAGGAGGATGCAAGGAGGCTTCTAGGGGATCTGGACAGGCAAGTGGATGGAATATAATGTGAACGTGTGAAGTTATCCACTTTGGTAGGAAATAAAACAAAGGCAGAGTGTTTCTTAAATGGTGAGAGGTTAGGAAGTGGATGTTCAAAGGGACCAGAGTGTCCTTGTTCATGAGTCACTAAAAGCTAGCATGCAGGTGCTGCAAACAATTAGGAAGACAAATGGTATGTTGGCCTTCATCACAAGATTTGAGTACAGGAGTAAGGATGCCTTACTGCAATTGTATAGAGCCTTGGTGAGACAGCACCTGGAGTATTGTGTCCAGTTTTGGTCTCCTTATCAAAGAAAGGATATACATACCACAGCAGGAGTGCAACAGAGGTTCACCAGACTAATTCCTAGGATGACAGGATTGTCTTGTGAGGAGAGATTAAGAAAACTGGGCCTGTTTTCTCTAGAGTTTCAATAAATGAAAGGTGATCGCATTGAAACTTACAACATTCTGACAGGGCGTGACAGGGTAGATGTAGATAGGATGTTTCCCCTGGCTGGTGAGTCTAGAACCAGGGGACACAGTCTCAGAATAAGGAGCGGACAATTTAAGGCCAAGATGAGGAGGAATTTCTTCACTCAGAGGCTGGTGAATCTTTGGAATTCTCTACTCCAGAGAGCCATGGAAACTCAAGAAATCGATAGATTTCTGGATACTAATGATATCAAAGGATATGGGGATTGTGGGGAAAATGGCATAGAGGTAGATGATCAGCCATGATAAAAGCAAAATTCTGTGAATGCTGGAAATCTGAAATGGAAACAGAAAATGCTGGAAAAACTCAGCAGGTCTGGCAGTATCTATGGAGAGTGAAACAGAGTTAACGTTTCAAGTTTCAACTGGACTTGAAATGTTAACTCTTGTTTCTCCCTCCACAGATGCTGCCAGGCCTGCTGGGTTTTTCCAGCATTTTCTGCTTCTATGATCAGCCATGATCTGTTTGAATGGTAGATCAGGCTGGATGCCTGCTCCTATGTCCAAGTAGAGCATAAGAGGGAATAATTCTAAACCGAACACCTCAACAAAGCCAATTTTAAATGTATAAACTCTTTATCTGTGCTTGTTCTGTTCTATTTCTGCTGTTATACTCCCTATTTTCTGTTGTTATTCTCCCTAGTTATCAGCCTTAGTTCAGATGCTAGCACTTTTACCTCAGAGTCAAGAAGTGATGGATTCAAGCCCCACTCTAGAGGTTTGAGTTCACAATCCAGGCTGACACTGAGGGAACGCAGCAACATCAGGGGTGCTGCCTTATGGACAAGATGTTAACTGAGGCTCAGTCTTCCCTCTCAGGTGGGTGAAAAAATATTCTATGGCACTATTTTGAAGAGTAAGGGAGTTATCCCCCGTGTCCAGGCCAACATTTATCCCCCAATCATCACTACCAGACACACATTATCATATATTTCATTGCTGTAGACAATCTGGCCATTATACTTCAAAAATATTTCATTGGCTGTGAATTACTTTGGCACATGCTGAGGTTAAAGGTACTCTATAAATACAGGCTTAATAGCTTCCATGTTCGCTCTGTCCTTCTATTAACATTACTTTTTTAATTTGACAATGACAAATGTAGGTAAAATAGCACCAAATCAGAAAAACAGGTTAATGTATGACTGTAACTTTCATTGGAAGTGGCACTCTATATTCCTTTACCCATTTTATAAAAACTTTATAAAATCTACTACTTCAATTTTGGTGAAACACAGAAGTGTAAATTTATCATTTCAACACAGAACTTTTTCTTTTGTGCAGTAATAAGGATTGTGGCTGGTGAGAAAAAGATCGAAGTTTGGACAAAATATAAAACAGCGTTGCGGAGAATACTTATTCAGAGAACAGTCACCAAGCTGTTAAAAGAAACAGGTTCCAAGTGCTGCAGTCAACTATGTCCACTGGCTGAACAAATGAGAAAGAATCATACTTTGAGACACCGAAGTAAAAAGGTCCTGTTCTCATCTTTGCAGCATAACATACATTCTAAATCACCAGCATAGACAGGGTATGAACAGGAATTCAGATTAAAGGTAGCCAATACTGTTCTGACCTGTGGCAGGCCAAATACCTGAATAGGGAGGCCTAGAGATGAAGGTAGCACTTTCAGCAAAAAAAAAACCATCAGGCAGTTTATTTTACACATCTGGATTACAGTCAACTATAAATTCCAGATGCTATTTTTCCAACCTTTCATGGGTTCTGCTGACATGAGGGTAACTCCTTCACTTTCCATTGAAATACCAAAAGCAACAAGGTCACTGCATAAACCACTTTCCCTTAAACCCAGGGGTGCTTCCCCAGGGTTTCGTGCCAGAAGTGAGTTAATGCATGCTCTCCAACTGGGAAAGCATTAGATTTAAACCACAAAAGCTACACCTGAATATCAAAATATCTATTGAGCAAACAGCCCTGAAGGTTCTAGAATTTTACCGCAAATTGTAATAGCACAGTTTTCAGAATAGATAACATACCTCTGGGTGCTCGGAGGTAATCAGTTTTCCCTCCCTCATCCAGTAAAGAGATCAGAATTGATTATCTAACAGTGAACATGCTCGGAATCTTTACAGAACTAGTCTAAAACGGTAAGATTACATCTACATAAAGCCAATTTACACCATTGTGTCTCAAACTTGAGTGCCTCTGTTAAAGAGCACTTTTACTGATAAAAAGAGAATTAACAACTTGGTTAGAGAGGCAGGCAACAGAAACTGCTAACAGCGAATGGAAGAAAAAAGAACTGTCAAAACAGTGTTGGCAGCAAAGTGAACTGCTGCTAAAAACTACTTTCATTCTATCTTTGATTTCCTGCCTGTGGTCCTAAACTAGACTATCATAGGATGTGATGTCACAAAAGCTAAGCCACAGTATGTTACCGAATCAAGCCTTGCAACGCTTCGAGATCAGGTGGGATGGGTTTATTTCTAAAGGAAACAGTGAATTACTGCCCAGAACAAAACACAACTGAAATTAATCACAACTAAAACAACTTGTACCAAATGTGATCTGTGATATTCTAATTCAATAAATAATGGTAAATACAGAGTGTATCAAGAGATCAGAGACCAAATTAGAGAACGATACAGAGTTGCGAGAAGTAAGTTGCCTGGACCACACAAAGGCTTTCAACTCTACAAAGTATGTGTAGACAGCATCACAGTTAACTACTAGAAATTTACTTAAACCTTGAGTTCCTTAATTTTAGCAACACCTGTTAGAGAACACCTGTGTCTGTTCACATGTGTTCCAGAAAAAAAAAATGCAGCTTGAAATAGAAGAGATCTTGTTTAGCTAACTTGCTAAAGCCCAGAATAAAGGGCATACCCTTAAAATTAGAGCTAGGCCACTAAGTATTGATGTCAAGAAGCACTTCTTCAAATAAAGAGTAGTGGATTCTAGGGGTCTCTCCCCAAAGTGTTATTAGGCTAGCTCAATGGTAAATGTAAAAATGAATAGATTTTGTTAGACAACAGTATTAAGGGCTATGGAGCCAAGTTGGCTAGATAGAGTTAAGATACAGATCAGCTATGATCTACTCGAACGGTGGAACAGTCTTGAGGGGCTGATCCTGTCCTGCCACTATGTACAAGTGATTAAGTGGATATTATATAGACACTCCATTTGCAGTATAGAAGTGGCAAGAGTAACTATTGTACATTCATAAAGTACCTCTCTCACTTCCAGAAGCACAGAAAACAGCAAGGCAATGGATCAGAATATAGAGACATTTCCAGGGATAATGAGAAGCGTGGCTAAAACAAAAAGGCTAGATACAGGCTGAATGTTGGACACTACGTCAGGACCACTGCCATGCTGCATGACAAAAACCGGAAGCTATAGATGTAATTGGGGCAAGTAGTGGTAATGTCACTGGACCAGTAATTCAGAGGCCCAGGCTGATGTTCTGGTGACATGGTTCAATTCCCACCACAGCAGCTGGTGGAATTTAAATTCAATTAATAACCCAGAATTAAAAATTAGTCTCAGTAATGGTGATCAAGAATCTACCATCGATAGTTGTAAAAATCCATCTTGCTCCTTTAGGGAAAGAAATCTGTCATCCTTGCCTGGTCTGGCCTACATGTGACTCTAGACCTACAGCAATATGGTTGACTCTTAACTGCCCCCTGAAATGGCGTGGCAAGCCATTCAGTTCAAGGGCAATTAGGGATGGACAACAAATGTTGGCCTTGCCAGCGACATCCCACGAAAGAATAAATAAAAGGTATAATGGCTTTTTCAATCACCATATTCTTCAAAAACTAAACTGAACATCCTTGACCAATCAGAAGCCAAAATATAAGAAAGTTTTAATTTAAGATTTTGTTTTGAAACTACTGTAGAATATGTAAAGATCAACAACTTGTAAAGTGTTCCGCATCCATTTGCCACCTGACCTCTCCTGAGTGACAAGTGCTAGAAAAAAAGCCAGTAACTACTGTAAAGACTCAACTATGAGCTTCAATGCTGTTTTGTCAAATCCCTCAGTTCCAGAAAGCAAGGGGCACATCAGTGAAGTTCTATTAACAGGGGCTTACGGTTTCTAGCAGCTGTTTCAGTCAGCTGCAGAACCAGTGCTGCCAGATTCTCATTGCTATGGAATTAAGGACGAGTTGATATTTGAGATTGGGAAACTAAGCCTTCTCAATACACTCAGAACTATACTACCATCACTGGTGTATCTGAACTCACATTAAAGATTCTCCGTCACAAGTGAGGTATATATCAATTCGTCAATTTTAGGACAACGCCGACTAGACCTCTGGATTGATAGCTCATGTTCTCTTACGCCAAGCTTCCAAAGACCAGAATGGTGTACTGCAGCAAACACCATTGGAAGAGGTCCAATATGGATCAAAAAGCTCCTAAGCTTGTACAAGCAATAAGGCTGGAGGCAAATGATTGAGTATTCCAATCCTAAGGAAACCTTTTCTGTGACTTAGGAAAGCAAATTGCTTTGAACTTCTTGGGTGAACTCTTTTTTAACATTATTGACAATTGTCAAGAAAGTAGCCCCTACAAAGAATAAAAAAAAATCGATTCCTAACAGCACCTATCCCACACTCAGTGGACACCACAAGCATGCTTTTCCTTGCCAGAAACACTTAAACATACACTTTAAACAACCAACTATTTTACAAATTTCTATGTGGAAATGGCCTCACCCAATTTGTAGATTAGGATACAAATAATTGTTCTGTCTTATGGATTTTCTTGGTTCTTTCTACACAAAGTTCCATTGTCTGGTAGACCTGACTAAGTGGCTCCCATGCCTGTACTTTGGCCTGAACCTCAGCATCTATTCAGCAAGTAAACAGTTGACTGTTCCTTTAAAAGGTCAACAAAATAAAATTTGCATGAATGCAACAGTATTAGACCCAAAATTGGAATGGGTGGAAACTGGACTCACGTGGAGGTGATGGTTCGAAATCGTTCTTGTCCAGCCGTGTCCCAGATCTGCAACTTTACTTTCTCTCCATTGATTTCCACAGTTCTTATCTTAAAATCTACCCCTATCGTTGTAATATAGCTGCCTGCGAACATAAAGAAAAACAGTGTGATCGCTCAAAATTCAAGACAAGAATAAATGTTCTCACCTATGTTGCAAACACTTGACCCTCAGTATGGAGTGCAAACTAGCCCTGGGCAACACCACATTCTTAAGGCTAACACTTAAAGCTGAGATGAGGGATTAGGCCTTTTACATTCTACTATATACAGAATATCTCCAGATTGTGGCAGCTTTTCCCTTAAACTTTGTGTTTACATATCAGCCACTTGCCATACACAGCACAAAGAGGCATAAACCATTCAAAAATAACTAAAGTTGGCCTTCTGATGATTGGGTCATGGCAACACCCCACTGAGGCTGCACAAAAACAGCTGAGCAGTTTTTACACGGGACATTCATTACACATGGATAAAAACAAAAAACAAAAAACTGCGGATGCTGGAAATCCAAAACAAAAACAGAATTACCTGGAAAAACTCAACAGGTCTGGCAGCATCGGCGGAGAAGAAGAGAGTTGATGTTTCGAGTCCTCATGACCCTTCGACAGAACCTGCTGAGTTCTTCCAGGTAATTCTGTTTTTGTATTCATTACACATGCATGCATGGGAGGGAAAGAAAGAGGTGCTCTGCTCATCTCATGATATTTCCTGCCAAACTGGAACTCCATCCAGCAGCAAGAAAATGAGACATATTCCTCTAACTCAAAAGGCCATAGAAGTGGATGGCTGGGCTGATGAGTGGAAATGTCAATATGGCTTCACATCTGGGTGAGATTAGAATACCAAACATCATTAGTTTAGACAGTACAAGTCATTTCTGAAGAAAGTGTACCAGCATTGACAGCATTCAAATTGTACAAAAACAAAAATCATCTGTACTCTTCCAAATAGCGGCACAACCATTAAACAGACACAGTAAATACTGAAAGAGTACAATCGATCAAAAGTCACTCAGCTCACTCTTTCACATTGCAGTATTGTCATAGAAACTTGTCTGGCAAATGAGGTTTGTCTTATTATGGGGCAAATGGAACGAGGATGGCAAAAGTTGATACAGGACAAAAAGGCATAACTATTAGTTGCAGAATTCATTGGCAAATCAAAACCTAAAAAGGCTCTTTCTGTACATTATACATACTGATTATGTTGGAGGTGGTTTATAAAAGCGTACACAACAGTTTCCTGTGTGTAGGAGTATTTTGCAGTGAGAAAACGCTAGCATTCAGAATGCATTATTTTGAATGGATCAATAATTGTACAGACTGTTAAAAGTACTTGCAATTATGACAATGTCATTCAATTGTGACCTTTAGCATGTGTGTCTCCCCACAAACATGAGGTCAAGCAACATCTCATGAAGACTGAAAAGAGGGCTAGAGGTGCAAGGTAATGGCCCAAATACTGGTCAAGTAGCTATTAATAAACTTCACTCATACAGAAACCCGAATGCAGCAGGGCCATTAAAAAGGCTTAAACTGAGATCTCTTCCTGCAGACACCCTATTCCAGTGGCACACAGGTAGCTGGATCTCTCTGTACCACTATTCACAATACTTCAACAAGAAAAACAATACTATTCTCACCTGATGATGTGAAAGGCGCAAGTCCTTTCTTTCTGAGTTGATTTATATATAGCCACCCCAGTTTGACACACTTGAACTTGGAGAACCTGACCCACATGGACCCTCTGGCATGGACGAGATTTTAAAACAGAAGTCCTGGCTGCCCATTCAGGTGGTCATAAAAGATGCCATGGCAGTATTTTAAAAGAAAAGTAGTGAGCTCTTCCAGTATCCTAGCCAACATTTACCCCTAAACCAATAGATTATCTGTTCAAGAGGTTGGAGAGACTTGGGTTGTTTTTGTTGGAGCAGAGGAGACTGAGGGGCAACCTGATCGAGGTGTACAAGATTATGAGGGGCATGGACAGGCTGGATAGGGAGCAGCGGTTCCCCTTAGTTGAAGTGTCAGTCACAAGGGGACATAAGTTCAAGATGAGGGGCAGGAGGTTTGGGGGGGGGGGGGGGGGGGGGGGGGGGGGGGGGGGGGGGGGGGGGGGGGGGGGGGGGGGGTGACGGTCTGGAATGCACTGCCTGGGAGGGTGGTGGAGGCAGGTTGCCTCACATCCTTCAAAAAGTACCTGGATGAGCACTTGGCACATCATAACATTCAAGACTATGGGCCAAGTGCTGGTAAAATGGAATTAGGTAGGTAGGTCAGCTGTTTCTCACTTGTCAGTGCAGACTCGATGGGCCAAAGGGCCTCTTCTGCATTGTGTGATCTCAATATTTGTGGGACCTTGATGTCCTGTTTCCATATATTTACAACAGTAACTATACTGTATTTCACAAGTATTTTCATGGCATTAAAACCCTTGCGATGGAGTCCTGAGATCATAAAACATTCTATAAATGCAAGTTCCCTCTTGCTTTGTGTGCTTTATAAGAGGTATCAGACTTCATTGTTGTGAACAAAATGAAATTGCATAAACAAACAGAACAATGACGTGCGTGGATGACGGACCTGTGGTAATTTCGAATTCCAAGTTCCTGACATTTTTTTCAAATCTATTCACAGCCACACCCAGCAACTTGAACACCACAAACTGGCACCAACTATGGGATTCTCACTCAATTTCCTTCCTTGATTCCTTCCCCACCCCCAATTGTCAACTTCTGCCTATTCACAATAGAGTACACAAGTTTCATGTCACCAAGACCAGCCTAATCAGCCAGGAGTTGTTCTGATTCTGCAATAACAGAAGTGAGCAGCAGATAAGAGAAGCAGCTTGGACAGGTCGGGTTTGAGAAAGGTCCAACATTGGACATCAGTGCCATGGACTGAACTCAATGGAAATTGATGAAAGAAATAATAAATTATGAGGGTTCAGGGCTGCAGATTTGGAAAGTAAAGGAAGAAAAAAAAAAGCAGAACCATGGAAAAAAAAACTTACATTTATATAGTGCCTCCAACAATGTCTCAAAACACTCTGCAGTGAAGTGCTCTTGAAGTATATCACTGTTGTAGTGTAGAAAACCCAGCAGTCAGTTTGAGCACAGTAAGCGCCCACAAAAGGCAATGTGATAATAACCAGGTAACCTCTTGTAATGATAATTGAGGTATAATCAGGCAGAATCATGCTCCTCTTCAGAATATTGCTATATTATCTTTAAACATATACCCAAGGGGGAAAAGAGAGGTGTCTCAGTACTGCACTGGAGTATCAGCCTGGATTGTGAGCTCAAGTTGGAGTGAGATTTTAATTGACAACCTTCTAAGTCAGGCTAAAATGGCTAACAGAAAACAGGTGACTGAGGAGAGAAAATCAACTTACAAGGGAACCATAAAACAACTAGTGTTGTAAGGGGAAAATTCCAGTATGCATGAAATGAAACTGCATTGTCAGAGAACTTTACAAATATAAACATGGCAGACCTAGTGTGCTTACCTGAAAATGTGTTATCTGCAAATCGCAGCAGCAGACTACTTTTCCCCACACCTGTAAAAACATAGGATGAGAGTCAGGAAAACCGTACTTGATCAAATCAAACATCGGAATGAAAAACCAATCATACTAGAGATGCCAACCTTTCTTTAAGCAGAATTTCACTGAATCCCCTTCACCCTATTAAAAGCTGGGGAAGGGCTGAATCAAGTTTGCAACGGTTTAATACATCAGAAATGAAAACATCTACATGCATATATACAAGTACAAAGTGTAGCCAAGGAAAACAGTAATTTCTCAATGTCAACAATAACATTCAAAGTGTGAAGGGAAACTTAATTTCTGCACCATTTCCAGGGTAACAAGCACGTGCCACGAAAAACAAAAGAGGAATCTGACCATGGACGAGACAATGTCGACCAATCAGCTCCAGACTGACAGGGAGCTTCTGTTGCACGCTACCCTAAAGAATATGGATACTTAAAGAGACAAAATACGAAACAAATGCTTTTCATTCTCAACAGAAACATGTAGCTTGAGTCCTGAAACAAGCAGAAAGACTTCCTTTTAACCAAATGATTTATTAGCCAATTACTCTAGCTACAAAACTATAGCTGCGCAAACGCATGAACAAAATGATACAATCACATTTGGTAAAGCAAATTAAGCAGGTGCCTTTTTTTATTCATTTACAGGATGTGGGCTTCGCTGGCTAGGCCAGCATTTATTGCATTTTCACAATTCTATCTTATAGGTTGAGTACTCTCATGTGGGAGAAAATGGTTTCTTAAATTCACCCAATGCAAGAAAGGCAAGTATGATCCCAAGGTATATTACGCTGGAAAAACTTAGCGGGTCCGGCAACACCCGCAGAGAGAGAAACAGAGCCTACACCTCGAGTCCGAAATGTCAACTCCGCCTCTCCCCCCACAGGCACCACCAGACCCGCCAAGATCCTCTAGCGCCTTTTGTTTTTTATTGCAGACTTTCAGCATCTGCAGTATTTTGCTTTCATCATTCCCAAGGTATGTTTGTTTAAACAGCAATAAATAAGTGCACTTCAGGAGGGGAGGTTCTGGTATTTAAAGCACCATAAATGCAAATTCTCTCTAACAAAGAATCCAAGCAGTCAAACCTTGATAAAAATACATCATTTCTGCTCAGGAGAGGCAAGTCAAACTTCCTGCTCTACATTCCAATGGTAAATACAGTATAAATGGTTTATTACTCACTTATGATGTGAGCCTGTTATAGCAAAGTCATTCCGATATACACACATTTTCCCATCATGGCTTTAGCAAGAGAAAGCCTCTTTTAGCAATCTGGGACTGAAAGAACTGTTACCCACCAGGGCATGCATGATGCTTTTTGCTTCTTCTAATCCACCCAGACCCTTCACAAACAATGAAACAATTAAAAGTGCAGTCACTGTTGCTAATTAGGCTGCAACTTCTCATTGCTTGTGCTCTGGAGAGTGTTATCAGCTGGTGTAGATTTGAACAGACGGCCATTTAACAGTTAGCATGCTTAAAAGCGGCATTGAGCAGACTCGCTGTTTAACGTACAGCAGCTGGTAAGTTCAAGATTGTTGGGACACGATAGACAAGTATGAGCTTAAATACAGTGGCTGAGAATTTAAATAACACCTGAAATGGTGGAACCCAATCAGAATGTCAGCAACATTTTTACAAGCTGGTGCACAGTCAGTAAATTAAGACCAATTTGTAGTCACTAAATCTTAAATTACGATTTTTAAAAAATTCATTCACGGGATGTGGGCTTCGCTGACTGGGCCAGCATTTATTACCCATCCCTAGTTGCCCTCAAGGAGGTGGTGGTGAGCTACCTTCTTGAACCGTTGCAGTCCATGTGGAGTGGGTACACCCACAGTGCTGTTAGGAAGGGAGTTCCAGGATTTTGACCCAGCGACAGGTGAAGGAACAGTGATATATTTCCAAGTCAGGATGGTGAGTGACTTGGAAGGGAACTTCCAGATGGTGGTGTTCCCATTTATCTGCTGCCCTTGTCCTTCTACATGATAGTGGTCATGGATTTGGAAGGTGCTGTCTAAGGAGCCTTGGTGAATTCTTGCAGTGTATCTTGTAGATGGTACACAATGCTGCTACTGTGCGTCGGTGGTGGAGGGAGTGAATGTTTGTGGATGTGGCCAATCAAGCAGGCTGCTTTGTCCTGGACGGTGTCAAGTTTCTTCAGTGTTGTGGGAGCTCACTCATCCAGGCAAGTGGGCAGTGTTCCATCACACTCCTGACTTGTGCCTTGTAGATGGTGGACAGGCTTTGGGGAGTCAGGAGATGAGTTACTCATCACAGGATTCCTAGCCTCTGACCTGTTGTTTTAGCCACAGTATTTATATAGCAAGTCTAGTTCAGTTTCTGGTCAATGGTAGCCCCCAGGATGTTGATAGTGGGAGATTCAGCAATGGTAATGCCATTGAACATCAAGGGGCGATGATTAGACTCTCTCTTGCCTGGCACTTGTGTGATGCAAATGTTACTTGTCAGCCCAATCCTGGATATTGTCTTGCTGCATTTGAAGTTGGACTGCTTCAGTGTCTGAGGAGTTGCGAATGGTGCTGAACATTGTGCAGCGAACATCCCCACTTCAGACCTTATGATGGAAGGAAGGTCATTGATGAAGCAGCTGAAGATGTGTTGGGCCTAGGACACTACCCTGAGAAACTCCTGCAGTGATGTCCTGGAGCTGAGATGACTGACATCCAACAGCCACAACCACCTTCCTTTGTGCTAGGTATGACTCCAACCAATGGAGAGTCGTCTCCCCTCCCCCCCCCCGCCCCAATTCCCATTGACTCCAGTTTTGCTAGGGTTCCTTGATGCCACACTCGGTCAAATGCAGCCTTGATGTCAGGGCAGTCACTCTTGCCTCACCTCAGGAGTTCAGCTCTTTTGTCCATGTTTGAACCAGGGCTGTAATGAGGTCAGGAGCCGGGTGGCCCTGGCGGAGCCCAAACTGGACATCAGTGAGCAGGTTATTGCTAAGCAAGTGCCGCATGATAGCACTGCTGATGACTTGTTCATTACTGATGATCGAGAGTAGACTGAAGGAGTGGTAATTGGCTGGGTTGGATGTGTCCTGCTTTTTGTGTACAGGACATACCTGGGCAATTTTTCACATAGTCGGGTAGATGCCAGTTTTGTAGCTTGTTCATCTTTGTCCCTTCCAATTCTAATTGCCTCAGTTAACAATCACTTGCAATGCACAAATGGCAAGAAAATCCTCTCTATTCACAAATGTACAGGAATACCCTGTTTTAAGTAGTGGATATGTTTCTGCAAACCACTTATATTGAAGTAAGGTTTCCCATTTAAATGTATGTAATATTAGGAGATGCTTTCCCAACCCAAGATTTTCAGCTCCAATATGTAACCTACATGAAAATACACTATTTATAAACCAAAAATAAACAAAAACACAATGCACAATAACAATTAACACTGAGATGGGAAGGAGTCACTGGAAGACAGAGTTTTCTTCTGTCTCACTTTCTGGTATCTGTACATCTTGGTGAATTGCAGGTCTGAAGAATGTGCAAATGGACTGTTTCACCTTGTGCTTTTGCTTTCCTTGGTACAACTCCCTATAGGAGCTGATGACCATTTCAACCTCTCTACTAACATTTAAAACTCTTTCCTAAGAAGGGTCTTTAGCTTTGAAAATTTTCAGTGCTCCTTCAATGAGCATGAAAGCCCCCTACATATGTTGCAATGTTAGTTACTTGATTTGTGATGCTTCTTCCTCCTCTTCATCTTTCCTTGATAGAGCTCAAGCTACATCAGCTCTTTGTTGGTCTGGGTTTCGCTGCATGACTCCAGCACCACCTCAATGTTATCTTGGTCCACTTCAGAGAATCCTACCTTGTTGGCATGTTACCATGTCCTGGCAAACAGATTCAATTGGCTTATCGAAGCTGCAGAAGTAGTGAGCAGCTTCAGGGAAGATCTTTTGCCATACAACATTCATGGCTGAGCGTTTTACCTCTTCCCTTGCATTTGCAATGTTTTCTAATGTTCTGCACCTAGTACAGGTAATCTTCATAGCACTTAAGAGCAGCAGCAGTTTAGCCACTGGCCTTCTTCTTGTCTTTATTCTTGATGGTGCACCGTTGGTAGCAAAAGCCTAAGTGAACTTGCTATGGCTGCTGCCTTCTCACCAGTCTCATTATGTAGCACCTCTAATTTGTATTCCAAAATAATGGTTTGTTTCTTCCTTTTGGGAGTAGTGGAATTGCTGTCATTCAATGCACACTTGCTTGCCATCTTGTAGACTTTAGTCACATATTACAGGGGAAAACAACGAAACAAAATAAAGCAATACCAGCGAACATACCTTGGGCAATTTGCACATGCGCAGAATCTTGCTTGTTGTGCACCTCCTCAAAGATGCCAAGGACAAGCGTAGAACGTTGCTTGTGTTGAATAGCATATCAAAGGCCTTCTCAAACACTCCGTGTCCAGTCCAGTATCTCTAACTGCATCCACAATAAGGATGGGTCTCGATAATTTTGGCCAAATACTTTTATAAACAGGGTAAGCGGTATGCACAAGTTAGTGATTTGTTAACTATTTAATAATACAACTACACCATCTGAAATGACTTAAAACAGGGTATGGGTGTACATATGTCTACCTGCGGCAAGTATCATGCTCTTTGTTCTTTGGTCGGACAACCTCCAAAAGCAGAGAAATTGTTATTACTTGGGATGAGAATTAAGGAAAAATTACCCACGGCGCTGTTTCTTTACCACTTGTGTTACTGTGCTGCCAAGTGATGCTCTTTCCCCTTCCATGAAATGTCATTCAAAGTACAGCCTGTAGTGATGCACTATTCCAGTCAAATGTTCATTATTTATTTCTCCTTGCTCCCTAGCTGGTCAGCGCTGGAAAGGAGTTGATACTTTCCTGGCACCAGAAGGTTATCTACATAGGGTTTCAAAGCAAAGTAATCCAATTTACAGTGGCGTATTAGCCGCCAGGGTAAGATAGAGACAGTATACCAGGATGAAGATTCCTGGAAGGAGTGGACAGAAGCATTCAATTGTTAAAGCAGCTATTTATGAAGATTTTTGGGTAATCCTTTTTTTTAAGTGGGTACAACCCCCCCTAGTTGCATCTACTCGTGAAGCAAGAGACTCAACCTGCTAATATGGACCAGGCTGGTTTAGTCCTGCCAGTGGATGCAGCAGTGTTCAAAAGGGTTGACCTAATTGAAGACAGAAGTCTTTTGACATGTGGAAACATCTTCACGTCTACCCTTTGAGGTTGGAAATATAAAGATTGTTGCTAATAAATCCAATAAGGAATTCAGAGGAGGTTTTCTTTTAAACTCAGTGTGGCATTCACCACCACATGGAGTAGTCAAGGTGCATAGACGTAGTCAAGGGGAAGCTAGATAATTTCATGAGGAGAAAGAAATAGAAAGATATACTGACAGGATAAGATTAATAAGGAGGTCCATGGTCACCAGTGTCCTCATAGGGCATGGCACCTGAAGAGAGAGGCTGATAAGGTAAGGCTGAGATGAAACAGAGTGGGAGAAGATTTGTGTGGAGCATAAACACCAGCACAGTCCAGTTGGGGGCGAACGGGCTGTTTCAGTGCTGTAAATTTGATGTACATCACATTTCTGGGGTGGGGGGGGGTAGAGAGAAAGAACTGTACCTCAAGAGAAGGGTATCCCAAACACTTGGAGCACTTTAATTTGTTTAAACTCATTTGGAAATTGACAAGGAGCCTCTTGTTACAAGTGTGGTACGCATTCAATACTGAATGATTCATGTATTAAGATATTTCATGAACAAGTCTAAAGTGCAAATGCCAGCGAGCTATTCAACTATGGACTGTGCTAGTAACCTTTATGTATCCTGGGTGTAAACATCTGGATTGATAGTTATGACTGTGGAAATTTAAACTTCTGTATATTAAAACTCTGACGATAATAGTGCCATGAACTGGTAAAGTTCCTGCCTGGTCCATGTTAACCATGTGATACTGCAGACTATATCACAAACAAAGAAAGCACAACTGGATTTCAGCTGGCAAGGTAGTTTTTTTGTCCCCTTGCTGCCTCATTAACTTAAATCCTGTTATCTCCAACATAATCTTTACTACCCTACCCAGACCCACCCCCAGACCCACCAAGAGAGCGTTCCAGCTTAGCTCCTTCAGAATCTCATTCTGCACATTCCAACCTTCCACTTTTGGTGCCATACTCTGCTCTCCAATATTGATAAGCTCTGCTGACAAACCTCAGCCTGAAAACTTGTGCCCTTGCTCACAAACATCACACTGGACAGCTTCTGCAACCTCTCAAAAAATCACCTCTCAATTCCACATCACACCCCCCTCCTATGAAAAATTCCAAACTCTTCATCCTGGGACAGTTGACGATCCCTCATTAATAGCCAAAAAGCAGCAGCACTCAGTGCAGAAATGCACTGAAAGGCGTTGTACAAATCACATATTGACTCTGATCCATAGAGAGTAGGCAGAGGCTCAAAAGATGATGGAAGTCAGCCAAAGCTCCCAACTCTGTGTCCAATAACCTTTTGCTGAGAGATCTGTCTGGGAGTAGTGAGGAGAGAAAAGATCAGTTAAATGATCTGTACTCACAACAATGACTCCCTGAATAAGTTGGTACCAGAATCTATATGCACCATTTTCTGATGCACTCCCCATGAGGTGAGTCCGGTTCACATTAGAGTTGGTGGAGTTCAGCACTTGTGAATTTGTTCAATAAAAAGACACTCAGTGACTAAATTAATGGTTCTATCATATGTAGGGAATTCTCCTTGACTGAAATGGCAACATTTGATTTGAAAAATTTAAGAATTGCGCTTCTCTGTGGGTACGAGTGGACAGCAATCACTTTAAAATTTATTCTTGGCATTACTGGCAAGGCCAACATTTATCAGAGGTACTGTGGGGAGCCAAAAGGTGAGATGCTCAAAGAATACCCAAACCAAGACTTGGACTAGTCACCACAGCATTTATGTGACTGCTCCATTTGAGTTTCAATGGTTACACCAGCCCCCCCCACCGCTCGCCCCCCACCATGTTGAAGGTGGGGAGGGAGTCTGACAATGGTAATGCCATTAGAAATCAAGGTGGAGCTAGTTTACGTTCTCTCTTGTTAGAGAAGGCCATTGCCTGGAACTTAAGACAAATGTTGCCTACCATTTAGCAGCCCAAGCCTGGATATTGTCCAGGTCTTGCTGCATGCAGACGTGGATTTTTATGAAAGGAGCTAAACACTTAGTAACATGGAATATCCCT
This sequence comes from Carcharodon carcharias, assembly GCF_017639515.1. Lineage (NCBI taxonomy): Eukaryota > Metazoa > Chordata > Chondrichthyes > Lamniformes > Lamnidae > Carcharodon > Carcharodon carcharias. The sequence goes on from NC_054479.1 coordinate 57,799,823, forward strand.
ACTTCTGACCTTATGATGGAGGGAAAGCCATTGATGAAGTAGCTGAAGATGCTGTTTGACAGAACTTGAGCTGCAATGTCATGGAGCCAGGATGATTAGTCTCCAACAACCACAGACATCTTCTTTTTTGCCAGATATGACTCCAGCCAGTGGAGAGTTTCTCCCTCATCCTCAGTTCACTCGGGTTCCAGGGTGTCACATTCAGCCAAATGCTGCTTTGATGCCAAAGTTCTCACTTGACCTCAAAAATTCAGTTTTTGTCTAGGTTTGGACAAAGTCAATAATGATTTTTTTTGTACTCATTCACAGGACGTGAGCTTCGCTGGCTAGGCCAGCATTTATTGCCCATCCCTAGTTGCCCTCGAGAAGGTAGTGGTGAGCTACTTTCTTGAACCGCTGCAGTCCACGTGGCTATTAGGGAGTTCCAGGATTTTGACCCAGCGATAGTAAAGGAACGGTGATATATTTCTAAGTCAGGATGGTGAGTGACTTGAGGGGAACTTCCAGGTGGTGGTGTTCCCATCTATCTGCTGCCCTTGTCCTTCTACATGGTAATGGTTGTGGGTTTGGAATATGCTGTCTAAGCAGCCTTGGTGAATTCCTGCAGTGCATCTTGTGGATGGTACATACTGCTGCTAACTCAGTGTTGGTGATGGAGGGACTGAATGTGGTGCCAATCAAGCGAGCGGCTTTGTCCTAGATGGTGTCAGGCTTCTTCAGTGTTGTGGAAGCTGCACTCATCTAGGCAAGGAGGGAGTATTCCATCACACTCCTGACTTGTGCCTTGTAGATGGTGGACAGGCTTTGGGGATCGGGGGTGAGTTACTCGCTGCAGGATTCCGAGCCTCTGACCTGATCTTGTAGCCAGTGTTTATATGGCTAGTCCAGTTCAGTTTCTGGTCAATGGTAACCCTCAGGATGTTGATAGTGGGGGATTCAGTGATGGTAATGCCATTGAACATCAAGAGGCAATGGTTAGATTCTCTCTTAGTGGAGATAGTCATTGCCTGGCATTTGTGTGGTGGGAATGTTACTTGCCATTTGTCAGCCCAAACCTGGATATTGTCCAGGTCTTGCTGCATATGGACACAGACTGCTTCAGTATCTGAGGGGTCGCGAAGGGTACTGAACATTGTGCAATCATCAGCGAACATCCCCACTTTTGACCTTATGATGGAAGGAAGGTCATTGATGAAGCAGCTGAAGATGGTTGGGCCTAAGACATTACCCTGAGGAACTCCTGCAGTGATGTCCTGGAGCTGAGATAACTGGCCTCCAACAACCAGAACTGTCTTCCTTTTTGCCAAGTAGGACTCCAACCATTGGAGAGTTATCCCCAATTTCCATTGACTCCAGTTTTGCTCGGGCTCCTTGATGTCACACTCGGTCAAATGCAGCCTAGATGTCAAGGGCAGTCACACTCACCTCACCTTGGGAATTCAGCTCTTTGATCCGTGTTTGAACCAAGGCTGTAATGAGGTCAGAAGCTGAGTGGCCCTGATGGAACCCAAACTGGGTGTCAGTAAGCAGGTTATTGCTAGGCACATGCCACTTGATAGCATAATTGATGACTCCTTCCATCACTTTACTGATGATCGAGAGTAGGCTGATGGGTCAGTAATTGGCTGTGAGTGGTGTTAGCTGATTCTAAAGTCTGAATACTCCATTAGCAAGTGACCATTTGTGGTGCAGGATAAACACTCCCATTTCTGTTTGGCTTCCCTCCTTTTCTAATCCAATCAAACTCTCTGTTCACCTGGCCCTCCTCCTTTGCAAGCTAGAAGTTGGGGACAACTTTCATTCAGCTGCCACCAGTGTCTCGTACAGCTAGTCACTATGTGGGAGCAGATATCATCCAGCCTAGCTCTCTGCTCTCCAGATGGAAGGAGCATTAATTTGGCTTCAGAACCAGGAAGCAAGCAATTAACCTCAAAACCATGTCAACTCCACCTCATTGGGAGGAAGTCTGCTGCTCTTCAGCACCACCACTTTATCTGGATCTTAGATAACATCACAATAATTGTTCAGCTGAAACATGCTGTGATTTTAACAAACATTCCAAAAGCAGTTGAATTTCCCTCAACAACCCACTGAGACTGCTCTGTGGGCATTCTTCAAAACCCTATTCAAATCAAACAAAACTCCAGGAAAGTGACCTGCAACAGCACAAGACGCAACTAGTGAAAGCTGGCAATGAAGTAACAACGTTGAACATTCAGCATAAGTACAATCTCCAAGCTGATTTTATTGCTGGTTTACTTTACCAAAAAAAAAACCCTCTATAATTAACAAGCAGATTTCACAGAAGACAGCCTGTTTTCAATTCAGGCTTTTCTCAAGTTTTCTCCAATCCACCTTCTTGCTCTGACCTCATTCTCCTCTTGTCTCATTTTTCACATGAAGTCCACTGGTCAGTCTTCCGCTTCCCCTCTTTTTATCAAATTGATTTAATTTTGCAGCAAAGGTAGGAATCATGTAATGATCATGGTTTTTCTCCTTCTCCTATCACTGCCAACTCTTCCTTGCTCACTCCAATTAAAATCTTAACACCAGTCACCAATTCATTGCACTTCATCACAAACTTAAGCTGTGATTGACATATTTCAAAAATTTTCTTTTTTCATTTCTCAAAATTTAACCAACAACCCCCTATTATGGCTGGGCATGTGACCTGTGAAGGCCACTGGAAGGGGGCAGAATCATTTCCCAATGAGACCCCATGCAGGTGGCTCTCCCTTTGAATGACGTGGCCTTTATTGCGATCTTGTCTCCTGGGGAAGGGCTGTGAATCCAAATTCAGACTTTTTTCTTTACTCTTTCATGGGGCATGGGCATCACTGGCAAAGGGCAGCATTTGTTGCCCATCCCTAAATGCCCTTGAATTGAATGGCTTGCTAGCTAAGGCCATTACAGAGGACAGTTAAGAGTTAACCACATTGCTGTGGTTACATGTCTGGAGTTACATGTAGGCCAGACCGGGTAAGGATGATACATTTCCTTCCCTAAAGGACATTAGTGAACCAGATGGGTTTTTAATGACAATGGACAATAGTTTCATGGTCACCATTACTGAGAACAGCTTTCAATTCCATATTTTATTAACAATTTAAATTCCAACATCTGCCACAGTGGGATTTGAACCAATGTCACCAGAGAATTAGCCTGGACTTCTGGATTACTAGTCTAGTGACATTACCACTATGCCAGCATTTCCATATTCCATTGTGAAAACACACACTGGGTTGTTTTCAGAATCTCTTTAAAAAAAGGAAATTCGTTCACAAGGGAGCAATCGCATGCTCCCAATCCTCATTTTTAAAAAAAATCATTTGTTTTGCCACTAAACAAGCATGGCCTCTTCCTCATTAAGCCCACTTTAACATGAAAGCAATGAGCTATATTTACCTGCTTCAAATGCTCCCAATCCTTTTCCAATTCGAGTAATTACAACCATACAAACATAGCAGAATAAGCCAACCAGCAGTAAATAGCAACAACCTGTCCTTATTTGGTTGGATCATTCCTTTCAATTTTGCCTTGGTGGCCCTAATTATCGACTCAGTTTCCACCCAGAGTGCAGTCAAATCTCACAGCATCGCCTCCTATTGACTGTTTCCTTCCTCGTGGAATCTTCAGGTGGTTAGCCTAAAGCTTCCCATCATCAAATCATTATTTTCTGATTATTCTCCTCTATAGTTTTCAGCCTGGCCATCCTGCACTGAACAGGAGACACACATGCCCGCCCTCATCTAAGATTAAGTTAGTAATTTGATTTGTCAACTTTTTATAACCGGCAAAGCAAACCATCCCCACTCTACTTCCCCTATTCCGGCTTAAACATTTTAAACTCCAATATAATTTTTAAAAAAGCCTGTTCCAGCTTTAATCATTGACACATCCGAGATTTAGGCAGGCAGATTTATCATCTTTTAAACTCCTGCATGTTTATATTAGGGTTAAAGCCATATTGTAAAGCCCTTTGTTATTGGGTATTCCTTAGCATATTTGTTGCAAAAATGTTGAAATGAGATAGTGGTACCAATAAAGATAAATCACAGACTGGTCAATACACTTTTACTGTGACATTTGTAACTCCTCCTCACCTCAAACTGTTCTCACCATCAGTGACAGGTCAGCAACCATCCTGTAACCTTTCCCATCACATAGCTCAAAATGCTCTCCAGAGGCCACTCACATTTGGAAAAGCAATCTATAATTGCACTGCTGGATATTTTCTCCCCTCAAAGTCTAAATAGATGTAGCAAAACGATTGCGCCACCCGCATCCCACAACAGCACCCCCGCCCCAACAAGCCCCCCCAGTACACTTCACTGAAATCCTGGCAACAGTACTGCGCAAACTGCTGAACCTGCACAAGGAATTTTCCTTTTAAATGTGCAAATGAGAACTGTGTTTTGTAGTTTTCACCATTTTTGGACTTGAATTGTAATATTCTCAGGATGTGGGTTTCGCAGGTAAGGATGGTATTTATTGACTTGCAGAGGCCAATTATTAAACAATGTGACAGTCAAACACATTGGTATGGGACTGGAGTCAGAGTCAGTCCGGTAAGGACAGCAGGATACTTTCCCTAAAGGACAACAGTAAACCAGTTAGCTTTTTAAATGGCACAACAAAACCAGCTTCATTTTGTTTATATAAAAATGAATTCAAATACTCAAACTGTCATGGGGGTGATATGAACACGTATTCTTTGTGTAATTAATTCAATGACATAACCCTTCGCTCGCTCCCACCCTACTCCCCCTGGCCCCTCGCTCGCTCCCACCCTACTCCCCCCGGCCCCTCGCTCGCTCCCACCCTACTCCCCCCGGCCCCTCGCTCGCTTCCTCCCCTACTCCCCACGGCCCCTCGCTCGCTACCTCCACTACTTCCCACGGCCCCTCGCTCACACCCACCCCTACTCCCCCCGGCCCCTCGTTCGCTCCCTCCCCTACTCCCCACGGCCCCTCGCTCGCTACCTCCACTACTTCCCACGGCCCCTCGCTCGCTTCCTCCCCTACTCCCCACGGCCCATTGCTCGCTACCTCCACTACTTCCCACGGCCCCTCGCTCGCTTCCTCCCCTACTCCCCACGGCCCCTCGCTCGCTACCTCCACTACTTCCCACGGCCCCTCGCTCACACCCACCCCTACTCCCCCCGGCCCCTCGTTCGCTCCCTCCCCTACTCCCCACGGCCCCTCGCTCGCTACCTCCACTACTTCCCACGGCCCCTCGCTCGCACCCACCCCTACTCCCCCCGGCCCCTCGTTCGCTCCCTTCCCTACTCCCCACGCTCGCTCCCCTCCCTCCCCTGCCTTGCTCACTCGCTCCCTCTCACCGCTCCCCTCCCTCCCTCCCACCGCTCCCCTCCCTCCCTCCCTCCCACCGCTCCCCTCCCTCCCTCCCTCCCACCGCTCCCCTCCCTCCCTCCCACCGCTCCCCTCCTTCCCTCCCTCCCACCGCTCACCTCCCTCCCTCCCACCGCTCCCCTCCCTCCCTCTCACCGCTCACCTCCGCTCTCCCCAGCCCGTCAGCCCCCTGTCAGGCCCCCTCTCCCCAGCCCAACAGCCCCCCCTCTCCCCAGCCCGTCAGGCCCCCTCGCTCCCCTCTCTCCAGCCCGTCAGGCCCCCTCTCTCTCCAGCCCGTCAGGCCCCCTCTCTCTCCAGCCCGTCAGGCCCCCTCTCTCTCCAGCCCGTCAGGCCCCCTCGCTCTCCAGCCCGTCAGGCCCCCTCTCTCTCCAGCCCGTCAGGCCCCCTCTCTCTCCAGCCCGTCAGGCCCCCTCTCTCTCCAGCCCGTCAGGCCCCCTCTCTCTCCAGCCCGTCAGGCCCCCTCTCTCTCCAGCCCGTCAGGCCCCCTCTCTCTCCAGCCCGTCAGGCCCCCTCTCTCTCCAGCCCGTCAGGCCCCCTCTCTCTCCAGCCCGTCAGGCCCCCTCGCTCTCCAGCCCGTCAGGCCCCCTCGCTCTCCAGCCCGTCAGGCCCCCTCGCTCTCCAGCCCGTCAGGCCCCCTCGCTCTCCAGCCCGTCAGGCCCCCTCGCTCTCCAGCCCGTCAGGCCCCCTCGCTCTCCAGCCCGTCAGGCCCCCTCGCTCTCCAGCCCGTCAGGCCCCCTCGCTCTCCAGCCCGTCAGGCCCCCTCGCTCTCCAGCCCGTCAGGCCCCCTCGCTCTCCAGCCCGTCAGGCCCCCTCGCTCTCCAGCCCGTCAGGCCCCCTCGCTCTCCAGCCCGTCAGGCCCCCTCGCTCTCCAGCCCGTCAGGCCCCCTCGCTCTCCAGCCCGTCAGGCCCCCTCGCTCTCCAGCCCGTCAGGCCCCCTCGCTCTCCAGCCCGTCAGGCCCCCTCGCTCTCCAGCCCGTCAGGCCCCCTCGCTCTCCAGCCCGTCAGGCCCCCTCGCTCTCCAGCCCGTCAGGCCCCCTCGCTCTCCAGCCCGTCAGGCCCCCTCGCTCTCCAGCCCGTCAGGCCCCCTCGCTCTCCAGCCCGTCAGGCCCCCTCGCTCTCCAGCCCGTCAGGCCCCCTCGCTCTCCAGCCCGTCAGGCCCCCTCGCTCTCCAGCCCGTCAGGCCCCCTCGCTCTCCAGCCCGTCAGGCCCCCTCGCTCTCCAGCCCGTCAGGCCCCCTCGCTCTCCAGCCCGTCAGGCCCCCTCGCTCTCCAGCCCGTCAGGCCCCCTCGCTCTCCAGCCCGTCAGGCCCCCTCGCTCTCCAGCCCGTCAGGCCCCCTCGCTCTCCAGCCCGTCAGGCCCCCTCGCTCTCCAGCCCGTCAGGCCCCCTCGCTCTCCAGCCCGTCAGGCCCCCTCGCTCTCCAGCCCGTCAGGCCCCCTCGCTCTCCAGCCCGTCAGGCCCCCTCGCTCTCCAGCCCGTCAGGCCCCCTCGCTCTCCAGCCCGTCAGGCCCCCTCGCTCTCCAGCCCGTCAGGCCCCCTCGCTCTCCAGCCCGTCAGGCCCCCTCGCTCTCCAGCCCGTCAGGCCCCCTCGCTCTCCAGCCCGTCAGGCCCCCTCGCTCTCCAGCCCGTCAGGCCCCCTCGCTCTCCAGCCCGTCAGGCCCCCTCGCTCTCCAGCCCGTCAGGCCCCCTCGCTCTCCAGCCCGTCAGGCCCCCTCGCTCTCCAGCCCGTCAGGCCCCCTCGCTCTCCAGCCCGTCAGGCCCCCTCGCTCTCCAGCCCGTCAGGCCCCCTCGCTCTCCAGCCCGTCAGGCCCCCTCGCTCTCCAGCCCGTCAGGCCCCCTCGCTCTCCAGCCCGTCAGGCCCCCTCGCTCTCCAGCCCGTCAGGCCCCCTCGCTCTCCAGCCCGTCAGGCCCCCTCGCTCTCCAGCCCGTCAGGCCCCCTCGCTCTCCAGCCCGTCAGGCCCCCTCGCTCTCCAGCCCGTCAGGCCCCCTCGCTCTCCAGCCCGTCAGGCCCCCTCGCTCTCCAGCCCGTCAGGCCCCCTCGCTCTCCAGCCCGTCAGGCCCCCTCGCTCTCCAGCCCGTCAGGCCCCCTCGCTCTCCAGCCCGTCAGGCCCCCTCGCTCTCCAGCCCGTCAGGCCCCCTCGCTCTCCAGCCCGTCAGGCCCCCTCGCTCTCCAGCCCGTCAGGCCCCCTCGCTCTCCAGCCCGTCAGGCCCCCTCGCTCTCCAGCCCGTCAGGCCCCCTCGCTCTCCAGCCCGTCAGGCCCCCTCGCTCTCCAGCCCGTCAGGCCCCCTCGCTCTCCAGCCCGTCAGGCCCCCTCGCTCTCCAGCCCGTCAGGCCCCCTCGCTCTCCAGCCCGTCAGGCCCCCTCGCTCTCCAGCCCGTCAGGCCCCCTCGCTCTCCAGCCCGTCAGGCCCCCTCGCTCTCCAGCCCGTCAGGCCCCCTCGCTCTCCAGCCCGTCAGGCCCCCTCGCTCTCCAGCCCGTCAGGCCCCCTCGCTCTCCAGCCCGTCAGGCCCCCTCGCTCTCCAGCCCGTCAGGCCCCCTCGCTCCTCCAGCCCGTCAGGCCCCCCTCGCTCCCAGCCCGTCAGGCCCCCTCGCTCCCAGCCCGTCAGCCCCCCTCGCTCCCCAGCCCGTCAGCCCCCCTCGCTCCCCAGCCCGTCAGCCCCCCTCGCTCCCCAGCCCGTCAGCCCCCCTCGCTCCCCAGCCCGTCAGCCCCCCTCGCTCCCCAGCCCGTCAGCCCCCCTCGCTCCCCAGCCCGTCAGCCCCCCTCGCTCCCCAGCCCGTCAGCCCCCCTCGCTCCCCAGCCCGTCAGCCCCCCTCGCTCCCCAGCCCGTCAGCCCCCCTCGCTCCCCAGCCCGTCAGCCCCCCTCGCTCCCCAGCCCGTCAGCCCCCCTCGCTCCCCAGCCCGTCAGCCCCCCTCGCTCCCCAGCCCGTCAGCCCCCCTCGCTCCCCAGCCCGTCAGCCCCCCTCGCTCCCCTCTCCCCAGCCCGTCAGCCCCACCTCGCTCCCCTCTCCCCAGCCCGTCAGCCCCACCTCGCTCCCCTCTCCCCAGCCCGTCAGCCCCACCTCGCTCCCCTCTCCCCAGCCCGTCAGCCCCACCTCGCTCCCCTCTCCCCAGCCCGTCAGCCCCACCTCGCTCCCCTCTCCCCAGCCCGTCAGCCCCACCTCGCTCCCCTCTCCCCAGCCCGTCAGCCCCACCTCGCTCCCCTCTCCCAGCCCGTCAGCCCCACCTCGCTCCCCTCTCCCCAGCCCGTCAGCCCCACCTCGCTCCCCTCTCCCCAGCCCGTCAGCCCCACCTCGCTCCCCTCTCCCCAGCCCGTCAGCCCCACCTCGCTCCCCTCTCCCCAGCCCGTCAGCCCACCTCGCTCCCCTCTCCCCAGCCCGTCAGCCCCACCTCGCTCCCCTCTCCCCAGCCCGTCAGCCCCACCTCGCTCCCCTCTCCCCAGCCCGTCAGCCCCACCTCGCTCCCCTCTCCCCAGCCCGTCAGCCCCACCTCGCTCCCCTCTCCCCAGCCCGTCAGCCCACCTCGCTCCCCTCTCCCCAGCCCGTCAGCCCCACCTCGCTCCCCTCTCCCAGCCCGTCAGCCCCACCTCGCTCCCCTCTCCCCAGCCCGTCAGCCCCACCTCGCTCCCCTCTCCCCAGCCCGTCAGCCCCACCTCGCTCCCCTCTCCCCAGCCCGTCAGCCCCACCTCGCTCCCCTCTCCCCAGCCCGTCAGCCCCACCTCGCTCCCCTCTCCCCAGCCCGTCAGCCCCACCTCGCTCCCCTCTCCCCAGCCCGTCAGCCCCACCTCGCTCCCCTCTCCCCAGCCCGTCAGCCCCACCTCGCTCCCCTCGTCCCCAGCCCGTCAGCCCCACCTCGCTCCCCTCTCCCCAGCCCGTCAGCCCCACCTCGCTCCCCTCTCCCCAGCCCGTCAGCCCCACCTCGCTCCCCTCTCCCCAGCCCGTCAGCCCCACCTCGCTCCCCTCTCCCCAGCCCGTCAGCCCCACCTCGCTCCCCTCTCCCCAGCCCGTCAGCCCCACCTCGCTCCCCTCTCCCCAGCCCGTCAGCCCCACCTCGCTCCCCTCTCCCCAGCCCGTCAGCCCCACCTCGCTCCCTCCAGCCCGTCAGCCCCACCTCGCTCCCTCCCAGCCCGTCAGCCCCACCTCGCTCCCTCTCCCAGCCCGTCAGCCCCACCTCGCTCCCCTCTCCCCAGCCCGTCAGCCCCACCTCGCTCCCCTCTCCCCAGCCCGTCAGCCCCACCTCGCTCCCCTCTCCCCAGCCCGTCAGCCCCACCTCGCTCCCCTCTCCCCAGCCCGTCAGCCCCACCTCGCTCCCCTCTCCCCAGCCAGTTAGCCCCACCTCGCTCCCCTCTCCCCAGCCCATCAGTCCCCCTCGCTCCCCCCGATCCCATCAATCTCGCTCCCCTGCCCCTCTCCCCCCACAATCCCTCCCCTGCCCCTCTCCTCCCCCTAATCGCTCCTCCGCCCCTCGCCCCCCCGCCCGCCCCTCCCTCCCTCCCCCCGCCCCCCCCTCTCTCCTTCCCCCCTCTCCCTCCTTCCCTCTCCCCGCCCCCCTCTCTCTCTCCCCCCGCCCCCCTCTCTCTCTCTCCCCCGCCCCCCTCTCTCTCTCCTTCCCCCCTCTCCCTCGCCCCTCCCTCTCCCCTCCCTCCCCCCACCCCCCCTCCCCCCACCCCCCTGCCCCTCCCTCCCCCCACCCCCTGCCCCTCTCTCCCCCTCGCCCCTCTCTCCCCTCCCCCTCGCCCCCCGCTCCACTCTCCCCCCCCCCCCAATCGCTCCCCTGCCCCTTTCCCCCCCCCAATCACCCCCCTGCCCCTTTCCCCCCCCAATCGCCCCCCTGCCCCTCTCCCCCCCCCCCCCAATCGCCCCCCTGCCCCACCGTCTCCCCCCCCAATCGACCCCCTGCCCCCCCGTCTCTCCCCCCAATCGCCCCCCTGCCCCTCTCCCCCCCCCAATCGCCCCCCGGCCCCTCTCCCCCCCCCCCCAATCGCCCCCCTGCCCCTCTCCCCCCCCCCCAATCGCCCCCCTGCCCCTCCCCCCCCCCCAATCGCCCCCCTGCCCCTCTCCCCCCCCCCAATCGCCCCCCTGCCCCTCTCCCCCCCCCCCAATCGCCCCCCTGCCCCTCTCCCCCCCCGCAATCGCCCCCCCTGCCCCTCCTCACCCCTTGTCCCCCTCCCCTCGCTATCCTCTCCCCAGCCCCTCGCTCACTCTCTCCCCTCCCCTATTTCCATCTCAGGAGCCGGGTGATCGCCAGTCCCAGCGCCCCGGATATTTACTCTAATCCCAGCTCCAACTTCCTCCCCATAAGCCGACCTCTGACAGGATAGAGTGTGAGGCCCTGGCGGCTGCGGCCCGTCCGCCCTCGGCCTGACTGCCTGTCACTCCCTTTCCCCAGTCTGTGCGGACGCTGGTGTCGGGGCCTTGTGCTCGGCCTGTTTCCTGCCGCTGCCGCCGCCGCCCCGGCTCCAGCGCTCGGCTTTCCCCGGCTGCTCCTTACCGCTGTCCCCGATGATAAGCAGCTTAAAGAGATGGTCATAATCCCTGGCCATGGCAGCGGCACTGAGCGGGGAAACTGGGGCTCAGTCTCTCAGTGGCGGCGCCACTAACTCCGACTGTTTGTGCAGGGCGAATACGACTATCCGGCTCCCGCTCAGATCGGCTCGTTCCGGAATCGCTCGGCTCCCCAGCCGCCTCTACTGCTTGCTTTCCGGAAATATCCTCGACCTCCTGCACTTCGGCTCTTTCCGGAGAATGGCAGCGCCCCGCCCCCCCGACGGTTCGGCTCTTTCCGGAGAATGGCAGCGCCCCGCCCCCCGACGGTTCGGCCTTTCCGGAGAATGGCAGCGCCCCGCCCCCCCGATGGTTCGGCTCTTTCCGGAGAATGGCAGGGCCCCGCCCCCCGAGTGTTCGGCCTTTCCGGAGAATGGCAGCACCCCGCCCCCCGATGGTTCGGCTCTTTCCGGAGAATGGCAGGGCCCCGCCCCCCGAGTGTTCGGCCTTTCCGGAGAATGGCAGCGCCCCGCCCCCCGGGGTTCGGTTCTTTCCGGAGACGCTCGGCGATTTGGGCTTGGCTGTTTCCGGAATTGCTCGGCTTTTTCCTGCGTGGGATTTGGGCAACTGGCAAATTATAATGAAATTATTGATGGGACATGATGGTTTTTGCGACAATGATGTCCTGACAAGGGAATACACAGTGAATGGTAGGACTCTAGGAAGTTCAGGGATTCAAAGGGACCTTGGTGCACATGTCCATAGATCCCTGAAGGCAGCAGTACAGTTCGATAAGGTGGTTTCTTCTCCGCCGATGCTGCCAGACCTGTTGAGTTTTTCCAGGTAATTCTGTTTTTGTTTTGGTTAAGAAGGCACATGAGCTACTTGCCTTTATTAACCAAGGCATAGAACATAAGAGCAGGGAGGTTATGTTAGGCCACAGATGGAGTACAACGTGCACTTCTGGTCGCCACACTAAAGGAAGGATGTGAATGCATTAGAGAGCGTGCAGAGGAGATTCTCCAGGATGTTGCTGGAGTGTTTCAGCAATGAAGAGAGACTAGATAGGCTGGGGTTGTTTTTCTTAGAGCAGAGAAGGCCAAGGGGGGACCTGATAGAGGTATACAAAATTATGAGGGGCATAGACAGGAAGAAACTGTTCCCCTTAGCAGAGGTGTCAGTAACCAGGGGGCATAGATTTAAGGTAAAGGGCGGGAGGTTTAGTGGGAATTTGAGGAAACGTTTTTTCACCTAGAGGGTGGTTGGTATTCTGGGACACTTGTCTGAGGGGGTGGTAGAGGCAGGAACCCTCACAACATTTAAGAAGTATTTGGATGAGCACTTGAAACGCCATAACATACAGGGCTACGGGCCAAGTGCTGGAAAATAGGATTAGAATAGATAGGTGCTTGATGGCTGGCACGGACATGATGGGCCAAAGGGCCTGTTTCTGTGCTATGACCATGCAAATATCTTGCTCAGGGAAATAACTGTTGAGGAACCATAAACATAGGCTTTCAGGTAACTCCCACTCTGTGTGCTGACCCTCATCTCCATACTCCATTTCCTTAAGTCCAAGGGATGCAGACTTCATAGAATCATTCAGTGGTTACAGCACAGAAGGCCACTAAGCTTTTCAAGACCCTGCTGGACCCCTGCAGGAGAAACTCAGCTCATCCCACTCCCCCCACATTTCCTAATACCCCTGCAACATGTTTTCTCTTCCACTGCCCACCCAATTACCTTTTGAAAGCCACCATTGAATCTGCCTACACCATCTCCTAGGCTGCGCATTCCAGATCATAATCATTTGTTGCATAAAAATAATTTTTTTCTTCGTATTGCTGTTGGTTCTTTTGTTGTTTACTCTAAATCAATACACTTGAGCCTTCCACCAACGGGAAGAATTTGTCTCTATCTAGACCCCTCATGATTTTGAGCAACTCACACAAATCTCAACTTTTGCTTCTCTAAGGTGAATGAGCCAGCTTCTCCAATTCACTTAACTATAAAGTCCCTCATCCCTGGAATTATCCTCATAAATATTTTCTGCACCTTTTTCTAAAGCAGTATGGTGCCCCGAATTGAACACAATACCTTAGCCAAGGGCAAACCAATGTTTTATTAAGGATCACCATAACTTTCTTAGTTTTACCTTCGATGCCTTAATTTGTAAAGCCCAGGATCCCATATGCCTTTTAAATCACTCTCTCATCCTTCAATGCCACCTTCAACGATTTGTATGCATATACCCACAGGTCTCTCTGTTCCTGCACCCTCTTTAGAATTGTATCCTTCAATATATATTGCCTCTCCTTGTTCTTCTTAGCAAAATACATCACTTCACACTTCTATGCATTAAATTTCATCTGTCATGGTCCACCAATTCCACCAACCTATCTAGGTCCTCTTGAAATCTATCACTATCCTCCTGCAGTTCACAACACTTGTAAGTTTTGTGTCATCTAAAAATTTTGAAATTGTGCCCTGTACACTCAGGTCTAAGTCATTAATAAAGATCAAGAAAAAAAAGTGGTTCTATTACTGATCCATGAGGAACCCCACTACCTTCCCCAAGTCCAAAAAAACTGTCCACCACAACACTATTTCCTGTCACTCAGCCAATGTAGTATCCATGCTGCCACTATCCCTTTTATTCCATGAGATTCAACTCTGCTGACAAGCCTATTATGTACCACTCATAAATGCCAGACCTCACAGGACCACAAAGTATTGGATCCTGCTTTCATCTGTCAAAACTGCTCATTATTACAGGATTTCCTGGAATGCAAAGATAACCCCAGCTTTATTTTCTCTACTGTAAACTGTACCCTTAAACCACTCTCCCCCACCAATCTTGTCTATCCAGTCATAGCCAGAGAATCATTTGCAATGGCTTCTCCTGCAGGGTTAACTCTGATGTCCTCCAAGGATCTATTCTTCGCCTCCCCCTATTTCTCATCTGCATACTGTCCCTTGGCAACAGCAATCAAAAATACAGCATCAACCTCTACATGTACACTGATGACACCCAGCTCTAAGAAAGAAAGATGACCACTGGACAGCAATGAAGTACATTTAAAGTGTACTTTCTCAATCATCAAATTGTCACATTGCTTGTCTGGTTGATGAGCAGAAATAACAAACTCCCTAGCCACCATCTCCATCCCTCTATCTGGCAACTGGTAGTAACCTTGGTCACTAAGATTGCCTATTTTCAACTCTGTCACATCGCAATACATGGATGACATTCAGGCTTTGGATGATAAACGGCATGTAACATTCACACTACAGAAGTGCCACAGCTGTCTCTGGGACAGCTGTTTCACAGACTAGTCAAGCAACAGCCTGACATAGTCATCCTCAGGGAATCATACCTTACAGATAATGTCCCAGACTCCACCATCACGATCCCTGGGTATGTCCTGTCCCACTGGCAGGACAGACCCAACAGACGTGGCAGCACAGTGGTATACAGTCAGGAGGGAGTTGTCCTAGGAGTCCTCAACATCTACTCCAGACCCCATGAAGTCTCATGGCATCAAGTCAAACATGGGCAAGGAAACCTCCTGCTGATTATCACGTACCGCCCTCCCTCAGCTGATCAATCAGCGCTCCTCCATGTTGAACATCACTTAGAGGAAGCACCAAGGCTGACAAGGGTGCAGAATGTTCTCTGGGTGGGGGAACTTCAATGTCCATCACCAAGAGTGGCTCGGTAGCACCACTACTGACTGAGCTGCCCGAGTCCTAAATGACATAGCTGCTAGACTGGGTCTGTGGCAGGTGGTGAGGGAACCAACAAGAGCGAAAAACATACTTGATCTCATCCTTACCAACCTGCCTGCTCCAGATGCATCTGTCCATGACAGTATCGGTAGGAGTAACCGCACAGTCATTGTGGAGACGAAGTCCCACCTTCACATTGAGGATACCCTCCATCGTGTTGTGTGGCACTACTACCGTGCTAAATGGGATAGATTTCAAACAGATCTAGCAACTCAAGACTGGGCATCCATGTGCGCTGTGGGCCATCAGCAGCAGCAGAATTGTACTCAAACATAAATTGTAAACTCATGGCCTGGTATATCCCCCACTCTACCATTACCATCAAGTCAGGGGGTCAACCCTGGTTCAATGAAGAGTGCAGGAGGGCAGGCCAGGAGCAGCACCAGGCATACCTAAAAATGAGGTGTCATCCTGAAGCTGTAAAACAGGACTTGTGTGCCAAACAGCATAAACAGCAAGTGATAGGCAGAGCTAAGCGATCCCACAACCTATGGATCAGATCTAAGCTCTGCAGTCCTGCCACGTTCAGTCATGAGTGGTGGTGGACAATTAAACAACTCACTGAGAGGAGGCACCACAAATATCCCCAACCTCATGATGGAAGAGCCCAGCACAGCAGTGCAAAAGATAAGGCTGAAGCATTTGCAACAATCTTCAGCCAGAAGTGCCAAGTGGATGATCTATCTCAGCCTCCTCCGGAGGTCCCCAGCATCACAGATGCCATTCTTCAGCCAATTTGATTCGCTCCACATGATATCAAGAAATGGCTGAAGGCACTGGATACTGCAAAGGCTATGGACCCTGACAACATTCCAGCAATAGTACTGAAGACTTGTGCTCCAGAACATGCTGCGCTCCTAACCAAGCTGTTCCAGTACAGCTACAACACTGGTATCTACCTGGCTATGTGGAAAATTGCCCAGGTATGTCCTGTACACAAAAAGGACAAATCCAACCCAGCCAATTACCGCCCCATCAGTGTACATTCCAGCAGTAATGAGTCATCGACAGTGCTATCAAGCTGCACTCGCAAAGCAATAAACTGCTCACTGATGCCCAATTTAGATTCTGCCAGGGCCACTCAGCTCCTGATCTCATTACAGCCTTGGTTCAAACATGGACAAAAGAGCTGAACTCCTGAGGTGACAGCCCTTGACATCAAGGCAGCATTTGACCGAGTGTGGCATCAAGGAGCCCTAGCAAAATTGGAGTCAATGGGAACCAGGGGAAAACTCTCCACTGGTTCGAGTCATACCTAACACAAAGAAAGATGGTTGTGGTTGTTGGAGGTCAGTCATCTCAGCTCCAGGTGATCACTGCAGGAGTTCCTTAGGATAGTGTCCTAGGCCCAATCATCTTCAGCTGCTTCATCAATGACGTTCCTTCCAGCATAAGGTCAGAAGTGGGGATGTTCATTGATGATTGCACAATGTTCAGCACCATTCGCGACTCCTCAGATACTGGGGGACATGGGATGATATGGGAGGGATGGAGATGCATTGGAAGATGAGCTGAACTAGAGGATGGGATGGCGATTTAAAGAAGTACTGTTGCCATAAGGATACTAATTTCAGCGAACGTTCTACAGGTCTCTGCTAGTCTTTAAATTAATACACTTGATACTTGAGCAGTCAATGTCCAAATGCAGCAAGACCCGGACAATATCCAGACTTGGGCTGACAAGTGACATTCGCGCCACACAAGTGGCGGGCAATGACCATCTCCAACAAGAGAGAATCCAACCATCGCCCCCTGATGTTCAATGGCGTTATCATCACTGAATGCCCCACTACTAACATCCTGGGGGTTACCATTGACCAGAAACTGAACTGGACTAGCCATACAAATACTGTGGCTACAAGAGCAGGTCAGAGGCTAGGAATCCTGCGATGAGTAACTTGCCTCCTGACTCCCCAAAGCCTGTCCACTATCTACAAGGCACAAGTCAGGAGTGAGGTGGAATACTCCCCACATGCCTGGATAAGTGCAACTCCTACAACACTGAAGAAGCTGGACACAGCCCAGGACAAAGCAGTCCGCTTGATTGGCACCACATCCATAAACATTCACTCCCTCCACCACCAACACACAGTAGCAGCATTGTGTACCATCTACAAGATGCACTGCAGGAATTCACCAAGGCTCCTTAGACAGCACCTTCCAAACCCACGACCACTACCATCTAGAAGGACAGGGGCAGCATTTAGATGGGAACACCACCACCTGTAAGTTCCCCTCCAAGTCACTCACCATCCTGACTTAGAAATATATCATCGCTCCTTCAATGTCGCTAGGTCAAAATCCTGGAACTCCCTCTCTAATAGCACCACATGGACTACAGTGGTTCAAAAAGGCAGCTCACCACCACCTTCTCAAGGGCAACTTGGGATGGGCAATAAATGCTGATCCAGCCAGCGAAGCCCACATCCCATGAATGAATTAAAAAAAAAGACAATGGCTATCTCCAACAAGAGAAAGTCTAAGCAAATCAACATGATATTCAATGGCATTACTGTCATTGAATCCTTCACCTTGAACATCCTGGGGATCATCTTTGACCAGAAGCTTAACTAGACCTGCCAAATAAACACTGTGGCTACAAGAGCAGGTCAGAAGCTGGGTATTCTGCAGTGCGCAACTCAATTCCTGACTTCCCAAAGCACTTTCGCCATCTATATGTCACAATTCAACAGTGTGATGGGATACTTTCCACTTTCCTGGACAATTGCAGTTCCAACAACACTCAGGAAGCTCAACACCATCCAGGACAAAGGAACCCTTTAGTGGCATCCCATCCACCACCTTAAACATTTGCTCCCTCGACCACCAGTGCATGATGCCTGCAGTGTCTACATCTATAACATGCACTGCAACAACTCACTAAGGCTTCTTTGACAGCATTTCCCAAACCGTAAACCTCTACTACCTAGGACAAGGGCAGCAGGAACATGGAAGCACCACCATCTGCAAGTTTTCATCCAAGTCACACACCATCCTGACTTCAAAATATATCACCATTCCTCTGTTGTCACTGGGTGAAAATCATGGAGCTTCCTACTTAACACTGTGGGAGTACCTTCCCCATCCGGACTGCAGTGGTTCAAGGGGGCTACATACCACCACCTTCTCAAGAGAAATAAGGGATGGGCAATAAATACTTGGCTTACTTGCACCACCATCATCTTTTGAATTAATAAAAGAAACTCCACCCCTCCCTCAGTTAATCTACTGCTGAAACCCTCATTTATGCTTCTGGTACGTCTAAACTACATTATTCCAATACTTCCACATCCTACAATCGCTCAACTTGGGGTTATCCAAAACTCTGCTGCCTATGTCCTAACTTGCACCAAGTCCCAGTCACTCATTAACTGGGAGCCAATGTAGGTCAGCAAGAAAAGTAAACAATACTTTCACTCTATAGTTCTCATCCTTGTTTTTAAATCTCTCCATGGCATAGCCATATTTCTGTAATCTCCTCCAGCCCTCTTAGATATCTGCACTCCTCCAATTCTCTTGAGCATCCCCAATTTTATCTGTTTCACCATTGGTGGCTGTGTCTTCACTTGAACTTGCTTCCTAAACTTCATCACCTCTTTACATCTCTCCTTAATGATGCACCTTGACTAAGCTTTTAGTCATCTACCCTAATATTTCATGTCAGATTGGTGTCATATTTCACTTGATAACACCTTGGGACATTTTACTATGTTATATAAATACAAGTTTTTCTTATTATTTTGGCTGAGTTATATTATGTTTTGAATTTTAAAATTTTCAAACTTCTTCCCCAGGTTGACAGATGGAGTAGAATCCTTGATAGTGTATGTCCATGATCTGTGACAGGATTGTACTTGATGGGTCAAATTTTTCTTGTAACGAATTTTATTCACTTAACAGCAGCAGTGATTTTATAATGAAGACCTAAACGTATTGAACTCACAAAAGCCAAGTTCTGCCACATCTCTGGCCAGCTTAAAGTTGATCTGAAAGGAAATTTAGCCTTCCCAATGCTACTCATGTAATTGGTTTATAGGTGATCTTGTAAGAACTAATCTTGTTATACAAGGGCACTGTGAGAGCACTGCAGTTAAAGAAAGGCTGCCAATATTTATAAGTATTAAAATACCTTTGCAATTTCAAAAGGTGAAGGGTTGCAGCTTACAAAGCTCAACTAACTTCAAGAATATTCTCCTGTTTCCGGTAATTATGCCTCAACAACACTGCTAAAATAGTTTAACTGGTTATTTACCTCATTGCCATTTGTGGCACCTGGCTGTGTGCAAATTGGCTGTGAAATGCTTTGGGACGTCCTGATGTTGTGAAAGGCATTTTACAAATACAAGTACTTATTTTCCTTACAGCTATTTTATTGGATTCACCATACCCAGCCATGAGTTAACAACTAATCATTGAAGCCTGTTGGAAGGAGAAGACCGATCTCTCACAGATTAGTTGCCTCATCACAAAATATTTTTGAGATACCCAGCAATGAAATTTGTTTTAGTCCATCATCCCTACATTGGTTGGACATGGCATACACAGAAATCTGTCCAGTCCAAGCCATCATTTCTGCCATTTTGTGTGACAGTCCCAGAAATAAAATACAACTGTTAAGAGTTATAATTTTGTCTCCAATGAAGTAAACGTACAAATTGTTTTGCTCGACTTCTTGAAGAAACAACTTGATTTGCACCAATGAAGATCAGATGAATGACTGCTAGTTTTAAAAAAGATATGTTCATCTTACAATATGCAGGTCAGGGGCAGTGGAATTCCATGAGCAACACTTCAGTTTATCATTGGAGGTTGTGGGCAGCTTCTTAATCCACCTGCCAAAGCACAGGAACATGTAGGTAACCAGGACTGTAGGGAAATTGGGAGAAGAGTACACAGCCTTAAGGCAGTCCACCCATTTTGGAGAGGGGAACTGGATAAACAATGGACTCAAAAACAGTCAAGAGTTGCCTGTGCATTGTCAATAGTTTATTCTGTACAAATTGGTTGAGCACAGACACTTTATCCCTTTAGGATTTGGAGAATACTTAGGATATCTACTAAGTATCCTAAGCAACGTTCAGTAATAGGTTGTTGTTATTCAAAATGGGCTGTGGCAACCTAGGCTTCAATTTCAAGAGTCATACTTTGCTTATTGGGCCTGCAGTCAAGCTCTTTACAAAAGGCCTGATCCAAATCACCAGCTACAATTGACCATGTCACCAAGGTTCACCTCCACATTGGTTGGCCACAAAGCTACAGTTAGGACATAACCCATGGATTATTTTCTCTTTGTTAACTGAAGATTAATGCTCGTGTCTTTGTGTATGCATGCAAAAATAAGCTGAAGTGATCCCAGAACAGAGATCATTCATTAACCACAAAGGAAGTTGAGTACACAAAAGTTGTCTGAGTCAAAGTTTTATTAAATGATTACTTTTTTTGAAGGCCTGTAGAATTTGTCACTCTCTGGCTCTTCATATCCAGGTCCCTTGCAATAGCGTTAATGCTTTTTACTGGCAACCCTTTCGTCATGACACCACAAACACCTCGATTCACCCTTCACACAAATCAAGTGCAGCAATACTAAAACACAGTATCATGTTCAATTCCAACAGCCTGCCATAATGGTAGCTGCACTTTGAAACAAAATTAAAAATTAAAACTTTTCACAAAGGTGATGCAGCAAAAAAAAAAAAATCAATTCTTCAATGTCATGTCAGAATGGTATCATCGACCTGTTCTGTTGAGTCCGCCTGTCCGGCAAGTTTCTTCAAAGATCGTCGATAGCTTTCAGCCAAAAGATCCAGGCTAGCAGTATCAAGAATTTTGGAAACATTCTAGATTGAAAGAAAAAAAAGTATGATTTTTTTCTATTTTAAGCATGTGAATCCAAGATCTACCATCGCATAAAAGTATTTCAGAAGTAATTTATTTCAAAACCAAGTGACATCAAAATGTTAGAGAGACAAGGGCGCACGTATACCCAGCCCATCATCAAAAGATGACCTTTTCTACTGTGATTTCCTCAGTTTTTAACATAGTTTTTTAAAAATTGCTTCCACATTTCCAGTGGTTGTGGAGTCCCCACTTCGACTGAACTTGAATACCTTCAAAAGGGATTGTACCTCAGCTCTTTTGAAATGAAACAGCCATGAACGAAGGAGAGAATAAGGAACTTGAACACACACAAAAATAGGAAGCTCCAAGCTATGCTGTCAGAAAGAGAATTAAAGGCCAGGTAAGAAGACAGCTTTATTTTCATACGGAAAGATTAAATTACATCTAGAAAAGCCACAGCTGTAGGTAATTAATGTTCTCTCCCATTCCATGAACCTCCATATATGTGATTTACGATAAAATCATGCAGAAAATGAATACCTGGCCCTGGGAATTAATGCGGAGGCCAGTTTGGAGTGCAGCAGCAGAGTGCTCTCGGAATGAGAACGAGACACTATAAGACATGGTATTTCACGCTGCCATTTTTCAGATACTGAGAAAAATCATCTAACATGGGCATAGGATAAACACAGTAACCTGATTTGCCCTGGCAATTTTTGAAGGGATGCAATAAATATCCTGATTAAAGATGTGCGGGACAGCTAAAAATTTCAGCACGCTGTTTCATGGAAGCACTTACTTATGTCCAAAATAAGATTTGAATTTCAGACAGGGATAGTTTTATTTTTTTGATGCCTACATGAACCTAGATACCTTTGTGTGCTCAGCAGTTAAATCGACTGCTCATGGAGTGAGCTGAATTACAATAATGTCTACCTGAACACAGAATTGGGTGGTAGATCTTGATCCAGTAAATACTACAGATAAAAACAGAATTACCTGGAAAAACTCAGCAGGTCTGGCAGCATCGGCAGAGAAGACAAGAGTTGACGTTTCGAGTCCTCATGACCCTTCAGCAGAACTGAGTAATATTAGGAGAGGGGTGAAATATAAGCTGGTTTAAGGTGGGGGAGGGGGGGGAGAGAGAAATGGGGGTGGGGGGGGTGGTGGTGTGGTTGTAGGGACAAGCAAGCAGTGATAGGAGCAGATAATCAAAAGGTGTCACAGGTAAAAGAACAAAGAGGTATTGAAGGTGGTGATATTATCTAAACAAATGTGCTAATTAAGAATAGATGGCAGACACCCAAAGTACAGCTCTACTGGGGGTGGGGTGGAAAGACTAACAGGGCATAAAAGGTATAGATTTAAAAATAATGGAAATAGGTGGTAAAAGAAAAATCTATATAAATTATTGGAAAAAACAAAAGGAAGGGGGAAGAAATGGAAAAGGGGTGGGGATGGAGGCGGGAGTTCAAGATCTAAAGTTGTTGAATTCAATATTCAATCCGGAAGGCTGTAAAGTGCCCAGTCGGAATATGAGGTGCTGTTCCTCCAGTTTGAAAGACCCAAACCTCCCTGTCGCTTGTCATTTTAACACTCCACCCTGCTCTCTTGCCCACATGTCTGTCCTTGGCTTGCTGCATGGTTCCAGTGAAGCCCAATGCAAACTGGAGGAACAGCACCTCATCTTCCGACTAGGCACTTTACAGCCTTCCGGACGGAATACTGAATTCAACAACTTTAGATCTTGAACTCCCTCCTCCTTCCCGTTTATTCCCCCTTCCTTTTTGTTTTTTCCAATAATTTATATAGATTTTTCTTTTCCCACCTATTTCCATTATTTTTAAATCTATACCTTTTATGCCCTGTTAGTCTTTCCACCCCACCCCCACTAGAGCTGTACTTTGGGTGTCCTGCCATCCATTCTTAATTAGCACATTTGTTTAGATAATATCACCACCTTCAACACCTCTTTGTTCTTTTGTCTGTGACATCTTTTGATTATCTGCTCCTATCACTGTTTGCTTGTCCCTACAACCACAACGCCCCCCCCCCGCCCTCCATTTCTCTCCCCCGCCTTAAACCAGCTTATATTTCACCCCTCTCCTAATATTACTCAGTTCTGCTGAAGGGTCATGAGGACTCGAAACGTCAACTCTTTTCTTCTCCGCTGATGCTGCCAGACCTGCTGAGTTTTTCCAGGTAATTCTGTTTTTGTTTTGGATTTCCAGCATCTGCAGTTTTTTGGTTTTAAATACTACTGATAGTTCCCCAAGGGGCTGTATTCATTATCCTGAAACAAATCATTTCCACTTGGTGTTGTAATATTTGAAAGCAGAAGCTTTCCTTAGGAATTCAAGATGTATCAGTCTGATATTACCAAGTGATGCACCCTCCCTCCAATTCAAGCATATCTAGTCCCTCATCACAAAATAGAGGCTTTGTCTGCATATTATTTAAATGGGCAATTAATGCTGAAATCCAATACGTTGGAGAATCAGTCAGCCCCCAGCTCATACAGAGTTACCAGAATTGGTATTATTGTGACCTCATTCCAAGTCTGTGTGACCGAGAGGATGAAATCTGTGAAGAAATTTTCCTATGTGGCATACTGAGGAACTGTTCAGTGCTACAAGTCAATAATTTCACCCTTGTAACAAGTACTGCCAATATTCTTTTTGTTGAAGTTTAGTCACAAGGTTTAATGAGTACTGTGGCATAGTAGTTATATCACTGGACTAGTTATCCAGATGCATGGACTAATGATCCAGAGACATAAGTTCAAATCCCATTTGGCAGCTGGGAAATTTCAATTCAATTAATTAATTAACTGCAATGGTGAGCATGAAACTACCAGGTTGTTGTAAAAACCCATCTGGTTCATTAGTGTCCTTTAGGATATCTGCCATCCTTACCTGGCCTGTATGTCACTCATTTGCATTCAAGACTCATCACCAAGGGCAATTAGGCATGGGCAATAAATGCTGGTCTTGCCAGGAACACCCACATTCCATGAATGAGTAAAAAGGAAGTCTTGGTAAACTCATTTTAACTTCTGTCTGTGTTTCAGAGCAATATAATCCTGAAGATTTTGGTTTAGGTTGGACAGCAATAAGGTGAAACCTTTTTCCTGGCCTCCGAATCCATCTTCCATGCTATTGGCACCATTCTGATCCGCAAGGCCTCCCAAGGAATCAGAGCTGTTCTGGTAACATATACTTTTACATGCATGTTGTAACCTGGAGCTATGGATAGTGATGGTACAGACTCCAAGTTCTTTCCATCACATGGCTGATCAGAAAACTCTCCTGCTCTTGCCACCTGCCACTGGTGTATGTTGGAACGATTTACAAGTTGGTACTCAACCTGTTTGGCCATGTTATGAATGCACCTTCCTTGGCCATCAAGTCCTGAAGTGGGACTTGAACCCGGACCTTCTGGCTCAGGTGCAGGGATGCTACCCATTGTCTTTCTGAGTGGAATGCTGATCACTAGAAAGGACCAAGAACAAGGCTGCAAATCTTGAAACTGGGCATCATTGTTGGTCAAAGTCATTGACCAGTCAAAAGGAGACATGTGACCAACTTTTAACAAAAATTTAGATGTGACCCAGCGACATTGAGATGATTTTTAACAATTATGCAGAGAACAAGTTAGATTCATTTGTATTTAGAAGGTCAAATAAACAATGACCCTTATCTAAAATACTGTTTACAAATGGGGACAAAATCATTCCGCATACCTGATACAGTTCTTCTCCTTCCCTTAACCTGAGCAGACTGACAATGGCCTGTTCGCTGTACGCTCGCACACTGGTGTTTTTGTCTTTTGTATTGTCGAGCAAGGCTTTCAGAACAGGTTTGATTGTCTGGGGGTCAAGTGGACTCGAAGTGTCTTTATTCACTAACCAGACCATTTTCTCTGCTACTAACTTCACATCACTCGATGAATTCTGCAAATTCTGCATGGTGAGAGTTTGAGAGTTAAGTGCTAGATCAACGGTCCAATAAATAAACACAAGACTATTTCAAACTATCTTTATACTACCTTGGATGTTCCGCAAGGGTCTATCATTGGCATCTATTTCTTATCTACATGCTGTCCCTTGGCAACAGCATTCAAAAACACAGTTTCCACATGTATACCAACAATACCTAGCTCTACCTCAACACCACCTCTCATGATTTCTCCACTGTCTCTAAGTTGTCACGCTGCTTGTCTGATATCTAGTAACAGATGAGCAAAAAGGTCTTCCAACTAAATATTGGTAAGACAAAAGCCATTGTCTTTGGTTGCTACCATAATCCCACTCCTTAGCAACTGTCTGAACCAGACTGTTAGCAACCATGGTGTGTTACTGCACCCCAAGGTAAACGTATAACCAGATAACCACGCCATTGCCAAGACCGCCTTTTTCTACCTCTATAGTATTCTCTAACTTTGCCTCATCTGCTGCAATAATCCTTATTCACTCCTCTGTTACCTCTAGACTTGACTATTCCAATGCACTCTTGGCTGGTCTCTCAGGTTCCACTTGGTGTAAACTTGAGGTCAGCCAAAGTTCTGCTTGCCTTAACTCACATGAAGTCCCATTCAGCCATCACCCCTGTGCCGATTCCCAGTTAAACAATACCTTGCTTTTAAATTTTTCATACTAGATTCCAAAACCCTCTATGGTGCCACCTCTCTCTATCTCTAATCTACTCAGCCCCCTAACTCTTAGATATTTGGGTTCCTCCAATCCTGGCTTCCTAAGATGCTGCTGCTTATAGCTACTTTTCCCAGGAGATCAACCGACATGGTATGTCACACTCGTTTATCTTGCACCGCCTGAGCATCCCCAATGTAATTGTTCTACCACTGGTGTTCATGCCTTCAGTTGCCAAGACCGAACCTCTCGAATTCCCTCCCTAAACCTGTCGGTCTCTGTACCTCACTTCCTTAAAGCCTGCCTTTTGCACCATTATTTGATCATCTGCCTTATTATCACCTGATGTCACTTGGTGACAAATTTTGCGAGATATTGCTCCCTTGAAGCAGCCATGTTAAAGGTGCTGTATAAATGCAAGTTGTTATTGTTGGCAGATAGTTATGTGAGCCTGAATAGGTTTTGTCTCAGCTGTCTGCCCCATTCTTCGCCCATTGAAATGTGATGCACAAATACTATCACTGCTACCAGTTACTCTGGTTTCACTTATCACTCATTAAATCAAACTGTTATACTACTTTTCACAGGCAGTGGATCACATTATCTGGGTCCCAGTTCTCACCCCATGGATGTACTTTCCTTTTCTCTCTCCTCCAAGTTCATTCCCTTCAACAGCACTTGGCCTCGATCCTCAATCTCAGCAGTCTCTTAAGACTATTTCAATATATAATTCCTTTTATTTCGGTATTTCATATTTAATAAAATAGAATAGGTTAAACCACAAGATCAAAACTTGTGATGTATGGTTATTGCTGAGGCATTAAGAGCTTCTACAGCCTGCACATATTATATGCTATAACAAAGATTTTACACATTATCATGTTAAAAAATAGAAAAGTCTATTAAAAATATGGTTCTAATTCTTCATTAATCTGTTGGAAAATCACTCCTTATCAAATCATTTAGTTACAAGAACATAAGAGATAGGAACAGGGGTAGGCCATACAGCCTGTTGAGCCTGCTCTGCCATTCTGAATCTTGGACTTCAACTCCACTTTCCAGCCTGCTCCCTATATTCCTCGATCCTGAGCGAGATCAAAAACCGATCCAACTCAGCCTTAATATATTCACTGATGGAGCATTCACAACCCTCTGTAGCAGAGAATTCAAAAATTTCAGAATCCTGAGTGAAGAAATTTCTCCTCATTTTAGATCTAAATGGTCGTCACCTTATCCTCAGACTGTGCCCCCGTTCCCCAGCCAGGGAAACAACATCTCAGTGTCTACCCTGTCAAATCTCTTCACAGTCTTGTATGTTTCAATGAGATCACTTCTCATTGTTCCAATCCTCAGAGTATAGGCCTAATTCACTCAGCCTATCATCACAGGACAACCCTATCAACCCAGTGACAAATCTAGTGAACCTTTGCTGCACTGTCTCCAATGCAAGTATATCCTTCCTTAAATATGGAAACCAAAATTGCTCACAACATTCCAGGTGTGGTCTCACCAAAGTCCTGTACAATTGTCGCAAGACTTTTTTAGTCTCGTATTCCAATCCCCTCACAATAAAGGCCAACATATCATTTGTCTTCCTAACCACATCCTAACTTTGTGTTCCTTTTACAAGCATACCCAAGTCTCTCTGATCAACATTTACAAGTTTAACACTTATAAAAAAAATTCTACTTTTCTAATCTTACGACCAAAATGAATAACCTCAACTTCCCCGGATTATGCTCCACCTGCCATTCTTGTTGCCCATTCGCTTAACCTGTAATTCTCTTTGCACCTTCTCTTTGTCCTCCTCACAGCTTCCACTATTCACTGCCTGCCAACTTAAAAATGCATCATTTATGCCTACTCTTTGCTTCCTGTCTGTTAACCAATCCTCTATCCATGCTAATATATTACCCTCAACTCCATGAGCCTTTATCTTGCACATTAACCTTTTCTTTGGCAATTTATTGAATTTCTTTTGGAAATTCAGGTATACTACGTCTAGTGGTTCCCCTTTATTTACCCTACTTGTTACATTCTCAAATAACTTGATTAAATTTGTCAAACATGACTTCCCTTTTGGAAAACCATATTGACTTTCTCTGATCATACTATGATTTTCTAAGTGCATTGTTAAGACTTCCTTAATAATAGTTTCCAATACTTTCCTGACATCTGATGTCAGGCTAATTGGCCTGTCCTTCCATACATAAAAAAGTCTGGCGTCAGTGTGAGGCAGTGGAGGTGAAAGAGCAAGATTTAAGTTCTTCTCTAATGGAAATTTGAAACATACCAACACAGGTTTTATTATCCAGCTCAATGCGTCAATGTCAAACTGTATTTGAAAACTTTGCTCCAGTTCTTGTGAAATTGCTCCTGCTCAGTCCATTCATTAATAGCAACCCCACTGAGTAACATCTATCTGACTGGATTTGTTTGGTCTTACCTTCACCAGGAGTGTGATGAGTTTTGGCAACACTGTCCCACCCTCAGCCTGTACTTGGTGTTTCATCAGGAAACCCATGGCTCGGATTCCACTTGTAGCAATGGGAATCTGCAGTATAAAAAGAGATGATGTTTCACTTCCAACTTGGTGAAATGGACGAATACTAAATCGCTCAAATTGAAGATAGTATCAAAACTGGAATAGCAACTTTTCCCAATCTTATTACTGCTGTTATTATTATATCCTGGGCTTACCACAGTGAACTGAAATGTGTAAAAAGAAAATAAAAGATGTGCATTTCCATAGCTCCTTACCGTATCCCCGCCCCCCCATCCATTCCCCAGAGTTCCGTGCAATGAATTACTTTTAATAAGCAAATTCATTAACCTGTCTTGGAAAGTAAGAAACACCTCAAACTCATGGAAGTCATTGATCTAATTTCCTGGCTATGAACAGCTAGAAAATGCAAACAAATGAAGGCAGGGAGGTTTTTTGGAACAGGAGAGGCTGTGAATTGTCAGACTTGAGGTGAAAGCGAGAGAGCGAGTGAGCAAGCTGTGAATGAAAAGCAGCTAGTCCATCGAGCATTCCCTTCTACCATCTAACTCATCCCTCCCCAACCACATCATTTATCAAATTTGCCGTTTGTGGAAGGTTGCTTCATGCAAACTGGCTGCTGCATAAGCCTACATAACAATACTGAATGCATTTCAAAACTAATTATTTTAGGGCATCCCAAGGATGTGAAAAGTGCTACATAAATAGAAACTCTCTTCTTTCCAGGAGTCAGGCCATACATTAGTAGGACTTCTAAAAGGTAGTTACCTCTGCAGGTCCAGTTGCCACATGCTATCCAGTCCAAGAACCATCAGGAAGGTACCATACACCAGGGGCAGAATTTTCCCGCCATCTGGGGTGGGGGCGGGATGGTTGTTCAGAAGCGGGCGCGCTTCCGATTGGCAATGCCATTTTACGTGGGCGGGCCAATTAAGGCCCGCCCACCGTAACATCTGCCAGAAAGTGCTATGCACTCCCTGTGTGTGTGTGTGTGTGTGTGTGGGGGGGATTCCCTCAGCTGAGAGTGAGCTCTTTTGCGCATGTGTGCGAAAGAGCGCACTCATCTCCCTGAGGCTAAGTGCTGCCTCAGATCGGCTCCACATTGAAAAATATTAAAAATAAAAAAGTTCCCTGACATGTCCCCTCATATGACACTGTCACATGAGTTGGTACATGTCCATCACTTTTAGTCACACTTTTATTAAAAATTTAAAACCTACATGAAATCTCATCCCGCCCATGGATGAGGTTTTATGCTTTTTCTTAAGCATACCAGGGCTCCTGGCCTGCCCGCCAACCTTAATATTGGACGGGCAGGTCCATTAATAACATTAAGTACTTTGTCAATGGGCTCAATAGGCCATTGACAGGTCGGCAGGTGCACACTGATTCGGCTGAGCCCCCGCCAACCTAAAATTTGAAATGAGGCGGGGTGACGTCGTGAGTTCTGCCCGGCGTCATCCAGTTTCATTTTATGCATCGGCAAGCAGGAAATTCTGGCCCAGAACAGAGCTGGGTTGATTAACTCCAACTATGCCCCTGCCTCAGCTCAACTGCTGCTGAGACCCGTATCTATTTGTCACCCCCAGACGACTATTCTAACACCCGTTTCCACATTTTACCCTCTGTAAACTTGAGGTCATCCAAAACTCTGCTGCTCATGTCCTACCTTGCACCAAGTCCTGTTCACCCATCACCCCTGTGCTCACCGATTTACATTGGCTCCCAGTCAAGCAATGTCGCGATTATAAAATTCTCATCTCATAAATTTCTAATTCATCCATGGCCTTGACCCTACCCATCTCTGTAATCTGTTGCAGCTCAACAAATCACCTCCCTCCACACCACCTCCCAACCGAGGTATCTGCGCTTTTCTGACTCCAGCCTCTTGAGGCACTCTGTGCTTTCAGTTAACTCAGTCCTAAACCTCTCCGTCCCTCTAACTCGCTTTCTTCCTTTATGACACTCCTTAAAACTAACCTCTTTGACTAAGCTTTAGGTCATCTGCCTAAAATCTCCTATGGTGTCATGTTTTGTTTTAGAATTCTCCTGTGAAGCACCTTGGGATGTGTTGCCAAATTAAAGGCGCTAGATAAATACAAGTTTTTATTTGTTGCTAGCCAATGTTGTGCGGAAGGGTTTAAATTAATATGGTAGGGAAAAGAAAAAACTGATATTAGCAGTGCAGCTGCTTAGAAAGAAAGCAAACTTTAGCCATGTAGGACATGGGATGGTGGAAAATTTAGAAGAGCTAAATCAGAACACGATAGTTTGAAAAAAAAATCAGATTGAAGGCAAAAAAGAGGTATTGCCAACAAAGGAATCTAAACTTAAATGTAAAGAATATGCAATTGGGGAACCAGAATCAGTGCAGGAAATAAAGAAAATCATGACATAATGGCAACACTCAAAATCCGACTGCAGCTGGGTCAGGATTAGGAAGTAAATAGTTCTGGGTATAATAGGCAGGCAGGATAGGGATGGAAGTAAGGGAAGGCAGTGTGGCTATAGAGATCCTATCACTGCTCTAAAATAACGTAAATAAAACGGAGCTGAAGAACAGCAAATCTTGATCATCTAGAAGTATGTTATAGGTTGCAAACAGTGAATAGGAAATGGAGAATGAACTATTTTGACACAAGGGGCATGCATTGACAATAGAATTATAATTGGAGAATTTAATAATCCAAAACTAGACTTGGATAGGGAAAGTGCAATGTAAATGGAGAGTTTTTTTTTTGCAAAGCTCTCAGAACGGTATCCCCAGTCAGTACGTCGCTATTCCAACATGGAAGGAGCCTTGTTCTGGGATAATGAAGTAAAGTAAGTCGGCTTCCTAAAAGTATTGGAGCATTTAGGGGAGAATGACTACCTTATAATTAGGCCCAGCCCAAGAAGAGAGAAAGAAGCAAAATCAACTGGAAAAATTATTTTAAGATGAGGAAGACACTTTGTCCAAGTGAGACTGGAAGGATACATTTGGACCAACAATGGTAAGTATTTAAATATGAACTGGAGAAGGTACAAATCAGAGTGCATCAAAAAATATATATCAAAGGCCAGATAGGGGGACTCAATAAAATTCCAAACTTAAAAAATTAGAGCCAAAAGACATAAGTGTTATATAGGGAACTTTATGAAGGGAAATTTAGAGTGCTAACGTTATGAAAAAAATTAGGAAAAAACAAAAACAGGACAGTAAAAAGACAGGCAGGTTATTCATGAGAATAGTTAAGGTAGGCATAGGATCCCAAACAAAAACAGAATTACCTGGAAAAACTCAGCAGGTCTGGCAGCATCGGCAGAGAAGAAAAGAGTTGACGTTTCGAGTCCTCATGACCCTTCAACAGAACTATTTCTGTTGAAGGGTCATGAGGACTCGAAACGTCAACTCTTTTCTTCTCCGCCGATGCTGCCAGACCTGCTGAGTTTTTCCAGGTAATTCTGTTTTTGTTTTGGATTTCCAGCATCCGCAGTTTTTTGTTTTTATATAGGATCCCAAACGATTGAAGGCAAACTTAGACTAGATTGAGTGAATGCCAGAGATTCAGTCCAATTTGCACAGTTTACACTGGTCTTTATGCTCTTGTTAAGTGCAGGATGTTTTAATATATTAAAGGAACTATATAAATGGAAATTGCTATTACTGTAGGACTACTAGAGGTAGGCGTAGAACTCCTTGTGGTTATTCCTCAAAGAGAAATGGTGCTAAAGAAGTTACTTTAAAGATCAAATCATTGGAACCTGACAGTTTATATCCAAAGATATTGAGCAAAGCTAGAGAAGAAATAGCAGAAGCTCAGACTCTAATGTCAAAATTCTGTGCAAAGGAAAATAGTCAGGAGAACTGGAGAGGCAAATGTGACATCCCTTTTTTTAAAACAAGAAGATGTGGATAAATTGGGAGGTACAGATCAGTTAGTCAGAGTTCAGTTGCTGGTAACCTAATATGGGACGAAGTTACCAAACACTTGGAGAAACGTGTGTTATGACCGGTGCAGTTGCTAAAACAGAGTTATTTAAAAAAATTCCAGAGGGAGACTTTAAACAACTGTCATAGCCAATAATTTTAAGTGTTATATTTGAGATGCGACTCTAAACTCAGGAATCAGACCACTAGCTCGTGAGGTTTTACATTAAACTAAATGAAACATTTTATTAATTTACACAGGTTAAACTATATGTACACATGGCTACAAATTACTACTATCATAGCTTTTAACAAATTCCCAAACTAATCTCCATTAAGGCAATAGCAACCCATAGACTTAACCAAAACACCAGGCAAAGCATTTTCACCTTACGAATTCAAAATGAGATTCTTTTCACTGTGGAACCAATTGGAGGCTTGCAGCTGCCTTTTGATCTTACATTGCCTCTGCCTGCATACCCGAAAACTACTGAAGTTATACCTACCAGCCCCACTGAATGTTAATTCTCATTGTATTTAACAATGAAATACCTTTCATAATACCAATTAGTAATATAAACATATTGCTTGGTAGCTGCTAGTAAGGCGTCAATTTTCACCCCACTTCTTGATTGCTCTATTCAAAAAATGCAAATGCAACGCTATCTCTCTTACATATCAAAGCACCCAGACTACCTGTCTTTATTCCAATTAAGACATACCAGCAGACTAAACCTCTATTTAAAAAGAAAAATATTTTCCAAAAGATTATATACATTAATAGCTTCATGACACATGCTAACCAGAGGCAGACAGCATAGGTAACTAAAATAAAGATAATAATTGAACAATTTTATAGAATTCTTTGATAGATGGATTCAGAAAACAGTGGACATGGTTAATATGGATTTTCAAAAGCTTGTTATAAGATACCCCATAAAAGAGACTTACGGGGAAGATAATAGCAGAGGGGATTATGCAGAATGATAGTGATGGTTGGAAGGAAGCAGTTGAAAGAATAAAGAACTGGGAAGAATGAGTGGTATTCTGCAAGAATCTTTGGTGGGCCACCGTTACTACATATGCAAGCAATCTGGACTTAAATACTGATGAAATTAACAAGGGGGTTTAGCAAATTGTATGAGGACTCAATGAATGCAGGATTGACAGGTGCATATAGATACAGAAAATATAGAGAAAGTTAAGTAAAACATTTCAGAAGAAAAAGGAAGGAAGGAGGGATAACAAATGGTAAGATTTTAAATGAGGAGCATATGGCCCTGAATGTCCCAGCACACAAGTCATTAAGTGGTACTGCAAAGAGATAAAATCCTTAAAAAGCAAACACATTCCTTAGGCAGGATTTTTCATCCCGCGGGCGGGTGTATGCCCAACACAATCGGGAGTAAAGTAGTGCGACGAGAAGATTGCAGGATGCCGTGACTGAGGTCCATAAGGATTTAATAAACAAAAGGGAAAATGAGCACTGCTTACCCGGTCTGCTGTAGCACTGGCAACAATTATGTCCAGCACGCTAGTGTTGTACTCGGGTGTGCAAAGCTTGCTGGGAGCTGCTTTCATTGCAATGGAGAGTGCCACACTCCGCCCATGTCTCACCATCCAGTCAATACCCGATACATCAGCTGTGAAAAGAGACTTGTAATGTCAATAATTTGACCCGCAGAGCACTTACCTGTGTTTGGAAAAACATCTTTTATTGATAGAAAAGTAGGTATTTTCTGTGATATAGGCTCTTCATAAATAAATATTCAGGTATTTTCCCTATTCTGGCCATTGTCTTGTTGGTGGAACACAGCTATGATTAATGATAAAATTCAAGTTCCCAGTGATTATTTGAAGAAGAACCCAGCAATATGATCCACAAGGATAAAGAGGCACAAGACCTATGAGTCTACCTGCTGCATCTTTTCTTTCAAGCCTGAAGACAGTTCTTTTTTTACATATATACTTTTGCGATCTCCAGGAACACTGGTTCACTGGTACCATCAAAATGTTCGGCTGTGGCATTGATCCCAATCTCAAATGCTGAATCTGAGAAGTTATTTTACAAATTTAGCTTTAGACTGAAAATTTGTAAAAATGAGAAATGTATTGAGGAAATGCACAAAACACTAATTTTAAACGTCCTAGGACGACACTAAGAGTTCTGCTTTAAGAATGCAACAGAGGAGGCAACTTTAAGGAGCTGTCTGGCTACCTTTAAGTCACAGCTCTGCCCTT
Source organism: Carcharodon carcharias (assembly GCF_017639515.1). Lineage (NCBI taxonomy): Eukaryota > Metazoa > Chordata > Chondrichthyes > Lamniformes > Lamnidae > Carcharodon > Carcharodon carcharias. The sequence goes on from NC_054479.1 coordinate 57,833,604, forward strand.
GGGCTCCAGTGCAGAATTTGAGCAGATCCTAAATGCAAAGAAACTAGAAGAAAGGCTTGCATTTACATAGCACCTTTCACAACCTCAGGTCATCCCAAAGCAATTTACAGCCAATTAAGTACTTTTGAGACAAAGTCACTATCATAATGTTGGAAATGTGGTAGCCAATTTGTGCATAGCAAGCTCTGACAAACAGCATGCGATAATGACTAAATAATCTGTTTGTGACGTTGGCAGCGGGATAAATTTTGGCTAGGCCATCAGTGTGAACTCCCTGCTCTTTTTCCAGCAGTGTTAGGAGGAGTGGGGGGGGGCACAAGATTATCAGTTTAACATTTCCTCTGAAAGACAGCAGCTCTGACAGTGCAACACTCCCTCAGTACTGCACTAGAATGCCGGCTTAGATTTTCTGCTCAAGTCTCTGGAATGGGTCTGGAACATGCAACCTTCTGATTCAGAAACAGGAGGGCTACCCACTGAACATCGATGTACCTTTGAAATATATCAGAGCTCACCCTCGTCTCATAGTTCCTACATCAAGGCTGTCTAAGGTGTGCACAGGCTAAACTCCAACAGGGCAATTCAATTTCTGTATTCAGAATTTATATTTTTCACTCGCAATTGTGGAAACAAATTTCTTTTACAAATTGGAGTGATCACCAAGTTTTATCTGCAGAAACAATGAAAGAAATTCAAATGCCCACTGTCACTGATGCCTTGCTATATTGGGAAATTATTTGGCCAGGTCTAATCTCAGAGACAGTAAATAGGAAGTAGTAAAATTTGCAACAGAGAAGCTAGCATAAATGCACAGCTACATTATGTCTACAGAACAAAAATGGATCATTTGGCCCAACTGGTCAGTGCCTGTGTTTATGCTCCACACAGGTCTCTCCCCAGCCCTTTTCATCTAATTCTATCAGCATTTCACCCTAATGTGCTCATCTAGCTTCCCCTTAAATTCATCTATGTTATTTGCCTCAATACTCCTCATGGTAGCATATTCCACGTTCTAACCAATCTTCGGATAAATAAATTTCTCCTGAATTTCCTGTTGGAAATATTTGTCCTCAAGTTTTAGTCAACCCTACATATGAAGACATTTTCTCCACATCTACCTTATCAAATCCTTTACAATCTTAAAGACCTCCATTGGACTAGCCCTTGGCCTCCTCTTTTCTAGAGGAAAGAACCCCAGTCATCAACCTTTCTTAATAGTTATTATCTCTCAGTTCTAGTATCATCCTTGAATCTTTTTTGCACCTTCTTCAATGCCTCTATATCTCTCTTTTCATATTACATGGAGACCAGAACGGTGTACATTACTCCAAGCATGGTCTGACCAATACTCAAATTGCCAGCACTGCTGTCATGTTGCTTATTACTTACCCAAAAGGTGATTTTTTAGAATAATACTGAGTTCATCGTCTGGCAAGTATGCACAGAGCTCTCCTAAACAACCAGCTGAGGCCATGCGTGTGGCATCCTGAGAGGAAGAAACAGCCGTTACTGTACTGCATAAGGAACAATATAAAATATAGGATAGCAACAATCAGTTGCTGGTTACAGTCTGTATCAAAAGAGCATGCGATTTGTCACATTTCTTGCCCTACATAACATGATTTGTTCCTCAAGTCACACAATTTGTAAAACTGTCTCAGAAATTGTCACTTCCATGTAGAGTAAATCACTTGGCTTATTTATTGCACAGTAATGAGTGAACCTACTGTTTCCATACCTCATCGTGTCCCAACATTCCTAACAACAGAGTGGTGATGTTTTTCCGGATTGTTCCATCAACTTTGGCACCAGCCCCCTGAATGACAAAACGCAGTGCCTGAAGCAGAGTCTCTCTGAAAGTAGAGATAAAAGCTGTAATGATGTGAACTAAGTAAACTTTAAAAAAAAAACACTTTGCTAGCACTTTTCGTCAGAGATTCTGAAGATATATCAATCCTGGATAAAGAGGATGCCAACTGTTCCAACGTCCTTCACAAGGTAACAGTAAACCAAATGCTCTTGCGCAAAGGCTCAAATATGACAGATTATTATTAGTGTAGGCATGCTCTTCCTCATTCTTTGTACACAACTTCATTGCTCCATATAAATAAATAGACTGTCAGCTATCCAAACGTCATCCTTTAAGAATTTAGCACCATATTATGATATAGATCCATGACTCAGGTGCTCTTCTCCCATTCTCATTGGAACTATAGACCTGGTTTTGGATAATTACAAATTTAGATTTATACTACAGCTTCTCCCTTTCCACCACTCTAATTTACTCCTCTCCTCATGGTACAGAGATTGGTGCTCGTGTACAGACCTATATGATTCTATTAATCTTGTGTAGCACCAGACCCCTAAAAAGGACCCTAGCTGCCCCCAACCTCCATTAGCTGCATGGCTATTCATTGTGCAACTTGAAATGTCTGAGGAAGAATCCAATTACCCCACGATGAGTAAAGCAAATAAGGTTCCTGCAGAGATCATTTCTTCCCCTAATTTGTGGCACATACCTCACGTGACACATACCTCACACTAGAATCATCCGCGCTTCGCACTAGATTCAGAAGTTCAGTAAACAACGGGTCCACTTTGGTGTGGATAACTATCAGATTCCCAAGAGCCTCGGCTGCTTTCAGGCGGACAGAACGATTTGTATCAGACAGGGCTTTTGTGAACGTCGTTTGCAATTGCGGAAGGAAGGGCTTCAGGGCAATTCCCACCTACACATCACAGAAAATAGAAACATGGCAATTAAATGAAAGCTGGAAGGTAACCCGTTTGACTATAATGTATGCTCCTCAAAGAATGTTTCAATACTAGCCAATAAGTGAAAGTACGAATGCATCTTGAATTATCAATGCAAGGCATGGCTAAATAACCCCAAAAGGTGAATAAAATATACATCAAAAATTAATGAACATTAATGATGGGCTTCTTGAGGTTACCAGAAAGCACAATATTTTTCTACAAATGTGAAAGATATATGTAGGGGAAAATGATCAGAGGACGAAAGGCAAGGCGAAGTCACTATTTTTTATATTTTTATTATTCTGCTTTTTCACCAGAGGGTGGTGAGGGTCTGGAACTGATTCCCTGAAAGGGTGGTAGAGAAAACCAATGTACACTTGAAATGTTGTAACCTATAGCTGGAAAGTGGGATTAAATTGGATCACACTCTTTCTGCTGGCATGGGTAGGATGGGTCAAATGCTGTGCATTTTCTATATTTCATAGGGAACAGTTATCGTCATCCTCACTGAAATCACCAACTGTAGCACCTTCTAATGTTGGATAAGAGAGGTACTACCAATGGGAGGCTGTAAGGTGAAATATTCAGCAAATGGAATCAGAAGCAAAAAGCAGTGGTAATATGAAACACATGTTGTATGCTACAGCATTGGAGTCATTCAATAGTAGGCCATGGATTTGAGGAGATTGATGAACCCGAAGGGAATGCCAGTTATTTGTCCTCATGTCCCTCTGTTCCAAGAAGGGGTGCAGGGCTACCCCAGCCATGAACCTGGCTGGCTTCTAAGAGAATAGAGCGAGCTGAATAATAGAGAAATGCAACACATTCAAAAAGGTGGATGGTCAGCATGCAACTGCTAAGCAAACACCAGGAAATTTGTAGCACTGTACGTATACATGTTTCTTCAATGTTCTATTGTTAAATCTGTTCATGTGTTTGATAGTATGCAACTTATGCAACCACAAACGATCCTAACAAGTGTGGGAAATGGAATGGGAAGAGGGTGTAATGATCCTGAAGGACTGCACTGTGCCAAGGTGGAGTTGTGGTTCCTTCACTCCTGGAAAATTGGAAGGGAAACTTTGACATACAAGGCAAAAGCTAGAATGGTCTGAGAACAGCAAGAGACAAAAAGAAATGTGCTATTGCATTTGCTGGCTTGCATCAAGGTCACCAGCGATGATTAAATACACTACTCCAAGTACTTAAAGCATGCTCTGAGTTTGTTTAAAAACAGCTGAAGACCATATTCCACTGTTGTGGACTCCACAAAACAAATGCAGTGATATTTCATGAGTAAGGCTTAATTATTTAATGCAAATACATTTCATAAAGTAAGCAAATGGTAATCTATGCATCATAATTGTTCTTTCTTAAGTGTTAGCCAAAGCTCATCTTCCTGAACCACATTTAGAATATCTCATCATCCCCATAAAGGTTCCAAAGTAACATTAATCATCTTCTGTAACAGCTTCTTCAGTTCTTTAAAAAAACACATCCTCTGTTTGCATATAGGACCAGATGGTGGTGAGGAAAGCATGCTGCACACAACTGGGATTTGATTGAGAACTGTGCTCTTACCTTGCTGAGCAGCAAACTGAGGGTGTCCAGGAGAGCCACCTTTACGTTCCAGCTGAAACGGTCACCTAAGATACGGATCAGAGGTCCAGTGATGTTCACCACAGATGGCCTCAGCGCTTCTGCAGAAGTTAGCTTGATAACAAGCCCTAGGGCCTTGGCAGCCTCTTCCTTTTGCTCAGGGTTTCCTGTCAGCACGCCCTCTCTCAGAACAGGCAGGATCGATGTAATACCCTGCAACAAAATACTGCGTTGATTCTAAGCACCAAGCTTTTAGTTTATACACTAACATTCTGTGAAGTAATCAAAATAAGTATTCCGATTAAGTTAACAAATTTTTGTACTACCAAATGCTTCTCTTGCTTGCCAATTAAGTCTTTGGATTCAAACAGATCATCCTGTTATAGTGCCATGAGAACCAGAGCAATAATATGACATGTTTGAATGGTATGATTTAATTCATTGGGAAGAAAATCAGAGTAGTATGACTCATTATCGTTCTGCTCATGAGTCTCATCGCCAAAATGTCTTCTTTATGCCCCATTCCTTACAATCAAGTAAGCGGCTTCATTTGTAGATATTAATTGATTGCCAAATAAATTTTTGGGCCTCAGTTATTCTCGATTGTCAATTTAAAATATAGATCCAGTAGCTCACAATAACCCCAAATGTCTCCATTTTTGCAAGTCTCAAAATTTAGTTCTGTGCAGCTTTCAGTTGTGTATTCCATGGTCTGTTCTTTTGCTTCCATCCAGTGCACCACCAAAAATAAATTAAAAAGCAAACATTTCATTTGCATCAGTTATTCGGGGAAAATTCGCCACAGCTTGCCGAATACATCCCATTTATCATTCATCACTGTGGCTCTGATAGCATTCTTGCTGCTGGGTCAGAAGGCCACGGGTTCAAGTCCCACTCCACAGACATACGATCAAAGTCCAGACTGACATCAGATATTACACTGATGGAGGTGTTGTTTTTGAGAGACTTGCCTTTCCACTCAGGTAGATGCGAAAGATTCTGAGGTACTATTTTGAAGACCAGGAGGGGAGTTCTATTGTTTATCCCTCAATCAACTTCACTAAAACAGATCATTTGCTCATGATCACATTGTGGGAGCTTGCTGAATGCAAACTGGCTGCTACATTTCCTACATGATGACAGTGACTACATTTCAAAAATAATTCATTGGCTGTAAAACATTTTTGGATGTCCTAAAATTGTGAAAGGTGCTATGTAAATTCTCTCTCAATATATTTACAATTACGGGATGCATTAATTTGCCACCAGACATGGGTTCTCTTACCTTCTTGGGAATGCAGAATCCCAGCAGATGATCCCCCTTGGCCTCTGCAGCTGCTGCACGGATGTCTCTGTGCAGATCATCCACAAGTGATAATTGGCTTCCAGCATCCAACTTCTGATAGAGCGAAAAGAAAAGACCCATAAAACTGAAGTGCTTGCCAATGGAATAATTTTTAACCTACATTAACATGCCAAAGATTTTTGGTAGAGTTTATAAATTCTAAGCTAGGTTTCCCTTTAGAGTGAACCACTCCACTGGGTGCAGCAGTAGAAGATCATTGTGCCAAAGGCAGATAGTTAATTCCTTCTGGCCACTGATGTCCGTTACAAAGCTTCAGTGCAACTTAAGAAGCTCAAGACAGGGCACCTTATTATCCACATACAAACAGACAGCTGGGGTACCTTGGTTATTGCATTTAGAGCATCCCAACTCTCATTCAGGACAGTCTCATCTGTGTCATTAAGCAATCTGATCAAGCCGGACATCAGGTTCCTGACGTGTGCAAAATAGTCGACCTTGGTCTTAGAGCAGTAAGCATTGATGATTGTTGCTGCAGCTTTGCGCATCCCGACATCTGGATTCCTTGTTGCTTCAAGCAGATCCTCCAGGATGACCCTTTGACCAATCTCATCTCCCACAGACAGAATCACTGTGTGACAGTTAGCCAGCTCCTACAGAAAAGAAAAACACCTCATTAGGGGATGACTGGAATTGAGAGCTATTACAGGCGCTGAAGATAGAGGATGGCAGTGTATAGTGCTCTACTGCTGTCGTGGGGCTACATTAAAAACAAATTCAATTTGAGAATGTTATGACATTAATGCTGGTTGAAAATATGGCTCCACTGTTTAAATCTATGCTTAATCAATGTGACTTCCTTTAAAACTTTTAGGTGGCCGATTGATGTTGACCTGCACAAGAATCTTAAAGATAACCCTGTTATACATGTGGATGCCTTAATAAAGTAATAGCCCCAGAACTTCCAGGACTGTGTGCTCTGTGGAAACAAGCTGTGCGTTTGTTATTCAGTGACAGTGGCACAGGGTTGCACCAATTGTGGAATCTTCATGCAGAGTCTCACCTCTTGCTCTTCATTGGTTCCCATCTTGTTCTTCAGTGCAGTCATCACAGCAGGCAAGATCACATTGAGGTGCCGTGTCAATGCATCACCTGCCACTGAAGACAGGAAAGCTAGCACTCTGGTGTTTACTTGTGGTGTTATTAGCTGCAAAGAATAAGAAAAAGAGAGGGGGAGAATGAAAGAGGACACCTATTTTGTTGTGCAAGCTCCCAGAACGAACTACTGTCCAACTGTGCAGTTAGGAATCTGAAACACCCAATAACACACCTCAGTGCCATATTTATATTATCTAGAGAAGTTTCTTCCTACTTTTGGGTGGGGACTGGGATCTAGAATCCTAAGAATGGTTACAGCAGAGGAGGCGTGGCGTAACCATGCAGGCTTGCTGCAACAGCAATGCACCTAGTCCCATTCCCCCACCTTTCCCTGTAGCCCTGCAAATTTTTCCTTTTCAGATGATCCAATTCCCTTTTGAGCTCTATGATCGATCTGCCCTCCACCATTCTCTGGCAATGCATCCCAGATCCTAACCACTCACTGTGTAAAAAAGCTTTTCCTTGTTTTGCATTGACAAAAGAATCAAATGACCTTAAAATCTGTGCCTTCTGGTTCTCGATCCTTCCACCAATAGGAACAGTTTCTCCTTACCTACTCTGTCAGAACCCTCATGATTTTGAATACCTTTATCAAATCTCCTCTCAGCATTCTTTTCTCCAAGGACAGTCCTAACTTTTCCAGTCCATATTCATAACTGAAGCTTCTCATCCCTGGAATCATTCTCATGAATTTTTTTCTGCACCCTCACTAATGCCTTCACATCGTTCTCAAAATGTGATGCACAGAACTGGACTCAATACTCCAGTTGAGACCGAACCTGTGTTTATACAGGTTTATCATAACTTCTTTGCTTTTGTACTCTATGCCCTTATTTATAATGCCGAGGATCATGTTTGTTTTACTAACCACTCTCTCAACCTGTCCTGCCATCTTCAATGATTTGTGCATATATACCCCAGGTCCCTCTGCTCTTGCATCCCCTTTAGAATTGTACCCTTCATTTCATATTGTCTCTCTGTGTTATTACCAAAATGAATCACTTCACACTTCCCTGTATTAAATTTCATCTGCCACCTGTCTGCTCATTCTATCAACTTGTCTATATCCTTTTGAAGTTCTGCACTACTCCTCATGGTTCACAATGCTTCCATGTATTGTATCATCTGCAAATTTTGAAATTGTGCCCTGTACACTAAAGTCTAGGTCATTAACACATATCAGGAAGAGCATGGTCCTAACATCAACCTCTGGGAGGACTCCAGTATATACCTTCATTCAGGCTGAAAAACAACGGTTCACCACTACTGTTGTTTCCGGTCACTCAGCCGATTTCTTTTATGAAACACTCATTACATTTTGGTTCATATTTTCCATTTCAAAATTGCACTGCAATCTGCATTCTTGTGCTAATTTTACTTTTGAAAACCATGAAAAATCTTCAATTAAACATTTCTCCCTCCTTTGTTTTAATATTATTGCTTTCATATTTCTAGGTGAACCATTCAAAACCAAAAATCACTGGGAACAATTCTTTAATCTTTAAACTGGATGCCACTGATGCCTTCTATTAGAATTTTCTTATTGCAGGCACAGTCTTCCTTGTCGTCTTGGATTAAGACCAGATGCACAAATGAACAAGTTTACATCTATATAGGCAAAGCCTTACACTGTTCCCTTACATCTGGACCACTCATCACTTGGACAAGTCAGATGGTACTAGAGTTTATAATCACAATCCACTCAGTAGGGTTGTCTCCAGCCAATTATGTTAAAGTGCTGACTGCCTTCTGCTTGATCTTGGTGTCCCAAGATAGATGGTCAGTAACATTTGGCACTGAGGGCAGGCATTCTATTCAAAATCCACTTGCACACTACACTGACAGAAAGTTCTGTGGTTTAGCGGTTATGAGACTATGCTCAAAATTGCTCCACATCAGTCACCGATGATTCTTCGCCCTCATTCAAGAAATGCTATTTATTAAAGATCTCGAAACAGAATGCCCCTTCTGGTAATTTCTTCCGCTGGAAGACTGAATGTAAAGCAGTACAGAATGCAGCAGTCTTGTTGCATATCCAGATTTTGTTTTGTGCTTATGTGCTTGGGTACGTACCTTTGGCACTAGGTAAGGAAGAACAACACGACTCTTTACTCCCATCACTTGCTTCATTCCGTCCAGAGCAAACTCTGACATTTCCTCATCATTCTGCAATGGATAGAATAGTCACTGATCCAACCAATGCATGCACACAACTTGTGTTTACATAGCACCTGTGACATAGTAAAATTTTCCAAGGTGCATCACAGCATTATTAAACAAAATGTGACACCAAGCCGCATAAGGGGTCATTAGGAAAAGCTTTGTCAAAAAGATAGGTTTTATGGAGTGCAAGAGAGGCAGAAAGGGAAAAAGGCCTGGGAAACCCAGCCAGCCAGCGATAAATCTGTAAAATAGGTTAAATGTGAAGCTCAGAGTCTCATTACAACATGTACATGGCCAACCCATCTGTACCCTGTCCCCTTGCCTTTAAAATGAGGGGGGGGGGGGTTGTTTGGATTCTGGTTTGAGATGCAAAATGTGAAAGGGAAAACTTGTCTGCGTTATAACCTCCCCTTCTCCAAATACTCACAAGCTGGTCCAACAGAAATGGTAGAATATCATCTAAGGCCTGGTATCCAATTGTTGAGTGAAGCTGCTCAAATGTCTTAGATGCAGCCTCTCGAACTTCTTCAAGGGGGTCACAGAGAGCCTTACGAACTGTGGGAACGAGAGACTCAGAGAAGACAAGCACCTAGGGACAGAGGCCAGAAAGAGTCTGAATCACCAACGTATTGCAGCATGATTTAAATAAGAAAATCAGAGCTAGGGTTACTAGGGCAAAACTCTCAGTAATAATGCCTTACTGCCTATCTTACTAAGTATATTTGAAATATTCCACAACTTCAACTCCATCTCTTGCCAATCTTTTGCTTGAAACTATACTGCTCTGCTGCATAATCTCTCTTCAATTTGCTCCTACTGCACCTATCTATTACTATAAACCATTTAAACTAGCCCTTCAGCAGCCCATTACACTTATTTGAAGCTATATTAGTTTTCTTTTCTACACCTTGAACATTTCCTATGTATTAAGCATTTACTCATCTACTTTCAGCAACAAAAACAACTTGTGCTTATATAGCTCCTTTAAATGTTGTAAAATGTCCCAAGGTGCTTCACAGGAATGACCAGACAAAAATTTGGTATTGAGCCACATAATGATGTTAAGACATATAACCAAAAGCTTGAACAAAGAGCTAGGATATCAGAAGCATCTTAAAGGAGAGGTAGTTGCGAGAAGTTTAGGGAGGGAATCCCAAAGTTTAAGACCTAGACAGCTGATGGCAGAGCCTCTAATGGTGGAGCGATTAAAATTGGGGGATGCATTAAAGGCCAGAATTAGTAGAGCATAAAGACATTAAAATCTCGTAGGGCTGGAGGAAGCCGTAGAGCTGGGAAGAGGTGAGGGTATTATGGAGAGAATTTTTAAAAAATGGATCAGAACTTTAAAATAAGGCATCGCCAATCCGGAGCCGATACAGGTCAGCGAGAACAGGGGTGATGGATGAATAGGACTTGGTGCGAGTTAGGATAAGGGAAAAGAATTTGGGTGAATTAAAGTTTATATAGGGTGCAAGATGGGAGAGCAGTCAAGAGAGCACTGAAATGGTCAAATATAAAGGTATCAAAGGCATGAATGGCAGTTTCACATCAGATAAGCTGAGGCAGGGCGAAATTGGGCAATGCTAAAGAGGTGGAAGTAGGCGGTTTAGGTGATGAAACAAATGTGTCGGAACCTTACCTCAGCATCAAATATGGCAGCAAACTTGCAAATATAAGGTAGACTGGTTCAGTCTCAGACAGAACAGGGACTGAAGACAATGGCTTCGGTCTTCCATCTTCCCAATATTTGGCTGGAAAAAATTTGTGCTCATCCAGTATAGAATACTGGACAAACAATGACAATTTTGAGATAGCGGAGAAGTCTAGAAGTGTGGTGGTGGAGTAGAGTTTGGTGTTGTCAGCATACTTGTGGAGCCTGGCACTATGTTTACGAATAATGTAGCTGAGGAACAGCCTGTAGATAAGGAATGGGAGGGGGTCCAAAGATAGATGCTTCGGGGACTTGAGGTAACTGTGGAGGCTGGAACAGTAGCCAACATTGATGATTCTCTGGCTATGACTGGATAGATAATGATGGAACCAGACAAGTGTAGTCTCACCCATTTGGATGGTAGAGGGTGTTGTGTTAACCCTGTCAAAGGCTGCAGACAGGTTGAGAAGAATGAGCGGGTATAGTTTACCACTGGGATTGAATCAGTGGCTAGGGAACCTAGCCACTGATTCAATCACTGTCACATCCCTAGACACCAGTCACGATGCACAATGTTTGTGGCTTTAACGTGGATTTTTTTGGAACTGTGGGAGGGGTGGAAATGGGATTAGGTGGATTCAAACATGGAGTTCTGGAAAGATGGGAACTGATTTGGGAGGCGACAATTAAGTTCAAGGACTTTAGAGAGGAAAGGGTGGTTGAGATGGGACAGTAGTTTGTAAGGGTCAAGGCTTAGCTTTTTTGAGGAGAAGGGTGTTGATGGCACATTTGAAAGGGAGGAGAAACAGTCAGCAATATCAGCTTACGTGGAGACCAGGAAGGGAAGTTCTATGATCAGCAGTTTGCTGGAGAAAGGATCAAGGGAGCAGGAAGTGGAATTCATGGACAAGTTGAGGAGAGGACATGAGAGAAACTGGAGAAAGATCCAAATTCAGGGCTAGGGCAGGAGGAATCTTAGAAGAAGTTTGACCTGGCATACTGAACACTTTTGGCAGAGGAGAGCAGGGCCCAGTAGTGTTCTATGTGGTTTCGCCAGATTGGATGATGAATGGTTAAACCAGTTGACACCATAAACATTCAAGTCTATGTAACAGAGATGAGGGGCATACTGGGGAAATGACCAGGGTGAGAGAGAGTAACGGTTTGATTGGGGACAAGGGTAAAGGTGTGGTGATGGTGTGATTGAGCTGAACACCTGATTATGTGCAAAAAAACTGCCCAGGAATATCCTACCTGCCTCAAAGTCTCTTTGTTACCTCCTTTTAGCTGTAGAGCTCTTGGATATGATAGCGACACCATGCATTTACACAAACTTAATACTATGTTGACTATGATGAGCTACTTACTGCATCTTTGCTGGTCGATTTCATGATCTCACTGAGACCAATACAGACTCCTTGTCTCTCGTCACTCTTCTCTGACTTTAGACCTGCTTCCAAGATTGGAATAATCTCTGGCAAAATCTTTTCTCCAAGCTTCCGCACAAGATCACCCAGCGTTCTTGCAGCAATCTACAGGATGAAGGCCAACCACACATCAGTACAAAATCCTTTTGAGCTTCAGGTTTGACAGAAAACTTGTATTTAAAAATAGAATGCAAGTTTCAGAATGATTAAGTGTATTTGTATAAACCACAAGTTACTGAGTAGTGCAAATGTCACCACCCCTAAACAACTAATCAATTCTTGGTTTGTCATGTGCTCTAGAGTAATCTGATGTGCCAACAATTTGTTCAATGTAGGGATGGAGCTCTGATCATCTCCAGTAGTCCAATCATCAAATTAGTTCTCTAATAGACTTTTATTAATCTTCATATTCTACACTCTCTGATTGTTTAGGTGCCAATATCATTCCATTCAATGCTTAGAAGCAGTCTCATAATTGAAATAGGTTTAAGACCATGCGCCATGGATATGCGAAAAGTTGCAAATAACAAGGAACAGATCAGAAACCATTTTATTAATAGGTACAAATCCTCAATTTAGAAAACATGCAACAGCATCTGAGATAAAGTCAGAAAATGCTGAAAATATTCAGCAGGTTTGGCAGCATTTATGGAGAGAGAAATAGAGTTAACATTTCAAGTCAATGACCTCCTTCAGAACTGGGAAAACTTACATAGCAGCTGAGGATAGTTTGTACGATGAGTTGGCTGACATAGCTGCAACATTAGCTATTTCACAATTTTAACAGTTTGCGTGTGAATTAAAGGGTTCTGCATGAGAGAACATAACATCATATTCAAACAACCTTTTACACAGATAGATCCAACTTCGTAGCACACAAGTGGACATACAGTATATGTGTTCGCCAATTGCTCACACTAGGACCAATGTCCTTTTCTATTTATGTAAATGGTTAATTTTAGAGTGCAATTATCTTCCTGAAAAGAGTAAAATCTGAAGGATTGGTTATCAACCTAATGTTGCTGCTGCACAAGAATACAACACTTTCTTGTGGTGATTCATTTGTGCACTTGCTCATGTTTGCTTGTTGCTTGGTGGCACATTGCATTTATCTTTTTATAAACCTTGCGTCAGTATGACATCTTCACCCAACATCTGTTATTATTCTGTGACATTTCTCATGCCAAAAACATAGCATGGATGCAAGCTGGAGGCTGTACTGACAGACTGAAGAATGCAGGAACCAGCCGTTATCTCCAGCTAGCATCAGTCAGTGGCACCATGTGGCAGTTCATTGTGGTTTTTCCAATTAGTTGTGGTCTTTTTCTTTTCAAAGCTCCCCTCCCTCCCACCAAATGCTTATTGCACTGCCTGGGTGGTAAGTTTCCTTCAGGTGCTTATCCAGATAAGAAAAAATTCCACTTCAGCTTCTTGGCTGATATAGAATTTTGAGGTATATGCTGTTCTGTTGTTTCTCCCTTGCTCCACTTCTGAGGGCAGGGAACTATTCAACAGGCACCCAAATTATTCACTTGTAAGCCTTGATATTGGGTATTGTGCTAAACTGTTTGATCGTGGGTATGAGGAGTGAGGATTTGGTGGCAGAACTTGGCCCTGCCCATTTCTGCTCTCACCCAATGAGTGTACACAAAGTACTTTCTGGCAGAAGCCAATGAGAATGGAGCAGGATCAGTAATCCTTGCCCAATTTCCCACTTAAAGGCTAACAATATCACCATGGTTGAAAAAGTTAACTCACCACAGAGCAAGAATTAAACTATACTGGACTTGACCACCCTGCAATTCAGGTATTCAGTGGATAAACTCACTAGGCTACAGTGGGAGCCTTGTCGTTCACGCATTTATGTAATTGTTTTTGATTTATCCTGTATGTCTTTTCGGATATTTACTGGAGAGCTAACACATTTGTTGTTCATTAAATCGTTTTGCTCGGCCAAACAGAGACTTAAGATACCTCTAAGTCACCACTATGAGCCTGAATGTCTATAATTCAGGCTTCAGATGGGCAGCACCATATCTAGATTGCCTGTATGAAGCTTCAGTCCCACTAGTCTCAAAAGAGCCCTGTGTACCTGCTCCCCTCCCAACAGTTAAATTTTAAACATTTGCACAGTGCACACACAATGACTGTAGTGTAAATACACCCTTAGTAATGCATCCTCTCTATTCTTTTATTGTTTAATTTATGTATACCAAGGTCCTGGCTGTTCGGCAATGATTCCCTGGATGGCCGAGATTTCACATTGCCCAATGAGCTCAACAGCAATTCTGAAAGCAAAGCGTTCAGTAATGTAGCTTCATGTTAACAAATCAGATAATTTCTGACAGTTTTCCATTTAGGCCAATTATCAAAACAAAAGCACATTTATTTGAAAGAGAAGCATTGGAAAGTTTAAGTCAAAGCTTGTTTCAGTTTTATCATGTGTGGAGTTCATGATTTGTGTTTCAATATTTGTATCAGAGTTGGATCAGTATTTTAAATCTGGTGTCATGTTAGGATTGATTCCTTCTATCCAGTTCATGTTTGTGCTCTGACTGGGTCACACGCAATGGGCATGGTAACAACAACAGAGTGTTATTAGTCATCTGTTTGTGTAAAATTGCTATTGAGGATACAGGTGGTTTGTTTGAATACAGCATGTGAAGGAATTGTTTTGATTCACTTGAATGATTTTTAAAGTTTACTACAACGTTATCACATGCAATGTCTGAGTTTTTCAGTGTCGTGGCTATTTTAAATTTTTTGTGTGTCAAAATGCTGCTCTCCAAGTTATATAAACTAAGTTCTCAAGAAAAGTGGATGTGGGGATTGTTTATACAAGTTATTGTGTAGAAAGAAAATAGGCAGGTTATCAGTCCTTACTTGAGGGTCAGTCCCTGAAAGAAAACAAAATAATGAGATAAGTTCTGTTGAAGAGTCATACGGACTCAAAACGTTAACTGTGTTCTTCTCTGCAGATGCTGCCAGACCTACTGAGTCTTTCCAGGTACTTTTATTTTTGTAATGAGATAAGTTAACCACTTTTACCAATACTCCTGTAGATCTCCATTCAGCACCAGCTTTACCCAACCCTCTGTGCACATGAACTCAAACTCACCGTCCTCTTGTCAGCACAGGTACTGGCCAAGAAACCCAGCAGAAGAGTGAAGAGCGTCGGCAGGATTTCCCGCAGTGTCCGTGGCGTGTTTGACACAACAATCTTCCAGACGTGTAGCGAGGCCTGACGCACCACCAGCTGGGTGTCAGAACGGCCCATGTAGAGACCAGCAAGCACACGATTCCGCCTCTCCAGACCAAGTGCACCAATGATAGCCTGAGAAAACAGATCATCAGATCAGATTCTATCACAACATTTAACACCCAAAGCATAAAATTAGAGCTTACAGCACAGCGATAGGCTATTCGGCTCAATCAGGTTGGTAATGTTTATGCTCCACATAAGCCTCCTCAAATCCCACCTTACCTAATGCCATCAGCATATCTTTCTATTCCTCCTCATATATTTATGTAGCTTCCCCTTAAATACATGTGTGTTACATGCCACAATTACTCCACCTGAGGGCAAGTTCCACATTCTCATCTCTCGCTGGGTTAAAACATTTCTCCTGAAATCTTTATTGGGTTGATTAGTGACCATCTTATAGTTATGGACCCTAGCTTTGGACTCCCACAAGCAGAAACATTTTCACTACACTGACCTTGTCAAATCATTTCATCTTGTAATATGCTCAGTGAGATCATGTCTTAGCCTTCTGTTAAAGAGAGCGCCAGCCTGTTCAATCTTCATAGGGTTAGGCTTGCTTCTTCATGGCATTGAAGGGACAGCCATACAAACCAAGTGAAAATATTGGCAACACATGAACAAGGTTGACAAGTCAACCTAGACAGTCAAGACACCCGATAGAAAGGACCTTAAGTCAGCCCATACCAAAAACATGACGTCCAGAACATGTTAAGTGGACCCAAACCAACAAACTGACATTGCAAGGAGTTTGTTTGAAAGGCTGGTTAAATAGAGGCTCACATCCCGAGTCATGTTAGTCTGTATTCCCTTCACATTCTTGGATAATGGGCCTTTGTCAGTCTGCATGCCCTATATAGCAGCTGTGCCAATTTTAGCACCTCACCTTATTGGACTGGGCAGTGCCAAAGTTGTCATCTTCTGAGGCAGTCTCTGTCGTCATCTTTCCAGTTACTCCTGAAACGTGGAAAAGCAAGTCTCCCAGCAACTGGACTGAACTGAACCTAAAATCCAAACCATAATAAATCATCTAATGTTATCTTGGTTTTGCCATTAAGCGCAATTCAGTTTTCACCCAAAAAAAAGCCCCTCATTTAAATTTGTTGGAGTAAAGCAGGAGTGGTGGAGACAGAGGAACACTGGGGCCAAACAAGTACATGGGCTTTCCCCAGTCTACACACAAACACCTCGTTTCACTACTATGCCTCATCTCTGTTAAAGAAAGCAGAGATAGCTGGTCCAATAAGGAAAAGAGAAATTGCACAAAATCTAAATCAGACATAACCAGGGGGCTGGAATAGATGGAATTTTGCACGTCTCAGATACAACACATTCAGTTATTGAAAAGGACGGCACTAAAGGTAGGAATTTTAACATGATCCCCTGTACCACAAATGAATTGTGGCAGTACAGTTCAGGTGCAAATCTTGAAGGCAATTTTGAATCCAACAGCCCTAAAGTCCTTGTGCTCTTAAGTGTGTCCTTCAGATGCAGCTGACCTCCAGGACTTTCACATGGAGTTGGGAGACAAAGTCAGACAAACCTTTGACTAGTTTTATTTAAGCAACAAAATTTTGCTAGTTTGGGCTTTTCATTAGCACTGCATGATTTGCACATTGCCTTTCTGCTGTTGGTACCAGAGCTTGAATCCAGTAGACTGCCGAGTCACTGTCCCCTCTCCTTGCTAAGTATAAGAATAGCAAGGGAAGTATGTCTGAGGCAATTTTAACCTATCAGTCATAACACAAGTTAAAGATAATGTTACTGCGCTGGGTTTAACAGGCTTTGCTCCAATGCAAGAATGCATCAGCATAACTGCAGAACTTCCAAAGTGCTGAGCCTAATGGCTTGATCTAAAGAAAATTTTAAGTCCCATTAGCTATACTGATCAGCACCCACCAAGCAAACAGTGCATTCATTGCACCGAGCACAAGAGCTCTGATCAATTTGCATCTGGGTGCAAAAGCTTTTCCTTGGTGTTAACAGGGAAACTCTGACTTCAGCACATCTGCACATCTAATAGGGGCCTGCAGCAGGAACCCATGGGAGCAATTTTTAAGGGACAATCTCAATTATTTGTCTCTTCCATTTGGATGATGAGTTAATTGCTTGTATTTATAAGGTGAATAAATAAAAAAGTCAGAAATTTGCAAATTTTTCCTTTCAATCTGTGAACTAAAGCAAGAATATCAGATGGCAAGTGTAATTCTACTTACAGATAGGGGGCTGGAATACAAAGTGGTGGAAGCTTCAATTGGTCAGACCTCATCTGCATTTAGAGCACTGTGTTCGATCTTGGGCACCACACCTCAAAATTTATACAGGCCTTAGATGGGGTGCCAGTGACACTGGGGCTTAAAGGGTTAAATTATGAGGGCAAGGTGCATAAACAGATTAGAGCTAGTCAGTCAGGAATTAAATCAGGAAGCACCTTTTCACACAAAGGGTAGCAGAAATCCAGAAAACTCCCCTCTAAAAGCATGTGGATTTTAGTCTTAAAATCTCCATTTGTCATAAGAGGGAGATAGATTTTTGTTTCATAAGGGCATCAAATGATATGGACCAAAGGTAGGTAAATCAAGTTGAGGTATACATCAGCCATGATTTAACTGAATGGTGGAGCTAAGTCAAGGGGCTGAATGGCCACCTCCTGTTCCTAAGTTTCCAAGAAACATGGTTACGTCTTTTGAAAGCCAATGCCAATATTAAATGGAAATGTATAGGGCTTCCTCTTTCTACATTTGTAGGGTTTTCAATGTAAAATCGCTCACCCTTAAATCGTGCTGTGGAAGTCACGTGCAAGAATCATGGTCACCGTTCTCCAGAGGTATTTCCATTTTCAAAATTTACAGCCAAACATATACTACTTTTTTTTGAGAGAGCATGATCCAATAGTTAATAGTCACAATTAAATACAAGTGTTCGTCTCACAGCAAGTGCAATGTTCTTGGTACCTGATCCTCCAGTTATCATCAAACAATCCCTGCTCTAATTCTGGGAGCAGAAGCGCTATGGCAGTCTCTGCATACATGCTTATAATTCGCTGTCCAGCACGCAGGGCAGTGTCACGAACAAATTCATTCTCATCCGCCAAAGCCTACACAAAGAAAATTCATATTATTTAATAGCCAGCTATGCATCCTATGCTACAAGAATTTACTATTACTTACTGCCTTGCTGATATATTCATGCCCTAGTCCCTTCCTGACACTTTACCTTGAAGTAACCACATTGGCTTCTACTTTTTGCGAACACCCAACAGATTATCCTACGGTGTAGAACTGCTGGGGAGAAGATAATATGTGACCTCTTGTGCACAGAGTACAGAGCTGCCGTCCTGTACAGAAAAGGCAGGCTTTCATTTGTATTGCATCTTACCTTGCCCCACAGACATTGCCAAATGTTTCATAAGGAGTTCCACTGAAATGCAGAGACTCTTGCAAATATAGCAGTGACTTTGCACACAGTAAACTCCAACAGGGAGTGATGAGACAAATGCCCACTTAATCTGTTGATTAAGGGAGTGATGCTGGGCAGACCAATGGTATCACTCCCTTTTATCCTTTAAATATGCACCTGACCACAAGTATGGAGAGACAGGGTCACAGCTGA